>NC_053393.1:228402677-229002677 GCF_905171765.1 Bufo bufo
TTTAAGGCCCGGAGGTAAGTGGGCGGAGTCACAGGGAGCCGCTGCGATCCAGGCTGTACTGTTACAGTACCCCCCTTTTAAGGGACCCCTCCGGGGTACCCCACTAGGAGAGGGTCAGTTGGGAAATCTTCTATGGAACAATCTTTGGAGTCTGGGAGCATGAACGTTTTGCACATCTTCCCAAGAGTCATCCTGGGGACCATACCCCTTCCATCTAACGAGATACTGGATCTTCCTCCGTCTTCTTCTGGAATCAATGAGCTGCTCAACTTCAAATTCTTCTTCTCCTTGGACCTCTATCGGCGGCAAGGGTCGAGGATCATTTGATGGGAACGGCCTAGGTCTAAACGGCTTCAGTAGTGACACGTGGAATGTGGGATGTACCTGTAATCGAGGAGGAAGGGTGAGTCTCACCGTGTTGGGGCTAATAATCCTATCTATCGGAAAAGGACCCAGGAATTGTCTTCCCAATTTCTTGGAAGGTACCCCCAACCGAAGGTCTCTTGTTGATAACCAAACCGAGTCTCCGACCTGGTAGGGAGGATTTTCTCTCCTACGACGGTCGTAGTAAAACTTCTGTCTTTCCTTTGCCCGTTGAAGGTTGTCTTTTAGTGTCTTAACGGTAGTTTGCAAAGTGGTCAGATAATCGTCTGTGGCTGGAACGTTTGTGGGAAGGCTGGTTTGAGAAAGAGACCTAGGGTGAAATCCGTAATTAGCAAAGAATAGAGTATGTAATGTGGAGGAATTCGTAGAATTATTATAGGCGAATTCAGCGAGAGGAAGTAGGCCCTCCCAGTCATCCTGGAGAAATGAGCAGTGACATCTGAGAAACTGTTCCAGACAATGATTCACCCTTTCAGTCTGCCCATTAGTTTGGGGGTGATAGGCGGTAGACATTCTGTGGTCGATTTGAAGTCTGGAACAAAGTGCTCTCCAGAATTTGGATACGAATTGCGAACCGCTGTCTGATATGACCTGGCTAGGAATTCCATGTAACTTAATAATATTAGACAGGAATACCACGGCCGTTTCCTTGGAGGAGGGTAACTTCTTGAGGGGTACGAAGTGTGCCATCTTAGTCAGCAAATCCACTACCACCATGATGGTGTTGTTTCCTCTGGAAAGGGGAAGTTCAACTATGAAATCCATCGAGACCCATTCCCAGGGTCTGTTGGCGATGGGAAGACTCATTAGGAGACCATAAGGTCGGTTCCTGTCAGTTTTACATGAGGCACAGGTCACGCACGTGGAAACGTATTCCTCAATTTGTTTGGTCATCTTTGGCCACCAGAAGTTCCTGCGTATCAGGGTTGTGGTTTTAGCAATGCCGGGATGTCCCGCGAGGGGTAAATCATGGCAAAGTTTGATCACCTGATTGGTGAGGGAGGGTGGTATATACAGTTGGCTGTCCTTGTAAAGGAGACCCTGTTGGTTCTGCGAAAGACCAGGGGGGGTATTAGCATGGTCATTAATTAGAGCATCCTTGAGCTGGGTTTCCAACGTTATGGTGGCAAGGACGAGTTTCTTCGGTGGAATGATCCATGTGGGGGCCGTGTCTGAGGTGCGAATTTCAGCCAGTCGTGACAAGGCGTCGGCCTTCCCATTTTTTGAGCCTGGTCGGTATGTAATTTGGAAGTTAAACCTGTCGGAAAAAAAACTCCACCGTACTTGGCGGCCTGATAGTGTTTTATTGGTTTTCAGGTATTGTAGATTACGTTGATCCGTATAAATTGTGATGGGGTGTATTGATCCTTCAAGTAAATGCCTCCAATTTTCCAGGGAGCATTTTATGGCGAGGAGTTCCTTTTCGCCTATGGGGTAATTGAATTCGGCGGTATTTATCGTCCGGGAGTAGAACCCGATAGGATGTAACGGAGTTGAAAAAGAGCTTCGCTGGGACAGAACGGCTCCTATGGCTGCCTGGGATGCGTCTACTTCCAGCACGTAGTGATGGTTCGGATTTGGGAGAGTCAGTATCGGTGCCGTAGTGAACCTGTTCTTTAATAACTCAAAAGCTGATTGGGCGTCCTTGGACCAAACGAACTTCGTGTTGACACTAGTTAAGCGGGTTAGTGGTTTAGTGGTAGCGGAGAAATCTTTAATAAATTTCCTATAGAAGTTTGAGAACCCCAGGAACCGTTGAAGAGCTTTCCTGGAATCCGGGATCGGCCAATTTTGGATGCAAGTGATTTTTGACTGATCCATCTGGATACCCTTGGGTGAAATTATGTATCCGAGGAAGGGAAGAGAAGTAGTCTCGAACACACATTTTTCCTGTTTGACGTATAAGCGATGAACACTTAACCGTGCAAGAACCCAACGGACATGTTTCCTGTGATCGTGTAAGTTATCGGAATACACTAGTATATCATCAAGATAGATGATTACACATACGTCCAGTAGATCCCTAAAGATGTCGTTAATAAAATTTTGGAATGTGGCAGGGGCGTTGCACAACCCAAAGGGCATCACTGTATACTCGAAGAGTCCATACCGAGTGCGGAAGGCTGTCTTCCATTCATCACCTTTTCTGATCCTAATTAAGTTGTATGCGCCTCTCAAATCCAGCTTGGTGTAGATTGTTGCTGTTTGTAATCTTTCTATGAGTTCGGATATTAGCGGCAAGGGGTACCGATTTTTGATTGTTACTTTGTTCAAGGCTCTGTAATCTATGATGGGCCTTAGGCTTGAGTCTTTGTTTCTCACGAAGAACATCCCTGCTGCTGCCGGGGAGGTTGAAGGCTGAATAAAACCTTTTCGTAAATTCTCTTCTAGGTACTGTTTGAGGTGAACAAGTTCTGGTTGTGCCAATGGATAAATTCTACCCGTGGGTATCTCACTACCCGGCAGAAAGTCTATGGGGCAATCGTAAGATCTATGGGGCGGAAGAGATTCCGCCTTCTTTGCGCTGAATACCTCAGCAAAGTCTGCGTATTGGCTGGGAACCTGGTTCACTCCCACGTGCATGAGAGATTTGAGAGGAAAGCAGGTCTCCATACAATAAGGTGACGTAAACTGAACTCTCCCCTGTTTCCATAGGAGGGTTGGCTGGTGTATTTGCAACCATGGCAACCCAAGAATCACGGGAAACAATGGAGAGTGTATGATATCAAGGGATAAGAATTCTGTGTGGTTATTTTCACATGTCACCATGAGGGGTTGAGTCTGACTGTGGATAGGACTAGAAGTGGTACCGTCAATAAAACTCACGGATATCGGAACGTTTTTTCTCATGTGGGGAATTTTATTTCGCTCAACCAGATGCATGTCGATAAAATTCCCCGATGCTCCCGTGTCCACCATGGCTTCAACGATAATCCGGTTTTGGTCCCACTGTAAAGTGAGAGACGTGTATATGTAACCACCAGTACTATTTTTTGTACTGCCTAAGGTACAAAACGTGCCGCTCTTACCTTCGCACTTCTTACGTATCGTGGGGCATCCGTCAACGGTATGGTCAGCAGACGCACAGTATAAACAGAGGTTGAGGTTACGTCTCCTGGCTTTCTCTCTCTCGGTCAGAGGTCCTCGGATCGCCCCAATCTCCATCATCTCTACAGCAGGACCCTGGCTGGATGGTCTTGGGTTGGGTGTGAGCCTGAGACTCTCTCGGCTCTGCGTTCCCTCAGCCGTCTGTCAATGGTGGTGGCCTTCTGCATCAAGGCATTAAGTGTAAGTGGTAATTCTCCTTGGGCTAATTCGTCCTTCAGGGCCTCGGAAAGACCTAGGCGGAACTGATTCCTAAGAGTGAGGTCATTCCATTCAGTCTCCCGGGCCCAGCGAGTGTATTCCGCAATAAAGTCCTCTACAGGTCGTCTCCCTTGTTTAAGGCTGCGTATAGCGGTCTCAGCGGTCAGCTGTTTACTATGGTCCTCGTAGAGAAGGGCCATTTTTTAAAGGAACAGAGGGAAGGAATCCAGGACTGGGTCTTCCTTTTCTAAATAAGTATTGGCCCATGCTCTGGGCTCCCCCCTGAGGTAAGAGATCATGGTAAGTACTTTTGTTCTGTCAGTTGGGTAAGTCCGGGGCTGCAGCTCAAACATTAGTTTGCACGCGTTCAGGAAATCCCTGAACTGCCTTCGGTCACCCGAGAATATCTCAGGTGGGCTGACCTTGGGTTCTGGTCCATCACGGGGGTGTCCTGGCCCCTGAGTGACAAGTTTCCGTAGTGCCTGGTTTTCTAGCTGGAGATGTTGTACAGTCACGTTGAGGGTCTCCACCCTCTTAGTGAGGGTGGCGAGGTGACCTGCAACCTCCGCTGGATCCATGTGGGTTCCACTAATATGTAACGCACCTAGTTGATCAGTTAGGATCTCAACTGCAGAAGCAATGGACATCCACTATTATCCCACCGCCCTTGTTTTTGGCTGTGGGATTCGCGGTTACTCAGTATGTACCCCAGGCGTCTCTCTCAGTCTTGGGCGGAGAGTTTGGGGTAACAAAATCATTTACCGCTATCCATCTAATTAGTTACTGCTGGAAAGGAAGGTCCCCCAGTATTACAGGAGTCACAAGTTAGTATAAGCTTGTGCACAGTTCAGAGTTAGTATATAGTATGCCCTCAGTTTAGTCTATAGTATGCCATAGGTTCAGGGTTAGTATATATCATGTTCTCAGTTTTAGTATATAATATGCAGTAGGTTCAGAGTTAGTATAGCATGTCCTCAGTTTAGTATATAATATGCAGCAGGTTCAGAGTTAGTATAGCATGTCCTCAGTTTAGTATATAATATGCAGCAGGTTCAGAGTTAGTATAGCATGTCCTCAGTTTAGTATATAATATGCAGCAGGTTCAGAGTTAGTATAGCATGTCCTCAGTTTAGTATATAATATGCAGTAGGTTCAGAGTTTGTATAGCATGTCCTGAGTTCAGTGTTGGTTTGGGAATATCGCCTCACACCAGCAGGAACCACCCCACTCTGAGTTCCAGGACCTTAATCAGAGCAGGTAACAGGCATATACTTGCGGTTAGTTGGTCCTGGCTAGGAAGCCAGCAGTGGGGAAGCCAGTGGCAAGAAGGTAGGCAGTCCTTCACAATGTTGTTAGGGATCCAGGTCTGGATATGTGGACAGAGTCCTCAGATGCAATGGAGCTAGCAGGGTGCGCACTCCATTAGTGGAACACCCTGCTTAGCACCTGTCTTCTATTTAAGGCCCGGAGGTAAGTGGGCGGAGTCACAGGGAGCCGCTGCGATCCAGGCTGTACTGTTACAGATAGTGTCATTCAGAAAAACCTAAGACACACGCTACCGTGCAGATAGAAGTCTAATTCTGTGATTAAACCTATACCTGTCACACAGCGCAAAAAAAAAACAGGCCTCACATTTCTATTCAACCAAATCTGTACTGTTTTAGCTGGTCAAGTTATTTGTAGTGACCGTAAAAGCAGACTTTTTGTTCTGGCTTGAAAAACTATTCCCAAATTTGCCATTCTCAAAATAACTAGTTTCTGGTATATGAGGCCTACTTGAAATCTATCCCAAAAAGGATATCTTACATTGAAGGTGCTGATAGTGTCATTCAGAAAAACCTAAGACACACGCTACCGTGCAGATAGAAGTCTAATTCTGTGATTAAACCTATAGCTGTCACACAGCGCAAAAAAAAAAACAGGCCTCACATTTCTATTCAACCAAATCTGTACTGTTTTAGCTGGTCAAGTTATTTGTAGTGACCGTAAAAGCAGACTTTTTGTTCTGGCTTGAAAAACTATTCCCAAATTTGCCATTCTCAAAATAACTAGTTTCTGGTATATGAGGCCTACTTGAAATCTATCCCAAAAAGGATATCTTACATTGAAGGTGCTGATAGTGTCATTCAGAAAAACCTAAGACACACGCTACCGTGCAGATAGAAGTCTAATTCTGTGATTAAACCTATACCTGTCACACAGCGCAAAAAAAAAACAGGCCTCACATTTCTATTCAACCAAATCTGTACTGTTTTAGCTGGTCAAGTTATTTGTAGTGACCGTAAAAGCACATTTTTTGTTCTGGGTTGAAAAACTATTTCCAAATTTGCCATTCTCAAAATTGTGGTGAACGGGAACAATGAGGAAAACATCTAATAAGGGACGCGGACGTGGACATGGTCGTGGTGGTGTTAGTGGACCATCTGGTGCTGGGAGAGGACGTGGCCGTTCTGCCACAGCCACACGTCCTAGTGTACCAACTACATCAGGTCCCAGTAGCCGCCAAAATTTACAGCCATATTTGGTGGGGCCCAATGCCGTTCTAAGGATTGTAAGGCCTGAGCAGGTACAGGCATTAGTCAATTGGGTCGCCGACAGTGCATCCAGCACGTTCACATTATCTCCCACCCAGTCTTCTGCAGAAAGCGCACAGATGGCGCATGAAAACCAAGCCCATCAGTCTGTCACATCACCCCCATGCATATCAGGGAAACTGTCTGAGCCTCAAGTTATGCAGCAGTCTCTTATGCTGTTTGAAGACTCTGCTGCCAGGGTTTCCCAAGGGCATCCACCTAGCTCTTCACCACTTATGTTTCCTGATGATGAGGACATGGGAATACCACCTCAGCACGTCTCTGATGATGACGAAACACAGGTGCCAACTGCTGCATCTTTCTGCAGTGTGCAGACTGAACAGGAGGTCAGGGATCAAGACTGGGTGGAAGACGATGCAGGGGACGATGAGGTCCTAGACCCCAAATGGAATGAAGGTCGTGCCACTGACTTTCAGAGTTCGGAGGAAGAGGCAGTGGTGAGACCGAGCCAACAGCGTAGCAAAAGAGGGAGCAGTGGGCAAAATCAGAACACCCGCCGCCAAGAGACTCCGCCTGCTACTGACCGCCGCCATCTGGGACCGAGCACCCCAAAGGCAGCTTCAAGGAGTTCCCTGGCATGGCACTTCTTCAAACAATGTGCTGACGACAAGACCCGAGTGGTTTGCACGCTGTGCCATCAGAGCCTGAAGCGAGGCATTAACGTTCTGAACCTTAGCACAACCTGCATGACCAGGCACCTGCATGCAAAGCATGAACTGCAGTGGAATAAACACCTTAAAAACAAGGAAGTCACTCAGGCTCCCCCTGCTGCCTCTTCTGCTGCTGCCGCCTCGGCCTCTTCTGCTGCTGCCGCCGCCTCGGACTCTTCTGCTGCTGCTGCTGCCGCCGCCTCGGCCTCTTCCTCTGCCTCTGGAGGAACGTTGGCACCTGCCGCCCAGCAAACATGGGATGTACCACCAACACCAACACCTGCGTCACCAAGCATCTCAACCATGTCACACGGCAGCGTTCAGCTCTCCATCTCACAAACATTTGAGAGAAAGCGTAAATTCCCACCTAGCCACCCTCGATCCCTGGCCCTGAATGCCAGCATTTCTAAACTACTGGCCTATGAAATGCTGTCATTTAGGCTGGTGGACACACACAGCTTCAAACAGCTCATGTCACTTGCTGTCCCACAGTATGTTGTTCCCAGCCGCCACTACTTCTCCAAGAGAGCCGTGCCTTCCCTGCACAAACAAGTGTCCGATAAAATCAAGTGTGCACTGCGCAATGACATCTGTGGCAAGGTCCACCTAACCACAGATATGTGGACCAGTAAGCACGGCCAGGGACGCTATATCTCCCTAACTGCACACTGGGTAAATGTAGTGGCGGCTGGGCCCCAGGCGGAGAGCTGTTTGGCGCACGTCCTTCCGCCGCCAAGGATCGCAGGGCAACATTCTTTGCCTCCTGTCTCCTCCTCCTCCTACTCAGCTTCCTCCTCCTCTTCTTCCACCTGCTCATCCAGTCAGCCACACACCTTCACCACCAACTTCAGCACAGCCCGGGGTAAACGTCAGCAGGCCATTCTGAAACTCATATGTTTGGGGGACAGGCCCCACACCGCACAGGAGTTGTGGCGGGGTATAGAACAACAGACCGACGAGTGGTTGCTGCCGGTGAGCCTCAAGCCCGGCCTGGTGGTGTGCGATAATGGGCGAAATCTCGTTGCAGCTCTGGGACTAGCCGGTTTGACGCACATCCCTTGCCTGGCGCATGTGCTGAATTTGGTGGTGCAGAAGTTCATTCGCAACTACACCGACATGTCAGAGCTGCTGCATAAAGTGCGGGCCGTCTGTTCGCGCTTCCGGCGTTCACACCCTGCCGCTGCTCGCCTGTCTGCGCTACAGCGTAACTTCGGCCTTCCCGCTCACCGCCTCATATGCGACGTACCCACCAGGTGGAATTCCACCTGGCATATGCTGGACAGACTGTGCGAGCAGCAGCAGGCCATAGTGGAGTTTCAGCTGCAGCACGCACGGGTCAGTCGCACTGCGGATCAGACACACTTCACCACCAATGACTGGGCCTCCATGCGAGACCTGTGTGCCCTGTTGCGTTGTTTCGAGTACTCCACCAACATGGCCAGTGGCGATGACGCCGTTATCAGCGTTACAATACCACTTCTATGTCTCCTTGAGAAAACACTTAGGGCGATGATGGAAGAGGAGGTGGCCCAGGAGGAAGAGGAGGAAGAGGGGTCATTTTTAGCACTTTCAGGCCAGTCTCTTCGAAGTGACTCAGAGGGAGGTTTTTTGCAACACCAGAGGCCAGGTACAAATGTGGCCAGACAGGGCCCACTACTGGAGGACGAGGAGGACGAGGATGAGGAGGAGGTGGAGGAGGATAAGGATGAAGCATGTTCACAGCGGGGTGGCACCCAAAGCAGCTCGGGCCCATCACTGGTGCGTGGCTGGGGGGAAACTCAGGACGATGACGATACGCCTCCCACAGAGGACAGCTTGTCCTTACCTCTGGGCAGCCTGGCACACATGAGCGACTACATGCTGCAGTGCCTGCGCAACGACAGCAGAGTTGCCCACATTTTAACGTGTGCGGACTACTGGGTTGCCACCCTGCTGGATCCCCGGTACAAAGACAATGTGCCCACCTTACTTCCTACACTGGAGTGTGATAGGAAGATGCGCGAGTACAAGCGCACGTTGGTAGACGCGCTACTGAGAGCATTCCTAAATGTCACAGGGGAACCAGTGGAAGCCCAAGGCGAAGGCAGAGGAGGAGCAAGAGGTCGCCAACGCAGCTGTGTCACGCCCAGCTCCTCTGAGGGCAGGGTTAGCATGGCAGAGATGTGGAAAAGTTTTGTCAACACGCCACAGCTAACTGCACCACCACCTGATACGGAACATGTTAGCAGGAGGCAACATTTCACTAACATGGTGGAACAGTACCTGTGCACACCCCTCCACGTACTGACTGATGGTTCTGCCCCATTCAACTTCTGGGTCTCCAAATTGTCCACGTGGCCAGAGCTAGCCTTTTATGCCTTGGAGGTGCTGGCCTGCCCGGCGGCCAGCGTTTTGTCTGAACGTGTATTCAGCACGGCAGGGGGCGTCATTACAGACAAACGCAGCCGCCTGTCTACAGCCAATGTGGACAAGCTGACGTTCATAAAAATGAACCAGGCATGGATCCCACAGGACCTGTCCATCCCTTGTGCAGATTAGATATTAACTACCTCCCCTTAACAATATATTATTCTACTCCCGGGCACTTCCTCATTCAATACTATTTTTTATTTCATTTTATCATTATATTGCGGGGCAACCCAAAGTTGAATGAACCTCTCCTCTGTCTGGGTGCCGGGGCCTAAATGTGTGACAGTGGCCTGTTCCAGTGGTGGGTGACGTAAAGCCTGATTCTCTGCTATGACATGAAGACTGATTCTGCGCTGACATAAGGCCAGATTCTCTGTTACGGGACCTCTCTCCTCTGCCTGGGTGCCTGGGCCTAAATATGTGACAGTGGCCTGTTCCAGTGGTGGGTGACGTAAAGCCTGATTCTCTGCTATGACATGAAGACAGATTCTGCGCTGACATAAGGCCAGATTCTCTGTTACGGGACCTCTCTCCTCTGCCTGGGTGCCTGGGCCTAAATGTGTGACAGTGGCCTGTTCCAGTGGTGGGTGACATGATTCTCTGCTATGGCATGAAGAGACTGATTCTGTGCTGACATGAAGCCAGATTCTTTGCTATGGCATGAAGAGACTGATTCTCTGCTGACGTGAAGCCAGATTCTCTGCTATGGGACCTCTGTCCAATTGATATTGGGTCATTTTTATTTTTGTTAGTTTTTATTTTAATTCATTTCCCTATCCACATTTGCAGGGGATTTACCTACATGTTGCTGCCTTATGCAGCCCTCTAGCTCTTTCCTGGGCTGTTTTACAGCCTTTTTAGTGCCCAAAAGTTCGGGTCCCCATTGACTTCAATGGGGTTCGGGTTCGGGACGAAGTTCGGTTCGGGTTCGGATCCCGAACCCGAACATTTCCGGGAAGTTCGGCCGAACTTCTTGAACCCGAACATCCAGGTGTTCGCTCAACTCTACTCCTTATTCTTTAAATATGCAATCTGACCCCAAAATAAATTGTTTCCTATGTTGTTTTGGTAATTTTGATATACAGGTGAAACTCGAAAAATTAGAATATTGTGCAAAGTTCATTTATTTCAGTAATGCAACTTAAAAGGTGAAACTAACATATGAGATAGACTCATTACATGCAAAGCGAGATATTTCAAGCCTTTATTTGTTATAATTTGGATGATTATGGCTTATAGCTTATGAAACCCCAAAGTCACAATTTTGCTCAGGGGGTATGGCTTAATTAGCTGACTAGAGTGTGACATTTTGAGCCTAGAATATTCAACCTTTTCACAAAATTCTAAGCTGCATTAATGCAATTCCTTTTAATTTGCATTACTGAAATAAATGGAATTTTGCACAATATTCTAATTTTTCGAGTTTCATCTGTATTATATTTATAGTTTCATGTGAACAGTATGATAAGGGCAATGATTTTGGTTGTTTTTCTTTATTTATTTTTTTATTTTGGGGGAACACTGATACTTATTTTTATTTTGCACTTTTTCCTTTTTGTTTTTTATTTTATTATATTTTTTATTTTATTTTTTATAATTGTTTACTTTAATATATTTTTGCCACATAATATGTCCCCCAAGAGGTCATTAAAAGACCTCTGGGGGACACTGACACTTTTTTTTTTATATTTTGCACTATTTCCACTGTAACTGAGACATCTAAAGGAACCCCTGTTATAAGGAAATTAAGTGGAGGCTTTGTACAAGGCAGAGCTGATCAGGGTCTGATAAGATCCTGCAGCCCTGCTCTGCCCCCGAGACACCCGGCAAACCCTCAATGAGCACTCTGCACCCAGTATCGCCTTTATTCAAGGCAGAGCTGATCAGGATCTGATAAGACTCTGCAGGTCTGCTCTTTTCCGAGACACCCGGCAATCCCTTATTTAGCGCTCGTCACCGAATAGAGGAGAAGGCAGAAGCAATAAAACCCGAACTGGTCCTCATAGAGTACAGGATCAGGACCTTGAATCCAGGGCTGTGAGGCACTCCCGTCAGAAACATAGCTGATCGCATGATCAGATGTTTTTCTGTCCTGCAGGACAGGGCCGCAAACCGTGGCTCTGTGGGCTGCATATGGCCCACAGGCTGCAGATTGCGCACAGCTGGGTTAGATGCCAGTATATTATAGGCAAATGGTAAAGGGGAAAAAAATAACACGTTTTTATAAATTTTATTGAATAACATACACAAAAAATAAATAGCATATACCTAAATATTTTAGATCACATAGCATGTATAATAGTGTAAAAGTGTTTTTCTGAGTCACTAAAAAAGTCAGCTAATGTAGAATCTGTTATATAATCATAAAATAGCATATACACCCTGCCACTTCCAGCACTATAAATCCAACCCTTCCTGCAGGGTTGTATGTGTTTTGCTATGTAATTACTTCCTCATACACACCACGAATTCTGCAGCCAATCAGTGGCTTCAGCATTCATGTGCCAGGTGTGATTGGTTGCTGCAATGTCCAGGATATAGGTCACCAATGTAGCCATGAAGTTGATGCCATAGCTGCAGTGGCAGGCAGAATCAGAATGGCAGTGATGGCAGTGGTGGAGGATTAAATAGGTGAGTATATTTATTTTTCTGACAAATGCTGACTTTGCTGATTTTTTTTCATAACTTGGGAAACCCTTTTAACATATTAAGATATTAGGTGAACAGTTAATAAATAAAATGGACAGACAGTAGGTTTAGGGTACTTTAACACTTAGAAGAATCCGGCAGGAACTACCTGCCGGATCCGGAAATCCGTATGCAAACGAATATCATTTGTTTCCGGATACCCTAAGAAGGAATGATGAGATGGAAATGGGTAACACGTGACTGCTGGATCAGGCTATTCAGGGTTTGTTTGTAGTCTGTAATCATGAGAAACATGGGTCTGAGTAGGAGCTGTTGACACAAAATGGTATAAGATGTGGTATAAAATTGCCCCTTCCTCTGCTACTGAGGAAGGGGCAATTTTAAGCCCCGAAACGCGTCTAGCTCTAACAGGACTCCGAATTTTTAAGGAGTGAGGACCAACAGATAGTGCCGGAACCTCGTACTATACTGCTCAACACCACGATAAGGTTCAAGTATAAGGAATCCGTGACAGCCTACAGCAGAGACCGGGCTGCACATGCCAAACTTTTACCTACGTGGGATTTCAACAACCTGACCGCTCAAAAAAGTCTGGAGGTAATTAAAAACACGACCCAGCAGAGCGACGGTGTGCAGCGAAGTGGTGAGGAGAACCTTTCCGGTAAGACTATCTTTTTCATCAAATATTTGCGGACAGGAGATTTAACAAGACTTAAATGCTATTAGCCCAGTGGGACGCTACTGGTTGAATATAGAGCGGGACGCCGCTATACCTGTTTGTTGTGGGACTATCACGTCACGGTGCCTCTAACTGTTACCTTGGAGCTTCAGAACTTTGTCAGTGAGTTGGGGAACAACTCGCATTGTAGTTTTCCCAGTGAACATTCAGCATCTGCGATATGTATGCGTTTTTACTGTGCGATTTTTTTTGTGTGAATAATTTGTGATGTACCTTTTTATTGTCGTTTTATTGCAGGAATATGCCATGTGTAGGTTATAATACCCATCTAGATTCAGAGTGCCAGCTACAGTGAGCAAGTGCTGTTTTATACATAGCTTTCCTACAGGAGGGCCATATTCTCTCTTTTATTGTCGTTTTTATTGCCTTATATATTAATAAATATCTGTGTGATCCCTGTATCCTGAGAGTGCCCAGTTCATTTATCACAAGTTTCACGTTATTTTAGTGGACTGGGTGAGTCCACTTTACTGAGTGCACCTCTGCTTGGTCCTTGTGTGTTCCTGTGCGCCTCATTTACCTTTTTTATTACAAAATGGTATAAGAATTGTTCAACAATCTCATTTCAGAGTAGGTGGAAGCGGCGGTGGAGGAGGTGAAGGTAGCCAAAACATTTATTTTTATTTTTTATTTGGGAAGGCCCTAAAACATTGGGAAATGGAAAAGAGAACGCAAAGAGAAAGTGTGCTGGAGTATAACAATGGCTGGGTGCGGCCGGTATACTTATCTATTCAGCACAAGGTACGGACAAGTCCTGTGGGATCCATGCCTGGTTCATTTTAATGAACGTGAGCTTGTCCACATTGGCTGTGGACAGGTGGTTGCGCTTGTCTGTGATGACGCCCCCTGCCGTGCTAAACACACGTTCAGACAATACACTGGCCGCAGGGCCGGCCAGCACCTCCAAGGCGTAAAGGGCAAGTTCAGGCCATGTGCCCAATTTGGATACGCAAAAGTTGAATGGGGCAGACCCATCAGTCAGTACGTGTATACATACGCATGTACTGTTCCACTATGTTGCTGAAATGCTGCCTCCTGCTAAGACGTTCCATATCAGCTGGTGGTGCTGGTTGTTGTGGCGTGCTGACAAAGATTTTCCACATTTCGGCCATGCTAACCCTGCCTTCTGAGGTGCTGGCAGTGCCCCAGCTGCGTTGGCGACTTCTTCCTCCTCCTCTGCCTTCGCCTTGTGATTTCACTGAGCCCCCGCTGTCAGCGCGTCTACCAGCAGCGTGTCTACCAGCGTGCACTTGTACTCGTGCATCTTCCGATCATGCTTCAGTGACGGAATTAAGGACGGCACGTTGTACTTGTAGCGGGGATCCAGCAGGGTGGCCAACTAGTAATCAGCACTGGTTAGAATGTGGGAAACTCGGCGGTCGTTGCACAGGCACTGCAGCATATAGTCGCTCATGTGTGCCAGGCTGCTCAGAGGCAACGACAAGCTGTCCTTAGTGGGAGGTATATCGTCTGTGTCCTCTGTATCCCCCCAGCCACGCACCAGTGATGCCCATGAGCTGCTTTGGGTGCCACCCTGCTGTGAACATGGTTCCTCCTCATCATCATCATCCTCCCCTACATCCTCTAGAACTGTGCCCTGGCCTCTGTTGGTGCAGGAAACCACCCTCCGAGCCACTTGTGAATGACTAGCCTGATGAACATGGGAATGATGCCTCTTCCTCCTCCTCTTCCTCCTGTGCCACATCTTCCATCATCGCCCAAAGCATTTTTTCAAGGAGACATAGAAGTGGGATAGTAACGCTGACTACTGCGCCATCGGCACTGCCCTTGTTGGTGGAGTACTCGAAACAGCGTAAAACACTACACACATCCCGCATGGAGGCCCACTAGTTGGTGGTGAAGTGGTGCTATTAACGCAGAGCGACTCACCCGTGGGTACTGCAGCTGAAACTCCACTATGGCCTGCTGCTGCTCGCACAGTCTCTCCAGTCTCCCCACCTTGTGGGTACATCGCATATGAGGCGGTGAGCGGGAAGGCCGAAGTACGTTGCAGCACTGACAGGCGAGCAGCAGCAGGGTGAGAACGCCGAAAGCACCCACACAAAACCTGCACTTTCTGCAGCAGCTCTGACATATCGGGGTAATTTTTCAGGAACCTGTGCACTACCAAATTCAGCACATGCGCCAGGCAAGGGATGTGCGTCAAACTGGCTAGGCCCAGAGCTGTTAACTGATTTCGCTCATTATCGCACACCACCAGGCTGGGCTTGAGGCTCAGCGGCACCAACCACTCATCGGTCTGTTGTTCCATGCAGGGCCGTCTTTGCCACAGGGCAAAAGGGGCAGCTGCCCCGGGCCCAGTTGCTCCTGGGGGCCCAAGGAAGCTTTGTTTCCCGACTCCCACATTCACTTGTTGTCTATGACCTGTGTCACTCATGTCATGTCATGTGCGATGTGTCATTCCATTAATTATGCCATACATACGTGTACAGATACTGGTCCTGTACTCCTGTGAGGCTGCAAGGCAGGGGTGTGGTGTGGACCCGCTCCTGAGACTGCATGTGCTTACAGTCCCTAAATAAATAATACTGCAGTGATTAGCAACCGTATGACAGGCGTTTATCACCGATCCTCCGGACGACCGCCGCTTGGAAGAGCTTAAAGTGTAACTGCCATTTAATAATTTTTTTTGCTAAAGTGTAGGGCAAGTAATAGGTAACATTTTTAGAATTTAGTTTATTTAGCCAAAACGTTTAATTTTTGTAGAAAACTGTGGCTGAAATGGCCCTTAGCAGCGCTCTCTGAAATGAGCATTGCTAAGGGCCACCCGTCTTCTATTTGAAAAGGGGAGACGGGCTGTGCGGGAGCTGTGCTTCTGTCTCCCGTGCTCCCCTGGTGGCCACAGGCGTCTTCAAATCTAATGCTCGGGTACACTAACTAACCTGCCTTCCCTGCGATAATCACTCATGAAGACGGATGGACCTTAGCATTTCAGGGGCCCAAGGAAATTCTTGCCCAGGGTCCAATCAATAATAAAGACGGCCCTGGTTCCATGGCACAGCTCCTGCGCGGTGTGGGTTTTCCCCCCCAAACAGATGAGTTTCAGAACAGCCTGGTGTCGTTTCCCCCTGGCTGTGCTGAAGTTGGTGGAGCGGGTGTTATGCTGACCGGATGAGGAGGCAGTAGAGGAGGAAGCGGAGTAGGAGGAGGAGGCAACAGTAGGCAACGAGAAACGTCCTGCAATACTTGGTGGCGGTAGGACATGCGCCAAAGTGCTACCCACCTCAGGCCAAGCTGCCACTGCATTTATCCAGTGTGCAGTTAGGGAGATATAACGTACCTGCCCGTGCTTACTGGTCCATGTATCGGTGGTTATGTGGACCTTGCCACAGATGGCTTTGAGCAGTGCACACCTGATTTTAGTGGCGGCTGGGAACCACGTACAGTGGGACAACCACCGCCATAAGGTTTTTAAAAGTCTCTTTCTCCACCAGACGGAATGACAGCATTTCAAAGGCCAGGAATTTTGAAATGTCAGGGATTGCGGTTGGGTAGGGGGGTACTTCCTCTTTCTCTCCAGTGTTTGGGGAATGGACAGCTGAACGCTTCCATGGGACAGTGTGGAGATGCTTGGTGATGGTGTTGCTGTTTGCGGGGTGGCAAGTGCCACTGTCACTCCAGAAGGGCAGGAAGAGGCTGAGACTTCAGCAGAAGAAGAAAGCAGGAGGAGCCTGAAATCTTTTGTGTTTTTTCAGGTGTGTACTTCACTGCAGCTCGTGCTTTAAATTTAGATGCCTGGTCATGCAGGTGGTGCTAAGGTTTAGAACATTTATGCCTTGCTTCAGTCTCTGATTGCACAGTGTGCAAACCACTCACGTCTTGTCATCAGCACATTGTCTGAAGTACTGCCAAGCCAAGGAACTCCTTGGAGCTGGCTTTGGCGTGCTCTGTCCCTAGATGCGGTGGGCAGCAGAAGGCATACTGGCTAGGGGACGGCCACTTTGCACCCTGCTCCCTCTTTTGCTGTGCTGCTGGCCACCACCTCTTCCTCCGAACTGCACACGTCACTCGCATGACCTTGATTCCATGTGGGGTCTAGGACCTCATCATCCTCCACATCATCTTCCATCCTCCTCACCCCTGCCCTCCTTGCTGGTCTGCACACTGCAGAAAGCCACAGCAGTTGGCACCTGTTTTTCGTCATCATCAGAGATGTGCTGCGGTGGTCCTCCCATGTCCACATCCTGAAGCATAAGTGGTTGGGCATCAGTGCACTCAATCTCTTCCACTTCTGGGGCAGGGCTAGGTGGATGGCTCACGGAAACCCTGCCAGCAAATAGGGTGACCACGTGTCCCGGATCGCCCGGGACAGTCTCGCATTTGGAGAGTCTGTCCCGGGTCCCGGTCACCCTCAGGAATGACCTGGGGTGCTGTCAGAAGGGGGGCGCCGGCAGGGCACAGCAGGAGATGAGTGCTGTGCTTCCATTGTGGAAGCGCTCACTCATCCCTATAGTCATCTGTATCGCCGTCCTCAGGATGGCGACACAAATGTCTGTGCTGCGGCAGCCGGCAAGGGAGGGAGAGGTGTGTCCCCTCCCTGTTCCTCTAATAGGCTTCCAGCACTAGGCCGGCAGCCTATCAGAGGCCGGTGCAGGCGGCGCGATGACGTCATCGCGCCGCCTGAGCCAGCGAGGGACACAGGCCAGAGGAGGCCTGCATCGCATCCTGGAGGAGGTAAGTATACGTTTTGTTTTTTTATATATATATGTACAAATTACAATACTGGCACATAAGGGGGGCTACTGGCACAGACATAAGGGGGACTACTGGCACATAAGGGGGGCTGCTGTCACATAAGTGGAGCTACTGGCACATATGGGGGGCTACTGGCACAGACATAAGGGGGACTACTGGCACATAAGGGGGGCTGCTGGAACATAAGGGGGGCTACTGGCACATAAGGGGGGCTACTGGCATATAAGGGGGCTACTGGAACATGATAGGAGGCTACTGGCATATAAGGGGGCTACTGGCACATAAGGGGACTACTGGCACATAAGGGGGACTATTGGCACATAAGGGGGACTACTGGCACTTGATAGGGGGGCTACTGGCACATGATAGGGGGGGCGACTGGCACATAAGGGGGGGCTACTGGCACATATGGGGGGCTACTGGCACTTGATAGGGGGGCTACTGGCACATGATAGGGGAGGCGACTGGCACATAAGGGGGCTACTGGCACATGATTGGGGGCATCTATGGGGGCACATCTTACTGGCACATGATTAGGGGGCATCTATGGGGGCACATTTTACTGGCACATTATTGGGTGGCACTATAGGGGCATCTACTGAGGCTAAAAAGAAGGGGTATTTTATATGGGGGGCTCTGTATAGGGGCATTTTATACTGGGACACATTATGGTGGGTTCTATGGGGAAGGGGGGAGAGGAGCACTATGCAGTCATCTACGGGGCCACTAAGAAGGGGTATTTTATATTGGCACATTATGGGAACATTAGCTCAACTGGGGGCATTACAAGGGGGTATGTTTTGCACATTATAAGGAGAATTATTTCTACTGGGGGGGCATTATGGTGGGCTTTATTACTCCCCCATGGTATGACCCCCTAGTAGCAAGACCAGCCTCTCCCTGCTCTGCTATCCCTCTGCCCATTCTCCAAATCCTTATTATGAAATCTTTCTCATTAGGATAAAGCACAACATCAGCTACACCGAGTCCCCGGCCAAGTGTTGAAGTGGCGTCTGAGATCCCCAAGGGCCAAGCCAAGTAACTGTAAGTTTCCATGTGGCATATGTTTAGGTTATACACATATAGCCTACACTGTGCCACACAATATACAGTATACAGTATAAATATATTTCTTAAGAGATGTCTAAGTAGCCAGTTAATGTGTGCAGAAATACTGAAAATTGCATAGGCAGATATGTTTTTGCCAGTCTCAAGTATAGGTTTGACGAAATGCACTTGTGAAAGTAAGTGTCCCTGAATGGCAGTTAGGAAATGTGGTCACCCTACCAGCAGAGTCATCAAAAAGCATAGGAGACTGCTGCATGACTTGGGGCTAAGACTGCTTGGCTGATTTGCAAGGCGGTGAGGTGAAAGACAGATGCCCATGGGCTGCTGGTGCCAACTCTTCACTTTCAGCAGGGGACCAGGTGGGAGACAATGTGAAGGAACTGGTGGCACTGTCAGCCATCCAATCTATTACCGCCTCTACTTGTTCTGGCCTCGCCTTTCGTACACCGGTATTCAGGTCTACAAAATAACGCTCAAAGTCCTGTTGCCTACAGCTTAAAAGCTTGTTGATTGGCTGCTCTTCAGCCCTTCAACAAGCTTTATTAAATGTCCGAACTCGAACCTGAACTTTTGCGGCAAAATTCGGGTTCGGTCCGGGTACCCGAGCTTGCAAAGATCGGTACGGACCCAAACTATGTAGTTCGGGTATCTCTAGACAACTGTATTGACATCAGTTTCCATGAAAGAAAACAGGAACCTGATGATACTCTTCATGCCTCGGAAATATCTAAAGACCTTTTCAGTTTTCTGTACCTACTTCTTAAGAACAACCTATGGATGTTGGCTGAATCTCTCTGTAGAAGAGCACCAGCAGAGGTGTAGACAAGTGTCACGATGTCCTTGTACTGCAGACATAAGTCTCATTTTCTCCTGGACTGCCTCATTAGGCTAGGAAACTCCAGTTCCTAGTGCTAGTAGGAAAAGTTGGAAACTCTTCCACTCATAAATTCTTAATTCCTATCACCCTGTCTGTTCCTGGATTTAGCTTTACTGTACAAGTCTTCTTGGATTCTGGGTCAATTAAGAACGTCCTACATCAGTCCCTGATCTCCAAGTTCAATATACCAACTACTTCTTTGCAAACAATTCTTATCCACTGATTCTGTGAATGGTAAAGCTCTATCTAAGGTAATTTAAATTACCATCATTCCTCTTACCCTGTATGTACAGGCCCTCCACAAAGAACATATTTCTTTGTATGCTTTACAGATGCCCATTAGTCTTTTTTAACTAAAAAATAAAGGATGGATGGATCTGTGATAAAAGTAATGTAAGACAGCCTTCATTACATGCATGTACTTTTTGGTACTTGGTAATTACCTTTGGTTTCAGGATCTTTCAAGAGTTCCTCAATAACTGTTGCACTGGTGTCCCTTGCCCACCACTGCTCTGCTAATACTGGCGGGTATGGGTGCCACTCTGCTCTGCTTCCCCTACTGACCTGTGGCCCGGTTTGGTTCTCTGTCTCCATCTTACCGGTGGTGGTCCAGCAGTGTTTTCTGTAAGCACTGTAGGTCTCGGGCCTGTATACAAGTTAAAGGGTGACCACCAGGACAACATTCTTAGGTTAAGCCCAAAGACAAAAGGATTAGTTAGCACAGTGGGTAAATGCCCAACTGCCCCATTAGAATGACATATTTTGAACTCTTCTTTATGTTTGTGTGGTTGTGTACTTAGATGATATTTAGTTTTTTCTCCTTATTTAAATTCCCACCAAGTAAGTCTGTTCTGTTTTACAGCATCTCCTTAAAACCACCTCTATGCTAATTTGGAGAAATGCCTCTTTGAGAAGATTCAACTGCCTTTTGTAGGAAGAATTGCTGACCAGGGCCTGCAAATCGACCCAGAAAAACTGTCTGCTATTCTCAAATGGGCTCATCCTCTGTGTCTATGGGTGATACAATGCTATTTGTAATTTGCTAATTATTATTCTCCGATTGCACCTATTACTACTCTAACCAAGAAAGGAATTCACTCCATGAACTAACTCAAGCTGAAGTTGCCTTTTTAGAGCTAATTAAAACCTTCTCATCTACATCATTTCTTCATTGTCCTGATACCACTAAGCCCTTTTTTGTAGAGACTGATGTTTTTTTCTGTGTGTGTCGGAGCAGTTCTGTCACAAAACGGGAGAAACTTTACCTATGGTTTCTTCTCTAAAAGAATTTTCTCCAGCAGAGAAGAATTATAGTATTGGAGACAATGTACTGCTTTTGGCCTTGGGAGAATGAAGACACCTGTTGAAAGCTGCTCACACTCAGTGACCATCTATACAGACCATAAAAATTTACCATATCTATAGTCTGCTCATCACCATCGCTGTCAAGCCTGTTGGTCTTTAGTTTTCTCCTGATGACTTTTATCTTCATTTTCACCCTGCAGGTAAAAATGTCAAGGGCCGTGAACTGTTTCAATTCTATGATTTGTCTGGTATGACTACTGAACCTCAGTATATCTTTGATCCAAATTGCAATTTACCTTTTGCTCCACTCCAAGTTCGTGACATCCCTCCAGGAAAGATTTTTGTCCCTAAATTCCCGGGCCACTCCTCTAAATTAACAGGTCAACCAGGATTATGCAAGACCTTGAATTTTGTCTCTTACCATTATTAGTGGCATAAGTTGGCTCCTGACATCAAAGTTTGCTGCAGCCTGCACAACTTTTGAACAAAAAATGTACAAAAAAACTGCTGGATTATGGCATTCTTTGAATTTGAAGTTAAAGACATTCTTTATGTTAAAAGATACAGGGGGAAACTTTTCCATCTTGTGGACTGAAAGAACTCTGGTTCTGTGGACAGATCCTGGCAACTTGTGCAGAAGATCGATTTGCCTGATCTCATTTGTAAATTTATTCATGGCCATTAGAAGAGGGGTCTTAAAGTTTGGAGTACTGTCACAATTTCTGCCCAGTATGTCCGTTGCCTCTGATGGGATGTCATACATCAAATTCAGTTTTGATTTCTGTGCTCACTGACATTACTACGTTATTTGACCCCACCTAGTTCAGTAACTAAACAGTCATTAACTCATGCAGCACTAAACTCTATGGATATTTAATGACTTCTCTCCCTTCTGCTCTTTTCCTGAGCAACCAGGTTGGTTTGTTAGCGCCTGTATTGCTGGGATTGACAATTGCCTTTGACTTGGATTATTGTTTTTGCATGAATTCTACCTTCCCTGACTTTCTACTTGAAAATCAAAATTTTGTCCTGATTTTGATACTGTGAGCTGGTTCTACTCACATCAGCTGTTGACCATGGACTCAAAACCAGAGGCACTGTCCTCCATCTGTGGTAACCCATAGGATGCGCAAAAAAAAGGGGTTAGTCAGCACCTCCCAGTGCGCAGGTGCACGCTGCCAAGGCAAAGACCTAGAGGAAAAAAAGAGACAATGCAGCAGCACCCTGCAGATAAAGTACAACAATGCCATAGTCACAAAAATAATGATTACAAAAATTATGGTGCTAATGCTACGCTTATTTATAAAGTGAGATGCTTGGCCAATGCATTTTGTACAAAACCATCTGAGCCCGTCTGCCGAACGTCAAGGCGATCTCTGTTAGACGGGTCCTAACACTAAATACTACCTGTTATGCGCCATAATGACCGCCATAAAATTCAGGGAGTGTTGGATCCACATGCATGTTGGATCCACTCTGCCTTTTTCCATTTTATGTGCCATAATGGCCTCCATTACAAGGGATGCAGGTACCAACATGCATGCTGAGCCCACTCTATATCCTTCCTGGTGCTAGACAGCTTCCAATGAATGTAGTGAGAGCAGGCTACAGATTTAGCACCATAATTTTTGTAATCATTATTTTTGTGACTATGGCATTGTTGTAAATACTTTCAGTATAAAGCTGTAGCCTGCTCTCACTACATTCATTGGAAGCTGTCTAGCACCAGGAAGGGTATAGAGTGGGCTCAGCATGCATGTTGGTACCTGCATCCCTTGTAATGGAGGCCATTATGGCACAAAAAATGGAAAAAGGCAGAGTGGATCCAACACTCCCTGAATTTTATGGCGGTCATTATGGCGCATAACAGGTAGTATTTAGTGTTAGGACCCGTCTAACAGAGATCGCCTTGACGTATGGCAGACGGGCTCAGATGGTTTTGTACAAAATGCATTGGCCAAGCATCTCACTTTATAAATAAGCGTAGCATTAGCACCATAATTTTTGTAATCATTATTTTTGTGACTATGGCATTGTTGTACTTTATCTGATTTGCAGGGTGCTGCTGCATTGTCTCTTTTTTCCCTCTAACCCATAGGATGCACTATCCAGGTAGCCCTCATGTTATCAAGTTGGTTCATTTTCTTCTTATGGTTAAATAATATGATCCTAGGTCTCAATTTGTCAAGAGAGACTATAAAAAGAAGCTTTCTTTAATGCTTAAATTCTCCTGTGGTGGTACTGTGGAGGAGTCACACAGTAAATGCATGATATTTCCACAAAGATTACGGTTGTTCATTTGGTTCTCAGCTAGGGTCTCAGTAGCAGGACACTTTCTCATCAGCTTGTGACTTAGGCCTCATGCACATGGCCGTTGTTTTGATCCGCATCCGAGCAGCAGTTTTGGCGGCTCGGATGCGGACCCATTCACTTCAATGGGGCCGCAAAAGATATGGACAGCACTCCGCGTGCTGTCTGCATCTGTTGCTCTGTTCCATGGTCCAGCAAAAAATATATAACATGTCCTATTCTTGTCCACGCTTTGTGGACAAGAATAGGAAGTTATATTAAAGGCTGTCTGTGCCGTTCCGCAAATTGCGGAACGCGCACGGACAACATCCATGTTTTTGCGGATCAGCGATTTGCGGACCGCAAAACACACCACGGTTGTGTGCATGTAGCCAAAATGTTATTGTCCAAAGGTCCAAAATAGACATCCTTTTAAAATAATCTGTCAGCATAATCCCTATTAAACCAGGCACATTGCCTGTTAGGATTGATCATGCTGATTTAAATAATACACTAATTTTGTCTCTAGGTTCAATAGCTACAGAGATATAATACTTTTTAAATTTGTGCAAATTACCTATTTCGAGCACTGAGTTGTGTGCTTGGAGCACCACTACCACTTCTAGGTGGACTGATGACAAGTTCACAGACAATGGAGGAGCGCAACCACTAGGAGGATAGAAAGTTCAGTATGTATTCTCCTCTCCCCGTATAGTGCTCTCTCCCTTCTCCAGAAGCTCCTGTGCTACCAGCACCTACATTTTGGCCACAGCACATTAACAAAATCATGCATTCCTAGATGAATGCATGATTTTGCTAAAACACACTGATGCAAATTACTGTTTTTAAACCATAATAATGCTGGACCACTAATAACTAAGTGAACCAAAGCAGAAGCATCAGAGGATAGAGCGAGACAAGATGTTTAGCCTTGTCAATCAAAGGGAAGGGGGGAGTACACAGGGCATCGAGTGGGCGTAGCAGTTGCGGCGCTCCAAGCGCTATGGCCAGTCCCTCCGTGCTTGAAATAGGTTGTTTTTGTAACTATAAAAAGTATTAAATATCTGCAGCTATTGAACCACGAGACAAAATATGGGTATCATTTTACTCAGTATAATCAACCGTACCAGGCAATAGGCCTGGTTTAATAGGGTTGAGCATGCTGACAGATGTTCTTTAAGTAATGGCCACATAGGTAATGATTTCATGGTTATGTCCTGACTATGAATTATTTTGTAGTTTTTTATTGAATAAAAATGCAATATTCATGACAACTGCTTTCTGACTTCTATCATATTTATGCTCACAATAGTCTGCAAGAAAAATGATGTGCTTTTGTTGCTAAATAGACTCTCTAGATTTTCATGTCATATCTTTACTACACTGTAAATATTTTGACACATAGGCATAAACATTTAGATAGTGCTAATTATTAATGTAAAGTTAACCATTTTTTTTTTTTCAATAAAGACATCCGGCTATGTTTTATAAATGGTGCCAAAATTTGACATTGCTTATTCAGTATAGGCCAATTAGTGCTCATCACTAATACAGATCACAAAACATCTCTGAACGTGTGACCATTTGGCTGCATCTGAATAAGAAAACACGGAAGGAAGGCTTTGCCATTGTGAGTTAAGATAATTGAGTCATTAATTATTTTCATTTGTATATGTAGAATTTATGTGTGGGCTTATAATCTATGGGAATGGCATATCTTAATGCTGAGCAGGAAGAAGTGCAGGAGACACAAGGCTTATTCAGCACATAAAAGAATATCTGGACGTCATTCATCTGTAAATATTTAGAATTCTATCATATGCTATGTGCAAAGGAACTGTACATGTCCTCCAACCAGCGCAGCCGTGTCCAAAACTGTTGTTTCTAAAGGTTTTTACTTTGGGCGGGTTTGCATTGATGTTACGGAATTCCGTTATAGGATCCAACTGAATATAACAGAATTTTAGGACAAAATGCATAACAGAAGCCCTTAAGAGGCATTCAGTTTTGCTCTGTCCTAATACATGTCTATGGGGACACATAACAGTTTTGTTTGGTTCCGTTGTACATGACAGAATTTTTTTTCGATTTCCTGCCCAAAGTGTGATTTACACATAAAACCATGCAATATACAGTACAGACCAAAAGTTTGGACACACCTTCTCATTCAAAGAGTTTTCTTTATTTTCATGACTATGAAAATTGTAGATTCACATTGAAGGCATCAAAACTATGAATTAACACATGTGGAATTATATACATAACAAACAAGTGTGAAACAACTGAAAATATGTCATATTCTAGGTTCTTCAAAGTAGCCACCTTTTGCTTTGATTACTGCTTTGCACACTCTTGGCATTCTCTTGATGAGCTTCAAGAGGTAGTCCCCTGAAATGGTTTTCACTTCCCAGGGGTGCCCTGTCAGGTTTAATAAGTGGGATTTCTTGCCTTATAAATGGGGTTGGGACCATCAGTAGTGTTGAGGAGAAGTCAGGTAGATACACAGCTGATAGTCCTACTGAATAGACTGTTAGAATTTGTATTATGGCAAGAAAAAAGCAGCTAAGTAAAGAAAAACTAGTGGCCATCATTACTTTAAGAAATGAAGGTCAGTCAGTCAGCCGAAAAATTGGGAAAACGTTGAAAGTAAGGGCTATTTGACCATGAAGGAGAGTGATGGGGTGCTGCGCCAGATGACCTGGCCTCCACAGTCACTGGACCTGAACCCAATCGAGATGGTTTGGGGTGAGCCGGACCGCAGAGTGAAGGCAAAAGGGCCAACAAGTGCGAAGCATCTCTGGGAACTCCTTCAAGACTGTTGGAAGACCATTTCAGGGGACTACCTCTTGAAGCTCATTAAGAGAATGCCCAGAGTGTGCAAAGCAGTAATTAAAGCAAAAGGTGGCTACTTTGAAGAACCTAGAATATTACATATTTTCAGTTGTTTCACACTTGTTTGTTATGTATATAATTGTCACGGATGGTGTACAGGAAACAAGATGATACAAATAACATACGATGACTCACTGGATCCACAACTAAGGAACAAAAAGGGAGACCCCTGCAATCGACCTGCCGCTCTCCCTTATTGCTCAGCCTATGCGACCACTCTAAAGGTGAATGGGCGCATATCCACGTACCTCGGCTATCTGAACCTGAAGGCCCTACAATAGTGAGGGGACACGACCACCGGCTCCCTACACAGACACGGAGGAAGTCAGGGTCACCTGGATCCAGACAACAGAAAATCATAAATACTAAAACAACACTTATCTGCAGACGAACTGAGAACTGGTAGTTGGGAGCTGAAGACAGCATGCACACTCATTCCAGGAAGTTGTATCAGCCACACCCAACTACCTTATGGGGGAGAATATAAAGGGAGGTAATGAGTCTGACTGCATGACAGCTGAGATAGCCTAACGAGGTGAGGAACAGAAACCAAAACAAAGAAACTCAAGGGGGAGGATCTGAACGGCTCCTGTCAGAACTTCTCAGCTGTCTGCTTGTGACAGTACCCCTCCCTCTAGGAGTGGACTCCGGACACTCAGGGCCCACCTTCTCAGGATGGGACCTATGGAAAGCCCTGATGAGGCGAGAGGCCTTAATGTCCGTCACTGGGAGCCACATCCTCTCCTCAGGACCATAACCCTCCCAATGAACGAGGTACTGGAGGGAACCGCGGACAAGACGAGAATCCACAATCCTAGAAACCTGAAATTCAAGATTCCCATCAACCATAATCGGAGGAGGAGGCAAAGGTGAGGGTACAATAGGTTGAACATAAGGTTTCAATAAGGACTTATGGAAAACATTATGGATCTTCCAAGTCTGAGGAAGATCAAGACGGTAGGCAACAGGATTGATGACAGACAGGATCTTGTAAGGCCCAATAAACCTAGGACCCAACTTCCAGGAGGGAACCTTCAATTTGATATTCTTGGTAGACAGCCACACCAAATCACCAACATTCAGGTCCGGACCAGGCATACGTCTCTTATCCGCCACACGCTTATATCTCTCACTCATATTCTTTAGATTATCCTGAATATTTTGCCAAATAGATGACAAAGACGAGGAGAATCTGTCCTCATCAGGCAAACCAGAAGAGCCCTCTCCAGAGAAAGTCCCAAACTGCGGATGAAACCCATATGCACCAAAAAATGGTGACTTATCAGAGGACTCCTGACGACGGTTATTTAAAGCAAACTCAGCAAGGGACAAAAACGAACACCAATCCTCCTGATTCTCCGCCACAAAACAGCGCAGATATGTCTCCAGATTCTGATTGACACGCTCTGTCTGGCCATTCGACTGCGGATGGAAAGCAGAAGAGAATGACAAGCGAACCCCCAAGCGAGAACAGAAAGCCTTCCAGAATCTGGAAACAAACTGCGTGCCCCTATCAGAGACTATGTCAGAAGGAATCCCATGCAATTTGACAATGTGGTCAACAAATGCCTGCGCCAGCGTCTTAGCATTGGGCAAACCGGGAAAAGGGATAAAGTGCACCATTTTGCTAAAACGGTCCACCACCACCAGAATCACAGACTTCCCCGAGGAACGAGGCAAGTCCGTTATGAAGTCCATGGACAGATGTGTCCAAGGACGGGAAGGAATGGGCAAAGGAAGGAGAGGACCTGATGGCCGTGAGTGAGGGACCTTGGCACGAGCGCAAGTCTCGCAAGCTGCCACAAAACCCTCAACCGACTTACGAAGCGCAGGCCACCAGAATCTCCGAGCAATGAGATCCAGTGTGGCTCTTGTCCCCGGGTGCCCAGCAAGGACCGTATCATGGTGTTCTTTAAAAATCTTGTGTCTCAAAGCGAGAGGCACAAACAACCTCCCAGGAGGACAAAGATCAGGAGCTTCTGACTGGGCTGCCTGCACCTCTGCCTCCAATTCAGGAAAAAGAGCAGAGACCACCACACCTTCAGCTAAAATGGGACCCGGGTCTTCAAAATTCCCACCTCCCGGGAAACAACGTGACAGGGCATCTGCCTTCACATTCTTAACCCCAGGGCGGAACGTAACAACAAAATTAAACCTTGAAAAGAACAAAGACCATCTGGCCTGTCTCGGGTTCAGACGCTTGGCTGACTCCAAGTAGGCCAGATTTTTATGGTCAGTAAACACGGTAATAGGGTGTCTGGCTCCCTCTAGCCAATGGCGCCATTCTTCAAAAGCCAACTTGATGGCCAACAATTCCCTATCTCCCACATCATAATTTCTCTCTGCGGAGGAGAGCTTCTTTGAGAAAAAGGCACACGGTTGCCATTTGGCAGGAGAGGAACCCTGAGACAAGACCGCCCCCACCCCTACCTCAGAAGCATCAACCTCAACTATGAAGGGTAAGGAAACATCAGGTTGTACTAGGATGGGAGCAGAAGCAAAACTCTCCTTGATATCAGAAAAGGCCTTACGCGCCTCTACCGACCAGGAAGAAAAATCTACCCCCTTTCTGGTCATATCCGTGAGTGGTTTAACAACAGAGGAATAATTCAAAATAAATTTCCTGTAATAATTAGCAAAGCCCAAAAAACGCATCAGCGCCTTCTGATTCTCAGGAAGCTCCCACTCAAGCACAGCGCGGACCTTCTCGGGGTCCATGCGAAAACCAGAAGCGGAGACAAGAAACCCCAGAAATTGGATCTCTGGAACCGCAAACACACATTTTTCCAGTTTCGCGTATAATTTATTCTCCCGCAGGATGAGTAAGACCTGACATAAGTGTTCCTTATGAGATTTGAAATCAGGAGAAAAAATCAAAATGTCATCCAAATACACTAATACAAATTTTCCCATTAAATGATAAAAAATGCTGTTGACGAAATGCTGAAAAACGGCTGGGGCATTCATCAAACCAAAAGGCATAACTAAATTCTCAAAATGGCCCTCAGGGGTATTGAAAGCCGTCTTCCATTCGTCTCCTTCTCTGACCCTAACCAGGTTGTATGCCCCTCTTAGGTCTAATTTGGAAAAGACTTTCGCCCCAACAACCTGGTTAAACAAATCTGGGATTAAAGGAAGCGGATACGGATCACGAATAGTGATACTGTTCAGCTCCCTGAAATCCAGACAAGGTCTTAAAGAACCATCTTTTTTCTTAACAAAGAAAAAACCAGCGGCAACAGGTGACTTTGAGGGTCGTATGTGTCCTTTTCTCAGACTCTCAGAGATATAAGCACGCATCGCGACCCTCTCAGGTTGGGAAAGATTGTATAAACGAGATTTAGGCAGCTTGGCACCTGGGATGAGATCAATAGGGCAATCATACTCCCTGTGCGGAGGCAAATCCTGAACTCCACTCTCAGAGAAAACATCCAAAAATTCAGAGAGGAAAGGTGGTACAGTTTTAGTAGAAACCTCAGAAATAGATGTTATGAGGCAATTCTCTCTGCAAAAGTCACTCCAACCATTTATTTGCCTCGCTGGCCAATCAATGGTGGGGTTATGTTTAGAGAGCCAGGGTAGCCCCAACACTAGAGGAGTAGGCAAACCGCTAAGGACGAAACATGACACATCCTCAACATGAGTATCATTCACAATTAAACGGATATTGTGAACTATGCCCTTTAATGATTTCTGAGAAAGTGGAGCTGAATCAATAGAAAAAACAGGAATATTTTTTCGCAAAGTGCAAACCTGGAAACCATGAGTTATTGCAAATTGGTTATCAATGAGGTTGACAGCTGCTCCACTATCCACAAAAATCTCACAAAAAATGCTCTTGCTCTCTAGCGCCACCCTAGCGGGCAGGACAAAACAGGAACTACAAGCAAAAGACAATTCTTCAATTTCCGCCTCAACCCTGCCAATAGTAACAGACGGAATATTCTTAAAAGATTTCTTCCTTTTTGTCTCTTTATTACTCCCAGAAAACTGCCTGAATCTCCTAGAGGAACAAACATTTGCCAGATGATTTATACCTCCACAACAAAAGCAAACCCTCCCCTGCGGGCTGAATCCTCTATTGTCAGAGGCAATCAACCCCAGCTGCATGGGCTCCTGCTCAGAAGGGGCTGACAGCGACTGAGACCCCTGTGCACAGAATGACACCGCTGCACTGTCCCGGGACTGAGCATGATAAGAAGGAGAAATCTCTCCTCTTTCTCTAAGACGCCTGTCAATACGAACAGCCTGAGACATAGCAGAATTCAAGGAGGTAGGTCTTTCATGAAAGGCAAATGCATCTTTCAATCCCTCAGAAAGACCATAACAAAATTGACTTCGGAGTGCAGCATCATTCCAACCCGTATCTGCTGCCCATCTCCGAAATTCAGAGCAGTATATCTCTGCGGATTGTTTACCCTGGCATAACAGACGTAGTCTAGACTCAGCCAGAGCAATACGATCCGGATCATCATATATCTGACCCAGGGCTAAAAAGAATTCATCCACTGAACGGAGGGGTTGTGCCCTCTCCGGCAGCGAAAAGGCCCAGGACTGAGCATTACCCCTGAGCAGCGATATAATGATGCCCACCCTTCGTTCTTCATCACCGGAAGAATGGGGAAGAAGGCGAAAATGGAGTTTGCAGGCCTCTCTAAAACGTACAAAATTCTCACTACCCCCGGAAAACGTATCCGGGAGCGAAATCTTAGGCTCAGCACAAACTCCATGAACGCAAGCTGAACCGGTCACTTGAAACTGAGAAAAAGTCTTACGGAGATCAGCTACCTCCAAAGCAAGACCCTGAAAGCGTTCAGCCAAAAGTGAAACCGGATCCATGCTAGACGGTTTTGGTGGCTGATAATGTCACGGATGGTGTACAGGAAACAAGATGATACAAATAACATACGATGACTCACTGGATCCACAACTAAGGAACAAAAAGGGAGACCCCTGCAATCGACCTGCCGCTCTCCCTTATTGCTCAGCCTATGCGACCACTCTAAAGGTGAATGGGCGCATATCCACGTACCTCGGCTATCTGAACCTGAAGGCCCTACAATAGTGAGGGGACACGACCACCGGCTCCCTACACAGACACGGAGGAAGTCAGGGTCACCTGGATCCAGACAACAGAAAATCATAAATACTAAAACAACACTTATCTGCAGACGAACTGAGAACTGGTAGTTGGGAGCTGAAGACAGCATGCACACTCATTCCAGGAAGTTGTATCAGCCACACCCAACTACCTTATGGGGGAGAATATAAAGGGAGGTAATGAGTCTGACTGCATGACAGCTGAGATAGCCTAACGAGGTGAGGAACAGAAACCAAAACAAAGAAACTCAAGGGGGAGGATCTGAACGGCTCCTGTCAGAACTTCTCAGCTGTCTGCTTGTGACAATATGTGTCCACATGTGTTAATTCATAGTTTTGATGCCTTCATAGTCATGAAAATAAAGAAAACTCTTTGAATGAGAAGGTGTGTCCAAACTTTTGGTCTGTACTGTACATTTTTCTGGTCTACAGCACCCATCAACCTCCTGCCCTGGGTGTATGACTTCCAGAGTACTATCACAGGTAGCGTGTAAGCAATAGACATATTTACCATGGCCATAGTATGCAGGGTATTTCCCCCACAATAGTTACCATATCCTTACTGGCATCTAACAACAGATTGAAAGCACATCACAAGACCAAATCATATGGCATATGATACATTGTGCTGTGTACATTGTGCACTTATGTGCGGGGATATATACGTAATAGCATTCAATAAACGTAACAGTGCAAAGCTGGCATGTCCTCAGCTGTAATAGTCACATAACTGTTCAACATCTTGTGGAATTGCCTCCACAACAGGGTCAATGGTAACATATAGCAACATTGTAAGGGGCCATTCACATGACCGCATGTTTTTTGTACGCATCCACTCCATTCCGGAAAAAAAACAAAAACAATTCCACCAAGGTTTTTGGGGTTTTGACATAACGGCATTCAATGTGCACTAAAATTACATTGCATCCTTATTCTGCAGCTCAATACGATTAGGGCGATACCAAACTTGTATAGTTTTTATATAGTTTTAATAAAAACCTTTGGAAAAATTAGAAATTTTCTTTACATCACCATTTTTTGCAGAACAAACTAATTTTTATATGTACCATTTTTGTGGTACGTACAACTTTTTGAACACTGTTATTCAATTTTTGGGGGGGGGACAAGGTGACTAAAAAATGGCGAAACATGTGTTCATTCATTTTTTTCCTTTATGGAGTTCACCGCACAGGACAGTAAAAAAATATTTTAATAGTTCGGACATTTTCAGATGCGACAATACCTAATATGTCTTATTATTATGTGTTATTGATTATATATTTCTATGTGTAAAATCAGGAAAGGGCAGTAAACTTTTAATATTTTTGTGTTTTATTTTTAAATCTTACTTTTTACTTAGTACGGTAATTATTAGCCCACTTAGGGGGCTAGTACATGGGATCTTGTGATCCCTTGTCCTATTCACCCTAATAGCGATCTATTAGGGTGAATAGGATTTTGACATACTCCCTGGTTGGCAGGGAAGTTACTATGAGAGCCCTGGGAAGCCTCAGCAGGGTAGGCTTACTGTGACAGTCCTGGGGAGCCGCATCCCTCTCCTTTACCTCATAGATGCCGCTGTTGATCGCCGCATGTAAACAGTTAAATTAGAGAGTTCGGCACAACCGCCATTTCCTGTCATTGTGGCCTGCTGTATTATACAGCTGCCCCCCTCTGTGTATGGCTCACTGCAGCAGACCGCTCTATCCAATTGCTGGCACATAATAGCACACATGTATGGCATTATGCGTTAAAGGGTTAAAAGTCCTTACACACACATACATTTTGCCCTGTTCTTTTGATCAGTGTAAGGGCTCATGCACAAGACCGTTGTTTTGCGGTCCGCAAATTGCGGATCCTCAAAACACGGATACCGGCCATGTGCATTTCGCATTTTGAGGAACGAAACAGCCAGCAATAAAACAGTCCTATCCTTGTCCGATTCTATATATATATTTTTTTTAGGCAGACATACGGACACAGAATGCACATAGTGTAATTTCCATATTTCTGCGCTGTCATTGAAGTGAATGGGTCCGCATAAAAAAGAACTAAAAATAGACACGGACAAAAAATACATTCGTGTGCTTGAGCTCTAAAAAAAAATGTCTAAATACTCTCATGCCTATAGGGCATCTGTGTTTTTGCTGCAGTTTGTGTAGTTCTTTTAGTGGCATTTTTTGTTCTAAATAACTGTGAACTGCATTTTTTAGCTTTTTTTCCCTACAGTAAAAAAAGATTTAAAATTGCCAGAAAAAAAATGCCTGTGCTACAGCGTGCCGCATTTTTGAAAATAAAGGCAGGAAAACAAAAAACAAGACCTAATAAACAAAAACACCAGTAGCAAAAAATGCTTGTTTGTCCTGCATTTTATATTTCCCATAGACCTTCAGCTCACATCTGGAATTGGTGCTTTTACCGCAAAAAAAAATATAAATAAAAATAAAAGATGTGCATCAACAATTGGATACCATAATAACTGTAATAGTAGAGTCAATCGCTAGAATGCCCAGGTTAGCAAATACGGGGATCATAAATTAAGACCGGTGTAGACAGGCGTAGAAAATGATAAATGAGATGGGCCTTCCAGCCCGTCCCCTTCCCAGCCCGTGCCACGCACTCTTTTTTAGATCTGGCGTGAGAGGGCAAAAGTCGCAGCTTGTGGCGCAAATAACCTTTGTGACACAATCTGCGACAGATATACACCAGAAAACTAGTACATATCACTTAGTAAATGACCCCCTATGTTTTTCCATGAGCTGAGTTTAGCCCAGAATAGATGATGAGTGATGATATAAAAAGTCAATTGGTGCTTGTTAAAAGGCCATTTCATGCGGGCCGGTGCAAACTGAAAGGCTGACGAATGATCGTTTAGTTTACATATTGTTGGTGGCACACTTTTTACATGGGGAGTTGTGCTTCTAACCAGCAAGCATTTTTATGCCCACATGAAGGATCCGATCAGCCAACAAACAAGCTGCCATGTATATGGGTGCTGAATTTTGGGATGATGAGGATTATGGCATATGTCTGGATAATTGCATTCCACAATAAGGCCTCCTGCACATGACCGTATGGCTTTTTCAGTGTTTTTTATGAATCCGTTGTTCCGTTTTTTGTTTATGTTTCATTTTTCCGTTCTGTTTTTCCGTATGGCATATATAGTAATTACATAAAAGAAATTGGGCTGGGCATAAAATTTTCAATAGATGGTTCCGCAAAAACAGAACGGATACGGAAGACATACGAAGTACATTCCGTATGTGTTTTTTTTTTTGCGGACCCATTGACTTGAATTGAGCCACGGACCGTGATTTGCGGGCAATAATAGGACATGTGCTATCTTTTAACGGAACGGAAAAAACGGAAATACGGAAACGGAATGCATACGAAGTACATTACGTTTTTTTTGCGGAACCATTGAAATGAATGATTACGTATACGGAACGCAAAAAAAACGGCCCGTAAACGGAAAACAAAAACGTTCGTATGCAGGAGGCTGTGGCTACAAAACAAGCTGAAATCCTCACCCCTCCACCTCGGCTTGAAAGTTGGTATGAGGTGTTTGTGCTGATGTGCAATATGGACAAACATCTCCACTTTGGTCTCACCTGCTCAAATATCATTGTTCAATAATTCTCGTGGTGCTTTTAGATGCAACTTTGCATACTTAAGCCATAATATATTTAAAAAAAACAAAAACCTACACAGACGACCTATGAGGGCCACATATATTGATTAAATCACAACCTATAACACTATTTGCATACCCAGATCACCAAAGAAAAAACGACCATATGTAAGCAAAAAATATATATTTTATTAGAACAATACAATAAAACACATATAATGGAGTCTTACATCATTGGATAGAGTATAACAGGTATAAAAGAGGGACACAGGGGGGAGGGGACCGATAGATGTGAATACATATAGGGGGAAGCAGCAAATGTAGTGTAAACGTTGCCCCAACAGAAAATGAAGGAAATAGATACTATAGCAGGTTTCCACACACAGGCAAAGAGCGTAGTAAAGTACATAGCAATAGTGCCTCAGGTAAACCAGGAACCACACATTATAGCTCATTCAATTGTAAACAAACCTATTAACCATCACATCACCCATCCAGTGTCCCTCACTTACCCTACGTGTTTCGCCAAATGGCTTCGTCAGGGGAAGTGAGGAGCAGTGAGGTGGATGTCTTATTTATATCCAGTACATAATGCTGAATTACAGACACCTGTGCGGCGTCTGAGACTCACAAGTTATGTGGACACACAGCCACGCCTCCCAGCATGTAATCAATAGGCAAAAAGAATCCTGAAACCCTAGAAGTATCCAATTGGAACTTAAAGAGACAAGTAGGGGCGTGATTCATGCCAAACCACATCCCCCACTCCCCAACACATGACCGCTAAATCTAAGCGGTCATTGGTGCACATGTCTTGATGTGTCCGGCTCCTTGTCACATGACCACTTGTTTAATTGCAACACGAGATCCTCCACTCCACATCATAGGGGGAGGTGCTGAAGATCCTTCACCGGTAGAGACATTCGTGGTACACAGGCAGTATACATAAAAGTTACGATCATGTGACTGAGTCACGTGACCACAGCAGGTCATATGACCCATAGTCAAAAGGTCCTTTACTAGTAAAGACCTTCTTAAAACACAAAAAACATACAAAAGACCTGCGATAACGTGACAAAGTCACGTGACCAAAACAGGTCAGATGACCCCTAATTAAAAGAGGAGACGGACATGGCCAGACAAGTAATCTAATAGGAAACAGGAACATCTTTTAAAACTATGCCCAAATTAGGAGAACGCAGTGTGCTGTGTGACACAGATCTACAGATATTTTAAAAATTGGATTATAGACAACTGGATAAACACCATAATACTGGTATGTTAAAACGAAGTGGCATGGAGATAAATACATCTTAGGCTACTTTCACATATAATGCAAACGCTCCTATAATGCAAACGCTAGCATCCGTTCAGAACGGATCCGTCTGTATAACAGTTTTTTTCAGATCTGATTTTTCACTTCGTGAAAACTCAGATCCAACAGTATATTCTAACACAGAGGCGTTCCCATAGTGATGGGGATGCTTCAAGTTAGAATATACTAAAAGAACTGTGTACATGACTGCCCCCTGCTGCCTGGCAGCACCCAATCTCTTACAGGGGGCTGTGATCCGCACAATTAACCCCTTAGGTGCCGCACCTGAGGGGTTAATTGTGCGTATCATAGACCCCTGTAAGAGATCAGGTGCTGCCAGGCAGCAGGGGCCAGACCCCCCTCCCTCCCCAGTTTTAAATTCATTTGTGGCCAGTGCGGCCCCCCCTCCCTCCCCAGTATTATATTCATTGGTGGCCAGTGCGGCCCCCCTCCCTCCCCGGTATTATATTCATTGGTGTCCAGTGTGGCCCCCCCTCCCTCCCTCCCCAGTATTATATTCATTGGTGGCCAGTGCGGCCCCCCCTCCCTCCCCAGTTTTATATTCATTGGTGGCCAGTGCAGCCCCCCTCCCTCCCCAGTATTATATTCATTGGTGGCCAGTGCGGCCCCCCCTCCCTCTCCAGTATTATATTCTTTGGTGGCCAGTGCGGCCCCCCTCTCTCGCTCCCCAGTATTATATTTATTGGTGGCCAGTGCGGCACCCCCTCCCTCCCCAGTATTATATTCATTGGTGGCCAGAGCGGCCCCCCTCCCTCCCTCCCCAGTATTATATTCATTGGTGGCCAGTGCGGCCCCCCTCCCTCCCCAGTATTATATTCATTGGTGGCTAGTGCGGCCTCCCCTCTCCCCCCCGCTCCTAATTAAAATCGACCCCCCATCATTGGTGGCAGCGGAGAGTTCCGATCGGAGTCCCAGTTTAATCGCTGGGGCTCCGATTGGTTACCATCGCAGCCAAGACGCTACTGCAGTCCTGGCTGCCATAGTTACTTAGCAATTGGAGAAGCATTATACTTACCTGCGATGTCTGTGACCGGCCGGGCGCTCCTCCTACTGGTAAGTGAAAGGTCTGTGCTATAAGCAATGCGCCGCACAGACCTTTCACTTACCAGTAGGAGGAGCGCCCTGGCAGTCACAGACATCGCAGGTAAGTATAATGCTTCTAAAATTGCTAAGTAACCATGGCAGCCAGGACTGCAGTAGCGTCTTGGCTGCCATGGTAACCGATCGGAGCCCCAGCGATTAAACTGGGACTCCGATCGGAACTCTCCGCTGCCACCAATGATGATGGGGTGATTTTAATTAGGGGGGGGAGAGGGGAGGCCGCACTGGCCACCAATGAATATAATACTGGGGAGGGAGGGGGGCCGCACTGGACACCAATGAATATAATACTGGGGAGGCAGGGGGGCCGCACTGGCCACAAATGAATTTAAAACTGGGGAGGGAGGGGGGTCTGGCCCCTGCTGCCTGGCAGCACCTGATCTCTTGCAGGGGGATATGATACACACAATTACCCCTCAGGTGCGGCACCTGAGGGGTTAATTGTGTGGATCACAGACCCCTGTAAGAGATCAGGTGCTGCCAGGCAGCAGGGGGCAGTTATTACACAGTTCTCAGTATATTCTAACTTGAAGCGTCCCCATCACTATGGGAACGCCTCTGTGTTAGAATATACTGTCGGATCTGAGTTTCATGATCTAACTAAAATCCGATGGTATATTCTAACATAGAGGCGTTCCCATGGTGATGGGGACGCTTCAAGAGAAAACTCAGATCCGATGGTATATTAATAGGGACTCCTGACTTTACATTGAAAGTCAATGGGGGACGGATCCGTTTGCAATTGCACCATATTGTGTCAGCGTCAAATCTGATCCGTCCCTATTGACTTGCATTGTAAGTCAGGACGGATCTGTTTGGCTCCGCACGGCCAGGCAGACACCTGAACGCTGCAAGCTGCGTTCGGGTGTCCGCATGCTGATTGGAACGGAGGCCAAACGGTGCCATACTGATGCATTCTGAGCGGATCCGCATCCACTCAGAATGCATTGGGGCTGTACGGATCCGTTCGGGGCCGCTTGTGAGAGCCTTCAAACGGATCTCACAAGCGGAACCCCGAACACAAGTGTGAAAGTAGCCTAAGATGAATGTCTCATATCATGTAGCAATAAATATGATCCTTAATGAATATATAACCCCTACATATATTCTTCACAGGCAGCTATATATAATCATATAATCCTACAGTACATAGGAATTTCCGTTATAACACCATATAATTATACATATTTAAAAAAAATATAACCCAGAAATGCATGCAGTGTAAAACAATCATACAGTATAAATAATGATATGGAGATACCCAACCGGTATATACACTCGATACGTGAAGTGCTCAAAACACAGTGACAAGTGAGAAGTGTAACGTGACACACGTGAGGGTGATATACATACCAAACTTGACCAGCTATACAGCAATAATAAATAAATATTATAACACTTTATAAAAATATTTATACTCTTATATTGTTTATTTGTGTTTTTTTTTATAGAAAACTACACTGCTCAAAAAAATAAAGGGAACACTTAAACAACACAATGTAACTCCAAGTCAATCACACTTCTGTGAAATCAAACTGTCCACTTAGGAAGCAACACTGAATGACAATCAATTTCACATGCTGTTGTGCAAATGGGATAGACAACAGGTGGAAATTATAGGCAATTAGCAAGACACCCCCAATAAAGGAGTGGTTCTGCAGGTGGTGACCTGACCACTTCTCAGTTCCTATGCTTCCTGGCTGATGTTTTGGTCACTTTTGAATGCTGGCGGTGCTTTCACTCTAGTGGTAGCACATGAGACGGAGTCTACAACCCACACAAGTGGCTCAGGTAGTGCAGCTTATCCAGGATGCTACATCAATGCGAGCTGTGGCAAGAAGGTTTGCTGTGTCTCTCAGCGTAGTGTCCAGAGCATGGAGGCGCTACCAGGAGACAGGCCAGTACATCAGGAGATGTGGAGGAGGCCGTAGGAGGGCAACAACCCAGCAGCAGGACCGCTACCTCCGCCTTTGTGCAAGGAGGAACAGGAGGAGCACTGCCAGAGCCCTGCAAAATGATCTCCAGCAGGCCACAAATGTGCATGTGTCTGCTCAAACGGTCAGAAACAGACTCCATGAGGGTGATATGAGGGCCCGACGTCCACAGGTGGGGGTTGTGCTTACAGCCCAACACCGTGCAGGACGTTTGGCATTTGCCAGAAAACACCAAGATTGGCAAATTCGCCACTGGCGCCCTGTGCTCTTCACAGATGAAAGCAGGTTCACACTAAGCACATGTCCGTGACAGAGTCTGGAGACGCCGTGGAGAACGTTCTGCTGCCTGCAACATCCTCCAGCATGACCGGTTTGGCATTAGGTCAGTAATGGTGTGGGGTGGCATTTCTTTGGAGGGCCGCACAGCCCTCCATGTGCTCGCCAGAGGTAGCCTGACTGCCATTAGGTACCGAGATGAGATCCTCAGACCCCTTGTGAGACCATATGCTGGTGCGGTTGGCCCTGGGTTCCTCCTAATGCAAGACAATGCTAGACCTCATGTGGCTGGAGTGTGTCAGCAGTTCCTGCAAGACGAAGGCATTGATGCTATGGACTGGCCCGCCCGTTCCCCAGACCTGAATCCAATTGAGCACATCTGGGACATCACGTCTCGCTCTATCCACCAACGTCACGTTGCACCACAGACAGTCCAGGAGTTGGCAGATGCTTTAGTCCAGGTCTGAGAGGAGATCCCTCAGGAGACCATCCGCCACCTCATCAGGAGCACGCACAGGCATTGTAGGGAGGTCATACAGGCACGTGGAGGCCACACACACTACTGAGCCTCATTTTGACTTGTTTTAAGGACATTGCATCAAAGTTGGATCAGCCTGTAGTGTGTTTTTCCACTTTAATTTTGAGTGTGACTCCAAATCCAGACCTCCATGAGTTAAAAAATTTGATTTCCATTTTTTTCTTTTGTGTGATTTTGTTGTCAGCAGATTCAACTATGTAAAGAACAAAGTATTTCAGAAGAATATTTAATTAATTCAGATCTAGGATGTGTTATTTTTGTGTTCCCTTTATTTTTTTGAGCAGTGTATATATATAATAATGTAGAAAAGAGATATAATAATGTGTTGATAGTAGGTGTATAATGTGTAATAGAAAAAAGAGACCCAAATTTACGAAGAGTTAAGTGTTGCATAAAGCAGAATACGTGGATACGAAAACTATACTAACAATCATGTTATTTTTGAAAAATCAGTACCCCTAGTGTAATATAATGCAACAACGACACAACCAATATACATGTGTGGTAAAGTCCAAATTAGTCCAAAAGTCCATCCTCGGTTCTGCATACATAGTCGAAACTTCCATGCCACTAAATGGAAACACATAAAACATGTTAAAAAAACTGCTAAAAACTAATAAAAAGACAACCAAATATACATAGCCAGCAGCCATAGGGAACCCCTATCAATATTAATTTCCTTACCATAGCCTAATTAAAGGCCCTACAGAAAAGGGACAAAACTGTTATATTCATTTAGGCCATGAGGGGAAAGAATACCGAAAGTGTAGATCCATCTGGTTTCCTTTTGCGCCAACTTCTTCTTCCAATCACTACCACGGGTTGTTGTATAAATGCGATCGATGGCCCTCACTTTTAATACGGTCGGATCACTCTGATGGTTCAATTTAAAATGTCGAGGAAGTGGTTTTAGATGTGAACTGAATTCTTCATCTTTAGCAGGCAGAATATCCAACACGTGTTCCCGTACCCTCCTTCTGAGTTTTCTTGTAGTCATGCCAACATAGATTTTTCCACACTGGCATGTTGCGTGGTATATCACTCCAATTGAAGTACAATTGATCCTGAGTGATTTTATACATCCTTTGTCGCGTGGCGTCCTGAAAGGGATCACACTTTAACACATTCGGACATGCCACACATTTCCCACAAGGGGAGCAGCCCCATTTGGGGCCCTTTGATCCAAAAACTTTACCTAATTGTTCATCTCTGTGGTAACTGTGGACCAGCATATCTCTCAGGCTTTGAGGTCTTCTGTATGCCACCAAAGGATGGGAAGGTAAATATTTCCTCAGAGTTTCATCAGAGAGAAGTATCGGCCAATACTTTTTTAGAATTCTACTTGTTTCTCGAGATCTCGAATTAAAGGTGGTAATAAACCTTACAGGTCCAGATTGTGCAGAGATCATTTTCTCATGTAAAAGTTTGCTGCGATTTGCATGCAATGCTCGGGTCTGGGCTCTTTTTATAGCCCACCCACTATAGCCTCTCTCTCGAAATCGAGTAGCTAAATCGGCTGCCTGTTTCTTGAAAGTATGTTCCTCCGAACATATACGTCTTGCACGTAAAAATTGTCCTACTGGTATATTATTTATAAGATGTTGTGGATGTGCAGAGGAAGCATGTAGGAAGCTGTTCGTAGCCGTGGGTTTCCTGAATAGCTCCGTTTAAATATAGCCATTTTCTTCCTTCCTCAGTATAATATCCAGAAACTTAATCTCATTTGCACTCCATTTGTGAGTTAATTTTATGTTATACAAATTCCCATTGAGTGTCAGAATGAAATTTCCCAGTTCCTGGATCGAAACCCTGCCAGAGAAATAAGATATCATCTATATATCTCGCCCAAAATTGGACCTTCTCAATCCCTCTGGCAGGGTTTGTCATGAAGATCTCCCTCTCCCACTGTCCCAAAAAGAGATTTGCATAGGACGGCGTAAGGGCCGCCCCCATAGCGGTCCCTTGTAATTGCAAATAAAAAGTCTCTTTAAAAATGAAAAAATTGTGGGTCAGGGCAAATCTAGTAGCTCTTACCAGAAATTCGCTTAATCTAGTGTCCAGATTATTCATCACTAGAGACTTGGATACTGCCAAGATGCCATCATGGTGTCTGATGGAAGTGTAAAGAGACTCCACATCGCATGTTACCAGGAGAGTGTCTTATTCCATATGGATCCCGTCAATCTTTCCCAAAAGGTCAAGACTATCATGTGTCTAGGATGGGAGAATTTCTACAAGAGGTTTTAAATGGAAGTCAATCAGATGGCATAGAGGTTCCAGAATATTGCCCACCCCAGACACTATAGGTCTACCTGATGGATTATTTAGGCCCTTGTGTATCTTGGGAAGTAGGTACAAGGTAGGTATTGATAGTATATTTAGAAAGAAGAAGCTTTCTCCTGACAACCCTTCTAGACTAGTCATACTTGCTCTGTCTTTTCTTTTTCTAATTGTACTGTCATGAACTTGAACATTTAACATGCTGAGAGCTGTAGAGTCTTATAGGTAGCTTTTGGATTTTCGCTCTTTCTCTAAGTATTGCATGGTGTGACTTTGGGTGAATTTGCTGGGACATCCACTCCTGGAAAGATTTTCAAGTTTTTTTAATAGTTTTCCATTTGTGAATAATCTTTCTCACTGTTAAATGATGGTTTTCAAATAATTTGGAAATAGCCTTATAACCCTTTCTATATTGATGGGCAGTAACAATTGCTTCTCTAAGATCATTGCTGATGTTTTTCCTCCTTGGCATTGTGTTAAAACACACGTCAATGCTCCAGACCAGCAAACTCCCAAAATGTTTATCTTTATGAAGGTGATCACACTTGCTGCTAATCAATTAATCAAGGGCATTTAATTAGCAGCACCTGGCTGCTACTTACCCTCTTAATTCGTAAGGAAGCAGTAAGGGAGTACTTAATTTTTCACACACAACTTCTACATGTTGACCTAGTTTTTGTTAAATAAATAATGCCACTGTATAATTTATGTGCTGTTGTTCATCTTCTGTTTTGGGCAGCTTCTGGCACCAGAAACTGTACAGTGGATGGAGTCGGAAGCATATGCCCTGTGATACTGATTCAAGTGAATGGGGGCTCAGCTTCAAAATGCCAGAACCAGAAACTAAACAGTGGAGGGAACTTTCTGTCCTCTGTATATTTTCCAGCCTTGGTGGCAACCCAAAACAGCTGATTGGTGGGGGTACTAGGTGTAGAACCCCAAAAACCTTATATTGATGACCTATTCTCACAGAAAACCCCTTAAATAAGTCAAGGAATATGTGAAGAGTATATGAAATATATGTTGATTAGATTATATTAATCAGTTGTATGTTAACAAAAAAAAAAAATGAGTAAAGGCAATTCATTTTTCCATTCGTTCTTTCCTTTGACATATCTCATGCAGTTGAGTTTTCAGTCTGGACCACTAATCGCATTGTGATAAACCTTCTATCATGAACTCGGATGGTCTGGAAAATATGAAGACAGTACACAGTGGAGTGACATGATTACAATAAAGTGTTACATGTAGTTCATATTATGTCAGTATGCTTTTGATTCCAGCTGATGTGTTTTATTTTCAGGCACAGCAAATGTCATTCATTGGAGGTTGCAGATAAAGGATAAAAGAATGGCTTGAGGACCTGAAGACATTCTTTTGGAAGGTCAAGAGCACATAGTGTTAAAGAATGCAATATAATCATGCCTTAGGAAAAGTAATGACAGCTGTTAACCAGGCATTGTACTTCATCACATGCTGTAACTACTCCTATATAAGTGTGTGTGCCCTGATACGGTGGTCTTACAGTATACAGGCATAGACGATCATTTGCAAAGCATTGCTCATATCAGCTCTTCTTCCACAGATAAGATGTTAAAAATAATCCTTTAAGGTGATGACAAAAAAAAAACTTCAAATCTCTGCAGTGTAATGTAATGTGTTTTTATTTGATTTAAAACCTTAAAATATACTGTAGAAGATCAGTTAGTAATAGATGCTAAAGACCCATTTACATTAAAGACTGCTCTAGCGCTCTCCTGGTTGGGTGCTGCAGCCATCAGAGATCCTGGGACATTGCACATGAAGAGACTGCCTCCAGGGCACTTGTGTTCATGGTATCTGAGGCATTCAAATGCCTCCTCCATAATAAAGCAAAAAGCATGAGCACCCACTGAGGTACATTTAAGTACATTTCAGTAGAAATGAGCAAATTGATTTTAAACAATTTCACAAAACACTGATTGCCAAATTAATCTGAGGTAAAAAAAAAACGTAAATCACGCCATTGTACTGTGAAAATTGGTGGGGAAAATGACAGGAAGGAAGAAGATGGAGGATCATATGACCCCTCGAGGGAGGGAAAAGTGCTTCCCTGATTTGATCAGAGGCTTATAAACACCTTGATCAGCCAATCAGTGAGCAGTATTCAGCCAGGTGCTTCTGCACAGAAAGAAGAAACACCATTCTGCATACAGCTGAGGTTGTGAAAGGATGTGTTGTGGCTGTTTCTGCCAAGATACAATTGCAGACACAAGCCATTGATCTAGCTGCACTAGGGGCACTATAGGGACACTATAAGAGAAAATTGGAGAAATAATTTGGTAGATTTTAGACTTTTATCAAGGAAAGCTTAGGAGAGAGTCAGGGATTGGTCACTGCCCCATTTGTTTCATGCAGCATGCTAGCAAGTTCTGCAAAACAGATTCCATATTTTTTTGTATGAACAACCAGCCAGATTTTTTAATCCTAAAAAAAATTCCACAGTTCATAGGCTTAATGCTAGCACTCCAATAGCATACATTCTGCTGGAAACAAGGAAGAATTGCCCTTTTTTTTAAAAAAAAAGCCAGTTTATATTTACCATTTATAATTGGCCATTTCAGTTCATTATACCTCTGTTTGTGAATGCATTGTTTTATTACTTCAAGAAACCAAAATGGCATTAACACCATTATTATACCTGTGTTAATGAACTCATTGTTATATTACTTCTAGAAATCGTTCACTATTTTACCAAAAGCAGTACAGCAAAACTGCAATATTACTATTGTAAATTGTTAATATCAGTGTGCAATGTGTTTATAGGTGAGAGACATTTAATTACTCCTCTTTTTAAATGACAGAAAAAACACTTTCAATTTTGATAGTACTGTTTAATAATCTGAAACCCATGACTTTTCATTTATAGACCCCATAATAAAATGCTTAATAATCAGAAGAGTGGCAACTGAAACACCCATATCTCATCACCTGCGAGTCAGAATGTGGGTAGCAGTGCAGGCAGCAGTAGCAGCACCAGTCATCCAGTCAGCAGTAGTAGGCCACAGTTCTCCCTGGCTTCAGATAGATGCCACATTATTATTTAGGACAAAGAGGATGAGATTTTGGACTGCATGGCTCACTCCTCTTCTCAGCCACAGCAGGATGATGTTGAGGTCACCTCTTGGAGCCAGGGGTCATAGAATTCCTCCTGCTTGCGGCCCCAGAAAAGCCTTTTATTTGCATCATCTCTGTCTTCAGTGGTCCCTCCCACTGCGGCAAAAGAGGCAACAAAACTCCACCACATGCAATGGAGGATGCTGTAAAGAGTTTCTCTGTTGATGACTTGTGTGAGAACAGTCAGAGTTTGGTCTGCCATGAGGAGGAAGTTCAGGGGGAGGTCGTGGACCCTATGCCTAACTATGTTGGTGGTGGTAGTGTTGACACTTTTAGCCACGGTAGTGGCAGTAGGGAGTAAAATACATAGCAGGGAATTAGGAGGGGTCCAAGGAGCCCCTGATGACATATCACAATGGCGGGGAGGCTAATAAATATGATGATGATTATGTGTTGGACTGGACCTGGAAGCTTGATCAGAGTGGAGAGGAGAAGGGTGGTAGCCTCAGCCGCGACAATAAAGAGCAAAGGCAATGTATGGCCAGGATCCTCAAAAAACTGCCAGGGCCAGATCTGATTCTATTATGGTGAGTTTGAGAACTGGTGATGCCGCTAATACTGTGGGTGCAGGCTTAATATGTGCCAGACCTAAGCCAAGCTTGGTTGCCACTAGCTCTGTGTGAATATCTCCCATCTGGGAGTTTTTCACCACAGTTCTAGAAGACAAAAGCATTGCTGTGTGCAAGATCCACAGGATGAAAATAAGCTGGTGGCATTTAAACACAAACACAGGCACCATGGCTCTATTGCAGCACATGAAGCAGCATCATCAGTTACTATGGGAAATTGAAGAGGCCATTAGCTAGCACAACAAAACTATCCTCCTTCTTTTGGTGCCCTTTGCGGCAGCCAGGCCACATGCCCAGGCAGTACATTATCCTTGTCATCATCATCATCAGTTACTGCTTCTCCCATTCATATTACTCCTCTCCTCCCACTTAAATCCATCATCAACCATCGATAGCAGAAGGTGTGGACAGGAAACAAAACTGCTGGCCTAGTAATTCGCTCTTGTGCAAAATTAACGCCTACTTGGCAAAGTTGTTGGTGGCACAGCTGCTGCTGTACTGCTTCATGGATTCTGCTGACTTTAGGGAACAGATGGCATACGCTCAGCCTCACTGGAAGATACCTATCCGGCATTGTTTCTCAAAAAAAGCCATCCTTGCCTTGTACTGTGACGTGGTGGAAAATGTGGGACACTTCTTGCAATTCTTTACACCAAAAATAATGATTGTCCCCCCACTAATAAAGAACAATCAAATACGAAAAAATCAATATCTTTATTAAATTATGCAAATCGTGAACATATAAAAACAACAGCGGCATACATGTGCAAGAGGATTTTTTGGTACTGCAGTAAATGGTTATATATATTCAATGAGCTACATCCATCTCAATATAGCGTCCCACTCTATCTCAGGATCACAAAAATACGTATATAAAGAGCATTGCGCAAGTCAAAATACTTAGTAAAAATAATATATGTCCAAAAAAGAGAATAGAACAAAAGGACAGCTAAACAAGCACATCGAATTACATCACATGCTAGCGAGTCAGAATATAACCCGTAATAATCAAAAGCATACAGAGTGCCTCCAATACCGACGTACATTTCACTATACAGCTTCCTCTTGAGAAATTTGCATAATTTAATAAAGATAAAGATTTTTGGTATTTGATTGTTCTTTACTAGTGGGGGGACATTCATTCTTTTTGATGTATAGATTAGTCTGGCCCCACTGGATCCCACTGACAGCATTAGTTGGTGGGCTCCAACTTTTTTTTTTTTTTTTTTGGGGGGGGGGGGCGTCCTTACAATTCTTGTTGTGCAGCAAGGTGGACGCCATCATAGACACCTGGAGCAGCTGTTACGGGCAGGGAAAGTACATGTCTTTCACAGCCAATTGGGTCAGTGTTTTTCATGGCAGCAGTGAGGCAGCACTGCAGCAACAAGGCCAGGTCCTATTGACACGTTTGTGCCAGTCTTTTTTCCACACCAGGTGCTTTTCCGCCTCCTCCATGGACCCCCACCCCCAACAGAAGCAGAGCAAAGTGTCACTCACACTTCCCCTCCCTCCTATCATATGTGTAAAGTGTTGCCATATTATGTTAATGCTGATCAGCCTGGGCAAGAGTAGCCACATAGCCGATCACTTGTTAAAATGCATCAAGCAGCAAACATCCTCCTGCCTGTCTCCAACTGGGCAAGGTGGTCAACAAAAATGTCAGGAACATTTGAAGGAAGTAACACATGCATGGCGCATGTGATAAATTTTGCTGTGCAATGCTTTTTGAAAAAGTACAGTGGCTTGCAATGGGTGCTGTACATGTCAAGAAGACTGTCCTCACAGAGACTGTCCTCACAGAGACAGAACAATCTGCCATTGCACCGCTAGGTCCTCAATATTCCAACTTGCATATGCTTGATCGTGTGTGAGTGTATAAGAGGTTTCCACCATCAGTGTATTTTGGGCGCTTTTTTTGGTGTGTCAACTCCCAGATTTGTTTCCATTGTGCATTAGAGAGTGTTGAGCCTAAATCTGCTTCCCATTTGGAGACATATGAGAGTTGTGTTCTATATGAGTTATGGTTAAGGTTAGCATATATGGCAGAGATAACGCCCTTAGCATGTGGGTAATGGAGACAATAGGTCTCAAAGGGGATCAAGGACACGGGTGTAGATGTGTTTTTGAGGAGGGAATTAACAAAGTGGTTCAGCTGGAGATAATGGAAGGTTTGGGTGGGCAGTAGGTTGAATTTACTTTGCAAAGAGGTGATTGTAGTGATACCGTTGTGGGAAAGCAAGTAGTAGATCCTAGTGAGTCCATTTACAGTCTGTCCAGGGTCTCAAAACGAGCACAGGGATTGCTGTCCTGGGGGAAATAGAGGTTTATTCAGCGGTGACAATAGTGGTAAGTGAGGTGATATTAATCGGGCCTAATATTTTACCAATTTACAGACGGTAAGTGAGTGCTTAAGATTGGGATCAATAATGGTGGGTCGGAAGGCAGGTGGCATCCACAAAAAGGAGTCTATGGTAAGAGGAGCAACTTTTGGGGCTTCAAGAGAAAGTCACAGTGGGGCCTCTTTGGAGGAATAAAGCAGCGTTTAACTGAGCTATCTGGGCAGCCAGATAGTACCTCTGGTAGTTGGTCATGCCAAGACTTCCCCAGAGTCTGTGACTGTATAAAATGGAACTCTAGGGATCGAGTTGTTCCAGACAAATTGAAGGGACATGAGTTGTAGTGTCTTCAGAATATGAGTCGAGAACGAAAAAGTAAAGCAGTTCAGGTAAGAAAAATATTTTTAGCGAGTTAATTCTCCCTATCCATGATATGTGATAACGGCTCTAATTTTCTAGAAGATGCCTTAACTTTCGGGTGAGAGGCAGGTAATTATGAGAGTAAAGGATATTATAGGAGGCCATTATCTGAACTTCCAGGTAATCCAGGTGTCCCAATGGCCACTGAAAAGGGAAATGGGAGTAAATGGAGGACATGGGCTCTGGAAGCAATATATTAAAGGCTTGGGATTTCGCATTGTTGATAGAGAGACCTGACACTTCCTCAAATTTCAATAATTCTAGGAGCTGGTTTCAGAGGGAGATATGAGGTGATTAACATAAGCATGTCATCCGCGAATATGCATAGTTTGTGTTAAATAGACGCGAGTTCCACTCCTCGGATATTTACATTTTCATGGATGCGCATAGCTAGTAGCTCGAGTGCCAGTATGAAAAGCAGGGGAGAGAAAACATTTTATAGCAGAAGTCTTTATAGCGGATGATTGCCTGAGGGTCAGCGTACAAGACGTGGTGCCAGGTGAGAAATTCAGTGGGGAATCCACAGGTATGTAGTACAGAGAGGAGGTAAGGCCAGGCTAGGGTATCAAAGGCCTTGTGTATATCCAGGGAAAGCAACATGGCAGGGACCCTCCGAGTATTACATGCATTGATGAGATGGGCCATGCGTCTAATGTTGTCTGGGGCTTGACGTTGCAGGACAAAACCCACTTGATCTTTACTTATCAGGGAAGAGAGAGTGGTATTAAGGCGATTAGCTGGTATTTTAGTGAGAAGCTTCATATCAATATTAATAAGAGAAATAGGGCAATAATTGACCTTGTTGAGGTGGTCTTTATCAGGTTTAGGGATCATGGTGATGGTCTCATGGAGGGTGTCCCGGTGGACTGGGGAATCTTGGCGCATTGCCTTTAAAACATTTGGTACTAAAGCAGTCTGGTCCCTGGCGTTTCTGTGTTTTAAGAGTTTTAATTGTCATTTCCACGTCTGTTTGGAGTGATTTCCAAATACAATAAGTCAGTTAGGGAGTCTGATAGCTGGGGAAGGTGCAGCTTTTGTAAGTAGGCGGAGATTCGTTCAGAGGAGGGGGTGCATGGTTGAGAGTGCCGAACAACTTATCCTTTCTACATCCACACTGTGCTGCTGCTGAGTGTTTCAGGCTTTTTCAACTTCTGACAATTAACACGTGTATACTGTATACTGTAAATATTCTGCATTCTGCTACTGTTAGAGGATAATTTTTGGATGCTTGTGCAGAACAAGCCACCATTTCTCATGACATTAACGTGTATGTGTATAAGCAGGGGCAGAAATTTGCCCTCATTAAGGCATGATTTTTGGACGCTTCGTACCAACAAGCCACTGTTTTTCCCAATAATACCGTGTGTGTTTAAAAGTCTTCTGTCACCAGATTTATTGCAGTAAAACAGGCTGACCTGGGATATGTGCGCTGGTCAGCAGAAGCTATCTATGTTGGTCCCATCCTCATCTGTGCCCGTATTGTGTCTAGAGGCTCATTTGCATATATTAAAGATTAATTTTTCTCCAAAATGACAGACCCCCTTTACAGGATGCCATAAGCTGTGATGGAGAGAGGTAAGTATTCTTTTTTTTTTTTATGTACCCTACCCTAATTGCAGAGGCACTGGGGGCACTATGGGGGTGGGGCAGGAGCAGAAAGAGGAGGACCACTGACTGGACATCATACTAATAAAAGTGGAGAGGCGGCCATTATATTAATAACAAAAAGGGGGACATTATATTAATAATAAAGAGAGGGACATTATATTAATAATAAAAAGGGGGACATTATATTAATAATAAATAGGGGGCCAACATATTATTATTATTATTATTAATATAATGGCCCTCTCTTTGTTATTAATGTAGTGGCCCCATCTTTATTATTAATATAATGGCCCCTCTTTATTATTAATATAATGGCCCCCTCTTTATTATTAATATAATGCCCCCCTCTTGATTATTAATATAATGGCCCCCTCTTTATTATTAATATAATGGCCCCCTCTTTATTATTAATGTAGTTGCCCCCTCTTTATTATGAATGTAGTGGCCCCCTCTTTATTATTAATATAATGGCTCCCTCTTTGTTATTAAAGAGGGGCCATTACATTAATAATAATGAGGGGGCCATTATATTAATAATAAAGAGGGGGCTATTACATTAATAATAAAGAGGGACCAATATATTAATGATAAAGAGGGGGCCATTATAATATACAGGGGGAATAATATTATGGTGAATGGGGGACTATCTGTCTGGCTCTAGCACAGTGGGGGCAGCAGGATGAAAGTGTTGAGACACCAGGAAGGACATCTCCGAATGAAAACGTTGAGGAAAGTCTCCATCACAGGAGATGTCACTGGATGTAACAGGTATGTGGTGCTGTATTCTACTGTATATAATAATGTCCATTCACATATCTGTTTCACGGTAGAGTTGGGGGAGGAGATTGAGAATATGGCCCACCCTGCCGCATCCTGGCCCCAGACTTCAGGTCACACTGTGCGTGTTCTGAATTCTGGGGGCTCACACCCATCTACTACATTATCTGTACTCAGAGAGTTATCCCTGTGTTATCTGAGGTGTTACATAGGACTTCAGGTGACATCTACTACATTATCTGTACTCAGAGAGTTATTACTCTTAACCGTGGTGTTACATAGGACTGCAGGTGACATCTACTGCATTATCTGTACTCAGAGAGTTATCACTGTGTTATCTGAGGTGTTACATAGGACTGCAGGTGACATCTACTGCATTATCTGTACTCAGAGAGTTATCACTGTGTTATCTGAGGTGTTACAGAGGACTGCAGGAAACATCTATTACATTATCTGTAAACAGAGAGTTATCACTGTTATCTGTGGTGTTACATAGGACTGTTAGTGATCTACTACAGTATCTGTTGAAAGGGTTGTGCCCGGGGTGGGGCACAATTTTTGGCTTGCCCTGGGTAGCTGGCAACCCACGCTACGCCACTGCTAGCAAGCATATATTTATTAAAAGTAAAATCTAAATGTATTTCATGAGAAAAATATTTTAATAGAGTTAATTAATCTTTGCTCATCTGCAGCTGTAAACCTCTGAACACCACCTTTACTGCTTTACATATGTATCAACTGCTAGAGTAATATAACCTGACTATATAGCTGAACCTGATTTTCTAGCCTGCAGACCATTTTATACTTGTTTAATGTTCATGAAGAACAAATTTACCAGCTCTCAAGGCATTCATCTAAAACTAGAGTTAAGCGGACACCAGGATGTTCAGGTTCGACGGGTTCGGCCGAACTTCACAAACGTACTGTGGGCACAACGTACTGTGGGACAGCCACCGCCTTCACATTCTTAAAACTGTCCGTGTCCACCAGACGGAATGACAGCATTTCAAAGGTCAGGAATTTGGAAATGCTGGCATTCAGGGCCAGGGATCGCGGGTGGGTAGGGGGGTACTTCCTCTTTCGCTCCAGTGTTTGGGAGATAGACAGCTGAACGCTTCCATGGGACATTGTGGAGATGCTTGGTGACCGAGGTGGTGGCGTTGCTGGCACATTCTCTGTTTGCGGGGTGGCAGGTGCCACTGTCACTCCAGAAGGGGATGAAGAGGCCGAGACTGCAGCAGAAGAGGAAGCAGGAGGAGCCAGAGACCTTTCTTGGTTTGTGAGGTGTCTACTCCACTGCAGCTCGTGCCTTGCACTTAGATGCCTGGTCATGCAGGTTGTGCTCAGGTTTAGAATGTTTATGCCTCGCTTCAGGCTCTGATTGCACAGCGTGCAAGCCACTCATGTTTTGTCGTCAGCACATTGTCTGAAGAACTGCCACGCCAGGGAACTCCTTGGAGCTGGCTTTGGTGTGCTCGGTCCTTTGGTGTGGTGGGCAGTAGCAGGCGCACTGTCTAGGGGACGGCAGCTCCGCTTTTGCACCCTGCTCCCTCTTTTGCTGTGCTGGTGGCTCTGTGCGACCATCTCCTCTTCCTCCGAACTACACAGGTCACTCGCATGACCTTGATTCCATGTGGGGTCAAGGACCTCATCATCCTCCACATCATATTCCACCCAGTCTTCACCCCTGCCTTCCTCGTCGGTCTGCACATTGCAGAAAGCCACAGCAGTTGGCACCTGTGTTTCGTCATCATCCGAGACGTGCTGCGGTGGTCCTCCCATGTACTCATCCTGAAACATAAGTGGTTGGACATCGGTGCACTCAATCTCTTCCACTTCTGGGGCAGAGCTATGTGGATGGCCCTGGGAAACCCTGCTAGCAGAGTCATCAAAAAGCATAAGAGACTGCTGCATGACTTGGGGCTCAGACTGCTTGGCTGATTTGCAAGGGGGTGAGGTGAAAGACTGATGGATATGGGATGCAGGTACCAACTCTGATCTTTCAGCAGGAGACTGGGTGGGAGACAATGTAAAGGAACTGGAGGTACTGTCACCCACCCAATCCACTATCGCCTGTACTTGTCCTGGCCTCACCATTCGTAGAGCCGTATTCGGCCCTACCAAATAACGCTGAAGGTTCTGTCGCTTACTCGCACCTGAGGAAGGTGTTTCACTTGTGCGTGTAGCTGGCAAGGATCGACCACATCCTCTCCCTGCAACAGGAGCTCCACCAACACCAGCAGCACCACGACCAGGGCCACGTCCCTCATTCTTTGCGTTCACCCACCAAAATAACAGATGGTTTATGTCAGGTGACAATGTAACCGCCAATAGTCAACAATTAAGTTCACTGACAGTAAGGCTGTGCTGGTGTCATAAAGAGAAAACATTTCTTGAGGTCACACAACAGTGTGACAGGTGAATTTTATACAATTACTTCACAGTCACAAAAAATGTGAATTCGTCAACCAACAATGTAACAGCAGTATTGACTGGTTGTATTGGACTGTCAGAAATGCAGCAAAGGCCGCAAATGTAGTATCTAGCACAAAAAGGGTGTTTTTTTCATACCACAAAATAACAGCAATATTTAACGGTTGTATTGGACTGTCAGAAATGCAGCAAAGGCTGCAAATCTAGTATCTAGCACAAAATGGGTGTTTTTTTTCAAACCACAATATAACAGCAGTATTTAACGGTTGTATTGGACTGTCAGAAATGCAGCAAAGGCCGCAAATGTACTCTCTAGCACAAAATGGGTGTTTTTTTTAAACCACAATATAACAGCAGTATTTAACGGGTTTATTTGACTGTCAGCAATGCAGCAAAACCGCAAATGTACTATCTAGCACAAAAAGGGTGTTTTTTTTAAACCACAATATAACAGGAGTATTTAATGGTTGTATTGGACTGTCAGAAATGCAGCAAAGGCCGCAAATGTAGTATTTAGCACAAAATGTTTTTTTTATTTAAACCACAATATAACAGAAGTATTTAATGGTTGTATTGGACTGTCAGAAATGCAGCAAAGGCCACAAATGTAGTATCTAGCAAAAAATTGGTGTTTTTTTCAAACCACAATATAACAGCAGTATTTAACGGTTGTATTGGACTGTCAGAAATGCAGCAAAGGCCGCAAATATAGTATCTAGCACAAAAAGGGTGTTTTTTTTTTTAAACCACAATATAACAGAAGTATTTAATGGTTGTATTGGACTGTCAGAAATGCAGCAAAGGCCGCAAATGTAGTATCTAGCACAAAAAGGGTGTTTTTTTCAAACCACAATATAACAGCAGTATTTAACGGTTGTATTGGACTGTCAGAAATGCAGCAAAGGCCGCAAATGTAGTATCTAGCACAAAAAGGGTGTTTTTTTCAAACCACAATATAACAGCAGTATTTAACGGTTGTATTGGACTGTCAGAAATGCAGCAAAGGCCGCAAATGTAGTATCTAGCACAAAATGGGTGTTTTTTTCAAACCACAATATAACAGAAGTATTTAACAGCTTTATTTGACTGTCAGAAATGCAGCAAAAGCCGCAAATGTAGTATCTAGCACAAAAAGGGTGTTTTTTTCAAACCACAATATAACAGCAGTATTTAATGGTTGTATTGGACTGTCAGAAATGCAGCAAAGGCCGCAAATGTACTATCTAGCACAAAAAGGGTGTTTTTTTCAAACCACAATATAACAGCAGTATTTAACGGTTGTATTGGACTGTCAGAAATGCAGCAAAGGCCGTAAATGTACTATCTAGCACAAAAAGGGTGTTTTTTTTTAAACCACAATATAACAGCAGTATTTAACGGTTGTATTGGACTGTCAGAAATGCAGCAAAGGCTGCAAATGTAGTATCTAGCACAAAAAGGGTGTTTTTTTCAAACCACAATATAACAGCAGTATTTAACGGTTGTATTGGACTGTCGGAAATGCAGCAAAGGCCGCAAATATAGTATCTAGCACAAAAAGGGTGTTTTTTTTTTTTTAAACCACAATATAACAGAAGTATTTAATGGTTGTATTGGACTGTCAGAAATGCAGCAAAGGCCGCAAATGTAGTATCTAGCACAAAGAAATGCAGCAAAGGCCGCAAATGTAGTATCTAGCACAAAAAGGGTGTTTTTTTCAAACCACAATATAACAGAAGTATTTAACAGCTTTATTTGACTGTCAGAAATGCAGCAAAAGCCGCAAATGTAGTATCTAGCACAAAAAGGGTGTTTTTTTCAAACCACAATATAACAGCAGTATTTAATGGTTGTATTGGACTGTCAGAAATGCAGCAAAGGCCGCAAATGTACTATCTAGCACAAAAAGGGTGTTTTTTTCAAACCACAATATAACAGCAGTATTTAACGATTGTATTGGACTGTCAGAAATGCAGCAAAGGCCGCAAATGTAGTATATAGCACAAAATGGGTGTTTTTTTCAAACCACAATATAACAGAAGTATTTAACAGCTTTATTTGACTGTCAGAAATGCAGCAAAAGCCGCAAATGTAGTATCTAGCACAAAAAGGGTGTTTTTTTCAAACCACAATATAACAGCAGTATTTAATGGTTGTATTGGACTGTCAGAAATGCAGCAAAGGCCGCAAATGTACTATCTAGCACAAAAAGGGTGTTTTTTTCTAACCACAATATAACAGCAGTATTTAATGGTTGTATTGGACTGTCAGAAATGCAGCAAAGGCCGCAAATATAGTATCTAGCACAAAAAGGGTGTTTTTTTCAAACCACAATATAACAGCAGTATTTAATGGCTGTATTGGACTGTGAGAAATGCAGCAAAGGCCGCAAATGTAGTATCTAGCACAAAAGTTTTTTTTCAAACCACAATATAATAGCAGTATTTAACGGTTTCATTGGACTGTCAGAAATACAGTAAAGGCCGCAAATGTAGTATCTAGCACAAAAAGGATGTTTTTTTCAAACCACAATATAACAGCAGTATTTAATGGTTGTATTGGACTGTCAGAAATGCAGCAAAGGCCGCAAATATAGTATCTAGCACAAAAAGGGTGTTTTTTTCAAACCACAATATAACAGCAGTATTTAATGGCTGTATTGGACTGTGAGAAATGCAGCAAAGGCCGCAAATGTAGTATCTAGCACAAAAGTTTTTTTTCAAACCACAATATAATAGCAGTATTTAACGGTTTCATTGGACTGTCAGAAATACAGTAAAGGCCGCAAATGTAGTATCTAGCACAAAAAGGATGTTTTTTTCAAACCACAATATAACAGCAGTATTTAACGGTTTTAATGGACTGTCAGAAATGCAGCAAAGGCTGCAAATGTAGTATTTAGCACAAAAGGGTGTTTTCACAGCTCTGTTCACTGCTCGCCGCAGCAATTGCAGTGGAAGACAGCGCTCATACAAAAAATAAAGGGGACAACCCTTTTAAAGACATATTTGGAAAACATTATATACAGCGCTTCCATCATCCTCCCCACTTTCTCAACACCCCATCCTGCCACCCCCAGTACTGTGCCAGCTGTGCTCCCCAATACTATACTGCAGAAACAGTTCCCCTGAGAATGCTGGTACCACACAGATGCCCCTTTATATTGTGCGCCAGTACAAAAAAAATTCCCCTTACCTTTCAGATCAAACCCCCATATCAAACCTCAGATGAGACCCCCCATCTCAGACCAGGCCTTCTTTAGACCTCTATGTCAGACCCCATATCAGACCTCCGATAAAACCCCCATTAGACCTCCATGTCAGAAACCCCCATCTCAGACCTCAAATCTATGTGGTCTTAGAAGGATTCAACCCGGAAGCCAGACTGCCTCCTCTGGGAGGAGATTGGGGAAGGCATTCATACACAGTAATGAGCCTGTACTAGGCTTCCAGGCTAATTACTTGTATATTTCAGTGCAGGCCAGCAGATGGGAGCACTGAACTGCAATATAGTAATTTTTGTATAGAATAATGGAGCCAATTCCATTATTCTATACAAATTACAATCTGATGATTGCAAGTTGGGGACCAATTTGGGAACTAACAAAGTAAAAAAATGTATTTTTTGGGGGAAAAATATAAAAACAAAAATAAAATTAAAATCACCCCTTTTCCACCAAGTCAAAATAAGAATAAATAAACTAATAACAAATACCATCATGGGCATCGCCGCATTCAAAAACTCCCGTACTATTAATATATTTAAAAAAAACTATCCCATATGGTGAATGGCGTAACGAAAAAAAAAATAAAAAATTGACAATTCGCTGCTTTTTTCATAACTTTACTTCCCAAAAAAATGTATAAAAAGTGATCAAAAAGTCACACATACCCCAAAATGGTATTAGCAAAAACTACAGATCGTCCTGCTAAAAATGAGCTTTCACACATCTCTATAGACATAACTATAAAAAAGTTATGGGCGTCAGAATACGGTGATGACCCCCATCACTGATGACATCACCACACCCAGACAGCATGGTGACATCACACGTCAGCATACGCGAGATTTGGTGCATTTTCTTCCATCAAGATCGCTGCAACGACCTCTCCACGAGCAAATGGATTAGGTGAGTATGTATGTTTTTTGTTTTTTACCGCCATTTCAGGAACAATTGATTCGTTACCATGAATCACAAGGAAATTTCGCTTTGTGACAAATCAAATATTTCCTGAAATTTGAATTGAAGTACACTTCGTTAATTTTGATTCATTCACCACCAATCACAACTCATCTGCTTATAAGGCCAGGAAGGTCCCTAGAGGCTGAAAGTCTTCAAACTTCTACTACAAGAATGGTACAGGATAAAAATGTTCCTAAGAATCAGCCTATCAATAAAAGTTTCAAACGCCTTTACTCTTTCCAGACAGGGCAATTGAAGGTGTGGAGCTTTATAAATTCACCAAAGCCATGCTGTCTAGATACATTGTGGTTCCTCTGGAGGATGGCAATAGTCTGAAAGATCTCAGGGATATAAAACTCAACTTGTCAGCAGCTTCACCAAAAGCTTTTCCTGCTTTAGGATATCTTTGATGACTTTTAAACTGATGACTTTTTAAAATCATTTATAGGTAAGATTCATTGACCTTGGATTTCCTCTGCGAATCAGCTGACCAATAAATCTATGGGTCCTGCCCTCCACTGGGCATAATGCCATGTGGTTTAAAATGTGGCTTGATGCATCCACCCTTTGCCTGACAATTTGGATCGTGATGTGACTTCCTGATACTGACTCCTAGCTTGTTATTGGTTCTGGTTATTTATCTATGATTTTGTCCTGTATGTTTCTCCTGGTATTGATGTTGGCGTGATTTGGTTTCTGATTTGTGTCTCCTGATTTGTTCGGTTTTGTCTCTCCTGGTCTGACCTGGCTTGTCTGTTTCTGCATTGGAACTTTTCAGTTTAGGTCAATCTGTCACTACTTGTTATTTTGTTTCCATTTTACCCTTTCTGTAGAGGCCCCATCATTTAGTTAAAGAGGTTATATCACGTCAACAAGTGGCATTTATTATACAGTGAAAGTTAATACAAGCTCCTTACTAATGTATTGTCATTGTCCATATTGCTTCCTTCACTGGCAGGATTTATTTTTCCATCGCATTATGCACTGCTCGTTTCCATGGTTACAACCACCCTGCAATCTAGCAACGATGACCGTGCTTGCACAGTATAGCAAAAAGTGACCACCTCTCTGGTGGTTGAGACCGCGAGACCGCATATAAGCTGGTGCTTTTTCCTATAGTGTGCAAGCACGGCCACCGCTGATGGGTTGAAGGGTGGTCGTAACAAGAGATGAGCGAATCAAAGTTAACGAAGTGGAATTCGATCCGAAGTTCAGGAAAAATTCTATTTGCACGAATCCGAATTTCCTCACGCTTCATGGTAACGAATCACATTTTTTCCTAAAATGGCTGCTGCATGTGTTAGGAGAATGAGGGATCACCCACAATGCCATGCATGCAGCCAATCAGCAGCCAGCCAGCCCCTATGATGCCACAGCCCTATAAATAGCCTCAGCCATCTTGGATTCAACCATTTTCCAGTGTACTTAGTGCAGGGAGAGACATCAGCAGGCGCTAAGGACAGTGCTAGGAAAGACTTTATTGTGCTACAAAAACTATTTTCAAGTTCAGGGAAAGATTAGTCACGGTGTAGGGAAAGTATAGGGATTATCTACGTTATAAAAGGAGAACAGGGGTGCGATGGGAGAGATTCTATTGCACCTTGCTGCACTTATTGGGTATCCAAATTGCTTTTAGGTTGTTTGCACTATATGATACATCACCAGCAAACCTTGCTTGTGATTGGAATGCAAGTTCTGTGATACAGCCATTTACGGGGTGTATTAATAGGAAAGATATGTATGCACCATTAGCCTTTCTGCTTTGATTTTACATTGTTTTACTATTTATTTTTTTGGGGGGGGGGGTTTATTAGAAAAAAAAAGGGAAAAATATATGTCATAATTGCTGTTCAGCGGTGAAGTTACATTGTACTACAGCCATTTACGGGGTGTAGAAAAAGATAATATATGTATGTCCCATCATCCGTTCTCCGGTAAATTGTGATTGTTATATATTTTTTTGTGATGTAGAAATAGGAAAAAAAAGCATTCAGTGGTGAAGTTACTGTACATTGTACTACAGCCATTTACGTGGTTTATTAATAGGAAAGATACGTACAACCCGTTAGCCGTTCTGCGGTGAATTGTGATTGTCATATTTCTTATTTTGGGGTGTAGAAATAGGAAAAAGAATACGTTTTAATTGCTATTCTGTGGTATTTTTTTTTTATATATATATATATATATATATATATATATATATGTCTTAATTGCTGTTCAGCGGTAAAGTTACATTGTACTACAGCCATTTACATGGTGTAGAAAAAGAAAATATGCGTACGACCGATCACCCATTTTGCAGTGAATTGTGATTGTTATATTAATTTTTTTGTGGTGTAGAAATAGGGAAAAAAAAGGAGAAAATATATGTCATAATTGGTATTCAGCGGGGAAGTTACATTGTACTACAGCCATTTATGTGGTGTAGAAAAAGAATATGCATACGTCCAATCACCCGTTATGCAGTGAATTGTGATTGTCATATTTCTTATTTTGGGGTGTACAAATAGGATAATGAATTTGTCTTAATTCCCGTTATGCAGTGAATTGTGCTAATTTTTTTTGGGGGGGAGTTTACTAATCAGAAAATATACACTCACCTAAAGAATTATTAGGAACACCTGTTCTATTTCTCATTAATGCAATTATCTAGTCAACCAATCACATGGCAGTTGCTTAAATGCATTTAGGGGGGTGGTCCTGGTAAAGACAATCTCCTGAAGTCCAAACTGAATGTCAGAATGGGAAAGAAAGGTGATTTAAGCAATTTTGAGCGTGGCATGGTTGTTGGTGCCAGACGGGCCGGTCTGAGTATTTCACAATCTGCTCAGTTACTGGGATTTTCACGCACATCCATTTCTAGGGTTTACAAAGAATGGTGTGAAAAGGGAAAAACATCCAGTATGCGGCAGTCCTGTGGGCAAAAATGCCTTGTGGATGCTAGAGGTCAGAGGAGAATGGGCCGACTGATTCAAGCTGATAGAAGAGCAACATTGACTGAAATAACCACTCGTTACAACCGAGGTATGCAGCAAAGCATTTGTGAAGCCACAACACGCACAACCTTGAGGCGGATGGGCTACAACAGCAGAAGACCCCACCGGGTACCACTCATCTCCACTACAAATAGGAAAAAGAGGCTACAATTTGCACGAACTCACCAAAATTGGACTGTTGAAGACTGGAAAAATGTTGCCTGGTCTGATGAGTCTCGATTTCTGTTGAGACATTCAAATGGTAGAGTCCGAATTTGGCATAAACAGAATGAGAACATGTATCCATCCTCTGATGGCTACTTCCAGCAGGATAATGCACCATGTCACAAAGCTCGAATCATTTCAAATTGGTTTCTTGAACATGACAATGAGTTCACTGTACTAAAATGGCCCCCACAGTCACCAGATCTCAACCCAATAGAGCATCTTTGGGATGTGGTGGAACGGGAGCTTCGTGCCCTGGATGTGCATCCCTCAAATCTCCATCAACTGCAAGATGCTATCCTATCAATATGGGCCAACATTTCTAAAGAATGCTATCAGCACCTTGTTGAATCAATGCCACGTAGAATTAACGCAGTTCTGAAGGCAAAAGGGGCTCCAACACCGTATTAGTATGGTGTTCCTAATAATTCTTTAGGTGAGTGTATATATATATATATATACGGCATATGTCTTAATTGCCATTCAGCGGTGAAGTTACATTGTACTACAGCCATTTACGTGGTGTAGAAAAAGAAAATATATATACGTCCCATCACCCGTTCTGCTGTGAATTGTAATTGTTACATTTATTTATTTTTTGTGTAGAAATAGGAAAAAAAGGAGAAAATATATGTAATAATTGGCATTCAGCGGTGAAGTTGCATTGTTATTGTACTACAGCCATTTACGTAGTGTAGAAAAAGAAAATATATGTACGTCCCATCACCCATTCTGCAGTGAATTGTGATTGTTATATTTCTTTTTTGAGGTGTATAAATAGGGAAAAAAGGAGAAAATATATGTCATAATTGGCATTCAGCGGTGAAGTTAGGTACTGTACATAGTACTACAGCCATTTACCTGTTGTATTAATAGGAAAGATACGTACGTTCCATTAGCCGTTCTGCGGTGAATTCTGATTATCATATTTCTTTTTTTGGGGTGTAGAAATAGGAAAAAGAATACGTCTTAATTGCTGGTCTGTGGTGAAGTAACATTGTACTACACCCTTTTTTGGGGGCTATTATTTTAATTTAATTCTTTTATCATACAGTGTTCTGTTTTCATACACGTTCACACAGTGTGCAGTCTGACATTCAGCATAAACCATTCCTGTCTTCCAAATAGGAGGACTGTTCTTTGTAGTCTAACTTGTTTATTGGTCAACAGGCCGTACATATGTTATTGATTGATTATATATGATTGATTGATTGATTGGTGAAACAGGATTGTTTGGTAAAACTACAAGAATACAAATAACAAGTATTAAGCATAGCGTAGCAGGTACTATAACATTACATTAACACTGAAGGACATGGTAAAATGGCTGCCTGTACATAAGATTGCATGGCTAGCTACCAGTAATAACAACTCCCTGAGTAACAATTTCAACTAGCTGAACAGCTCTGCAACACACAATTATCCCTGAAACAAAGGTAGATCTCTCACCAGATATGCTTTTACAAGGATGATAGAGTTTGAAAAGGAGGCATGCATAGGACAGCTCTGCTGATGTGTCCTGGAGACTAGAGACTTCTCTTTCCCAGGATGCTTTACACTCCCACAATGCAGTGCACCACCCACAATGCAGTAGTATTATAACAGGAAAAACTAAGTGTAATACAACTTAACACCACTAGATGGTGCTATGATCACACTAAACACTTCAGAAATACCAAGACTGAGGCAGAACTAGAATCATTTTCTATCCCTGCTGGGCAGAACATACAGTATGTCAGACAGACAGTCGACAGGCCCTTCAAAGGGAACGGCAAGTGGCCAAAATGTTTCTGTCGCAGGCAGCAGAAGAAGGGGGGTGGCAGCAGGAGTCACAGAAAGAGGCCTGAGCTCCCCTTGTCATCTAGCGGTCAAGTCTTGACCAGCAACCCAGCGGTGCTTGAATGGTTGACTCAGTCTTTGAGTGACATCAGACACCCCCAGCCAAGAGTCGGTGGGTTCCTCTGACACAACGCTTAGTTGACATGGCCCTGTGCTCCTACTAGTCCTGAATTTTACTCTGTAATTTTCAGTTCCCTCAGCACGAGAAGTATTATATGCCGTAGGCTCGGCTCCACTTTTCAGCGAGGACTAGCTACTAGAGGACAGTTAGGAGATTCTGCCCAGCCAAGATCTGGAGGAGACCTCCGCCGCTTCCTCCGGTAGGCGGACAAGTAGTGATGAGGAGAGTCGCATGGGTGCAGGTGTTGCGAGTGGTCAGGCCCCCATTGAGGGAGACATCAGTGACGTGCAGACAGTAGCAGATGATGATGTAGCTGATCGCACTTGGGAGCCCGGTGAAGAAGGAGCTTCATCATCAGGAAAAGAGGGTGGCAGCTTGCTCGTGAAGCAGCGGCTGAGCCAGCAGGGTGGCAGCGTGGCTGTGAGTCAGCAGGATGGCAGCAGTGGGAGGTCGGGAGCCAAATGTGCCCAGGGTATACCACGCACTTTGCAGGAGCCTACCAGCCTGGAAAGTAGTGGTGCAGGGGTTCATCGAGGCAGTGGTGGCAGGCAGTCAGCACGGAGTGTTGGTGGGAAAATGCTATAGTTGGCGGTGTGGCAATTTTTTATTAGGCCGCCGGAGGAGATGAACATGGCGACTTGCCGGATTTGTGGGCAAAATATGAAGCAAGGCCAGGGTGCCCTGCATCAACACATACAGCGTCCACGCTCCACCACCTTAGCCGAAGGGAGCTGTCTGTCCTTCCCATCATTTGCTGGTCCTGATGATCCTGCTCAACCTCCTACTCCTCGTCAGTCATTCTGTCAGCAATCGACCACTGAAGCGATTGCCAAGAGACAACAGTATGCGTGCACTCATCTAACCGCGCAGAAGCTGAACATGCTCCTGGCCAAGTTGCTGGTGCTGCAGTCCCTCCCTTTTTAAGTGGTGGACTCTGCACCTTTCAGACAACTGGTGGCTTGTGCTGAGCCGAGGTGGAGAGTCCCAAACCGTCATTTCGTTGCCAAAAAGGCAGTACCAGCCCTGAACACATATGTAGAGAAGAAGGTGGGCCAGTCCTTGAGCCTGTGAGTGTCTGCCAAAGTGCACGGCAGCGCCGACATGTGAAGCTGTAACTAGGGTCAAAGACAATATATGTCTTTTACGGCCCACTGGGTAAATGTGGTTCCTGCCCAGCCACACCAGCAACTTGGCCAGGTGATACCGCTTCCGCCTCCCTGTTCTCACGCCGTTGATCCTGCGACAATGGCCGCCTCTGCCTCCTCATCCTCCACCGTGTCCTCAGCCTCCACTGTAGGGGCAATTCACAGTGCCCCACCAGCATACCACATGTGCAGGGCACAGCGGTGTAACACTGTACACCTAGTTTGCCTGGGCAAATGGAGTAAAACAGGGGAGGAACTGCTCTGCGTCCTTCATCAATAAATCGAATCCTGGCATTCTCCTCGACAACTCAAAATCTGAACCATGGTGACCGACAACGGGAAGAACATGGTGTCGGCGCTGTGTCAAGGAGGGCTGAGCCATGCGCCCTGCATGGCGTAAGTGTTCAATCTGGTTGTAAAGCGGTTCCTGAAGTCTTCTGCCCATCTGCAAGACATACTGAAAATGGCCAGGAAACTTTGCATGCACTTCAGCCACTTGTACACCCCAAAGCACACCCTCCTTGAGCTGCAGCGGCAAAACGGCATGCCCCAACATGGGCTGATATGCGACGTTTCCACCCGTTGGAATTCTTCCCTCCATATGTTGGTCTGACTATATGAACAGAGAAAGGCCATAAACTATTTCTTGATGATACAGGCAGACAGAGGTACTTCCCTGTGTAACTTTGATGTTAGCCAGTGGCAGCTCATGCGTGACACCTGTCGTTTGCTTGGGCCCTTTTAGGAGGCCACTTTGTTTGTCAGTCGCCAGGACTACGGGATGAACAACGTCATTCCACCGATTCATGTCCTGGAACAGATATTGCTAAATCTGGCTGGCCAGGGGACAGGAGACGTGGCGACTACATCTCACGGCCACATGAGCCCTGTGGGTTCTGAACTAGAGGAGGAGGACATTCGAGCACAAGCAATGCGTAGAGAAATGGGTGGTTTTTCTATACAGGTGACAGAAAAGGAGGAGCAGGAGCAGCAAGAGGAGCTACAGGGCGATTAGGAAGACGAGGCAGAGGGCCCAGACACACCATGGCAGTATGCATTGGAGATGGAGGCAGAGAGTCCCTCTGAGTCACTTGCGAAAATGGCCTGATCCATGCTCACTTGCTTGCGTAGTGACAGCCGAATTGTCACCATTCGGCAGAGGGATGACTACTGGCTCTCCACCATGTTAGACCCTCGCTACTGGTCCAAAATTGGCGCCTTTTTCACGCCCGCTGAGAGGGAGGACAAACTGAACTACTATCGAGACATCCTATGTAGTCAGTTGGCCGCTGCCTATGTGCGCCATCGCCCATCCTCACGCAGGTCTGACCGGAGGGCCCTCTGCACTTACATTCCACTACCATGGCTGCTGGAGGGGGTGGGGGGGGGGCAGGAGCAGTATCAGTTCCATCAGCAGCAAATTAAGTCTAGAGTCACTGATGAGGAGTTTCTTCACCCACCTACTGAAGAAACTACTCACCAGCAGCAGCAGCTAGACAAAGAGCAGAACCTGAACCAGCAGGTTGTTGCATACTTGGAGTGCACCCTGCCACCCCACATCAAAGATCCCCTGGACTACATACTCATCATACTCATTGAAAGAAGATTTGCCCATGGCAGAGGTTAAAGCTTTTCAATCCCAGCGATCACAGAGGGAGATTCGGCTGCTATTGATTCCCATATTGTAGTCATTGCCCTGGCTGGGTCAAAATAGGCACCCATCCTATTGTTTAGTAAATGCAGCATTCTGTTCACTACATCAATTATCATGACCCAAGGGGCTCACAGGAGCTTCCACTTAGCCTATTTGCAGTGACAGCTGTCATACTAATGAATCCACTGTGACATTGTAATTAAACTATTCTATAAATTCTGTTCTCTTCCTCATCCCAAGAGCAAAAATGATACTACCAGAAAGTAATAAATAAAGATATCAAGTTTGCATGTTGGGAAGTTTTAATGTAGAGATAATTCTTACAGACTTAACCCAAAATGTTGAGAAATATAATTCTATCTCTGAAATGATGGTAAAGTACTCAGATTTTGTGTAGAGTTAATCCAATAAATGAGTGAATTAGATTCATTTTTAAATCTATACATTTTCTCATCGCCATTTAGTTGACACTCATTTAATTCATATAGTCTCATATCATTTATTTGTGAACCCCACATAGCTTTTAGTAGCAATATTTGAAACTCCTACTAGGAGCTACAGTATATATATTTTGTGCCAACAAATGGAACGGACCCTGCTGTTGGACCAAAAATATGGTTCCTGCATGGAGCTGTGTGACGTTTGTCTTGTGTTGTACAAAATTTGATGCTATTGTTTGATTTCTGAATGACATTATAAAGATTTTTGGGATTGTATTTTGTTACTAGTCGCCCTCTCACAGTACTAAGCTTAATAATAGGCACCACTTCATGGTCTGTACAGACCACTTTACTGTAGTTACCTGCTTATCTGTCATTCTAATCCAGCCTGTAGTGATATCACCTCTGTGTATAATCAGTGAGGTCCCCTCCAGACAATTGTGTCTATGGCCCATGTAGCGACTGTAAGGCAATTTTCTTAATGCTTTCTAAATACTGTTAAGAACAGCTCGGGCAAGATGGCAGCCCCCATAACCATGTTCAGAAAATAGAAGAAATAAATCTGCAAACAGAAAATAAAAACAGATTAGAAAAAAGGATGTGTTCTACTGTCTGGTTTTAACTGGCAGATTTTTTGGTGACACATTTCCTTTAAGTCTTTTTCAAGACAAACTTCAGAGACAACTTTTTCTCTTCTGCTTTCTAATATTTTTTAGCTTCCATGTCCATAAAGACAGTAACAGAAATGTTGAGATTTTGACATGTAGACATTAACATATGGATTTGTATTTGGTGGAGTATAACTGCAGTATATTTAATATACAGTATATAAGAATCATTAATCTGCCATAAAGGGGTATTACCATCTCAGACATTGTTGGCATGTCCCTAGGATATGCTATCAATGTCAGATAGGTGCTGGTCCCACCTCTGGGAACCACTCCTATATCCAGAATGGGAAAAGTGAAGAAGAGTGTACCATGCAAATGCGGCCACCATCTGTACATCGCCATGGGAGTTTCGAAAATAGCAAAGCGCTGACTGAGCTGTTTCCTGCAGTCCAGTTGTGGTGAATAGAGAAGTCAAATAAAGATGGTCGGTCAGGAAAGGCAGTGAAACCCCCCTGAATACTGCTCAAAAATTGCAACAGGGAAAACTATAAGGGGCAGTATACTCGATAAAACTTTACTTTTAATAATATATAGGAGATAAAAAGGCCCCTACAGACAGACAACAAGTAAGACGTGCGTACCCTCAGTGTGGTATAGCGAGAGAGCATTGACGGTAACAAAACAAACATAAATATTGATAGTGGGCTGGACAAATATAGACGTGGAAGGTCAGGCGAGAGGGTGTTGGTGTGTACTACCCACTGGCCCTAGTGCCTCCCTGCTTGTCCTAGTCCCCCCCAAAACGTGTGTCCAAGGGACGGGGTCCAAAAAGCCCCGCAAGGGGTGGCCTACACTGGAACTCTGATCCTGTGTTGGAAGCCGTAATGAGGCCCTAACAAAAAAATAATTCCATACATTGGAACAACACACATGCAGATGATAAGAGATTTTACCCCACCAAAAACCAAAAAAAGGGATTAGACGGGGGAATACTCAAGTGTCCCGACGCGTTTCTTCGATAGATGCCCCAGGATTCTTCAGGGGACACGGGGCATAAACGAGGGTTATCCCTGCCGGCTCGTGGCCCAATAGTTAGGGAATAACCTGTACACTCGCTGCAGTCAATATGTGGCTGAGCTTTTTGGTGGCTGCGGTCAGCGTATGGCTGTAGGCCCACATCTAAGCAAGACCCAGGGTCGTGGTGTCTGCAGGGGTGGAGTAACCGGCCGGTTACTCCACCCCTGCAGACACCACCACCCTTGGGGGGTTTTTTGGACTTCGTCCCTTAGACACACGTTTTAGGGTGGACTAGGACAAGCAGGGAGGCACTAGGGCCAGTGGGTAGTACACACCAACACCCTCTCGCCTGACCTTCCACGTCTATATTTGTCCAGCCCACTATCAATATTTATGTTTGTTTTGTAACCGCCAATGCTCTCTCACTATACCACACTGAGGGTACGCACGTCTTACTTGTTGTCTGTCTGTAGGGGCCTTTTTATCTCCTATATATTATTAAAAGTAAAGTTTTATTGAGTATACTGCCCCTTATAGTAAATAGAGAAGTGGCTATCCATGTGTGATGTGATCTCCATTCACTGCTATGGCACTTCCTAAAATAACCGAGCACACTCGCTCAGCAATTTTCGGAACTCCCATGGTTGGGACTGGAGAGCACACCACTTTAAGAGCCTCAGTCTGGAGATTCAGCCATACACTTCAAGATTTAGGCTCTTCTTTTGCTATGCTAAATCCACTTATGAATGTTTCTACCATGCTCCCTTCTTTATTGTTCATCTCTAAGGTCCTAATTCTCCAGCTCTCACACATGGGTTACTGCAATGTCAAAAAGACTAACAATTTTAGTCTTAGATTTCCAGTTGTAATTTTTTAAAACATTGATTTACTTACAAATCTTTATTTGGAGATGGGGTTTATTAGCTCAGAGACACATGAAATGCCAAAAATAAAGGGCAACAGGGTTCTACAGAGTGCCTAAACATGTTGTGTTTCACTGTTTCCTGGCTAATATATTATCTATGCAAAATGTTTAGCATGCCCAATACCTATTGCATTTATTAGCCATGACCTTTTATAGTAGGTGGGAAGTATTAGCATCAGTTTAAATATTATAAAATGAAATACATTTTTAAGGCTAAATATTATGCTATATTAGAAATATTCTGAATACATGTATGAGTGGTAAAAGGTCTATTGCCCTTTCAACTGGTTTTCAAGTATCTATCATGAAGATTGTAAGGGCCGTCTCTCCTTCTGTAACAATCTGTAAGTCGTCTTGTTCATGCTTAGTGCAACTGTCTGTATTATGTATGTATACCTCTTTTCTTATGTACAGTGCTATGGAATGAATGGCGCTTTAATAGTAAATAATAATAATAATAATCAGGCGTGCAAATTTCTTATATAGGAACTTTTTACATCAAAATTTACCATATTACAATTACTATATAAACTATATCACCTTCAAAAATCAAGTTGATACTTTGCAGTTGACTATCTACAATCAAAAAAGCAAAAGATGCAATTGTGAATGACTGTGATTGAAATGTGAATTATGTCCACCCTCAGTTATGGTCAGCGACCTGTCAGATCTCCAGAATTAGAAATTCACTTAACTGTTGTTTGGGTGTCTGCCAAGGACCAGCCTTTTACTTCTAATGACAGCCAGCTGAGGGGACACTGAGAGAAGCTGAATTCAATTTGTAGGACCTCTAATCTGATTACTAATGCAGAGTCTTTTATTTTGTCCAAAAGTTACCATGGGCAGATGAACGATGACCAGGGGGTGGCTGTCAGCATCAAAAGAAGCGTAGAAAACAAACAAACAAGAAATATATTTATGTGCAGATGGAACAAGTAAGAGAAAGCGAGAACCTAAGTGTTGCAGTGACAATGTTATGTCTGCAAAGTCTCACTTCTGTTTCTTTTTGCAGAGCAGATCCCTCTAGCTTCGTTATATTGAATCATCATGATTGGCATCACAGTTTGAACCCAACATTAACCTAAAATGAATCATCTGTCCTTTCTTCAACAAGAATAATTGTTTACTATTGTTGTTGCGCCAAACTTCCAGAATTAGTTGTGCCATCATTTTGGGCAAATCAGTTTATATAATTAATTATATTATTGATTTGCACCAAAAAGAATAAATATTTGTGACTTGCAAGACATTTTCAAAATGTCTAGTAAAATGGGTAGGACTTTGTAGAGTCATAAAATGGGCCAAACTTATTATTGGTATGTGCTAATTTTTGGTGCAAAATGCTGTCTTGAAATATACCACTCAAGAGGTGGCATAAAGAAGGCAAGAATCTAGCATTCACTACTAGATAACATTTGTAAATTTGTCCCAATGTCCATATTCATGAGTTGCAGTGTAACAATCCTTCTGGCCATAGGCTTCCACAGTATTCCAGGGTGACCCCCTCTATGACATCTATGTGCTCTTATAGGGCATACAAACAGGGGTTGTCTTGATGAGATGAACCCTTTACTATCCATGAACATCTGTGGCAATTTACTTTTCGCCATGTCTGCTTTTTGGTATTTGTTATGTTAACTGTCCATGTATGTTCATATACTCAGAAACACGTAGACATCATTCCCACATAGATTAATAAGCAGCAGAGCAGACAGTTGTTTCGTTACCAATTTGATGACTACTAAGGAGAAGCTGAATGAATCCAATGAGGATGAATCTCAATAAAAGGGGTATGGTTTTCCTGCCAGCTTTTACTCCCAGACTCTCTTTTTTATTTATATCTTGACTTTGAATTAATTTTTCATGTAGTATGCTGTAGATCTCTATTGCTCCATATTATAGGGATGTGAATGTTGACAGAAATGTAGAGAAACATTTTAAGAATAAATCTTCAATATCCTTTTCTATGAAAATATTTACATATTTTAAGATCACCTGAAATGTTTTAATACTAAGTAACACACAAATGTTCACACCCAGATGCATTAATAGTACTAGTACAGTAGTCTAGTTAGTTTTATTTTTTTATGTATTTTACAACTGTAACCAATTATTCGGCCTGATTGAGCACTGGCAGTACTAATGAGTGGAATAATAAATAGATGAATGAATGAACAAATGAATTAATATTTTCTTTGACCTTGATTTAAAAAAAAAATATATTGGTTATTGAATAAACATTTAAAAATCATTATCAGCACTATAGCCTTGCCTCTCCGACTTGTTTTCTTCAGAGCCCTCGACACATTTTTTTTCATATTTATATCTTGGTGGCTTAGTTGCAAAGAAGCTCTGAGAGAAAGCAGAGTCAAGATAAGTTCTAATCCACCTAACTGTGATAATATGCCGTGGCGCAAGTGAAAAAAGCCAGGGAGGCCCTAAGTGCTTACGCTACTCCCTGCATGCTGGAGACATTAACCCCTGTGTTTCTGGCAGAGTAGTATTTCCTTGGGTTCCTGAAAAAATTGACACTACAAGTACTTAATAGAATAAAATGTAGCATCAAGGTCATAGTAGTTTTAGGCAGCCTCAAAAAATGAAAACAGTTATGCTAGATGCAATAGATTATTCTTTTTGGTGCATTTAATTCACAAATAGGTCTAAAATGTAATTTATTAATTGGTGCATTTTATGGCAAGGTCTAGGAGCAATCAAATTTGTAAAATTAGCCCATGGTTTTAAAGAAGGCCTGTAACCGCTCCTGAAATGTATGTTTTAGCAACTACTTGCATCCCCCTTGTAATAACAGTTCTGGAGCATCTATTCTTATGAGGGCTTGTTCACACAACGTGCCGTCCACAAATAGCGGATCAGCAAAACACAGATGCCGCCCGTGTGACTTCCGCAATTTTCAGAACGGAACAGACAGCCCTTTATAGAAATGCCTATTCTTGTCTGCAAAACGGAAAAGAATAGGACATGACTTATAATTTTTGCGGGACCACGGAACGGAGCAACGGATGCGGACAGCACACGGAGTGCTGTCCGCATCTTTTGTTGCCACATTGAAGTGAATGGGCCCGCACCTGAGCCGCAAAAAATGCAGTTCGGATGCATAACCAAACCACGGTCGTGTGAATGAGCCCTGACTCGGATGTAGTATTCCTTCATTATTCCTGGAAGAAGTTGTGACTGAATTACCAGCAGTTTGCAATGAAGGTCCAGCTGGGCGTTACCTGTTAGGAGCGTGTCCCTGCACAGTCTGACTGATTGGATAGTGTCAGACTGTACAGGACTGCCCACCCCCAATGGTTAACATCCATCTACACCTTCACTGCAAACTGCTAGTGAAATGGTACATCACAGAGCCAAGGGAATAGATGTTCTAGAATTGATATTACATGGAGAATGCATATACAGTGCCTTGCAAAAGTATTCACCACCCCCTTGACTTTTTTTTCGTATTTTCATGCCTCACAACCTGGAATTAACATGGATTGTTTGAGGGTTTGCAACATTTAATTTACAGAACATGCCCACAACTTTGAAGACGTTTGTTTTTTATTTATTGTGAAGCAAACAACAAATAAGACAAAATAACAGGAAAAGTCAATGTGCATAAGTATTCACCCCCCTAAAGTCAATACTTTGTAGAGCCACCTTTTGCGGCAATCACAGCTCCAAGTCGCTTTGGATAAGTCTCTATGAGCTTGCCACATCTTACCACTGGGATTTTTGCCCATTCCTCATTGCAAAACTGCTCCAGCTCCTTCAAGTTGGATGGTTTGCACTTGTGAACAGCAATCTTTAAGTCTGACCACAGATTTTCTATTGGATTGAGATCTGGGCTTTGACTAGGCCATTCCAACACCTTTACATGTTTCCCCTTAAACCACTCAAGTGTTGCTTTAGCCGTGTGTTTGGGGTCATTGTCCTGCTGGAAGGTGAACCTCTGTCCTTGCCTCAAATCACGCACAGAGTGGTACAGGTTTTGCTCAAGAATATCCCTGCATTTAGCACCATCCATCTTTCCCTCAACTCTGACCAGTTTCCCAGTCCCGGCTGCTGAAAAACATCCCCACAGCATGATGCTGCCACCACCATGTTTCATTGTGGGGTTGGTGTTCTTTGGGTGATGTGTTGTGTTGGGTTTGTGCCAGACATAGCGTTTTCTTTGGCCGAAAAGTTCAATTTTAGTCTCATCAGACCAGAGCACCTTCCTCCAGACATTTTGGGAGTCTCTCACATGCCTTTTTTGCAAACTCACAACATGCCTTTTTGTTTTTAGCTGAAAGTAAAGGCTTTCTTCTGGCCACTCTGCCATAAAGCCCAACTCTATGGAGCATACGGCTTATTGTCGTCCTATGTACAGATACTCCAGTCTCTGTTGTGGAACTCTGCAGCTCCTCCTGGGTTACCTTAGGTCTCTGTGCTGCCTCCATGATTAATGCCCTCCTTGCCCGGTCCGTGAGTTTTGGTGGGCAGACGTCTCTTGGCAGGTTTGCTGTTGTGCCATTTTCTTTCCATTTGGTTATGATAGATTTGATGGTGCTCCTGGGGATCATCAAAGATATGGATTTTTTTTATAACCTAACCCTGACTTGTACTTCTCAACCACATTGTCCCTTACTTGTTTGGAGAGTTCCTTGGTCTTCATGGCAGTGTTTAGTGTTAGTGATGCCTCTTGCTTAGGTGTTGCAGCCTTTGGGGCCTTTCAAAAAAGGTGTGTATATGTAATGACAGATCATGTGACACTTAGATTGCACACAGATGGACATCATTTCATTAATTATGTGACTACTGAAGGTAATTAGTTGTACCAGAGCTTTTTATGGGCTTCCTAACAAATAAAAAGCCAATTTTCTGTTTTCTATTTCTAAACAATAGTTTTATTTATATATTTTTCTCATTTCACTTCACCAACTTAGACTATTGTGTTCTGATCCATCACATACAGTTCAGATTAACAAAACATTGAACTTAAGGCTGAAATGTAACAAAATACGAAAATAGTCAAGGGGCGTGAATACTTTTGCAAGGCACTGTAGTTACTAAAACAGACATGTCAGGAGAGGTTACAGGTCTTATTTAAATAGGAACGCTAAGCATGGCACTGTAGCTGTATAGAAAATGTTAAATATATTTTAAGTGTTTAGTTAAGGTAAATGAAGACTAATCACCTGTACAAGTGTTTGCATAGCCAGAGCATTCGTACTCCATCCAGACCATTATCCTTAATGACTTACTGATAAGAGGAGTGGGATACCTGTAAGAAAAACAATGTCTTCCTTCAACATCAGAATGTAAAATTCAGGGGAAATGAAAGTAGTATATATATATATATATATATATATATATATATATATATATATAGTATGTAATACGTATACTTTACTTTGTGGCATGTAAATAATTTACAGTAATAAAAAAGTCACAAGCACAATTTGAGTTTCTAAGGATGCAACTTTCCAAAATACTTTGGGGTGCTTTACTAATGTATATGAGAATTCTAGCAAGATTTGCACCAAAGAAGCATACATGCTTTGCTCCAAGCAAACAACATTTCATAAATTGGGTGCAAAATTCTGGCATAAAGTAAGCCAATGACCCCAAATAAAATGCAAAAAAACACACAAAATATAATTTGAATATTAATACATGTTTATTAATTCATTATCACAATAATAGAACAATTATTAAAATGCTTTTCCCGGCATGAGACAGTGTTAAACACCATATAAAACATTGAACCGTTACTAATATATGGTCCAGTCCAGTAATTATGAAAGGAAGCAGAAGTGGAAAAAAAAAGATAGTAAAGTAAAGTAACCGCACCCCTGGGAAGGAGCTTGGCAAAATGTACATTGGGGTACTTCTGCACTGCTACCCTGGTCTGTGTTATGGTATCGCCCTTATGCACTATGTTTTTTTTTTTTTTTTCTAGACAGTATTTTGCTATTATTATAATTATATTTATCCTGTCTCCACAGTTTACTGAATGACATGACGAGTGGAATTTAGATATATGGCTGTCTAATTATATACTGTCTATATTGATATACTGTTTATATCGATAACTTCTGCATTGGTCACATTTATTCTTTTTGTGTGCTGTTACCTTATTACACCATTTTTTTTCTGGCTGAGTGCCATACGTGATTGAGATTATTTTTTATCATCTTTTTTTCTTTTTTTTACATGTGTTGGTTATTGAAGGTATAGCCACACAGTGCCTCATTGGTTCTTTGCATAGGCCCACAAGTTATAAGTTTAATAAAGTAAGCCAGCTAATGGTATAAGCTTAGACTAGACAGTCTAAAGGTGCACCAGATTTAACATCGAGCAGCAGCCATTTAGAAAAATGTGGCGCATATTTAGACTGTCTTGTTCAAATGGGTTGGAGCTAACAGATTCCCTTTAAGTAATTAAACTGTAATAACATAAATTCTGAAAACCCCCTTTAACGATGAATAATGTCCCTAAAGTGATACTGTTACTAGTAATCACTATATTAATAAAAAAAAAGGATAATAATGATTATCATTAATTCTTAATGTCAGATAATTTCCACATGAGAGGGCCTCTTCCATAAAAATAACACCAGTTCATAAACCCTATTAGGGACTAGTGTTGATCACGAATATTCGAATTTCGAATTTTTATCGCGAATATAGGTACTTCGAAAATTCGCGAATATTTCGAATATAGTGATATATATTTGTAATTTCGAATATTCGACTTTTTTTTTTTATTTTATTTTTTTTTAAAATATTCACATTTTTTTTTTTAATCAGTACACATGATCTCTCCCTGCTTCTAGCTTGTGGGCCAATAAGAAGGCTGCAATATACTTGACTTTAGGAGTAGTGTTGTTTGCGAATTTTGCTCTATATAATTTTTTTTTCTAATATTCGCTATATTGCTATATATTCTTGTTTTAGCAATATAGCGAATATTCGAAAGAAAAAAGAATATAGACCAATTTAGCTAATATAGTGCTATAATCTTTTTTTTTATAGTTGTAATTTTTTTCCAATCTGAACTTCAGATGAGAAAAAAATTACAACTATTAGACAAAGAAGATTATAGCACTATATTAGCTAAATTGCTCTATATTCATTTTTTTCGAATATACGCTATATTGCTATTTATTCTTGTTTTAGAAAATTACGAATATTCGAAAAAACTAAGTTATAGCAATATAGCGAATATTCGAAAAAAAAAACGAATATAGAGCAATTTAGCTAATATAGTGCTATAATATTCTTTGTCTAAAAGTTGAAAAATTTGCAATAAAAATTTGAAAATTCTAAAATTCAAATACGAAAATTCGCATATTACACGATCATTACCTTGCCGATTTTTTTAATAAAAAAAATCGTAGAATATATAACGAATTTTTCGAATTTGCAAATATTCTACGAATATTCTACGAAATATTCGCGAAATATCGCAAATTGGAATATGACCCCTGCCGCTCATCACTATTAGGGACTACTCATGATCCTCTTTTATGAACCTTGTGGTACATGGATGGCTATTCATTTCAATACTCAGCATATTATGCAACATTTTTCCAGGAAATATAGCTTCCCATGGCAATAACACCTGATCGAAAGCAATTAAGGTCATCATACATCTTCTATAGCTGTCGGCTGAATGCATTATAGTTTACTAGGGTTTAAACACTTAGAATCCTATAAATTTGCAAAGAAAGTAATATTCACCTTACCAATCCCACACCACTTCTCTTCCAACACTTACCGGCTAACCTGCCAGGCTATGTTCTTCCTGCTCCACTGATGATTTGCCATGAGACTGCTGCAGCCAATCACTGGTCACTGGATATTTGCATCTTGGGAGACATAGTTTTACCACAGCGGTTAGCCGTCACAGGACTAAGTTTACACTGTCCATATTTTAAACAGGATTGGTAAATTTGCCCCAATATTATGTTAGCCTTCATCTTTTAGTGGAGACCATTTTGTTGAACTGATTGCAGCCTCCACAGGCAGAAGCCGCTGCTCAGGATCAAGTAGTAATACAATACGTGCTTCATTTCCATCCCCAAAGAGGACTTTGTTGTGCTAGCTAGTAAGACTCAGTTCAACGTAGTTTCTTCTGCAGTAGGTGAGGCAGTCTGCTCTGGTATTCTGGGAAGTGCAGTCCTGACACCAGGCGCTGAACATTAATCTGTAAACAAAAACTTAACAATATCCTAAATTGTAGAAAGCTATTTCCTATGACAGCTAGAATTGTGTGAAACCCAGGATGATTACAAGTACTGTAAGGCTGGGTTCACATCACATTTTTCCCATCTGCTTAACCCCTTAGAGATCCATGACGTACCGGTACGGCATGGTTCCCGAGTCCTTAAGGACCCATGACGTACCGGTACGTCATGTGTTGTTCCAATCACCGCCGCCCGGCGGGCGGTGATCGGAACCCGATGCCTGCTCAAATCTTTGCATCAAAGCTGCCTTCCGGTTACGAGCCTGTGAGATCCAGCCCCCTGGATCTCACAGGCCGGAAGCTGTATGAGTAATACACACAGTATTACTCATACAGCCAATGCATTCCAATACAGAAGTAATGGAATGCATTGTAAATGATTAGACCCCCAAAAGTTCAAGTCCCAAAGTGGGATAAAAAATAAAGTGAATTTTTAAAAAGTTTCAAGTAAAAATACAACAAAAACGTCATTTTCCCCAAATAAAGATTTAAAAAAATTGTAAAAAATAGGGGGGGGGGGAAGTATACATATTAGGTATCGCCGCGTCCGTATCGACCGGCTCTATAAATATGTCACATGACCTAACCCCTCAGATGAACACCGTAAAAAATTAAAAATAAAAACTGTGCTAAATAAACCATTTTTTTGTCACCTTACATCACAAAAAGTACAACAGCAAGCGATCAAAAAGGCTTTTGCCCACCAAAAAAGTACCAATCTAACCGTCACCTCATCCCGCAAAAAATTAGCCCCTACCTGAGACAATCGCCCAAAAAATAAAAAAACTATGGCTCAGAATATGGAGACACTAAAACATCATTTTTTTGGGTTTTAAAAAAGCTCTTATTGTGTAAAACTTACATAAATAAATAAAAAGTATACATATTTGGTATAGCCGCGTTCGTATCGACCGGCTCTATAAAAATATCACATGACCTAACCCCTCAGGTGAACACCGTAAAAAAAAAACTGTGCTAAATAAACAATTTTTTGTCACCTTACATCACAAAAAGTGTAATGGCAAGCGATCAAAAAGTCACACGCACCCCAAAATAGTGCCAATCAAACCGTCATCTCATCCTGCAAAAAATTAGACCCTCCTAAGATATCGCCCGAAAAATGAAAAAACTATGGCTCTCAGACTATGGAAACACTAAAACCATTTTTTTTGCTTCAAAAATGAAATCATTGTGTAAAACTTACATAAATATAAAAAATGTATAAATATTAGGTATCGACGCGTCCGTATCGACTGGCTCTAAAAACATATCACATGACCTAACCCCTCAGATGAACACCATAAAAAAACAAAAATAAAAACTGTGCTAAATAAAACATTTTTTGTCACCTTACATCACAAAAAGTACAACAGCAAGAGATCAAAAAGGCGTTGCCCACCAAAATAGTACCAATCTAACCGTCACCTCATCCTGCAAAAAATTAGCCCTGACCTGAGACAATTTCCAAAAAAATTAAAAAACTATGGCTCAGAATATGGAGACACTAAAACATCATTTTTTTTTGTTTTAAAAAAGCTGTTATTGTGTAAAACTTACATAAATAAAAAAAAGTATACATATTTGGTATCGCCGCATTTGTATCAACCGGCTCTATAAAAATAACACATGACCTAACCCCTCAGATGAACACCGTAAAAAATGTAAAATAAAAACTGTGCTAAATAAACCATTTTTTGTCACCTTACATCACAAAAAGTGTAATAGCAAGCGATCAAAAAGTCACATGCACCCCAAAATAGTGCCAATAAAACCGTCATCTCATCCCGCAAAAATCATACCCTACCCAAGGTAATCGCCCAAAAACTGAAAAAATTATGGCTCTCAGACTATGGAAACACTAAAACATGATTTTTTTTGCTTCAAAAAATAAATCATTGTGTAAAACTTACATAAATAAAAAAAAGTATACATATTAGGTATAGCCGCATCCGTGACAACCTGATCTATAAAAATATCACATGATCTAACCTGTCAGATGAATGTTGTAAATAACAAAAAATAAAAACGATGCCAAAACAGCTATTTCTTGTTATCTTGCCTCACAAAAAGTGTAATATAAAGCAACCAAAAATCATATGTACCCTAAACTAGTACCAACAATACTTCCACCCTATCCCGTAGTTTCTAAAATGGGGCCAATTTTTTGGAGTTTCTACTCTAGGGGTGCATCAAGGGGGCTTCAAATGGGACATGGTGTCAAAAAAAACAGTCCAGCAAAATCTGCCTTCCAAAAACCGTATGGCATTCCTTTCCTTCTGCGCCCCTGCCGTGTGCCCGTACAGCTGTTTACGACCACATATGGGGTGTTTCTGTAAACTACAGAATCAGGGCCATACATATTGAGTTTTGTTTGGATGTTAACCCTTGCTTTGTTACTGGGAAAAATGGATTAAAATGGAAAATTTTCCCCAATAATTGAAATTCTGAAATTTCATCTCCATTTGCCATAAACTCTTGTGGAACACCTAAAGGGTTAACGACGTTTGTAAAATCTGTTTTGAATACCTTGAGGGGTGTAGTTTCTTAGATGGGGTCACTTTTATGGAGTTTCTACTCTAGGGTTGCATCAGGGGGGCTTCAAATGGGACACGGTGTCAAAAAAACTAGTCCAGCAAAATCTGCCTTCCAAAAACAGTATGGCATTCCTTTCCTTCTGCGCCCTGCCGTGTGTCCGTGTAGTAGTTTACGATCACATATGGGGTGTTTCTGTAAACTACAGAATCAGGTCCATAAATATTGAGTTTGGTTTGGCTGTTAATCCTTGCTTTGTAACTGGAAAAAAATTATTAAAATGAAAAATCTGCCAAAAAAGTGAAAATTTAAAATTGTATCTCTATTTTTCATTAATTCTTGTGGAACACCTAAAGGGTTAACAACGTTTGTAAAATCAGTTTTGAATACGTTGAGGGGTGTAGTTTCTTAGATGGGGTCACTTTCATGGAGTTTCTACTCTAGGGGTGCATCAGGGGGGCTTCAAATGGGACATGGTGTAAAAAAAAACAGTCCAGCAAAATCTGCCTTCCAAAAACCGTATGGCATTCCTTTCCTTCTGCGCCCTGCCGTGTGCCCGTACAGTAGTTTACAACCACATATGGGGTGTTTCTGTAAACTACAGAATCAGGGATATAAATATTGAGTTTGGTTTGGCTGTTAACCCTTGCTTTGTAACTGGAAAAAAATTATTAAAATTGAAAATCTGCCAAAAAAGGGAAATTTTGAAATTGTATCTCTATTTTCCATTAATTCTTGTGGAACACCTAAATGGTTAACAAAGTTTGTAAAATCAGCTTTGAATACCTTGAGGGGTGTAGTTTCTAGAATGGGGTCATTTTTGGGTGGTTTCTATTATGTAAGCCTCGCAAAGTGACTTCAGACCTGAACTGGTCCCTAAAAATTGGGTTTTTGAAAATTTCTGAAAAATTTCAAGATTTGCTTCTAAACTTTTAAGCCTTGTAACATACCCAAAAAATAAAATATCATTCCCAAAATGATCCAAAGACGAATTAGACATATGGGGAATGCAAAGTAATAACTATTTTTGGAGGTATTACTGTGTATTATAGAAGAAGAGAAATTGAAACTTGGAAATTTGCAAGTGTCTTGAAGTACAATATGTGACGAAAAAACAATCTTAGAATGGCCTGGATAAGTCAAAGCGTTTTAAAGTTATCAGCACTTAAAGTGCAAAAAATGGCCAAGTCCAGAAGGTGAAATAGGGCCGAGTCTTTAAGGGGTTAACATATACAAAACATGTATACGTTAAACAGATGCCTCAGACTGATGCCATACAGTGGCATCCATTCACTATAGAGGTTTATTGTAAAAAAATAACTAAAACGGATGTTGTTTATTGCCACTGTAAAAAATGTGTGTGGGTTCTTTTACTGGACTGTGCAGGATACAAGAACGTGGTATGCTACGTTTTTGTATCCTTTTTTTCTAACGTATACGTCAAACAGAGGCATAAAACGTGATGTGAACCCAGCCTAATGTATATACATACAATGTTACTCAGCTTTTATATAGGTTCTAACTATGTGTAAAAATTACCTTCAAGGTGGTTAGAAGGGTTTTTCAGTTCTTAGATATTGTTGATCTATACATCAATATCGATGGCAGTAATACAGATTGTAGGGCTCCGTCAACCCCACCGATCAGCTGTTTTGGGCAGCTGCCACTGCCAGAAACTATATAGTGGATGGAAGGCTACGTCCACTGTGTAGTTTCTGGCATCTGCCACCTCAGTCCTAGTGAATGGTACTTTCTGGCAAACCATTATTGATCACTAGAATGATAAATTTTATATAACCAGAAGAATGCTCTTCTTGGCAAAAAAGTTGATAGGAGTCAAATTGGCACTGTTCCCAACTGCAGGCTTCCTCTCTAAGATTAATGAGGGGAAAGGGGGGACACAGCACTCGGACCTGAAATGAAAAAAACTTTTCAGTTGTCAAAAGTTCATTCAATAAAGCCTTGAATTATTTTTCACATATTTCATAAATTTCAAATATAAAGATCGCAGGAACTTAATTATAAGGTATATGTGAGTACATCTTAAGTATACAGTCTGTTTCCATTTTTATATTAGATGTCACATTTATGTCTACTGTATACAATTTCAATTATTTGTATCTCCTGCACTCTTCTGTTCACCTATGCAAACAGAAAAAATATATGGATACTGGCATGTAAGTTATATGCATGTGCTCATGCATGATTTTGGGCATGTGAGCTGGGGGCAATTTGGACTCAGGTCCTTATCGGTGATCACTCAGTGCCCCTTTGTGTTACGGTAGATGGACCTGATAAACATGCATATTACATAAAATTATAGAAACACATGTAAAGATTACTACCATAAAATATAGATGGAGGTCAGATATGACTTACTAGCTATCAGCTACTGATAGCTATCACAATAATAATAAATTCATCTAAAAAAGAAGCTACAGATTAGGAACAAAAATAGACTTTCTTCCAGAAACAATGACGCTATTAATTGCAATAGGATTGAGTTGCAATACCCGACTATGGACAAGAGTGGCACTATTTCTGAAGAACAAAAAGAAAAAGGGAGAGCCATTTTTCTAAGAGCTTGAACAACCCCTTTAATGGACAGTATTCAGCATTCTTATATGGATCATTTCTGATTATTTTCAAGTATATTAAATGGGATTGTCCAATGGAAACAAATACAGAGGCCAGCTTAATATTCAGGAAAGGCCTCATGCACACGACCGTTGTATGAATTGCGGATCCGCAAAACACGGATGACGTCCATGTGCGCGGACAGCTATTAATATAACTGCCTATTCTTGTCCGCAAAACGGACAAGAATAGGACAGGTTATATATTTTTTCCGGACCACGGAACGGAGCAACATATGCGGAAAGCACACGGAGTGCTGTTCGCGTCTTTTGCGGCCCATTGAAGTGAATGGGTACACATCCATGCGGACCAAAACAACGGTCGTGTGCATGAGGCCTAATGCTGGAAAGTTTACCGCTAGTGGGCGCCATTTCTTATAATATTAGCTATCTGGTCATAAAACCCTGTATATTATTGACTCCCTATTAAATATATTGTACATTCCTCTTCATTTATAGGCTGGACTTGATCTCTTTGGCTTAGTACTTGCTTTTCTAGGTAACAGAAAAGAAAAAAGTTTGCTGCACTCCCCTGACTAAAATTGCAATGGAGGCACAGTCTACGCTGGGAATAAGCGTGGCAACATGAAGAAAAAAAGAAAAAAGTCCAGCTTCCAAAAAGTGACAGCGCTCAGTAAAAACCTGTTCAGACTCCACGTCTATGTATTTCAGATCAAGGCTCACAGTCTTATGTTCCGAAACGCATAGACGTGGAGTCTGGACTGGTTTTTACTGAGCACTTAAAATAAAGGCTGTCACTTTTTGGAAGCTGAACTTTTTTCATTTTTCTGCATGCTGCTTTTCTAGGTGCACTCTTCCTAAATCACAACTTTTATCTCTAATGTTCCGATACATTACTCCGCCCAGGCACAAAACCAATAATTGAACATTTCTGCTACATTTTAAAGCTGTGCAGTATAATTTTAACGTTAAATAAATGCCATCGCAATCCTGCAAAGGGCCTACATGGCACAGAATGAGAGAGCCTCAAATTTAACATTCACCTCCTACTGTAGATAGCAGAGTCTCTTTATCTCTCACCACTCCCTCGCCCTGTCCCCAATCTATTACTTAACATAATTTACCCACTGACAGCTGGAACTCACAGTGCTGTCTTGTTGGCACTGTCAATGTCTAGGGAACAGGGACATCTTGATAAAGTAAAAACCTAATGCTTCTGATAACCAGCTTTCTCTTAGACATGGTTTTCTGTCAACAAAGTGTTTCAGTCCCAATTCATAAAACATATGTCATGAACTTCTTTCTGTCCCTTGTCTAATGAAGACTTGTCTACAGGTTTCGGAATAATCGGTACCCTGCCTGCAGCATTTAAAATATTGCATTAAGCTTCCCTTCATTTCTTAGCTGAAGAACATATGTTCTTTTACTTTTACAAATATTCATGGAGAGGCCTTAAAAGACAGTGAAATGACATTGTTATCACTGAAAAGGTTTATTTTTCTTCTTGCATGGTCATATACAAAGACATTCTAGGCTAATGCCTGTAGAATTTTCATTAAGGCATCTGCAGATTAAAGGGGTTGTCCAGATTGAGGACTTTTTTCCATTAGTACAAGACAGACATACATATAACATACATCCATGTCCTACCTTTTCCACATGTTTCTGAAGCCCCATTTTCTTATAGGAAATTCTTCACCGGAAGTGAAGTTTTCTTAGACTCGGTGACGTACCGGGTCCCTTGAAAGAGCGTTGAATCCTTGCGAAATTTCATATCTTTGGACTTGTACCCTCCAGCAAGTGTTAAGCCAAACACCTCACCAATAGATCTACAACTTTTTATGCACGGCACAGAAAAAAATTCTGTTTTGTTTAGTAATTTAACAAAGATGCTTAGTGAGTTTTCTGGTGGGTCTGTAGCATAACAGTATAGTTGGCAGGCCGGGAGGACGGGCGGGCGGCGCGTCACTGACTACGTCACGTGCCTGCGCCGCCCACTTTATGAATGAAGCAGGCGGCACGGGGGCGTGACGTAGTGAGTGACGTGCCGCCCGCCCGTCCTCCCGGCCTGCCTCCTCCCTCCTCTCTGCTACGGAACTTAATGTTGTAATGTAAGTAATACAGATGGATTATTATATCTTAACAATGCAGGTTAGATCATAAGATTATACTACAATGAGCGGGGCCGGTGCATTTGAATACAGGGACTGCACCGGTCCCCGCTGTCATTCCTAATCCAGATGCTGGCCCCCAGCCCCTGTATTGGGGGTCATTCACACTGCAGGGACACTGTTATGGGGGGATCTGTGGATGGCACATAGCATAGGATGCTATATACACTGCTCAAAAAAATAAAGGGAACACAAAAATAACACATCCTAGATCTGAATTAATTTAATATTCTTCTGAAATACTTTGTTCTTTACATAGTTGAATGTGCTGACAACAAAATCACACAAAAATAAAAAAATGGATCAAATCAAATTTTCAACCCATGGAGGTCTGGATTTGGAGTCACCCTCAAAATTAAACTGGAAAAACACACTACAGGCTGATCCAACTTTGATGTAATGTCCTTAAAACAAGTCAAAATGAGGCTCAGTAGTGTGTGTGGCCTCCACGTGCCTGTATGACCTCCCTACAACGCCTGTGCATGCTCCTGATGAGGTGGCGGACGGTCTCCTGAGGGATCTCCTCCCAGACCTGGACTAAAGCATCCGCCAACTCCTGGACAGTCTGTGGTGCAACGTGACGTTGGTGGATAGAGCGAGACATGATGTCCCAGATGTGCTCAATTGGATTCAGGTCTGGGGAACGGGCGGGCCAGTCCATAGCATCAATGCCTTCGTCTTGCAGGAACTGCTGACACACTCCAGCCACATGAGGTCTAGCATTGTCTTGCATTAGGAGGAACCCAGGGCCAACAGCACCAGCATATGGTCTCACAAGGGGTGTGAGGATCTCATCTCGGTACCTAATGGCAGTCAGGCTACCTCTGGCGAGCACATGGAGGGCTGTGCGGCCCTCCAAAGAAATGCCACCCCACACCATTACTGACCCAATGCCAAATCGGTCATGCTGGAGGATGTTGCAGGCAGCAGAACGTTCTCCACGGCGTCTCAAGACTCTGTCAAGTCTGTCACATGTGCTCAGTGTGAACCTGCTTTCATCTGTGAAGAGCACAGGGCGCCAGTGGCGAATTTGCCGAACTTGGTGTTCTCTGGCAAATGCCAAACGTCCTACACAGTGTTGGGCTGTAAGCACAACACCCACCTGTGGACGTTGGGCCCTCATATCACCCTCATGGAGTCAGTTTCTGACCGTTTGAGCAGACACATGCACATTTGTGGCCTGCTAGAGGTCATTTTGCAGGGCTCTGGCAGTGCTCCTCCTGTTCCTCCTTGCACAAAGGCGGAGGTAGCGGTCCTGCTGCTGGGTTGTTGCCCTCCTATGGCCTCCTCCACGTCTCCCGATGTACTGGCCTGTCTCCTGGTAGCGCCTCCATGCTCTGGACACTATGCTGACAGACACAGCAAACCTTCTTGCCACAGCTCGCATTGATGTGCCATCCTGGATAAGCTGCACTACCTGAGCCACTTGTGTGGGTTGTAGACTCCGTCTCATGCTACCACTAGAGTGAAAGCACCTCCAGCATTCAAAAGTGACCAAAACATCAGCCAGGAAGCATAGGAACTGAGAAGTGGTCTGTGATCACCACCTGCAGAACCACTCCTTTATTGGGGGTGTCTTGCTAATTGCCTATAATTTCCACCTGTTGTCTATCCCATTTGCACAACAGCATGTGAAATTGATTGTCACTCAGTGTTGCTTCCTAAGTGGACAGTTTGATTTCACAGAATTGTGATTGACTTGGAGTTACATTGTGTTGTTTAAGTGTTCCCTTTATTTTTTTGAGCAGTGTATGTGTCATCCACAGATCCCCCCCCCCATCACAGTGCCATCCAGAGATCCCCCATAACAGTTCCATCCACAGATCCCCCATAACAGTGCTATCCACAGATCCCCCATAACAGTGCCATCCACAGATGCCCCCCATAACAGTGCCATCCACAGATGCCCCCATAACAGTGCCATCCACAGATCCCCCATAACAGTGCCATCCACAGATCCCCCATAACAGTGCCATCCACAGATCCCCCATAACAGTGCCATCCACAGATCCCCCATAACAGTGCCATCCACAGATCCCCCCATAACAGTGCCATCCACAGATCCCCCCATAACAGTGCCATCCACAGATCCCCAATAACAGTGCCATCCACAGATCCCCCATAACAGTGCCATCCACAGATCCCCCATAACAGTGCCATCCACAGATCCCCATAACAGTGCCATCCAGAGATCCCCCATAACAGTGCCATCCACATATCCCCCATAAAAGTGCCATCCAGAGATCCCCCATAACAGTGCCATCCACAGATCCGCCATAACAGTGCCATCCACAGATGCCCAATAACAGTGCCATCCACAGATCCCCCATAACAGTGAAATCCACAGATCCCCCATAACAGTGCCATCCACAGATCCCCCATAAAAGTGCCATCCAGAGATCCCTCATAACAGTGCCATCCACAGATCCTCCATAACAGTGCCATCCACAGATCCCCCCATAACAGTGCCATCCACAGATCCCCCCATAACAGTGCCATCCACAGATCCCCCCATAACAGTGCCATCCACAGATCCCCCCATAGCAGTGTCATCCACAGATCCCCCCCATAAGTGTTTAGATCACTTTGTTTCTTAAACCGTTCACACAATTCTTATGTACAGGATTCGTAGGATTGGAGATTCGAAAGATTCGATACATTCGAGAACCTTTTCGGATTCAAAAAAAATTGGATTCGTCCCACCTCTATTTTTTTATTCTGTTTAATTAGTGTTATTAGCTGAAAGTTATGATTGTAAAAATTTTTGATTACCACATCCATCTATGAACAAATGGAGAAAGAAATGTAATTTTAGTAATTCAATAAAAACTACGTAAGCAGTGACCTAACTTTGCAGGCCTACTTTTCGGCTTTCTTGTTGCCTATGCAGTTGATTTTTTAAATTGTTATCATTGTGATTACTGTTCTTTGTGCCAAACATCACTTTATCACTAGGGAACAAATTAAATGGTTCACTCTTAGTTGTGAAAGCAGCTTATCTAGCCTTCCTCTATGCCACATTTTGCTGAAGGTCCCATGGACTTCCTAAGAGTTCCTGTAACTTTCGCTTGACATTGACTTTTTTAAATTTGCATCACTGTCCATTGACCTGCCTTAAACTGCATTTTACCGTCATATTTCCTTGAGTAGCTGTCCAGGGTTACTTCCTTGATAATATTTATCATATGTTCAATTATACACCTACTTTGTTTTAATCTAGGGTGTCCATGATACTGAGCAGTTTTTGGAGCACCACTAAATGTTTCACACAACTCCTGAATGATATAATTTCAGTAGCATTATAACTCTCTTTGAAACCTTTAAAAGTAACACACCATATGTTATTATTCTTGTGCTTTTGTCAACCGGACACCTTTTGATGCTTCAATATATAAGGCGAGCACCCTTTGTGACAATCCTGCCTGCCATGCCTCAAGCTGTGACATCGTCACCTGGAATGTTACAGCTTACTCTGGGGCCTTAAAGAAGATACATTAAATTATGGCAGTGACAGGGTCTTTTATTATTTTACCACCTTGTGAAATCACCACATGCACTAATATCATACCCCTGAAGAAGCCATGAGTGGTGGTGACACTGTTTTATCAAGAGCTATAGAGACTTGAATGAGAACTACCATGACTTGGGCAACCCAAGCTCCATACTGTAGCCACCATGGCCGTTTGTCTGCTGCACACCTTAGCATTTAAATTACAAGGTACGCAGTACTTGTGATGGCTATTCCCCATCGTTAACTGCCCCTGCTCCGTGGTGGAGCTGACATGGTTGTCTGTCAGCTTTGTGTAATTGTCACACCCAAACCTGTGACGCTACCACAAATTCTGAAGCCATAAAGGGTACACATTCAGCAATGTCAATGAGAGTGCTCACACCTGTTACAGCATGACCCTTGTGACATCACCATAAGTTCTTGTGCATACTCACACTGGAGTGGTAAACAGACTGCTTAGATCAGGGACGCCCAACCTGCGGCCCTCCATCTGTTGCAAAACTACAACTCCCAACATGCCCTGTAGCTGTAGGCTAATAAGAAGGATTATTATTGTGGGTGCCTAAGTGGAGTCTGCACAGCAGGCCCATAAAAATGTTATTAGTGCTACTCAGAGTAGTAGTAAAATTCCCATGGGCCTGCTGTGCAGACTCCACTTAGGCACCCACAATAATAATCCTCCAAATTAAGCCATCTTAGGCCCCATCATGGGGCAGCATCAGGGCCCCTGTGGCCAGCCCAACTAAAACCTATCACACATAATACCCTTGAGCACGAGAAGAGAGGCAAGTAAACTACTTAAAGGGGACCTGTCATCAACTTTCTGCTGACCTCACTGAGGGCAGCATAAATTAGTCACATAAATGCTGATTTCAGCGGTGTGCCACTCATGAGCTAAAAGGAAGTGGTTGCTGAGAACCAGCCTCATAATCATTGCAGCCGAGGACCTGAAAAGAGTCAAATCTACCTGAGAAGAGTCATGGTTATTCATAATCTCCTGCACTCTCACCCATCTGCTGATCATTGGCAGTTCTCTCCTAGACAGAGAGGGAGAAAACTAGGTAGAAGACTGTCAGTCATCAGCAGGTGGGCAGAGAGAGCAGGAATTCATGACTCTTCTCAGGTGGCCGGGACTCTTTTCCAGGCCCAGTCTGCAATGATTGTGAGGTTGGTTGTCGGCAACCATTTACTTTTAACTTTTAAATGACAGACCTCCGAAATAAACTCACCTGTCTCTACTTTACACTGCCGTTAGTATGGTTGCATAAAGTTGATGACAGGTTCCCTATAAGTCCCACTTTTAGGTGATAGCTAGCAGGCGAAAAACCACGTCAGAAGGTGACAGATTGTAAAACCATTTATTGAGTGCTTTCACAAGGACAACACGTTTTGGGAAACTCAGGACACCTTTATCAAATCTGGGGAAGTGCAGCGTGAGGCTTGAATGAATGCTGTTCAGAGTCGCAGCAGAATAGATGGTATAATCTGTCGGCTTGCGGTCGTGGTTTTGCACCTGCCAGCTATCACCTTAAAGTTGGACACAAGTAGTCCACCTACCTCTCTTCTCATGCTCCTTCACCTCCTTTGGTTGATTGGCCTTTTCCCTTGGAGACCCATATAGCACCGACTGCACCAACCTCCATCTTCACACTTGTTGTGCCCAACTTTGTATAACATCAAGAGGTGAGCAAACTATATACCCTATCAAAGGACTTTGTATCCTTATGTATTTACCCTTTGAGCGCCTCCTCTCATTGGTCATTCATTGTGACAATTCCCATGTGCAGTATGCCAGACTGACAGGGAAATTATACATGAGGTCACGGTGTGAGCATTAGGAGGTAAATACACTTCTGGTTACTCACGGTTATGTCGTCCCTGGGCAGGCTCGCATAAGTGATAAGGAGAATGGCACAGGAATTCTCTGGGGCACACTCTAGTGTAAGGGACACAGGCCAGATGGTGGTTCGAGGTGACCTTGATGGTCTGTATTAATGTGCCTATGGCAAGGTCCCTTGCTGTAGTGATGCCAGTACCTTTTGTGGTGGTACAACCATTTACTGTAGTGTTAATTGAGGAACTGAAGACTGAGACAAGGATGGTGCAATCCAAATTATAACTTTTACTGAACGTTGCTCCTAGTATCAATTCCATCCAGTTTATAAAACAGTCTTTGGTACATCCCAGTATGAAATACAGTCTCATGCATACAGGGGTAGGGAAATGTAAGTCCTCAGAAGAAACAGGCTCTTAGTCCTATATATATGTAAGAAAGCTACTGCTTTAGACTAGGCTTTGAAGAAATAAATGTCTTTGGCTGGTAAAAACTCTCGCCTGATTCTAACCTGACTTAAAGGTGGTTTGCAGAGTCCTTGAACTTCTATTTTCAAGTGTTTTCTGACAGATGGTCTATCTGTCCTCAGGGTTTAAACTGGAGGTGTGGATGCCGGAAGCTGTGTCCTACATCTGCTTGCAAAGGTGCCTGGGAAGCCCTTAAGTATGGCCGTGTGCTATCCTTTGACTTTAAGACATAATAAAAATCCCCTTGAATACTTGCTTTAGTAGCTAGACACTGGTCACCCCGGAAGAGTGTGCTGTAGAAGTGGACTTCTCACCTCTGGGTGGATTCTTGTGGCTTTAACCCTGTGCTGTGGAGCCAACAGGGAGAGAGCAGAGAGGCAGGAGGCCTCCCTCCAGCAAGCAGCTACTTCATGGCTGCTCTTTGACTAAACTTCACTCTACTCTGCCTAACTTGGGCCTGAGCTAAGATATATATACACTGTAACACTGCCCCATCTTGTGGAGAAACTCATGTAGAGCACCCTAACTAAGCCTGTGTAAAGGATCTTACATGTAGAATCACATTGTAACATGGGAGAATATGACATGAGTTGAATTACAGCATACATGCATAATATGACAATAAAACACAATAAAAACAAGTTTGCAGTGCCCACAATCACATAGTGGGACACTGCATACCCCGCTTGTATAACATGTGTCGCCCCCGACACATCCAGGACAGGAATCTGGTCACCTGAAAGACACCAAAACATACGCCATATACAATCACCTCCAAAAAGAGCAAATCTAAATGTGGACTTTGCAATGTACTATAAAGACATTCTAGGCAAATACGTCACATATAATATACACTCACCTAAAGAATTATTAGGAACACCATACTAATACGGTGTTGGACCCCCTTTTGCCTTCAGAACTGCCTTAATTTTACATGGCATTGATTCAACAAGGTGCTGATAGCATTCTTTAGAAATGTTGGCCCATATTGATAGGATAGCATCTTGCAGTTGATGGAGATTTGAGGGATGCACATCCAGGGCACGAAGCTCCCGTTCCACCACATCCCAAAGATGCTCTATTGGGTTGAGATCTGGTGACTGTGGGGGCCATTTTAGTACAGTGAACTCATTGTCATGTTCAAGAAACCAATTTGAAATGATTTGAGCTTTGTGACATGGTGCATTATCCTGCTGGAAGTAGCCATCAGAGGATGGATACATGTTCTCATTCTGTTTACGCCAAATTCGGACTCTACCATTTGAATGTCTCAACAGAAATCGAGACTCATCAGACCAGGCAACATTTTTCCAGTCTTCAACAGTCCAATTTTGGTGAGCACATGCAAATTGTAGCCTCTTTTTCCTATTTGTAGTGGAGATGAGTGGTACCCGGTGGGGTCTTCTGCTGTTGTAGCCCATCTGCCTCAAGGTTGTGCGTGTTGTGGCTTCACAAATGCTTTGCTGCATACCTCGGTTGTAACGAATGGTTATTTCAGTCAACGTTGCTCTTCTATCAGCTTGAATCAGTCGGCCCATTCTCCTCTGACCTCTAGCATCCACAAGGCATTTTTGCCCACAGGACTGCCGCAAACTGGATGTTTTTCCCTTTTCACACCATTCTTTGTAAACCCTATAAATGGTTGTGCGTGAAAATCCCAGTAACTGAGCAGATTGTGAAATACTCAGACCGGCCCATCTGGCACCAACAACCATGCCACGCTCAAAATTGCTTAAATCACCTTTCTTTCCCATTCTGACATTCAGTTTGGAGTTCAGGAGATTGTCTTGACCAGGACCACACCCCTAAATGCATTGAAGCAACTGCCATGTGATTGGTTGACTAGATAATCGCATTAATGAGAAATAGAACAGGTGTTCCTAATAATTCTTTAGGTGAGTGTATATCAGTAGTCTGGGTGAATAATGGGCATTGACACTTTTCGGTGCTTTACAGGGAAACATGGGCGACGATCATGAGTAAGGGCAATAAAGTCCCTGGCAAGTAATAAAGAGTCCCAATAAGTATTGGCATATATCAAAGTGCAAATATAATATTTTAGCATATAAAACTTTTAAGAGATAAGTCAGTGCAATGATCACAGAAAATGTCCTTCTGGGCATATAGCTTAAAACATTATAAATATGTCCATAGCAAAAATCCAAAATCAACCTGAAAAGGGGGTTAAAGGGAAAATACTGTATGTGCAAAAACAGGCACAACGGTGATGAAGAATACAGTCTTGTCAGACAGGGAGTCCTGAAAAAGGCACAATGCGGGCATTGGTGTGCAAAGTGACTTAAAGAAACTGCTACTGGGCCGTGGGGAACTGGCAGCAGCTCACATTGTTGCAACAAAGGACACCTATACTGGAACAGTCATTAAAGAATATTGGTGCAGGTGTTGGCCTAGCAGGCCTACTTACAAATAGATGTCCATTCCACCCCGGTCATCATGGATGGTAAATCCAGGCTCTGCTTTTAACTGGGGCCAGTAGTTCGGGTCATATAGAGGATTAACCCTCTCAACTGCACTTGCAGGTAAGTAAATTGGAAAAAGGACCTACCCATTGTGTTGGTCCTACAGGTGATGGAGCAGGTACCTACCGTGGGCGAACCCGGCTGGTGGCATAGGAAAGTCTCCTCATAGATGCAGCAATCATGGGATCATCGCTGATAGATGCTGGAACCACAGGAACAGCAGCAGTAGGCTCTGATGTAGCAGAGTTGGTGGATAGGTCACAGTTTTTCTCTGCTAATTGCAGTTCTTTGGTAGAGTCTGTGTCACAGTTGTGCTGAGTTGCTCTGAGCGCAGCGACCTGGCGCAGGCCTTCCAGATGGACTTCCAATCTGGCAATCTGTTCCTCAACTCTGGCTTGTTAGGCTACGTGGGAAACATCAGATTCAATGGCTGTGGAAAACGCCTTCTCCTGTCGCATACCTTCCAGGTGAGCGTGGAACTTTTCTCTTTACGCGATGTCCTCTAGGGTTCTGTCCTTGCGAGGAAGCTCTGGCGATGGGTACGGGCTGGCCGGCTTCTACAATACAGTGGGTTTCCAGGAGATATTAGGTCCAATGAACGCAGCTTTCTCCTGGTAGGTGGTTCGAGTGGGCTCCAGTGGGACCTCTTGATCAGTCTCTGGGAAAGAAGGGTTATCTGAGTCCTCCCAAATTTCAGACTTAGGCCGCGGGCGGGTCACTGCTGTGGCATACGGACCCCTCAGGCCCTCAGCAGGGGTGAATTCTACTTGTTCCCCCTCCCGGAGGTTGTGCATGCACCCTGGTAAGTAACTCCGCTTGACGGACCTTCGATTAACATACAGGTCTCGGCCAGTAGTATGGTCTTTGATGAATCCAAAACCCCGGTCCTTGTCAAAGGTGATGACCGTGCCCGACCTCCGTTCCAGGCGGGGCTGACAGTCTCTAGGGTCCTCATGGATGGCTTTGGCGACCTCCTCAAAGTAAATTTTTGTTTGGGTTGTCTTATGGCCGTGTGCTATCCTTTGACTTTAAGACAATATAAAAATCCCCTTGAATAATTGCTTTAGTATCTGGACACTGGTCACCCCGGAGGAGTGAGCTGTAGATGTGGACTTCTCACTTCTGGGGTGAATCTTGTAGGCTTTAACCCTGGACTGTGGAGCCAACAGGGAGAGAGCAGAGAGGCAGGAGGCCTCCCTCAGCAAGCAGCTACTTCATGGCTGCTTTCTGACTAAACTGCACTCTACTCTGCCTAACTTGGGCCTGAGCTAAGCTATATATACACTGTAACACTGTGGAGAAACTAGTGTAGTGCACCCTAACTAAGCCTGTGTAAAGGATCTTACATGTAGAATCACATTGTGACATGGGAGAATATGACATGAGAGGAATTACAGCATACAGGCATAATATAATGACAATAAAACACAATAAAAACAAGTTTGCGGTGCCCAGAATCACGTAGGGGGACACTGCACATGGACCATGGCTGGGTACTAGATGTCGCCCATCGCCCCACCTCACCACTCACTAAAATTCCTAACAGCCTGCTGTGCAGATTCCACTTAGACTAGAAACTAGAGATGAACAAATTGATTCTAAACTAATCAAATTTGTCTTGAATTTTCCAAAAATTCAGATTTCAGCTGTATCCAAATCTATTGCAATTAAGTTCGGCCAAGCTTTCCAAAATGGCCACCATTTTACAGGTCAGGAGACAGAGAAGAAGGCATCTGACACCAGAAAGGGTGCTGCCATGTGCTTACCCATAGCCATATATGTCGCTGTCATGTTGATTTTAATAGTCCTGTCTTGGTGTTAAAGAGCTTGGTGTTAAAAGGAATTTGATACCCCTAGAGATTTGAGTTTCATAAAATACTTATTTTTCTTTACGGACTGTGATTTCTTAATATGAATTCTTGACGGGGTTGTGTAGATTATTAAAAATGTTTTACCAAGCCAAAAATTACCTTAAAATAATATGAGTATATACGGTACTCACCCATTCCATCCTTCCAGAACCGCCGTGCCAATAGCAGCTATACTGCTGCAATATGTCCGTAATGGTGTGTAGACATGCCTGCTTGTCTCTGCTCCACTTTTTAATTCTTACCTTAACATTCTTTTTTTGTGCTTTCAACCCATATCTTTTATACTATTTTTAACATTTACTTTGCAGTCTGTGTGTCTGGACTAAACACATCACAAATTACTAACTACTTTGTCCTTAATCTCTTTTCCTAATTTACTGCTCTGTACTCAGCTCTGCATTATTAATGTCTAACATTTTGCAGAAGTAATTTTTTTTATAAAGTTTCTGTTCATTGTATATAATATCATGAAAATGCCTTTGAACTTATATGAGAAATCTAATTTACTTCCTCTGCGCGGTATGCCGGAAGATATGGCTTGTGTGCCAACATCTAATGGCAGATTACCTCTATCATATGTCTTATTCTTAATTACACAGGTCTGCCATTTATGTTTTATTAATTGGGATATGCTATAAATGCTGTTTGAATCTTACAGTACATTTTTTGGCAAGGTCTAATCATGCATATGGTGATATTAGTACCAGGAGACGACGTTACCAAATCTCCAGTTTTACTAACTGCCGTCATTTCAGACGGATAGGAGCAGGGCCGTCTTTAACGCGGGGCAAAATGGGCAGCTGCCCCGGGCCCAGTTGCTCCTGGGGGGCCCAAGGCAGCTGCCTCTTGAGCCCCGCTGGCCACTACGCACAAATTCAATGACTGTACTAGTACATTACTCACTATCAAAGTAGTGCAGCAGGATGGATGGACGGCAGTGTAACGTCACTCACTTTGTCACGCGCCTGCTTCTTTAATAAAGTGGGAAGAGCAGGCACATGACGCAGTGAGTGACGTTACGCTGCCGGCCGGCCTGCCTGCTACGCTACTTCGATAGTGAGTACTAGTACAGAGCAGGTACCGGGAGGGCTCCTCCATCTGCAGACGCTTGCAGATCAGCAGGCACTCGGCCCTTTCCATCACTGCCTCTTCCAGTTGAGCCCCTTGGAGCCCACATTGATCTCCGCATCTCAGCCAGACTCTCTGCACCTCCTGGAGGCTCCGCACCGCCCCCCAAAGTTTATCCCGGGCCTTTGACCACTGTCCCCGGGAAAAAAGAGAGACCCCATCCCAGAGGAACTCATCAGGGGGCTGCAGGGTGAGGGAGTGGACCAGCCCCAGGCTGAGAAGCATCAGAGGGGTCTGCATGCTGAGGGGCTGCCGGGGAAGCAGGAGAGACAGGCCCCGCCAAATATGACATCCCAGGCAGAGGAGGAGGAGAGGGAGGGGACAGGTAGGTCGGCCAACGTGGACGAGGGGAACACACAGAGCCCATATCTGCAATACAGAGGGGGGAGCAGCAATGTAACAGAGGACTGCGGGGTGGGTCGGGCTGCAGTATGCAATGTAACAATCTACAGGTCAGAGGAGGCTGCAGGACACTGTTATGGGGGGGATCTGTGGATGACGCACTGTTATGGGGGCATTTATGGATGACTCACTGTTAAGGGGGGAATCTGTGAATGACACTGTTATGGGGGGGATCTGTGGATGACACATACATAGCATAAGATGCTATATATGTGTCATCCACAGATTCCCCCCATAACAGTGTCATTCACAGATTCCCCCCTTAACAATGAGTCATCCACAAATGCCCCCATAACAGTGCGTCATCCACAGTTGGCCCCATAACAGTGCGTCATCCACAGTTGCCCCCATAACAGTGCGTCATCCACAGGTGCCCCCATAACTGTGCGTCATCCACAGATCCCCCCTTAACAATGTCATCCACAGAACCCCCATAACAATGTCATCCACAGTTGCCTCCATAACAGTGCGTCATCCACAGTTGCCCCCATAACAGTGCGTCATCCACAGATCCCCCAATAACAGTGTGTCATCCACAGATCCCCCAATAACAGTGTGTCATCCACAGATCCCCCATAACAGTGTGTCATCCACAGATCCCCCATAACAGTGCATCAACCAAAGTTGCACCCATAACAGTGTGTCATCCACAGATGCCCCCATAACAGTGTGTCATCCACAGATCCCCCATAACAGTGTGTTATCCACAGATCCCCCATAACAGTACGTCATCCACAGATCCCCCATCAGGGACGTCTTTAACGTGGGGCAAAAGGGGCAGCTGCCTCTTGAGCACTGCTGGCCACTGCCCATAAAATTCAATGACATTGTCGTAAAATATCTTGCCTCCGCTCCGTCGGCTCCGTGTCCCGATCCTATCCTTCACTATGCGAGCGGTATGGCTCGCATAGTGAAGGACTTACTTGCTTGCTCCTCCACCCGACCTCCCCTGCCCTTTTGCGTATGCCACATGCCGTGACGTCTCCTTCCTGAACTGCAGAGCAGTGCCCATTTCCAGCCCTGAGCCCAGCTGCCCAGAGCACTGATCCTGAGCACTGATCTACGAGGTGTGTGGATTTTTTATTTTTTTTGTGTGTGTTGTGGTGGAGGGCGTGATTGCATGCTAGGGTGTGGGAAGGCAGGATCCAGGGGGCCCAAGTAAATTGTTGCCCAGGGTCCAATCAATATTAAAGACGGCCCTGGATAGGAGGGAAGCATAGATGCAAACTTTGCAAGATTTGACCAGATCTATCCTAAGACCTTAGGGTCCAGTCACACGACTGTATTTCTTGGTCCTCATCTGTTCCGCAATTTTGTGGAACGGGTGCAGACCCATTCATTTCAATGGGGCCACAAAAGATGCGGACAGCACATCATGCTGTGGTAGGTGTGGGGACCCAATATGCAAATTATTGTTGTTCTTGCCTGCAATCTCCTGCAGGTTATGTGACAGTAAACTAAGAATATTAACCCTTAAGTACCAGGCCCATTTTTGGTTTTGCATTTTTGCTTTCTCCTCACCACCATAACTTTTAAAATTTTACGATTATATAGCCATATGAGGGCTTATTTTTTGCGGGATAAGTTGTATTTTTCAAGGGCACCAATTAATTTACCATGTCTCTTATTGGAAAACAAGAAAAAAAAAAATCTTTGTGGGGTTAAATTGAAAAAAAAAACTAAATATGACATGACATTCCTATTCTTCAGCTCAATATGAATACAGCACTACCAAACTTGTAAAGGTTTTTTGTTTTGTTTAACTACTTAAAAAAAAAATAGAAACCTTTGAAAAAATCTAAATTTTCTTTGCATCACCATTTTATTACAGACATAACTTTTTTATATTTCCATCCACAGAGCTGTATGAGGGTTTGTTTTTTGCGGGATGAACTGTAGTTTTTATTGGTACCATTTTTGTGGTACATACGACTTTTTCACCACTGTTAGGCCTCATGCGCATGACCGTATGTATTTTGCGGTCCGCAAAAAACGGATCCGCAAAAAATACAGATGACATCCGTGTGTATGCCGTATTTTGTGGAACGGAACAGCTGGCCCCTAATAGAACAGTCCTATCCCTGTCCATAATGCGGACAATAATAGGACATGTTCTATTTTTTTGCGGAACAGAAATACGGACATACAGAAACGGAATGCACACGGAGTACCTTCCTTTTTTTTCGGACTAATTGAAATAAATGGTTACGTATACGGTTCGCAAGAAAAATGGACACGGACACGGAATGAAAATACGTTCGTGTGCATGAGGCCTTATTCAATTTTTTGGGGGCGGTAAGGTGACAAAAAAATGGCGAAGCATGTGTTTTAATTATTTTTTTTCATTGCAGTGTTCACTGCACAGGAATTTTTTTTATATTTTAATAGTTCAGAAATTTTCGGACACGTCTATACCTGATATGTTTATTTTTTATTGTTAATATATTTTTATATGTAAAATAGGAAAAGGAGGGTGATTTAAACTTTTAATATTTTAATGGGTTTTTTTTCTAAACTTTTTATTTAAAAACTATTAGCCCCCTAATAGAGATCTATTAGGGTGAATAGCATTTTTTCATGCTATTCACAGGGAATTTAACATGGCAGGCCTGGTAGGCTTCACAAGCGTCCAGGCTGCCATTGTAACCAATCGTATACCCGCGATTTCACTACAGGGGCACCAATCAGTGTTGATCACGGCACCTAAGAGGTGCAGACTGGATGATATTTGTTGGCACGCGGGAACTGGAATAATAAAGTCTTCCATCTTATTAGTATTGAATTACATTTAAGGTAATGTAGGAATAAGTAAATAAAACTGACACAGAATAAGTCCCCCTGTACTCTCCCTGCAGTCTCCCTGCACTGCCCCTCTCCAATATTCTTCTATTAATCGTTTTCAGCAACACTGTCCCTAGTGCATGAGCGCTTGCCATATCTCTCCCTATGCTCAGCTCACAGTGAAATGGGAATGGCTATCTGCAGGTGATCTTGCTTTGTTACACATGCAGCTGCCATTTTTGGAAAACCTGATTCGTTACCACAAAGCGCGAGAAAATTCAGATTTGTTTCAAATTGAAATTTTACTAAATTTCAAACCGATATCCACTTCAAATGCTTCACACACTACTCACAATCACTGATGGAAATCACTGATCAAACATTGATGTGTGAATAAGGCCCAAGACGTATTTTTTTCAAAACTTCAGTTTTAAATTAACAAAAATACAGAAAACTGAAAGGGGGAATAATAACAGTATAATACTGACATACATATCATATCAAGAGAACCGGCCACCACTCCCGACATGTCTAATTAAGTAAATAGGAATTCCCCATAAAATAATGTTTTCTAATAACAGTGCTTTGTGTGGTTTCTCTTTCATTCCTCCTGGACATGATAAATTTGTAAATAACTGTTACCATTTTACTTGTCCCTAGACACCCTGGCACTGTCAAAACTGATTGGAAAATCGCAAACTGTGTAGGGACACTGTCACGGCTGAGGATGGGGAAAACCCTCAGCCGTGCGATGCCACGAGATGTTAGTCGCTGCTCGGCCCCTGGACAACAGAATAAGGGAGCAGGTCACCTCCTAACGCATCCCTAATCTGACCCTGACTCCTAGCTGCATGAGCCGACCTTGAAGGTAGGAGGGCTCATGCTCAGGAACCTCGGATCCCTACTCACCCTCCGCCGATCCCTGAACTAAGAGCAGGGTAGACCACCTGTTCCTCCTGGATGCGGAGAAACAGGAGTCTAAGCTGGCCGAGCTGCAAGGGGATATAAACAGACTATGGATATGGCAGGAGAGTGAAAGACTTCCACCCCTACCTGCCACAGACACACTGACTGGATCCCTGGACACAAGTGCTGAAGTCCACACACAGACATAAAAGGACACAGCACACAAACACACAGGGAGCCAGAACCATAGCTGCAATAATAACAGACACCACATAAACATAAACTTAACATCACATAGCAACATTTGCTTATGACCACAAGGTGGTATATGGCAGGTGGTATAAAAGTAGGAGGCTGACTCCAGCAGACCATGGCTGAAGTACCCCTCTGACTACTGCTCTCAGCAGAGGCTATATAGGCCCAAGTAGCCACACCCACACAGACACACCCAGTGTTCACACACACAGAAGGGAGTTAACCCTTCCAACACCAGGGAAGGGAAAACAGCCACATACAGGAGAAGTGTACAAACCCTTATCACACTGCAGCTGTTACCGCAGGCAACGACATGCGTGGCAACCGTGTCCTCGGAGTCAGCCAGAAGGCCGAGACACTGACACCACATGTACAGAATACAACACGTTACCTCGGGCAGCCACAAGTGAAGGGAAACTATCAAAGTGCACACACTCACTTCGTGCACACCAAACATATAAAAAGGCACATCTACAAAGACAGGTTGCCAGGTGTAACCGCATGCAGATTGCAGCAAGCTGCCAAGCACAAACATGTTGCCAGCGGCAACCACATGTGAGGCAACAATCCAGCCGCCCTCACCATGTGATTGACAAAAACCAAACCGCAGGCAACAGCATGCGGATCAGGAGTCACGACCTTAACCATGGTCGTGACAGACACACCTCCAACTTGTAACATCCATTTGCCACTTAAAGGGGTTATCCGGGTTCAGAGCTGAACCCGGACAAACCTCTATTTTCACCCAGGCAGCCCCCTAAATGGAGCATCAGAGCAGTTCATGCTCCGATGCTCTGCTTTGAGCTGCGCTAAATCGCGCAGGGCAAAGGCTCTTTTGTTTACAATAACACACTGCCGGGCGGAGGCTTCCGCCCGGTAGTGTGTTCAGTGATGTCACCAGCTCTGATGGGTGGGCTTTAGCGCTGCCCTAGCCGTTTTACTAGCTAGAGCAGCGCTAAAGCCCGCCCATCTGTGCCGGTGAGCAGCCGGAAGAAGAGGCTTCGGTGCTCCTGCAAGGGACCTGGTACGTCACCGAGTCTAAGAAAACTTCACTTCCGGCGAAGAAAACGGGGCTTCAGAAACATGTGGAAAAGGTAGGACATGGATGTATGTTATATGTATGCAAGAAAATTGTGACAGAACAATGGTCAAAATTTTTTGTCCTGGGGAATGCCTGATTCTTTTAACATCTCCCAATGTTGAAATAATCTTTGATTACAGTAAACCACCCAGGCTCTGAAGCAGCAAAGCATCCTCACACCATGACAGTACTACCAAATTTGACTGTTTGTAATCTTTCGTTATTAGGGAAGGCTTTGTTAAAAGAAATTTCCATTTTTGATTCATCAGTTCACAGAACATAATCCTGAAAATTGTTTAAAAGGGCTATTCCTATTATTAATTGATTGATTAGGGAATCTTATAGTTTTGCTATATACACTATATGGACAATGTTTTGGGACACTTACAGTGGGCTTTATGACATCCTATTCTAAATCCTTAGGAAATAATATAGGGTTGGCCCCCCTTTTTGTAGTTAAAACACCTTCCATTCTTCTGGGAAAGCTTTCTACAAGATTTTGGTGTTTCCATGGGAATTTCTGTCCATACATCCAGAAGGACATTTGTGAGGTCAAACACTGTTGGATCAGAGGCCCTGGCTCACAGTCTCGTTCTAGTTAATCACAAAGGTGTTTGATGGGGTTGAGGTCAAAGCTCTATGTGGACCAGTCATGTTCTTCCACACCATACTCACCCAACCATGCCTTTTAGTACCTGGCTTTGTGCACTGGGGCACAGCCATATTGGAACAGAAAAGAGCTTTCCCCGAACCTTCCCACAAAGTTGGAAGATTTCCCTTCACTGGAATTAAGTGGCCTTAGACTTGAGCATCTGACTGCCAGATAGAGAAGTGCAATTTGTCACTCCACAAAACACATTTCCAGTGGTTCACACTTCAGTGGTGGAATGTTCCATCTGACACTGCTGAGACATGGAAACCCATATGAAGAAGCTCCGGATGCACAGTTTTTGTGCTGATGAATTGCTGTAGTTCCTAAATGCTATCACGGTGCAATAATACCACTCATAGCTGATCATGGAATATCAAGAAGAAATAAATTTCATGAACTGAGTTCATGAATGATGGCAACCTATTACAGTACCATGCTTGAATTCAATGAACTCTTTTGAATGACCCATTCTTTCACAAATGTTTATAAAGGCAGACTGCATGGTTAGGGGCTGGATTTTATACACCTGTGGCAATAGGACTGAATGAAATGCCTGAATTCATTAAGAGATGGGTCCTAATACTTTTGTCCCTATAGCGTACATGTATTAAAACTTTTGCTCACCTACCTTTCTTATACCAGCACAGTAGGCTCCCATCTCTACACAGTAGAATGGCATATTGCACAGTTTAGGCCTGTGTAATTCATTAATGGGTTAACTGAATGGGACTAAACATGGCATCAGGCATGTAACCCTCCTCATCCGCAACACATCACTGGGTCACATGCCACTGGGGGACACATCACTGCTGTGTCCAGTCATTGGCTGCAGCGATGCACATGAGCCCCATCCTTTCCAGAAGTTTTCATGTGTGGACTGGAGCACAAGACAAAGAGAGCAGTGGACCAAAGGAGTCAGAACTGAGTGACAGGAAGAAAGGAAGTAGGCTTGACTCCACAGGTATGGCAGGGAGTGTGGGGGTGGGGAGGGATTAAAAAATGTGTAAAAAGCTGGTAAACCCCTTAAGGGGGCTGGGGGACTGAATTGGTTAACTCATAGGGGCTGAATGGGTGCAGAAAGGGTTATGTCTGAGTTCAGCTCTGAAACCGGGCAACCCCACTAATTAAATAAACATTTTAAAATTGTGGGGGTTATTTATATTAGGCTACTTTCACACTTGCGTTCGGAGCGGATCCGTCTGGTGTCTGCACAGACGGATCCACTCCTATAATGCAAACGATGATATCCGTTCAGAACGGATCCGTCTGCATTATATTTCAGAAAAAAATCTAAGTGTAAAAGTTAGTCAGAAGGATCCGTCCTGACTTTGCATTGAAAGTCAATGGGGGACGGATCTGTTTGAAATTGCACCATATTGTGTCAACTTTAAACGGATCCGTCCCCATTGACTTACATTGTAAGTCTGGACGGATCCGTTTGGCTCCGCACGGCCAGGCGGACACCCGAACGCTGCAAGCTGCGTTCGGGTGTCCGCCTGCTGAGCAGAACGGAGGCCAAGCGGAGCCAGCGGATGCGTTCGGGGCCGCTTGTGAGAGCCTTCAAACGGAACTCACAAGCGGAACCCCGAACGCAAGTGTGAAAGTAGCCTTAGGCGTATTCCTGTCGCAGATTGCAGCGCAAAGGTCCTTTGCACTGCAATCTGCGACTTCTCCCTGCTCACGCCAGGTGTAAAAAAGGGGGTATGGCGTGGGCGGGAAAGGGGACGGACCGGCAGGCCTGTCTCATTTACCATTTTCTATGCCTGTTTTAGACGTAGAAAATGGTCTAAATGTAAGACAGCTATGAATCGGTGGTGGATCCGCCGAAGTTATGAACAGGCCTGGGCCTCTACATAACTCTGGCAGATCCACCACCAGGTATAGGGGATAATAAGATCGTCGTCTAAGACGCCGGTCTTAATAAATGTGCCCCATTGTTTGCACTGGTTACACAACCTGAATTTTTTTTATCAATCAACTAATATAAATCAGGGATGTCACATGGTTTTGAGTACAAAGTGCTAATAAAATCACCCGAATCCTACCTACTTTCTGGAGTGCTGTTCTTCTTCTTTGCTTGGATTTAAATTTGAACAGGAAGTGGCTGGCCTACCTGGAACATGCAGCTACTCATCTTGATACCATGAATTGTTGTGCCTGGCCATCTCCTATATAGTATGGATGGTACATCATCACTGTAGAATAGTAAACAGAGACTGAGCAGGTCTACTCTATTACTATTACTGTGTAGCGCTTCCTCCCCCAGCCTCATAGGGGGTTGTCCACCTTTGCAGGCCTTTTGGCCAGACCTTCCCTGACTGCTAGTGTCGGGAAGCAAAATTACCAGCTCCTTGCAGTTGGATTCTGGCTTCTTCTGTCCCCCACTGCTGCTGCCATGCTCGGGATCCCGCTGGTAAATGTCCTGTTCTACTAGGACCATGTGGCCTCTGCAGCCAATGACTGGTCGCAGAGTTGACATGTCCCTCATGCGTCCCTTGAATCTATTTCTTCATATGGGATGTTCAATCTCTGAGACCAATTGTGAATATTTCCTTTCACAATAACAGATACTTATCTTTTGCATGAAATTTGGAGACTGCTGTACTTTCTTCTGCATTAGACTTCAGTAACCTCTCTCTATCAAGTACCTCCTTCTAGTGCCCATCTTTACTGAAATACAGTAAAGAAAGACCAGCAGGGAACGACGGGTCCACCGACAAGGGGTCCATGATGGATTTAATAGTTGAGTATATAACAATAATCTTTAATATTATATATCTATCCATTATTTGTGAAAACGGGTTGTTCAGGCAGCAAATATTGATAACCTGTGCTCAGGAAAAGTCATTAATATGTGATCGTTGGGGGGTCCGACTCCCGACACCCTCGCTGATCTGCTGTTTGAAGAGGAGGCGGCACTAGTACGATCACTTCTTCCTCATTGCGCATCGTCTCGGAAGTCTCAGCGCACAGTGTAATGACAAGTGCTTGTTTCAATCACTTAAATGTGAAGAACACTGGTAATTACACTGCGCCATCGCTGCAAACGTGATGACTCGCAGTATAATCTTGAAGTGGAAGCAGTGCTAATACAAGTGCTGTCTCCTCTTCAAACAGCGGGTCGGCAGAGGTGTCGGGAGTCGATCAGATATTAATGCACAACCTCTTTGAGCATCATCAGTTTCCGATTTTAACAGTGGTAAAAAAAATAATCTAAATACTTTACCCACACAAGTACTGTACATTAGGTCTTCTACATAACCTTTTTCCACTTTGTCAGCGTTCAGTGGGTTAAATATTTCCCACTTCTCACTTCATATAATACACATGTGTTACTCCCCCCCCCCTCCCCCCCTGCACTTAAAGTCCTGGGTCAGTAATCTTATAGGGTGGTTATAAATTGAGAGTGAGGATTTATTTGAGATAAGCACATTAACTGTACCAGAAGGTGGAAACCTATAGACTACAACTAATAATAAATAATTTGGGGTAAAATATCTCTTGGCACACGGCACTAAATCACGCTTTACTGTATATACTGCTTTTGAGTCTGCCAGAGACTCTTCATAATTCAAGTGCATTTTTGAATGGCTGTTTTTCTCAGTTTGTGGGTTCAGGACAGGAGGGAATTAATAACAGTTGCAGAATACATGAAAAAGGCTAGCGAACAGGTAATATGCAGGAATGAAGTGTAATGTACAAGATCATCGCTGCTTTCACAGTGGCTATGTAGTAAAGGTGCTGACACCAATCAAGTAAAGAAAAAGCACTTTCTATCCGGAGCCAACAGGAGCGTATAACTGGGAGGACCCACTGCTTGGCAGAGATATAACTACTGGAGTTGGTTGGAATTGTTGATTACAACTGGAAGGTTCCTTTCTTACGTGTGTAGTGTTGGTTGCAATAGATTTAGCAATGATTTATTTTACAACTTTTTTTAAATCTGAAAACAAAGGGGGTAATTTATGAAGACCAGCGTTTTAGACGCCGGTCTTAATAAGCCCTTCAGCTGACGGTGAATTTGACAAAGTTATGAAGAGACCCCGGACTCTACATAACTTCGGCACATCCACCGCCAGTCTAAATGTAGGCCAGTTTCCTTGCTGTCTTAAATTTAGACAATTTTCTATGCCTAAAACAGGCATAGAAAATGCTGAATTAGAGGGGCCAGATGGCCCATCCCCTTTTCCGCCCACTTTTTTTAGCCCTGGTGTGGGCAGAGAAAAGTCGCAGATTGCGCCGCAAATAACCTTTGTGCCGCAATCTGTACCAGAAATACGCCTAATATAGACGTATTTCTGATAAGTGAATGAGCCCCAAAGTTTTGTTCTGGGTAATCAATGTCTTAAATGTTGAGTACAAAACATTTTGCATTTTTTTAGTCAGCACCTGTATTAACCACCTCCGGACCGCCTAACGCAGGATCGCTTTCCGGAGGTGGCAGCCCTGCGCAGAGTCACGCATATATGCGTCATCTCGCGATGGCCGAGATTTCCTGTGAACGCACGCACACAGGCGCGCGCGCTCACAGGAACGGAAGGTAAGAGAGTTGATCTCCAGCCTGCCAGCGGCGATCGTTCGCTGGCAGGCTGGAGATGTGTTTTTTTTAACCCCTAACAGGTATATTAGACGCTGTTTTGATAACAGCGTCTAATATACCTGCTACCTGGTCCTCTGGTGGTCCCATTTGTTTGGATCGACCACCAGAGGACACAGGTAGCTCAGTAAAGTCCCACCAAGCACCACTACACTACACTACACCCCCCCCCGTCACTTATTAACCCCTTATTAGCCCCTGATCACCCCTGATCACCCCATATAGACTCCCTGATCACCCCCCTGTCATTGATCACCCCCCTGTCATTGATTACCCCCCTGTAAAGCTCCATTCAGATGTCCGCATGATTTTTACGGATCCACTGATAGATGGATCGGATCCGCAAAACGCATCCGGACGTCTGAATGAAGCCTTACAGGGGCGTGATCAATGACTGTGGTTATCACCCCATATAGACTCCCTGATCACCCCCCCTGTCATTGATTACACCCCTGTCATTGATCAACCCCCTGTAAAGCTCCATTCAGACGTCCGCATGATTTTTACGGATCCACTGATAGATGGATCGGATCCGCAAAACGCATCCGGACGTCTGAATGAAGCCTTACAGGGGCGTGATCAATGACTGTGGTGATCACCCCATATAGACTCCCTGATCACCCCCCTGTAAAGCTCCATTCAGATGTCCGCATGATTTTTACGGATGCACTGATAGATGGATCCGATCCGCAAAACGCATCCGGACGTCTGAATGAAGCCTTACAGGGGCATGATCAATGACTGTGGTGATCACCCCATATAGACTCCCTGATCACCCCCCTGTAAAGCTCCATTCAGATGTCCGCATGATTTTTACGGATGCACTGATAGATGGATCCGATCCGCAAAACGCATCCGGACGTCTGAATGAAGCCTTACCGGGGCATGATCAATGACTGTGGTGATCACCCCATATAGACTCCCTGATCACCCCCCTGTAAAGCTCCATTCAGATGTCCGCATGATTTTTACGGATGCACTGATAGATGTATCCGATCCGCAAAACGCATCCGGACGTCTGAATGAAGCCTTACAGGGGCATGATCAATGACTGTGGTGATCACCCCATATAGACTCCCTGATCACCCCCCTGTAAAGCTCCATTCAGATGTCCGCATGATTTTTACGGATGCACTGATAGATGTATCCGATCCGCAAAACGCATCCGGACGTCTGAATGAAGCCTTACAGGGGCATGATCAATGACTGTGGTGATCACCCCATATAGACTCCCTGATCACCCCCCTGTAAAGCTCCATTCAGATGTCCGCATGATTTTTACGGATGCACTGATAGATGGATCCGATCCGCAAAACGCATCCGGACGTCTGAATGAAGCCTTACAGGGGCATGATCAATGACTGTGGTGATCACCCCATATAGACTCCCTGATCACCCCCCTGTCATTGATTACCCCCCTGTAAAGCTCCATTCAGATGTCCGCATGATTTTTACGGATGCACTGATAGATGGATCGGATCCGCAAAACGCATCCGGACGTCTGAATGAAGCCTTACAGGGGCGTGATCAATGACTGTGGTGATCACCCCATATAGACTCCCTGATCACCCCCTGTCATTGATTACCCCCCTGTCATTGATTACCCCCCTGTAAAGCTCCATTCAGACGTCCGCATGATTTTTACGGATCCACTGATAGATGGATCGGATCCGCAAAACGCATCCGGACGTCTGAATGAAGCCTTACAGGGGCGTGATCAATGACTGTGGTGATCACCCCATATAGACTCCCTGATCACCCCCCTGTCATTGATCAACCCCCTGTCATTGATCACCCCCCCTGTCATTGATCACCCCCCTGTCATTGATCACCCCCCTGTAAGGCTCCATTCAGACATTTTTTTGGCCCAAGTTAGCGGAATTATTATTTTTTTTTCTTACAAAGTCTCATATTCCACTAACTTGTGTCAAAAAATAAAATCTCACATGAACTCACCATACCCCTCACGGAAACCAAATGCGTAAAATATTTTAGACATTTATATTCCAGACTTCTTCTCACGCTTTAGGGCCCCTAGAATGCCAGGGCAGTATAAATACCCCACATGTGACCCCATTTCGGAAAGAAGACACCCCCAGGTATTCCGTGAGGGGCATATTGAGTCCATGAAAGATTGAAATTTTTTTCCCAAGTTAGCGGAAAGGGAGACTTTGTGAGAAAAAAATTAAAAATATCAATTTCCGCTAACTTGTGCCAAAAAAAAAAAATTTCTATGAACTCGCCATGCCCCTCATTGAATACCTTGGGGTGTCTTCTTTCCAAAATGGGGTCACATGTGGGGTATTTATACTGCCCTGGCATTCTAGGGGCCCCAAAGCGTGAGAAGAAGTCTGGTATCCAAATATCTAAAAATGCCCTCCTAAAAGGAATTTGGGCACCTTTGCGCATCTAGGCTGCAAAAAAGTGTCACACATCTGGTATCGCCGTACTCAGGAGAAGTTGGGGAATGTGTTTTGGGGTGTCATTTTACATATACCCATGCTGGGTGAGATAAATATCTTGGTCAAATGCCAACTTTGTATAAAAAAAATGGGAAAAGTTGTCTTTTGCCAAGATATTTCTCTCACCCAGCAAGGGTATATGTAAAATGACACCCCAAAACACATTCCCCAACTTCTCCTGAATACGGCAATACCACATGTGTGACACTTTTTTGCAGCCTAGGTGGGCAAAGGGGCCCATATTCCAAAGAGCACCTTTAGGATTTCACAGGTCATTTACCTACTTACCACACATTAGGGCCCCTGGAAAATGCCAGGGCAGTATAACTACCCCACAAGTGACCCCATTTTGGAAAGAAGACACCCCAAGGTATTCCGTGAGGGGCATGGCGAGTTCCTAGAATTTTTTATTTTTTGTCACAAGTTAGTGGAAAATGCTGATTTTATTTTTTTTTTTTCATACAAAGTCTCATATTCCACTAACTTGTGACAAAAAATAAAAACTTCCATGAACTCACTATGCCCATCAGCGAATACCTTGGGGTCTCTTCTTTCCAAAATGGGGTCACTTGTGGGGTAGTTATACTGCCCTGGCATTCTAGGGGCCCAAATGTGTGGTAAGGAGTTTGAAATCAAATTCTGTAAAAAATGACCTGTGAAATCCGAAAGGTGCTCTTTGGAATATGGGCCCCTTTGCCCACCTAGGCTGCAAAAAAGTGTCATACATCTGGTATCTCCGTACTCAGGAGAAGGTGGGGAATGTGTTTTGGGGTGTCATTTTACATATACCCCTGCTGGGTGAGAGAAATATCTTGGCAAAAGACAACTTTTCCCATTTTTTTATACAAAGTTGGCATTTGACCAAGATATTTATCTCACCCAGCATGGGTATATGTAAAAAGACACCCCAAAACACATTCCCCACCTTCTGCTGAGTACGGAGATACCAGATGTGTGACACTTTTTTGCAGCCTAGGTGGGCAAAGGGGCCCATATTCCAAAGAGCACCTTTCGGATTTCACAGGTCATTTTTTACAGAATTTGATTTCAAACTCCTTACCACACATTTGGGCCCCTAGAATGCCAGGGCAGTATAACTACCCCACAAGTGACCCCATTTTGGAAAGAAGAGACCCCAAGGTATTCGCTGATGGGCATAGTGAGTTCATGGAAGTTTTTATTTTTTGTCACAAGTTAGTGGAATATGAGACTTTGTATGAAAAAAAAAAAAAAAAAAAAATCATCATATTCCACTAACTTGTGACAAAAAATAAAAAATTCTAGGAACTTGCCATGCCCCTCACGGAATACCTTGGGGTGTCTTCTTTCCAAAATGGGGTCACTTGTGGGGTAGTTATACTGCCCTGGCATTCTAGGGGCCCAAATGTGTGGTAAGGAGTTTGAAATCAAATTCTGTAAAAAATGACCTGTGAAATCCGAAAGGTGCTCTTTGGAATATGGGCCCCTTTGCCCACCTAGGCTGCAAAAAAGTGTCACACATCTGGTATTGCCGTACTCAGGAGAAGGTGGGGAATGTGTTTTGGGGTGTCATTTTACATATACCCATGCTGGGTGAGAGAAATATCTTGGCAAAAGACAACTTTTCCCATTTTTTTATACAAAGTTGGCATTTGACCAAGATATTTATCTCACCCCATTTGGGCCCCTAGAATGCCAGGGCAGTATAACTACCCCACAAGTGACCCCATTTTGGAAAGAAGAGACCCCAAGGTATTCGCTGATGGGCATAGTGAGTTCATAGAACTTTTTCCGCTAACTTGTGACAAAAAATAAAAAGTTCTATGAACTCACTATGCCCATCAGCGAATACCTTAGGGTGTGTACTTTCTGAAATGGGGTCATTTGTGGGGTGTTTGTACTGTCTGGGCATTGTAGAACCTCAGGAAACAGGACAGGTGCTCAGAAAGTCAGAGCTGCTTCAAAAAGCGGAAATTCACATTTTTGTACCATAGTTTGTAAACGCTATAACTTTTACCCAAACCATTTTTTTTTTACCCAAACATTTTTTTTTTATCAAAGACATGTAGAACAATAAATTTAGAGCAAAATTTATATATGGATGTAGTTTTTTTTGCAAAATTTGACAACTGAAAGTGAAAAATGTCATTTTTTTGCAAAAAAATCGTTAAATTTCGATTAATAACAAAAAAAGTAAAAATGTCAGCAGCAAAGAAATACCACCAAATGAAAGCTCTATTAGTGAGAAGAAAAGGAGGTAAAATTCATTTGGGTGGTAAGTTGCATGACTGAGCAATAAACGGTGAAAGTAGTGTAGGTCAGAAGTGTAAAAAGTGGCCTGGTCTTTCAGGGTGTTTAAGCACTGGGGGCTGAAGTGGTTAAGGTATGTTAAAAAGAAGTATGTTAACCATTGGCAATTGCTTGTTTAATCCTTGCTTAGACTAGGTTCAAATTGCCGTTTTAAATCCTGGTATTCTGTTTTGGCAAAGGAACAGAATACCAGAATTGCCGGATGTGTTACATATGGTGTAAACTACTGATGTCAGACGCATCCCATTCACTATAATGGGGGCTACCAGGTTTCTAGCATGAGAACCAGCATTGTGAAGGATTAAATACCACTCCTAAACTGGAACAGAATACTGGAATTTAAAATGGTGCTGTAACTTGGTCTTAGCCTCTATTCACAGGATAAAATAATCCAAACATATCATGCTAAACCGGCAGTTTTTCAGGTTTCTCTAGCGCAGGGATGCTCAACCTTCGGCCCCCAGCTGTTGTAAAACTACAACTCCCACCATGCAGGAAGCATTTTGGTGTCTGCCTCCAGAGTGGAATGGAGACTGAACGGAGGCAAACTGATGCATTCTGAGCGGATCCTTTTCCATTCCGTTTTGGACCGCTTTTGAGAGTCCTGAACGGATCTCACAAATTGAAAGCCAAAACGCCAGTGTGAAAGTATCCTTAGGCCCTAGGGTCCAATTACACAGCAAAGCTGTGTGTATAGCAGCACAGAGTCCCTACATTATACAAAATGCAGTGCAGCATGTCACAATGGCATATGCAAATTGGAGGCACTAGCCTGCATATTCACTGCTCCATTCCCAAAAATATATGATCACATGCAAACTGTAATGTATTAAGTGGTAGGGGGCCCTCAACTACCTGGTACCAGATGGACAGGAGTCGTATAAACAGTATTATATCAGATATTTATTGAGGATAATAGTGGAGGGATCCACTTAAATGGATGGCTAAAAACAACATATAGACAAAGTAGCATTAAAAAACATTAAAAAACATTACATCACACTGAATGGTGCCAATAAACAAAAATAATAAAAGCGTAAAAATATCACTGGATGCTCCTAATATTGAGATGTGTATATAGGAGCCCAATCGTTGGAGCTCAAGGGCTCTTGTATGGGACAGATAAGTCCATATGGGTCCACAATGCCGTGAACAATAAGAACTCCAGATGGTTTGGGTGTCCAAATAAAACAACAATCTCTTGTGTGAGATACTGATGGCGGAAAGGGTTAATGCAGCCTGCTTTCTGTGCAGCTTCTTTTTTTTTTCCGATAAAACTACACTCATTGAAAAAAAATAAAGCACCCATAAAGAAATGTTGGGTTGCTGCAAAAATAAACATGCAATGTCTCAGGCAGAAGTACATTTTTACAGATACGGTTTGTTTAGATTGGTCTGATTGGACACTGGGTCTTGTCACATGAAGGCGTAAAAGTTCTATCCACTGACGTATAAAACTGCTCACAGAGGCTACTTTTGGGTAGTGTACCTCTTGGTGAGAGATTGTTGACTGCTAGACATGCCTCTACGACGCACTGACATTTTGCAAGGTTGACAGATGTGAGAAGGGGCACATCACTGGGCTGAGAGAAGCAGAATAATTATTTCAACAAATTGTCTGTCATCTATGCTGCTCTGACCTAGCTGTTAGAAGGTGTTTGGAGCAGTGGTTTTGTGTAACGCACACACACGATGAACCGGCTGCAGTTGGCCAAGACAGACCACCAGTAGAAAGGATCACTTGATCCACTGAGAACCGCGACCAGCTCCCGCAGTTTCATTGTCCACCATCCAGATACAGGTGGCACCTTCATTACACACCCCTGTCTCTGACCGGACCATTTTAAGGTACGTAACAGAGGGAAATTTGATGTCACAGAGCCCATTACTTGTCCTGCCATTGACAGCCAATCATCGTAGCCTTTGTTTGCAGTGGTGTCCTGAACAAAAAAAACTGGACTGCTACAGATTGGGACCATATCGTCTTTAGGTTCTTTTTGGGGTCCATGTTTATAGTATGTAGGCAATCCTGTTGAGAGCTTCAATCCTGTCTTTGCTGTGGAGTAACACACTGCCTCAACTCCTGGTGTGAGGGTCTGGGGAGTCAACGCATATGACAATTGGTCACCACTAGTAGTAATACAACAGCTTAAAGATATGTGCAGGACATCCTGCGGCCACATGTGTTGCCTTTCATATCAGAGCATCCAACTGGCATTTTATAGTAGGATAATGCACAGCCATACACAGCAAGTGTTTCTCAGGAATGCCTCTGCCAGATCACAACACTTCCTTGGCCTATTGAGCTTTTATGGGACCAGCCGGGACTCCAGCTTCGGTAACCTATGAGTGTAAAGGATCCTACAGGCAATCTGTGGGCAAATGTGCTGTAGGATACCATACAGAACCTGTATGCCTCCATGCCCAACCATATCTCATCTTGTATCCAGGATAGAGGCAACCCAAGAGGGTCTTGGAGCTTCCATTCAATTGTACAGTTTTCCCCAATAAACTTATTCTTTCGCTCTAATATTGTAATCACTTACATATATTGTCATTACATTCATAGATATAAAGTTTAATTTGATTCCAACAACTCCTTCTTGGCGCATCATTTTTTATTTGTCAAGTGTACACACAAAAAAGTGCATCATAAGCTAAATAAAATTGCACTGTATGAATCTGACATCATGGCATAATATTTTTGGGTATTTTATAAGGTGTACAAAAAAACGATAAAAATTCACAATGCTCATTACCGTAGATCAATTAGTTACTCAAATTAATGACCTACTCAAAGGGTATGTTCAAATGCATCAGATTTGTTGCAGAAATTGATGCAAAAAAAAAATCAGTACAATATATCTGAATTAACCCCGTAATGACCACCCACTGTCATTTGTCGTCACTGTTTTAGAGAGAGCAGAGCACTTCTGTGAGCACCCCTGCTTTATGAATTAACTGTAACTAACAGCTCTGGTTCTTAGAGCAGCCTTTTGCTCTATAGCCAGGATTGGATATAGCTCTAATCCCAACTGTTAACCATCTGATTGCCACAGTTTGTGAACGTGGCATGATCAAAGGAGATTTCCAACTCTGATTGGGCCACAGTAATCTGTTTGGAGGCTGGGTAATCTCTCTGCAGTAGGCCATGGGGACCTTCATATACAGGGAGTGCAGAATTATTAGGCAAGTTGTATTTTTGAGGATTAATTTTATTATTGAACAACAACCATGTTCTCAATGAACCCAAAAAACTCATTAATATCAAAGCTGAATATTTTTGGAAGTAGTTTTTAGTTTGTTTTTAGTTTTAGCTATTTTAGGGGGATATCTGTGTGTGCAGGTCACTATTACTGTGCATAATTATTAGGCAACTTAACAAAAAACAAATATATACCCATTTCAATTATTTATTTTTACCAGTGAAACCAATATAACATCTCAACATTCACAAATATACATTTCTGACATTCAAAAACAAAACAAAAACAAATCAGTGACCAATATAGCCACCTTTCTTTGCAAGGACACTCAAAAGCCTGCCATCCATGGATTCTGTCAGTGTTTTGACCTGTTCACCACAGCCTCCCAGACACTGTTCAGAGAGGTGTGCTGTTTTCCCTCCTTGTAAATCTCACATTTGATGATGGACCACAGGTTCTCAATGGGGTTCAGATCAGGTGAACAAGGAGGCCATGTCATTAGATTTTCTTCTTTTATACCCTTTCTTGCCAGCCACGCTGTGGAGTACTTGGACGCGTGTGATGGAGCATTGTCCTGCATGAAAATCATGTTTTTCTTGAAGGATGCAGACTTCTTCCTGTACCACTGCTTGAAGAAGGTGTCTTCCAGAAACTGGCAGTAGGACTGGGAGTTGAGCTTGACTCCATCCTCAACCCGAAAAGGCCCCACAAGCTCATCTTTGATGATACCAGCCCAAACCAGTACTCCACCTCCACCTTGCTGGCGTCTGAGTCGGACTGGAGCTCTCTGCCCTTTACCAATCCAGCCACGGGCCCATCCATCTGGCCCATCAAGACTCACTCTCATTTCATCAGTCCATAAAACCTTAGAAAAATCAGTCTTGAGATATTTCTTGGCCCAGTCTTGACGTTTCAGCTTGTGTGTCTTGTTCAGTGGTGGTCGTCTTTCAGCCTTTCTTACCTTGGCCATGTCTCTGAGTATTGCACACCTTGTGCTTTTGGTCACTCCAGTGATGTTGCAGCTCTGAAATATGGCCAAACTGGTGGCAAGTGGCATCTTGGCAGCTGCACGCTTGACTTTTCTCAGTTCATGGGCAGTTATTTTGCGCCTTGGTTTTTCCACACGCTTCTTGCGACCCTGTTGACTATTTTGAATGAAACGCTTGATTGTTCGATGATCACGCTTCAGAAGCTTTGCAATTTTAAGAGTGCTGCATCCCTCTGCAAGATATCTCACTATTTTTGACTTTTCTGAGCCTGTCAAGTCCTTCTTTTGACCCATTTTGCCAAAGGAAAGGAAGTTGCCTAATAATTATGCACACCTAATATAGGGTGTTGATGTCATTAGACCACACCCCTTCTCATTACAGAGATGCACATCACCTAATATGCTTAATTGGTAGTAGGCTTTCGAGCCTATACAGCTTGGAGTAAGACAACATGCATAAAGAGGATGATGTGGTCAAAATACTCATTTGCCTAATAATTCTGCACGCAGTGTAGATAGAACCCCAGGACTGTAAATTCAGAAATCCTGCTGTTGGGGCACTTTATTGTTGCTCTAACCGCTGCCTGTGCCATAGTGACACAGAGCATAATGTATAAGCATGCAGGAGTATGCTAATACATTATAAGTATAAAATAATTTTGTAAGATACTATTTCTAAATGTGTTTTAAAAAAAAGTAATAAAAATAAAAAGCTTGCAAAAAAAGTGATTATTTGACATAAATATATTTGCAAAAGCAGAAAACTGCACTTATTACCAGTAGGTATAACTGGTTATTCAGTGTGAAATATGTACAGTATAAACAATAAAGTAAAAATGGAAATGTCACAAACTGCATTCTCTATATTGGCGATGCAAAAAAATTTATTAAAAAAAATGTACCGTATATAAATTACTAGGATGTAAATTTATATGTACTCTCAAACAGGAACAAAAAATGCAATTTCTCCCTCAAAAAATCTAAAACAGTCACAAATTCATAGACAAAGAAATTTTGTGGCCCTAGTCCACTATGACTGTGCTTTGCAGATAATTTAGAACGAGGATAACAATGAGTGATGTTTCAGTACACGAATAATGCACAATATTAGATATAACAATGTGTAGGTTTTATCAGTGATATTTTAATGAGATGTCCCCAAGTAGGACATGACCAAGCAGTGATGTGCTGCTTGGGGACACTTCACCACTGAGGCTAGTCATTGGCTGCAGCAGGGGTGGATTGACTCTTGACCCTACAGGGAAATTACCTGGTGGGTCAATACCTTAAGGGGCTGCCCAAACACACCTCACAGCGACTGACCATGGAACATAACTATTTGATGGTCTCATTGTTATTTAACTTTGAAATCAAGTACATATGAACCTGGTTGGTGGCCACAGGTCCCCCTCCTTGAATGAGCCGCGTGAGGGCTTGATTTGTGCAGAACAAGCTGTAGTTTTTGTTGCCACCATTTTGGGGTACATTTGATTTTCTGGTTGCTTTTTATCTAATTTTTTCGGAGGTGAAGTCACAAAAAAGCTGTTTGGTGTCATTTTTCCATTTTTTTACTTCATGGGGTAGATCATGTGATATTTTTTTTTATCCGGTCATTACGGACACAACCAAATATGTTTTTATTTTAAGATTTTACACAATAAAAACTGTAAAAACATTTTTAGAAAAAAAATCATGTTTTTGTGTTGACATTTTCTTATACCCACATTTCTTTCATTTTTCTGGCTATAGTCTTGTGTGAGGGCTTATTTTTTGTGGGACGAGGTGACATTATTATTGCTACCATTTTGGGGTAAATACGACTTTTTAATTGATTGATATTATTTTTTTTTACTTACACCGTTCATTTGATGGGGTAGATCACGTGATATTTTCTGTAGAGCCAATTGTTACTGACGCGGCGATACCAAATATGTCTATTTTTTTATTGTTTTACACAATAAGAGCATTTTTTTTAAAAAAATCATGTTTTTGTGTTTTCTTAGAGCCATTTTTTTTATTTTTCTGACTATAGTCTTGTGTGGGAGCTAATTTTTTGCGGGATGAGGTGACATTTTTATTGCTACCATTTTGGGGTACATAGGACTTTTTGATGAATTAACATTATGTTTTTTGGAAGGTGAGCTAACAAAAAAATCCGTTTTCGAGCAAAGTTTATTTTATTTTTTTAGGACGTTCACCTGATGAGGTAGATCATATGATATTATTATAGAGCTCGTCATTGTGGACGTGGTGAAACCAAAGATGTCTTTTTTTTTCTTCTATTTTTAAAATTTTTTAAATAACAGATTTGGAGGTATTTAAATTTTTTTTTATGTGAAACTTTTTTTTGTTTTTCAAGACACTATTTTTATTTTCTTTATTATGTATTTTACACTTTGTGTCCCCCATAAAGGTCATACAAGACCTCTGGGGGACATTTAACTTTTTTTCTATTTACATAGTAGCCCCAATTCGCGCTGAGAAGACGAACGGAGAGTGGTCTGGCTATCACCCTGTGTACTGTCTTCCCCCATTTCCACCTTTTCCAAATAGAAAGCGTCTGCCTTCATTGTGAGCAGTGAGCGTTTCAGTAGACACAGAAGTGGGATGGTTATGCTGATAATAGCGGCATCGCCGCTCACCATCTGTGTTGATTCCTCAAAGTTGCATAAAACTTCACAGAGGTCAGACATCCATGCCCACTCATCGCTTGTGAAGAGCAGAAGCTGACTGGAAAGGCAACGACCATGTTGCAGCTGGTATTCTACTACTGCCCTCTGCTGCTCACAAAGCCTGGCCAACCTGTGGAACGTGGAGTTCCAGCACATGCTCACGTAGCACAACAGTCGGTGAGCTGGCAATTGCAAGCACTGCTGCAGCGTTGCCAGACTGGCAGCAGCTGTAGAGGACTTTCAGAAATGGGCACACGCGTGGCACACCTTCACCAGTAGCTCAGGCAAATTGGGGTAGGTTTTGATAAACCGCTGAACCACTAAATTGAACACGTGGGCTAGGCATTGTATGTGTGTGAGCTTGGTTGTAGGTTGCGTGGCGAGAGCCACAGCTCAGTCTGGTCCCTTATACCCTGCCACAGCTCTGCGGTGGTGTGCTGTTTGTCATCTAAGCAAATTAGTTTCAGCACGGCCTGTTGCCGCTTCCCCACTGCAGTGCTACACTGCTTCCAGCTACTGACTGATGGCTGACTGGTGCGGCAAGATGAGAATTCAGAGGTGAAAGTGGAGGAGGAGAAAGGGGGTTTGCAACCACTAATGTAGGTGGTGGCGGAAATCCTGATGGCAGTAGGGCCTGAAATCCTTGGCGTCGGTAGCACCTGTGCCATCCCAGGGTACAACTCGCTCCCGGCCTCCACAACATTCACCCAGTGTGCCGTCAGGGAAATGTAACGTCCCTGGCCAAAAGCACTTGTCCATGTGTCAGTCGTCAAGTGAACCTTCCCAATAACTGTGTTGGTCAGGGCATGGGTGATGTTACGGGACACATGCTGGTGTAAGGTGGGGACGGCACACCTGGAAAAATAGTGGCGGCTGGGGACTGAGTAATAAGGGATGGCCGCCGGCATCAGGCTGCGGAAAAGCCTCAGTGTCCACAAGCCTAAATGGCAACATTTCCAGGGCCAGCAATTTGGAAAGGTGTGCATTTAGTGCTATGGCCTGTGGGTGGGTGGGTGGCTGGGTATTTGTGCTTTCGTTCAAAGGCCTGGGCTATAGACATCTGTAAACTGCGCTGGGACACAGAAGTGGATGTGCTAGCTGATGGTGCTTGCGAAGGTCCAGGTGCAGGGCAGGAGGCATCCAGGCCTACATCTTGGACAGGGGATTGGCCAGCACGTAACACAGGGGAAGAGGAGGCAGTGGTGTGACCCGCAGACACTGATTGTGGACCCAGGCGTTCGGCCCACTTATCAGGGTGCTTTGATGTGGTGGATCATCACCGCGCCCAGGCCCAAGGCCTCTGCGTGCACCATCAGCAGCACAGCCACTTCCCCGTCTTCCCCGTATTACTGCTCGCCTTCTGCATATTAAATTATATATATGCTTGCAAGTATGTCACACGTACAGTAGCGCAGGTTTTGTAAGTGTATGCGCAGATAAATTAAACTAAATGTCACTGATATTTAGGATGTGCAAAGGTTATACAGGAGATGTGTAGTGTACGGGAACTGTAATACCCGTCACTACCAAAGTGTCACTTGGTGTGCTGTCGTCCCTCCACATTATGGAGAAGTTGTTATATGTCAGTTTTATAAAATGTCATTTAATGTATGTATTTTCCGGTTACTGAAACTTGCATGTACAGGCCTTGCAGGGGTGTCATTCCAGCTTCTAGTCGCTAGAGGGAGCTAGAGAGCCCTAGTTTATATAAGGCCAGACAGGGAAGTGCAAGGCAGACGGAGTCTAGTGTCTGTAATCTACAGTTGGAGATTAGACAATGTCTGAGACAAGTCCAGGCCTGAAGCCTGCTGTCCAGGAGAAGATTCCCTCCTGAATTCCCATATGCAGAAACAGGAATATGTTAGATCAAGAACCTGAGGAAGTTTCCAGCAGCTGAGAGAGACAGAGGCAAAGATCAGGAAAGCAAGAGGTACTCAGAAAGACAGAGGAGGTACTTATAGAAGCCATAGCCAAGGATATAAAGCCAGAATTAGGTTAATGGGCCTTGGTGAAGAATTGCTGTATTCCAGGATCAGACAGAATTAGAGTGCAAGCTCCTGTGCTGCAAGTCCTGTGTTCAACACTCTGTAATTACCCTGCTATAACTGAATTGCCTGCATCGACCGAATTGCAAAATCGACTGTATGCTTAGGAACTGCATTTCCTATATTGTCTCTGCTTGCAAAACTACTAAAGTTGGAGTTCTGTTTTAAGACTACGTTTCCTCAATTTATTCCTGCATCCGCACACGGCGTGCCACCGTTTACTTGGCACTGGCGTCACGAACTATTTCTACCTATACCTGCCCTTGCAGAGAGTCAGCCGTACCAGGTTAGTGTCTATTGCACTACATCACCCAGAAACACCTATTGCACACAACTTGAGTACGCTGCACCTCTCTTTTGGCGTCACGAACAGGATACGCACGCTTTCCAGTGCAAGAAGCGTGAACTTTGTGCATTATACCGTTGCCCTGTGACCAAAGTGACAATTTTCCTGTTTTATTCAAGTGGACTTTGTGGACTGAAAATCGTACCCAAAGTGTACCAAAAACCTCTAAAAAGCGCTGTGCAGTGTTGCGCTACACAGAGGAAGAAAATCGCCGCATTGGAGTGTGGTTTTGTGGACTTTTTACAATCCTGCTTGCTGTCAGTGAATGGACAGCGTTTCTTGCTAAAGATGGCTGCCGGGCTTGCTGAATTTACTGCTGCGTCACCTTCATCCCGAAAAGGCGGGAAAAATTGGCGCCTTTCTGAGGAAAAAGCGGGAAGAAGGTCAAGGGCAGGCGCCACGGCTTATCTGGACATTTGCATGTCTGCCAGCATGGACACCGCCTTCCATATACTGGAATACCTGGGGGGCGGCTCCCCAGTGCAGTGGGAGGAGCTGGGTACTCTAATTGACGCGACCCTATCGCTCTCCTCAGAAGGATCGAGCATGTTGGATAGTGAGCAGAGTGTTGCTGCAGCGTCCGCACCTGTAATTGCAAAGATGTCTAATGTTGGTGTAGAGCCAGAGGAGGCTCCACCAGCCTACGCTCCAGGACCGGAGCAACCCGCCTGCCGCCCAAGGGAGAAAGAACCCGAGCCCTACTATGGCTCGTGGAGGGACTTTTTCCAACCATCTTTCAAATGGTCCTCCCTGATGGCGGAGATCCGAGAGGCCGCTATAAAGCGGAATACAAAGACTAAAATCGTCTATGAGGAACTAACCAAGACCATACATGAGAAACATACGCACACCCAACCCCGCCTGGAAAGGAGAAAGGGAGTGGTGCTGTCATTTGACAAACCCCGTGGCTACGGGTTTATACAGGACTATCTAACTGGCAGAGACCTCTATGTTAATCGAAGGTCTGTCAAAAGAGACTACCTCCCTTCGTACCAGCACAGCCTCCGCGAGGGAGAGGAAGTGGAGTACACCCCTGCCGAGAGCCTGCGAGGCCCTTATGCGACTGCTGTGACCCGTCCTAAGCGAGCACCTGAGGACTGGGAGGCAGAAGAAAGAGAAGACTACTCTGGCTGCGAGCGGGAACCGGAACGCTCTCCAGAGCCGGCCCATCACGCCTTTCAGGAGCGGAGCTCCTTCATTGGGCCAAACGTCTTCTAGCAGCCAACCGTGTTGGAAAAATGGGTGAGCCCTTACCCTTCCCCCGAGCTGCCTCGTCGGGAGAAGACAATATCTGAGCTGGAGCAGTTAAGAGGACTTAGTGCTACCTTCCAGAACATCCGGATGGGACGGAGACCAGACGCATCGCCAGAACCTGCAGAGGCCGAGTCCGCGTCATCGGTGACTGTACCTGCGCCGGCGGCGCCAGCAGAGGACAGCGACTCCGACACAGACAGCATCGGTGAGCAGATCGTCCGGCTGGAGGAGAAGTTGCGGGAGTTGCGCAAGACATACACCGCCAGGATCCAGACACCGCCGAGGAAGGATGAGGTAAGGGTGCCTGTCACCACCCGCCGACCGCCTTCTGTTGCCACCGCTCCGTCAGTGCCCCAGACCGGACCCGCGATTGCCGTAAACTGCTGCACCCAGAGCACCGGACCGCTTGCTGCGGCGGTGCCAAACCCGTCACACCCTGCAGTGATCATGCCAGGGCCGGCACGGTCCATCAGAGGGTTCAACCCTAGGCCTATGGGGCCAATACCTATTAGGGGCCCCTTTACCTTACAGCTGCCCCCTGATACAGTTATGTGGGCCCATCCTCCTGTAGAGGACTACTACAGACGATACTTGCCAGCGGAGCCAAGTGATTACAATATTTCACTGTGAATCAGCCTGCTAGGCCTTTGATTGATTTCATCAGGAGTGATGTTAACCCTTTCAGGACAGGAGTCCTATGTTTCTGGTCCTTTGTTGCGGCTGCCAGTTTGTCCACGGCTCAGTGGTAGGTGTTGACCACTGAAATAACAAAGCTAACAAGGCCACGTTTGTTTCCAGGACCTCCTGCCTGCTTTTGTTACCCCACGCCAAGTTGTGCCTGTTCCTTTGTTGCACCTTTTACCCTTCACCCCCTTTTCAGGTTGATCAGGGGTATTACAGCACTTGTCTTTGCTGTCCGTTTGTTGTGCAACTTCATACTAAGGAACCGTGCCCGGAGACAGACTCAAAAGTACCTGAGCCTCTGAGATTCTTACTCTTTTAAAAGTATTGTGCCCAGAGATGGACTCCACCGCATGAGAGCCTCTGTGATTAATGAGAAATAACCTGGGTACGGACTCATGTTTGTTCTTTGAGCCTCCAAGAACTTTTATACTGTTTTCTACTGTTTTATCATGGACTTATTCATTGTCATGGACTATCCTGGTTATAATGTTACGCTGTGCCAGGTCAGCGCCCCCGTTCCATTCATTATCCTGAGAGAAGAGAACGACGCCCCTTGTCACTACCCTTCACCTTTGCCAATTGGACCTGATGTAAATGCAAATGCAGATGAATTACATGTATGTATGCCTGCATGTCTCTATTTTCTATTTCAGGTAGAGATTCCAGTTGGGCGACCCATGATGGAGTACGAGGTCGTACTCAGCTTAAAGCAGTGGGGTATGTAGTGTACGGGAACTGTAATACCCGTCACTACCAAAGTGTCACTTGGTGTGCTGTCGTCCCTCCACATTATGGAGAAGTTGTTATATGTCAGTTTTATAAAATGTCATTTAATGTATGTATTTTCCGGTTACTGAAACTTGCATGTACAGGCCTTGCAGGGGTGTCATTCCAGCTTCTAGTCGCTAGAGGGAGCTAGAGAGCCCTAGTTTATATAAGGCCAGACAGGGAAGTGCAAGGCAGACGGAGTCTAGTGTCTGTAATCTACAGTTGGAGATTAGACAATGTCTGAGACAAGTCCAGGCCTGAAGCCTGCTGTCCAGGAGAAGATTCCCTCCTGAATTCCCATATGCAGAAACAGGAATATGTTAGATCAAGAACCTGAGGAAGTTTCCAGCAGCTGAGAGAGACAGAGGCAAAGATCAGGAAAGCAAGAGGTACTCAGAAAGACAGAGGAGGTACTTATAGAAGCCATAGCCAAGGATATAAAGCCAGAATTAGGTTAATGGGCCTTGGTGAAGAATTGCTGTATTCCAGGATCAGACAGAATTAGAGTGCAAGCTCCTGTGCTGCAAGTCCTGTGTTCAACACTCTGTAATTACCCTGCTATAACTGAATTGCCTGCATCGACCGAATTGCAAAATCGACTGTATGCTTAGGAACTGCATTTCCTATATTGTCTCTGCTTGCAAAACTACTAAAGTTGGAGTTCTGTTTTAAGACTACGTTTCCTCAATTTATTCCTGCATCCGCAAACGGCGTGCCACCGTTTACTTGGCACTGGCGTCACGAACTATTTCTACCTATACCTGCCCTTGCAGAGAGTCAGCCGTACCAGGTTAGTGTCTATTGCACTACATCACCCAGAAACACCTATTGCACACAACTTGAGTACGCTGCAGATGTAGCGCAGGTAATGTTGCTGTCACCAGTGGCTAATAAAAAATTACAGGTAATGTCACAGCTATTTGGGATGCGCAAACGTTATACAGGAGATGTAGTGCAGGTAATGTCGCTGCTGTCACCAGCGGCTAACATTATACAGAAGATGTAGAGCAGGTAATGTCGCTGCTCTCACCAGCGGCTAACGTTATACAGGAGATGTAATGCAGGTAATGTCGCTGCTGTCACCAGCGGCTAACGTTATAGAGAAGATGTAGCGCAGGTAATGTTGCTGCTGTCACCAGCAGCTAAGGTTATACAGGAGATGTAGCTCAGGTAATGTCGTTGCTGTCACCAGCGGCTAACATTATACAAGAGATGTTGCGCAGGTAATGTTGCTGCTGTCACCAGCGGCTAACGTTATACAGGAGATGTAGCGCAGGTAATGTCGCTGCCGTCACCAGCTGCTAAGAAAAAATTACAGTCAATGTCACTGTGTCACCGCCAGCTCTCTGAGAAGGTCTGACAGAGGTTCTTCTGTACATCTTGCATGATGTTCTTTGTTTTGGTTTCACTTTGTCATCTCTTTTCCTTCTCCCAGCTGTCACCTATTTACACTGATTGCCTCCCTTTATATTCCCTCCCATACTGCCTCACTTTGCGGTTTATACTACTTCCTGAATTGTATTCACTGCTGGAGGCTGCAACTGCTGATTCCTCAGATAAGTCTTTTCCCTTTATTTTCGTTTCCGTGCTGGCTTGATTCTAGGTGACCCTGACTCCCTCCGTATTAAGTGCAGGGAGCCGGTGGTCGTGTCCTCTCACTATTATAGGGTTTTCAGGTGTTACACAGTCGAGGTACCAGGGCATGCAATCGTCTATCATAAAGACCTTTGCATGGGCATAGCAGTCAGGGAGAGCTCTATGGGTTTTATAGGGCTCACCCATATGTTCATTAGTTTGGGATCAAGTTAGTCGGATGTTTTTTTATAACTTCCAGTTTTCTGCAACACCATCCGTGACATTATAAACCGCCATTACCGTCTTAAGCATGGATCCGGTTTCAGCCTTGATTGACCGCATGCAGGGTCTTTCACTGGAGGTAGCAGATCTCCGTAAGACTGTGTCTCAGTTTCAGGTGACCGGTTCTGCTTGCGTTCATGGAGTTTGTTCCGAGCCTAAGATCTCGCTTCCGGATACGTTCTCTGGGGGTAGTGAGAATTTTGTTTGCTTTAGACAGGCTTGCAAACTCCATTTTCGCCTACTTCCCCATTCCTCTGGTGATGAGGAGCAGAGGGTGGGGATCATCATCTCGCTGCTCAGGGATAATGCTGAGTCTTGGGCCTTTTCGCTGCCGGTGGGGGCACGGCCCCTCCGATCGGTGGATGAATTGTTTGTAGCCCTGGGGCAGATATATGATGACCCGGATCGTATTGCTCTGGCTGAATCTAAACTGCGTCTTTTATGCCAGGGTAAGCAGTCCGCAGAGATATATTGTTCAGAATTTCGGAGATGGGCAGCTGATACTGGTTGGAATGATGCTGCACTCCGAAGTCAATTTTGCCATGGTCTTTTGGAGGGTTTGAAAGATGCATTTGCCTTTCATGAGAGACCTGCCTCGTTGGAGTCTGCCATGTCTCTAGCTGTTCGTATTGACAGGCGTCTTAGAGAGAGAGGAGAGACCACTCCTTCCTGTCATATTTAGTCCAAGGACAGTGGGGCGGTCTCATTCAGTGCGCAGGGGCCTCAGTCTCTCTCAATACCCTCTGAGGAGGAGGCCATGCAGCTGGGTTTGCTTGCTTCTGATAGTAGAGGATTCAGCTCTTAGAGGAGGGTTTGTTTCTGTTGTGGGGGTATAAATCATATGGCAAATGTTTGCCCCTCTAGGAGATTCACAGAGTTTTATGAGGGTAAGAAAGAAACAAAAAAAAAACCTCTAAAAACTTTCCATCTGTTACTATTGGCAAAGTTGATGCGGAAATTGAAGGTTTGCCGTTTGCTTGTAGTTCCCATTTTGTCCTACCTGCCAGGGTGGCGCTAGATAGCAAGAACATTGTTTGTGAGATTTTTGTAGATAGTGGAGCAGCTGTTAATCTCATTGATAATCAATTTTCAATAACGCATGGTGTTCAGGTATGCACTTTGGGAAAGGATATACCTGTTTTTGCTATCGATTCCGCTCCACTTTCTCAAAAATCGTTAAAGAGCATAGTTCACAATATCCGTTTGACTGTGGCTGATGCTCATGTTGAGGATATGTCATGGTTCGTCCTAAGCGGATTACCTACTCTTCTAGTGTTGGGGCTACCCTGGCTCACTAAACATAACCCCACGATTGATTGGCAAGCAAGGCAAATAAATGGTTGGAGTGACTTTTGCTGAGAGAATTGCCTCACGGCGTCTCTTTCAGAGGTTTCTACCAAGACTGTACCATCTTTTCTCTCCGAATTTCCGGATGTGTTTTCAGAGAGTGGTGTCCAGGAGCTGCCCCCTCACCGGGAGTACGACTGCCCTATTAATCTCATCCCAGGCGCCAAGCTGCCAAAATCACGTTTATACAATCTCTCCCAACTTGAAACAGTCGCTATGCGTACTTATATCTCTGAGAAAGGGACACATCCGACCCTCGAAGTCACCTGTTGCCGCAGTTTTTTTTTTGTTAAGAGGGTCTTTAAGACCATGTCTGGATTTCAGGGAGCTGAGCTGTATCACAATTCGTGACCCTTATCCGCTTCCTCTGATCCCGGACCTGTTTAACCAGATTGTTGGGGCTAAAGTTTTTTCTAAGTCGGATTTAAGAGGGCCATACAACCTAGTCAGGGTCAGGAAAGGGGACGAATGGAAGACGGCCTTCAATACCCCTGAGGGCCATTTCGAGAATTTGGTTATGCCCTTTGGTTTGATGAATGCTCCAGCCGTCTTCCAACATTTTGTAAACAGCATTTTTTATCATTTAATGGGGAAATTTGTACTGGTGTATCTAGATGACATTTAGATTTTTTTCTCCTGATTTCAAAACTCATAGGGACCACCTACGTCAGGTCTTGCTCATTCTGCGGGAGAATAAATTGTACGCTAAACTGGAAAAATGTGTGTTTGCGGTTCCGGAGATTCAATTTCTGGGTTTTCTTCTCTCTGCTTCTGGTTTTCGCATGGACCCTGAGAAGGTCCGCGCTGTGCTTGATTGGGAGCTTCCTGAGAATCAGAAGGCACTGATGCGGTTTTTGGGTTTTGCCAATTATTACAGAAAGTTCATTTTGAATTATTCCTCTGTTGTTAAGCCACTCACTGATATGACTAAAAAGGGGGTAGATTTTTCCTCCTGGTCGGTAGATGCGCTTGGGGCCTTTTCTAGTATCAAAGAGAGTTTTGCTTCCGCTCCCATCTTGTTACAGCCTGATGTCTCTCTGCCTTTCGTTGTTGAGGTGGACGCTTCTGAGGTGGGTGTGGGTGCGGTCTTGTCTCAGGGTCCCTCTTCTGCCAAATGGCGACCGTGTGCCTTTTTCTGAAGGAAACTCTCCTCCGCAGAGAGAAATTACGATGTGGGAGATAGGGAGTTGTGGGCCATCAAATTAGCTTTTGAGGAATGGCGCCATTGGCTAGAGGGAGCCAGACACCGTATTATCGTGTTTACAGACCATAAGAATCTGGCCTACTTGGAATCAGCCAAGCGTTTGAACCCGAGACAGGCCAGATGGTCTTTATTCTTTTCTAGGTTTAATTTTGTTGTCACGTTCCGCCCTGGGGTTAAAAATGTGAAGGCGGATGCCCTGTCACGTTGTTTTCCGGGAGGGGGGAACTTTGAAGACCCGGGTCCCATTTTGGCTGAAGGGGTGGTCGTCTCTGCTCTTTATCCTGATTTGGGGGCAGAGGTTCAGGCAGCCCAGGCAGAGGCTCCTGATCTTTGTCCTCCTGGGAGGTTGTTTGTGCCTCTCACTTTACGACACAAGGTTTTTAAGGAGCACCACGATACTGTCCTTGCTGGGCACCCGGGGAGTAGAGCCACAGTGGATCTCATTGCTCGGAGATTCTGGTGGCCGGCTCTTCGTAAGACGGTTGAGGGTTTTGTGGCAGCCTGCGAGACCTGCGCTCGTGCCAAGGTCCCTCATTCATGGCCATCGGGTTCTCTCCTCCCGTTACCCATTCCTTCCCGTCCTTGGACGCATCTGTCCATGGACTTCATTACGGACCTGCCTCGTTCCTCGGGGAAGACTGTGATTCTGGTAGTAGTGGACCGTTTTAGCAAAATGGCGCATTTCATTCCCTTTCCTGGGTTACCCCATGCTAAGACGCTGGCGCAAGCATTTGTTGATCACATTGTCAAATTGCATGGCATTCTTTCAGACATAGTTTCTGATAGGGGCACGCAGTTTGTTTCCAGATTCTGGAAGGCCTTCTGTTCTCGCTTGGGGGTTCGGTTGTCATTCTCTTCTGCTTTTCACCTGCAGTCGAATGGCCAGACCGAACACGTCAATCAAAATCTGGAGACATATCTGCGCTGTTTTGTGGCAGAGAATCAGGAGGATTGGTGTTCTTTTTTGTCCCTTGCTGAGTTTGCTTTAAATAACCGTCGCCAGGAGTCCTCTGATAAGTCACCATTTTTTGGTGCATATGGGTTTCATCCGCAGTTTGGGACATTCTCTGGAGAGGGGTCTTCTGGTTTACCTGATGAGGAGAGATTTTCCTCGTCTTTGTCATTTATTTGGCAAAAGATTCAGGGTAATCTGAAGAGGATGAGTGAGAGATATAAGCGTGTGGCGGATAAGAGACGTGTGCCTGGTCCGGACCTGAATGTGGGTGATCTGGTGTGGTTGTCTACAAAGAATATCAAACTGAAGGTTCCCTCCTGGAAGTTGGGTCCTAAGTTTATTGGGCCTTACAAGATCTTGTCCGTCATCAATCCCGTTGCCTTTCGTCTTGATCTTCCTCAGACTTGGAATAATGTTTTTCACAGGTCCCTATTAAAACCGTATGTCCAACCCACTGTACCCTCCTCTTTGTCTCCTCCTCCGATTGTTGTTGATGGTAATCTTGAATTTCAGGTCTCTAGGATTGTGGATTTTCGCATTATCCGCGGTTCTCTCCAGTACCTCGTTCATTGGGAGGGTTATGGTCCTAAGGAGAGGATGTGGGTCCCAGTGGCGGACAGTAAGGCCACTCATCTCATCAGGGCTTTCCATAGGTCCCATCCTGGGAAGGTGGGCTCTGAGTGTCGGGAGTGCACTCGTAGAGGGAGGGGTACTGTCACCGCCAGCTCTATGAGAAGGTCTGACAGACGTTCTTCTGTACATCTTGCATGATGTTCTTTGTTTTGGTTTCACTTTGTCATCTCTTTTCCTTCTCCCAGCTGTCACCTATTTACACTGATTGCCTCCCTTTATATTCCCTCCCATACTGCTAACTTTGCGGTTTATACTACTTCCTGGATTGTATTCACTGCTGGAGGATGCAACTGCTGATTCCTCAGATAAGTCTTTTCCCTTTATTTGTGATTCCGTCCTGGCTTGATTCTAGGTGACCCTGATTCCCTCCGTATTAAGTGCAGGGAGCCGGTGGTCGTGTCCCCTCACTATTATAGGGTTTTCAGGTGTCACACAGTCGAGGTACCAGGGCATGCAATCGTCTATCATAAAGACCTTTGCATGGGCATAGCAGTCAGGGAGAGCTCTAGGTGTTTTATAGGGCTCACCCATATGTTCCTTAGAAAAGGACTTTTGGGTCTCTAACACCAACCCTGCCTAACAAAAAAAAACATTCATTTGAATCAATTCCCTACACTATCTGTCCCTTCTACAGCACAGCTCTCCTTGACTAACACTGAGCCGAACAATGTGTCATCGGGTGCTTTATAGCACCCGATGACACGTTCCGGCCAGCCAATCACTGTAATGCCAGTAACCAACATGGCTACAGCATTACAGTGAGTAATAGCAGCCAACAAATGTGCGGGAAGGAAATTCGAGCATCGCGCTCGAGCACACGCGATATTCGGCCGGACACCGCCATGTGCTGAGCATCGCGATGCTCGAGTCGAACTGGTGTTCGGCCGAGCATGCTCGATCAACACTACAAACATCTGATCAGAGATAAACCCGACCGCCCAGGACGTTTATAGTCAATGGGCGGTCGGAAAGTGGTTAATAAACCCCTGCACTGGCAGTGGATCTGCCAGAGTTCTGAAGAGGTGCAGGCTTCTACATAACTTCGGCGGATCCTCCACCAGTTCTAAATGTAAGACAGCTTCCGAGCTGTCTTACATTTAGAACTTTTTCTATGCCTAAAACAGGTGTAGAAAATGGTAAATGAGACGGGTGTATCGGCTTATCCCCTTCCCAACCCACGCCACGCACACTTTTTTAGACTTGGCTTGAGCGTGGAAAAGTTCCAGATTGCAGCGCACCTAGATTGCGCTGCAATCTGTGATTGAAATACGCCAAATATAGGTGTATTTCAGCTTAATAAATTACCTCCCTAATGATTATTCTAGTCATCTAGGATGACTTTATAAAGTAAAAAAAAAGTGTTTAAAAAAACTAAAATCACCCCTTTCTGTTTAAATAAAATACAAATAAAAAATAAATAAAAAAACATTATATACATTACCGCATCCCAAATTGCCCATACAATTAAAATATAAAATTATTTACCCCATATGGCAAAAAGAATAACGGAATAAAATGTAATTGGCCGATTCACCATTTTTTGGTAGCTTCACCTCCCAAAAAATGGAAAAAAATTATGATCAAAAAGTCATACACACTACAAAATTTCAAGAAAAGTTATGATTATTTTTATGAAAAGAAAAAAAAACAATTCCAACATTTTATTTCAGTATTGAAATAGAAGAAAAACTTTTTAAATGTGGTATTATTTTAGTTGGACTGACCCAGAAAATGAAGGGCATGGGTCAGTTTTCACTGTTTATGCATGTTTATGGCATGAACAAAATCGGTCGTTCATTTGCCATAGTGCTCAATGACCAGGGAGTACGTTTTTTTTTTAAATTACTCCCTGGTTTGCCAGTTCAGTCTGGCATGTTGCTGGTGGGATTATTCGTATGAACAAACCCACGGACGACTGATGGGCCATGACATGACCGATCATTAACTCAAATGTATGGCCAGCTGTAAGTCTGTGTGTAGCCCCAGCCTTAGAATACAGCTTCTCTTAGGACTCTGGTTATAAGCCAGTGACTGGTCTTATTTTACATGGGACCATCGAGTGATGACATCTTCACTTAAGCTCAAACATCAGTGTTTCTGTAAATGTATCTGCACTTTATCTTCTGAGCAGATTTAAACCATTCTTTGTTCTATCAGTACAACATCTTGTGTCTATAAATCCCTCACCGGTGTCTACATGGTAAAGGCAACAGGTGCAGATACCTGACAGCTCCTGGTTTATTGCCCAGCACTGTGTGCCCTGCAGGGAGGTTTCACTAAAAGTCCGATTTTAAATAATAACAATGGCAGCAAGCACTAAATTTGTAAAGTTTTATTCTAGAGATGTCTAATTTGGAAAGCTTACGAAGCAGGTCTGGTATCAATCACTGCTACATTCCAAAGAGGTTTATGTGCTTTTCTCATGCAGGAAGTATCATTATCAAGATGACAGACACATTCACACACTAGTATCTACTTAGGCCTTACTCACACAAGTATATTGAACTATGATGAAGCATGGAGGGAAATACAGACCCACTCCTTTTGGGCACACGCTCTCCCCAGCTCTTAAAGGGTTGTGCCCGGTCTCTGCCTGTTTACTAGATTGTGCCCCTTGTGCTAATCCCTGCCTGATCTCCATATTGACCCTGTGCTGCCTGCCTTGACTTATTGCCTCAAAAAGATAGACGTGCCTATGGCTCAAAGAAAGCGCACAATAGGGTAATACGTTCAATTTAAGTGACAATAAAATAATGTACACTTGGAGGCTCACCTTATGTGGTTGTGCTCGTATAGGAACAACTCTAATGTAGGCTTGTTGTCGTATAGAAGACTGCCCTTTAGGTGTATGCTGCCGCAGGATAAGAAACTTCCAGGAGGGCTGTCTAGTCCCTTCAGAAAGATGGTTCCAGTAAAAGAGTAAACCTGCTTCTGCGCTTCAACCACATTTCAGACGGTCTTTCGTATCAAGATGGTTTCTTTATTCATTAAAAATTGTGCATGCATATAAAACAACGCGTTTCGGGGATTTTAGACCCCCTTCATCAGGTTTACATTAATGGAAACCTGATGAAGGGGGTCTAAAATCCCCAAAACACGTTGTTTTATATGAATACACAATTTTTTATGAATAAAGAAACCATCTTGATACGAAAGACCGTCTGAATTGGGGTTAAAGCGCCGAAGAAAGTTTACTCTTTTACTTGACTTATTGCCTGACTATCATACTGCAAGAACTCTGCCTGTCCTGACATTGGGTTGCCCACTGACAATGCACTTACCTGTCCCCTTGGTACCACCATCCACTCATTACGCACAGTGGGTCCTCACTTGCTGCATCACATTACATAAATTTTATAGTGTAAAATTTATTTCACAAGCTGCATGATCTCCATTATCCAGCCGCAAACATCTACGTACACAAATGACCCAAAAGGGAGTGTTGAACAAGGAGTGACCACACCTAAATATATGTACAAAAGTAATAACCTTTATTAATGTTGCAAGAAAGACAGCATGAGCTAAAAACACTTAAATGGCGCATAAAGTACTTAATTACACAAGAGAAGGCCATAATAAGGCTGAATCTCCAGGGCTGCGTGAAAAACGCACAATATAGAACATGCTGCGATTTTCACTCAACGTACAAGTGATGCGTGAAAAACAATGCTCATGTACACAGACCCATTAAAATGCATTTGTGTCACGCATTGAACCTGCACGGAAAACTCGCTCGTGTGAAAGGGGCCTAAGTAAGTGCAAAGGGTATTGAGGAATAAGTAGATATCAGTAGCTCAAAATTAAATATATAAATCATATACGAGTAAACAGATAAATAAAGATATGACTAAACGTGAGAAATGCCAAAGGGATACTGCAGGAGGAGGTGTGTGAATGAAGCCCCATGTGTATCTCCACTCACCCTTGAGGAGGCCTCCATTTTAACTCACACCCTCCTGCAGTATCCCCTGGTCATTTCTCAGATCTGGTCATATCTTTATCTTTCTGTTTACTTGGATATTGATTATTTATTAAATTGTGAGCTATAGCTAATTATTCATCATTATTTTTTGCGCTTACTTAAGGTCTCGGTGTGTTTTTAGCACACCAATTGTGTATTTGCTTAGTTTATGCTGAGGGATAATTCATAATTGTGTTAACATAGCCTTCTCTTGTATATTTAAGCATTTTATGTAGCATTTTAAGTGTTTTTTAGCTTATACTGCCTTTTCTGCATCAAAAATAAAGTTATTACTTTTGTACATACAGGTGAAACTTGAAAAATTAGAATATTGTGCAAAGTTCATTTATTTCAGTAATGCAACTTAAAAGGGGAAACTAACATATGAGATAGACTCATTACATGCAAAGTGAGATATTTCAAGCCTTTATTTGTTATAATTTGGATGATGATGGCTTACCGCTTATGAGACCCCAAAGTCACAATTTTGAGGTACCCTTTGCTCAGGGGATATGGATTAATTAGCTGACTAGAGTGTGACACTTTGAGCCTAGAATATTGAACCTTTTCATAAAATTCTAATTCTAAGCTGCATTAATGCAATTCCTTTTAATTTGCATTGCTGAAATAAATGAACCTTTGCACGATATTTAAATTTTTCGAGTTTCACCTGTATATCTAGGTGTGCTCGCTCCTTGGTCCACATTCTGTGTATGCTGGAGTATGCCACAATTTCTTTTTTCATGGTTTCCATTTAAGCCTATAAGAAAAAAATATATAAAACACTCTGTGCTTCTGTGTTAGGGTCCGTTCACATGACTTTGTCCATTTTTGCAGACTGCAAACCATGGATCCACACAACGCAGACATTGGCCGTGTACACCCAGTACGATATCTGCAAGATGCGGCAAAGAATAGGATACGACTTATCTTTTGCGGTGCAGCCACATGGACCTGGAAGGACTCAGAAATAAATCGGTCAGCACTGAAGATGCAGGATGCACACAGCTGGTGTCTACGTTTTGTGGATCCGTAGTTTGTGTATTTGTATCTGTACAAATAACGTATGTATATGTGTAATGTTTGTGTATGTGTATCTGTACAAATAGCGTATGTATATGTGTAATGTTTGTGTATGAGTATGTGTATCTGTACTAGAGATGAGCGAATCAAAGTTGCCAAGTGAAATTTGATCCGAATTTCCGGAAAAATTCGATTCGCACCGAATCCGAATTTCCTCACCCTTTGCGGTAACAAACCAAATTTTTTTCTAAAATGGCTGCTGCACGTTTTAGGACATGGAGCAAGTAACTCTGGGAACGAGGGATCACCCACAATGCCATGCATGAAGCCAATCAGCAGCCAGCCTGTGATGTTACAGCCCTATAAATAGCCTCAGCCATCTTGGATTCAGCCATTTTCCAGTGTACATAGTGCAGGGAGAGACGTCAGCAGGCGCTAGGGACAGTGCTAGGAAAGACTTGAAAATGTATATTTTGCTGTATAGAACTTCAGGGAAAAGATAGGGAGGAATTATTCCACAGTATTGAAGCAGAACAGGGTTCGTAGGGGAGGTTACAGACTGGGTAATAGGAAGAATCCTATTACACCCTGCTGCACTGTCTACGGATCCAAATAGCAATTATACAGCTCTGTAATTCCAGCAAACCGTTCTTGTTTTTGGGGTGCAAGTGCTGTTTCATACAGCCATTAACAGGGTTTATTACAAATAAATATTTATATGTCTTATTTGACCTTGTGCGGTGCAGTTATATGTTCTAAAGCATTTTTTGCCATGTATTAGTGGGAAAACAGTGCTTATTAGCCATTGTGTGGTGAAGTGAGAAAATTACAGCCCTTTTTGGCATGTATTAGTGGCACAAAAATACATATTATTTGCCGTTCAGTGGTGCAGTTATATGTTCTAAAGTCTTTTGTGGTTTGTATAAGTGGAAAAAAATAAGGGCCTATTTGCCGTTCAGCGGTGCAGTTATATGTTCTAAAGCCCTTTTTGGCGTGTATTAGTGGAAAAAAGAGCTTTGTAACGGAACGCCAAGCACCCCGACCAGGTACCTCCGTTGATAGATGCTCCTAGTGCTTCCAGAGGACTCCAAGCACTCCACTTGACACCGTCAGCACTGAAGACCCCACGAACCGCCGAAGCTTGGTGGAGGTCTCGCCGTCTCCTACCCACCCGGGACCTACGACAAGGCTCCAGGCTCCAGTGGGTGAACCTCTCCTAAATGCAGAGAGCAGGAACCATGAACAAGCTCTTACAAGAGCTTATACTCAGGGGAGTATTGTGATATAGCAATCCCCAAGAGTGTAGTTATCCCATTCCCCAAACATGAGCGAAAACTTCATGAAGGTATACAAACAGGAACTCTCTTTATTTGAACACACAAGCATTGATTTATACACATCTTCCAACAAGGTTACCACCCACAGGGTTTTGTAAAAACAGCCAATCACATGCATTTACTGTATTCAAACCTTCCCAGAAATTGTACACAAAATCCCCTTCCCTCTGTCTGTAACGCAATCAACAAAATACAATGAGCAGTGTCTGAGACGCAATTAACTAATACACTGGCATTGTCTGAGACGCAATTGAATGGAGCGAAACAACTGTTGATAATCTTGCTCCAGCTCCCACTCCCTTTGGACCAGAAAGGTCAGATCTGCCCTCAACCCACTAGTTGTAGGCCAATTGTGCAAGTCCCCCCTGTAGTCAGTAATGTCCCAAATTCTAGATTCTTCTGTGCTCCCAAAGTCAATGTCTTCAAAAGACTCCCACAATAACCCAGGGCAATTATATTCCTCACCTTCGGGCTTGGCGTACTCCTCCATCCATGGAGACTGTCGTATTGTGTCCCACCATAGTGCTTGGTAAGCGTCATCCAGCCAGGTTTCCTGCAATACCAGTGTCTCAAGCTCTGACACCCACTCCGTCAATGGTTGCTCTCCCAGTAGAGGTAGTCGCAGCGCCAATCGCATTCGTAATCTCTGCTCCTCACTGGGAAGACTCTCACCCCTCCGACGCTGCACGTCCTCCAGGGCCTGGTGCCATACGCCTTTCCGCTCGGCATCCCTGTAATCCGGGTGATCTTCCTCATGGAATGCTGTGCAGGAACCAACGGCATCCATATTGCTGTAGCCAGGGGCGCTGTACGGATACTAGCGTTGCCCTCAATTTTGTAAATCCACGAACGGTGTCTCCGAGCTGCTTCTCCTCACACTAGGATGCCATCCCACTGCTTGCCACCAATGTAACGGAACGCCTAGCACCCCGACCGGGTACCTCCGTTGATAGATGCTCCTAGTGCTTCCAGAGGACTCCAAGCACTCCACTTGACACCGTCAGCACTGCAGACCCCACGAACCGCCGAAGCTTGGTGGAGGTCTCGCCGTCTCCTACCCACCCGGGACCTACGACAAGGCTCCAGTGGGTGAACCTCTCCTAAATGCAGAGAGCAGGAACCATGAACAAGCTCTTACAAGAGTTTATACTCAGGGGAGTATTGTGATATAGCAATCCCCAAGAGTGTAGTTATCCCATTCCCCAAACATGAGCCAAAACTTCATGAAGGTATAAAAACAGGAACTCTCTTTATTTGAACACACAAGCATTGATTTATACACATCTTCTAACAAGGTTACCACCCACAGGGTTTTGTAAAAACAGCCAATCACATGCATTTACAGTATTCAAACCTTCCCAGAAATTGTACACAAAATCCCCTTCCCTCTGTCTGTAACGCAATCAACAAAATACAATGAGCATTGTCTGAGACGCAATTAACTAACACACTGGCATTGTCTGAGACGCAATCAACAAAATACAATTACCAAAAGTAATGGGCTAACTTAATCACTCACAGACAGAAAACACAAATTTTTCCCCAAAACACAGAAAACACCTCAAAACTCCACACATCCCCATAATGTATACATCCATGGATAGCTCTGGATAAACAACATATCCAAAAATCACCCAGATCCGAGCAGGGGTTCCCGAATTCCATGGAAGTCACATTTGGCCGGCTGAAAGCATGGCTTTCCTGCCCAAAACAGCTCCACAGATTTAAGCTGTGCGGCCGGTCTGTCTTCTCCTTCAAAGTTAGTATGGGCCATAATCCTGGGGCAGGAGGCTGGCAAACAGCCCCCTCCAAAACACAGTGGCGAGGTTGGTTTCGCCACAGGCTTATTAGCCGTTGTGTGGTGAAGTGAGAAAATTACAGACTTTTTTGGGGTATTTTAATTTCCTTTTTATTTATTTATTTGATCTAACAGTATGTCAGACAGAGAAGTGCCAGGCCCTGCACAGGGGAGTTGCAGAGGCCTAAATGTTTCTGGCGCAGGAACAAGTCCCAGCAGAGTAAGGGGGCATGGCATCAGGAGTCGCAGTGAGAGGCCTGAGCTCCCGGTGTCATCTAGTGGTCATGTCTTGACCAGCAACCCAGCGGTTCTTGACTGGTTGACTTGGTCAGCCACTTCGTCCCAAGTGACATCAGACACCCCCAGCCAAGAGTCGGTGGGTTCGTCAGACACAACCCTTAGTTGGCATGGCCCGGGAGCAGGCCCTGTGCCCTCACCTGTCCTCAACCTGCCTCTGTCCTTTTCTGTTCCCTCAGCCAGAGAAGTATTATATTCTGTGACAGCGAGGACGAGCTACTAGAGGACAGTCAGCAGCTACTGGCCAGCCAAGATGTGGAGGAGACATCCGCAGCTTCCTCCGGTAGGTGGGCAAGTAGTGATGACTCTGATGAGGAGAGTCACATGGGAGCAGGTGTTGCAAGCGGTCAGGCTCCTGGCCCTGAGACCGTTGAGGGGGACATCAGCGACGTGCAGACAGTAGCGGATGATGATGATGATGTAGCCGATCGCATTTGGGAGCCGGGTGAAGAAGGGGTTTCATCATCAGAAGAAGAGGGTGGAAGCTTGTGCCTGAGGCAGTGGCTGAGCCAGCAGGGTGGCAGCATGGCTGTGAGTCAGCATGGTGGCAGCAGTGGGAGGTCGGGAGAGAAACGTGCTCAGGGTAGACCACCTGCTTTGCAGGAGCCTAAGGGCCTGGAAAGTAGCAGTGCAGGGGTTCATGGAGGCAGCGGTAGCAGGCAGTCAGCGCATAGTTTTGGTGGGTAAATGCGTTTGTTAGCGGTGTGGCAATTTTTTGTTAGTCCACCGGAGGAGGTGAATACGACCATTTGCCGGATTTGTGGTCAAAAGGTGAAGCAAGGCCAGGGTGCCAATGTTGGAACCGCGGCCCTGCGTCAACACATGCAGCGTCACCATAAAGTGGCCTGGGAGAACCGTGGCTCCAATGTTGTGGTCCAGCCTGCTGCAGCAACCGCTGCATCACCCAGTGGCATGCACCCAATTTCATGTAGTCAAGGCTGCACCACCTTGAGGGAGCTGTCTGTCCTTCCCATCATATGCTGGTCCTGATGGTCCTGCTCCTCCTCCTCCTACTCCTCGTGATTAATTACGTCAGTAACCGATCACCGAAGCGATTGCCAAGAGACAACAGTATGCGTGCACTCATCCAACGGTGTAGAAGCTGAATGTGCTCCTGGCCAAGTTGCTGGTGCTGCAGTCCCTCCCTTTCCAAGTGGTGGACTTTGCACCTTTTAGAAAACTGATGGCTTGTGCCGAGCCAAGGTTTAGAGTCCCAAGCCGTCATTTCTTTGCCAAAAAGGCAGTAACAGCCCTGCACACGCATGGAGAACAGAAGGTGGGCCAGCCCTTGAGCCTGTCGGTGTCTGCCAAAGTGCACGGCAGCGCCGACGCATGGAGCTGTAACTATGGTCAGGGACAATATATGTCCTTTACGGCCCACTGGGTGAATGTTGTTCCTGCACAGCCACACCAGCAACTTGGCCAGGTGACGCCGCTTCCATCTCTACGTTGTCACACAATTGGTCCTGTGACAATGTCCACCTCTGCCTTCTCATCCTCCACCGTTTCCTCAGCCTCCACTGCAGGGACAATTCACAGTGCCCCTCCAGAATACCACATGTGCAGGGCATGGCGGTTTCACGCTGTTCTGCAACTCGTTTGCCTGGGCGAACGGAATCACACAGGGGAAGAACTGCTCCATGTCCTTCATCAATAAATCGAATCCTGGCTTTCTCCGCGACAACTGAAAATTGGAACCATGGTGACTGACAACGGGAAGAACATGGTGTTGGCACTGCATCAAGGAGGGCTGAGCCATGCGCCCTGCATGGCACACGTGTTCAATCTGATTGTCAAGCGGTTCCTGAAGTCTTCCACCCATCTGCAAGACATCCTAAAAATGGCCAGGAAACTTTGCATGCACTTCAGCCACTCGTACACCGCAAATCACACCCTCCTTATGCTGCAGCGGCAGAAGGGCATCCCCGAACATTGGCTGATATGCAACGTTTCCACCCATTGGAATTTTACCCTCTATATGTTGGACCAACTACAGTATACGAACAGAGAAAGGCCATAAACGATTTCTTGATGATCCAAGTAGACAGGAGTACTCCCCTGTGTAACTTCGATGTCAGCCAATGGCAGCTCATGCGTGACACCTGCCATTTGCCATGAGGCCCTTTGAAGAGGCCACGTTATTTGTCAGTCGCCAGGACTACAGGATGAACAACGTCATTCCACTGCTTCATGTCCTGGAACAGATGCTGGTAAATCTGGCTGGTCAGAGGGACTGTAGACGTGGCACCTAGCCCTGTGGCGGCTGAACTGGAAGAGGAGGAGGACATTGGAGCACAAGCAATGTGTAGCGAAATGGGTGGTTTTTCTACACAGGTGACAGGAGAGGAGGAACAGTAGCAACCAGAGGAGCTACAGGGCGATGAGGAAGACGAGCCAGAGGACCCAGACACACGCAGTATGCAGTGGAGATGGAGGCAGGTAGTCCCTCCGAGTCACTTGCACAAATGGCCCGATGCATGCTCACTTGCTTGCGTAGTGACAGACGAATTGTCAACATTCGGCAGAGGGATGACTTCTGGCTCTCGACCTTGTTGGACCCTCGCTACTAGTCCAAAATGGGGGCCTTTTTTACACCTGCTGAGAGGGAGGACAAACTGAACTACTATAGAGGCATCCTACAGTATGTAGTCAGTGCCATTGTCCATCCTCTTGCAGGTCTGACTGGGGGGGGGGCCCTCTGCGCTCACGTTTCTTTGCCATAACTGCTGTGGCAAGGTGGGGGGTAGGAGCAGTTCCAGCTCCATCAGCACCAACTTGAGTCTAGAGTCACTGATGAGCAGCTTTCTTCACCCGCCTAGTGAAGAAACTACTCACCAGCAGCAGCAGCTAGACCTGGAGCAGGACCTGAACCAGGAGGTGGTGGCATACTTGGACAGTACCCTGCCACCCCACATTGAAGATCCGCTGGACTACTGTGCAGCCAAACTGGATTTGTGGCCGCAACTAGCAGAGTTTGCATTTGAAAAGCTGTCCTGCCTGGCCAGGAGTGTGGCATCAGAGCGGGTGTTTAGTGTGGCGGAGGCCATAGTTACCCCAAGAAGAACTCGCCTGTCCACCCAAAAATGTGGAGAGAGTGACCTTTGTCAAGATGAATCAGGCGTGGATCAGCCAGGGTTTCCACCCACCAATGCCTGATGCATCAGACTAGATCACCCATGGTGCCACACCAACACTTTGACAAAAGAGACCGGTTTCTTCTGGCTACCTGCCTCAGCTACTATTTTGATGCTGCCACCCACCTGATGCCACACATCTGATGCCAAGTGCTCCTTCTTTCACCTACCATCTTCAGCTGATACTGGTATTGCCACTCACCTCCCCACTCTATCACGGGGTCACTCTGTGGTCTCCTGATGCTGCTGCCACCTCCACACTATGTCACCTTGCCACCCTGTGGTCTCCTGATGCTACTGTTACCTCCACACTATGTCACCTTGCCACTCTGTGGTCTCCTGATGCTGCTGCCAACTCCACACTATGTCACCTTGCCACTCTGTGGTCTCCTGATGCTGCTGCCACCTCCACACTATGTCACCTTGCCACTCTGTGGTCTCCTGATGCTGCTGCGACCTCCACACTATGTCACCTTGCCACTCTTTGGTCTCCTGATGCTGCTGCCACCTCCACACTATGTCACCTTGCCACTCTGTGGCCTCCTGATGCTGCTGCCACCTCCACACTGTCATTGTGCCATTCTGTGGCCTCCTCCTGATGCTGATGCCACCTCCACACTGTCATTGTGCCACTCTGTGGCCTCCTCCTGATGCTGCTGCTGCCGCCACCTCCACACTCTGTCATTGTGGCATTCTGTGGCCTCGTGATGCTGCTGCTGCCACCTTCACACTGTCATTGTGCTACTCTGTGGCCTCCTCTTGATTCTGCTGCCACTTCCAGACTCTGTCATTTAGCCACTCTGTGGTCTCCTCATGCTGCTTTCACCTCACCACTATGTCATAGGGCCACTCTGTGGACTTCTCATGCTCTTCCCACCCTCCCCACTTCATGACTGGGCCACTATTTTAACTTTCGGCCTGGCTGACATCATCATTTATTTGACCTTTCCGATCTTTCAGAAGGAAGGACAAATGAGACGCACAACGGATCCTGTCTATGTAACAGCTGTAAGGTCTGCATGACATGGTCCCTATTTTGCATCACAATTGGCTTATGATTTGGTAGCCAAAGCAGCAACGTGGGTACAAAACACAGAAGACATGCAAATATTCCATTCACTTGTCATCTCTGTTTTGGATCTACTCCTGTTTTTTTTTGGGCTTTAGCAATACTGATGGATTACTGACCAAATGCTGACCGAGTGAAGGCGAATGCTCCACAGACAGGATTTTTTTTGGGGGTTATTGTTCTGACGGATCAGAGGAAGGGCAAATTAATCAGTAACGTCAACACAAACTTACTGCTGACACCCTCTCCACTCTGTTGGGGGGGCTCTTCTTGTATAAGCGTTTAATAGAACAGGTTCTGTAGACATCTATGTAGAATCAGCTGCCAACGGTGTAAAAGGAGTGCGCTTCTTCTTGATGATAGCATTGACCTGTAAGGCTGAGTTCCCACTTGAGTTATTTGGTCAGTTTTGGCCCTGTAACTGCCCAAATAAGTGAAGTGTGCAGCGATTCTAAGAGCGACGCCTGTCATTGACGTTTCATACTGACTCACAGTATTGTTTCACTACCACAGCAGACTCCCTATGCGTGTTACTGAAAGGCATAGTGTTGTACACCACTATACAGGCTCTCTGCAGCCAGGAAATAACCATTTTTTTATGCGATTCGCCACAAATAAATTCGGATCGAACTGAATTTTTTCTAAAAATTAGGTGAACCAGCCAAAAATCGAGAAATTCACTCTTCTCTAATCTGTACAAATACCATATGTATATGTGTAATATTTGTGTATGTGTATCTGTACAAATAATAAACATAATAACATTAAAACACAATCAATACGTTAACAAAGAGTGAGGTAAAATTATCCATATCTCCAAGTGTACCAGTATAAATAGATCTTTCTTTATAAATGTACTGTACTGCTTCATAGCTGCATTGACAGGTTTCAATAGTGCAGATCTTTAGCACCTTTGTTATGCACCTACGGCTTGTTTGCTCTGTGTATCTGAATTTTTTAAACTTTTTTTTAATACTTTTCTAGTATGTGGAAACATCTTGATTAGAACCTATAGATGAATGAATACAGATAAAGTTTGCTTCTGATTATATATTAGAGTACCATATATACTGTACATATACATACATAAACTATATATATATATATAGATAGATAGATATAAACAGTATATATTTTATATGCAGAAATAGTTGTAATAAACAGCTTATCTTTTGCAATTTCCTGCAATCAATTCTTCAAATCCTTTGAACTTGTGAAATGATCCAGGTACGACCGTCATTCTTTTCACAAGTCACTGTGATGTCATACTGTGCTAGTATCTTGGCAACACAAAAACAAAACAGACAGGGATGGCTTAAGGTAGACTAGCTGTTTCATTTTTTAGAATGGTGGGTAGTGATTATGTGGATTTGTGAAATTGAGAGATACATTTTAAGTCCCATAAGATAACCAAAGCTTACATGTAGCCTTACATTTGAATTTAATATTTACACCAGGAACCCGTCTCAAAACTGTTATTCACATGTTGGGCTATATATGCTCTAGTGCAAGTGTTGGCCTAAGGCTCCATTCACACGTCCGCAATGTGTTTTGTGGATCCACGGATCCGCAAAACACAGACAGCGGCAATGTGCGTTCCGCATTTTGCGGACCGCACATTGCCGGCACTAATAGAATATGCCTGTTCTTGACCGCAATTGCGGACAAGAATAGGACATGTTCTATTTTTTTGCGGAACGGAAGTGCGGATCCGCAATTCCGTGTCCGGGCAGCACATCGGAACGAAATTGCGGACGTGTGAATGGACCCTAAGGGAGCTGTCCAGCCATTTATAATAAAAAAAATAATTGGAAAAGGTTTTAAAACAAAATATAGAAGTAATATTCACCTCATCGATCCCTGTTGCTCTATTTCAGAACCATCCCTGGCTCTGGGACCACTGCTTCTCTGCATGTCTTTGGCCCTCTTGGCATGGACATGTGACATTGAAACTAATCCCTGGTGATTGGCCCAGCATCATTTGTCTGTGCCTATAAGCAAAAAGAAGTAAAGACAGGTAAGTAATCTGGTAAGCATCAGAAATAAAGCTGCAGGTGATCGGTGAGGTGAACATTCTTTAATTTCTAAAGCTTTTTAAGTGAATTTTTAGATATTTTAAATGGCTGTACAACCTGTTTAGCAAAATAAAAAATAGACAAAATGTATAAAAAAAATGTGTTTTTCTTACAAACATGTTACATTAAGCAACCAGATAATATGTTTGTTGGAAAAGTTTAATTCCTTGGGAATAAGTGCCTGGTTTCTTTGGTTGGAAGAGAAGCAACAAGCCTCGTTCCTGAGCCTACAATGCACATTCAATTGACCATACACATTAGATGTAAGCTGGCTGAACCCCCTGATTTTGGTGAGACCAGTTGACCATCTAATGTGTATAATGACCTCTACAGAATCAGGGCAATAAATATTGAGTTTTGTTTGGCTGTTAACCCTTGCTTTGTTAATGGAATAAATTGATTAAAATTGAAAATCTGCCAAAAAAAGTGAAATTCTGAAATTTCATCTACATTTTCCTTTAATTCTTGTGGAACACCTAAAGGGTTAACAAAGTTTGTAAAATCAGTTTTGAATACCTTGAGGGGTGTAGTTTCTAAAATGGGGTCATTTTTGGGAGGTTTATATTATGTAAGCCTCACAAAGTGATTTCAGACCTGAACTGGTCCTTAAAAAGTGGGTTTTGGAAATTTTCTGAAAAATTTCAAGATTTGCTTCTAAACTTCTAAGCCTTCTAGCGTCCCCAAAAAATAAAATGGCATTCAGAAAATGATCCAAACATAAAGTAGACTGTAACAGGGTTCCGAAGGTGCACTCGGTCCCCCATTGCCCGCAGAACTGTTGCTTAGCTTTGGGAATGAGGATCTGTGTTTGACCTCATTCCCAGGGCGGCTTTACTGCTGGGTAGCTCCCTGCTCCTAAGTCTGCCTTGAGCGCCGAGCTGATCACTCGGTGCTCAACTGGTTGGTCTGTCGGTCATGTGACGCTGGCCACATCACATGACCCTCACTCCCCACTATAGCCACAGGTTGCCTGTTAATTCCTAGGTTCCTGGCTATTTGTTGGACTACTGAATACACACCTGATTCCGTTCCCTGACGATTCTTTTGCCTGCTCCTCCTGTACTGCGCATCCGTCCTGGTATTGTGACCTCAGCTCCCACCTGACTACTCTCTTAGGACTCCTCTACTCTCCTGGTATTTGACCCCGGCTTCTCCTGACCATTCTTTGCTTAACCCTTTGTACTGCGTAGCTCTCTTGGTTCTGACCCGGTCCGTTCATGTTCCGTATTTTGTCTTGTCTGTATTCCCTGCATGTATCCTAAGTTAGGGACTGTCGTTCAGTTGTCCCCTGTCATCAGGACTCGTGAGGCAAGTAGGCACGGCCAGGGGTGAGGGTGGAGCGCAGTGGTCACTATCCTTCCCCCTGTGTGAGTGTGGACGTGACCGTTACATAGACATATGGGAAATATTATATGAGGTATCACTATCTGTTTTAAAAGCAGAGAAATTGAAATTTGGAAAGTTGTGAATTTTTCCAATTTTTGGTATATTTGGTATTTTTTTTAATAAAAATTTGACTGAAATTTACCAATATCATGAAGTACAATGTAGTACAATGTCACGAGAAAACAGTCTCAGAATGGCTTGGATAAGTAAAAGCGTTCCAAAGTTATGACATGTTAAATTTCCAAAAAACAGCCTGATCCTTAAGGTGAAAAATGGCAGGGTCCTGAAGGGGTTAAAGATGCTCCAAACTTATTAAACAACAACATTTGATAAATTTGACTTAAAAAATTCCCCTCATGATAACCCCCCCAATGTTGCAAATTGCAAATATTACTTATAAGCTTCAACATTGATTAAATTCCCAGTTGACTGCTCCAAAATTGAAACTTTAAAGGGAGTCTATCAGCACATTCGACAGCGATAAACTGCTGACAGCACTATGTAGGGGCTGGGGAGAGTAGTACACACATACCTCTTTTGGGGAGCTTTTATCATTAGGTGCAGTGAGAATATGAATTTTTATTGAAATTATGTTCTCTCAAGTGCCCAGGATGGGGCTTCACTGTAAAATGTTCTATTCTGTCTGCATTCAGCTACTAAACAGTCCCCCTCTGCATCTTCATACTAATAAAAAAAATTGTATGATAAACCCCTTCCCGACATCTGCCATACATGTACTGCACATCGGTAACTTTCCTACAGCAGCAGTACAGGTATGGCGCTGATCGGCCAGGTGCAGGAGCTGCGCCTGCCCAATCAGCGGCAGGGGTCAGGCTGTTCCTGACAGTCATGCACCTGCTGTATACTCCAGCATCGGTGAATACACAGATAAGGGTTGCCAACCGTTCAGAAATTTCTGGACAGTTCGTAAAAATAGACGTGTCTGTGATTTTTTTAAGGCTGGTGGTACTTTACTAGAATATCTTGGTGGTAATTATGATTTTACAGCTCACAGTAAATGCAGCCAATACAATTCATCAGTATATTGAGCTATAGACATGTATTACTTATAATCTTTATAATTTATTATGGTTTTCCAATTTGCCTGTAGAAAATGTTGGCTGTCCGTGATTTTGAGATAAGTTGTCCTGAAAAATTCTGGTTGGCAACCCTTACACAGATGCTGGTGCTTTATACACTGTGTAATACACTTACAGCCAAAGCATTACAATACAGATGTATTGTAATATATTGTAGAGGAGATCAGACCCCCAAAAGTTAATGTCCCACAGTGGGACAAAAAAATAAAAATAAATAAAAAATGTTAAAGTGTATATCATGATAAAAAAAATAAACGTTTCAAGTAAAACAATAAAAAAAGACCCCTTTCCCATAATAAACACATCTAAAAAAAAATTTTATAAAATAAAAAAACAGACATTACCGACTTAACATAATATATCACATGATCTACCCTGTCAGTTAAACACTGTAAAAATTCATAAATAAAACTACACTAAAATAGCAATTTTTTGGGGTCACTTTGCCTTACAAAAAGTTTAGTATCAAGCGATCAAAAAGTACAATTTAACCCACAATGGTACCACTGAAAATGTCACCTGATCCTGCAAAAAATTAGCCCCTACACAAGATGATTGGCATAAAAATAAAATAAATATGGCTCTCAGAAAATGGCAACACAAAAACAGCATTTTATTTCAAAAATTATTTTATTGTGTAACATTGCAAACAAAAATAAAAAAAAGACATATTACATATCGCTGCATCTGTAATGATCTGCTCTATAAAAATATCTAATGTTCTACACCTTCAGGTGAATGCTGTAAAAAAAGAAAATTCAAAACATCCATTTTTTGTTACCCTGCCTCACAAAAAGCGTAATAGCAAGCAGTCAAAAAGTACTATGTACTCCTATATGGTACCAATAAAAAAAACTCATCCCGCAAAAAATGAGCCTCCACACAAGATGAACAGCAGAAAAATAAAAATATGGCTTTCAGAAAATGGTGACACAAAAACAAGATTTTTTTCTTTCAAAATTGCTTTGTGCAAAAGTGGTAAAACTTAAAAAAAAAAATATAAAATTGATATCTCTGTAGTTTTACTCACCAGCAGAATAAAGATAATGTGCCATTTTTCCTGCAGCAATAACAAATCCCAAAAAGCAATGACAGAGTTGCCGTCTTTATCCTGCTTCCCAAAAAGCAAAATAAAAAGTGATCAAAAAGTTCAGTTGAGACAAAAATTAAATGTATCGTTGTCAGAAAATGACTGTACTGGTCTCAAGAGGCTGATCAATAGCAACATGGTGCCCATAAACCATTCCACCAAAATCTGCCCTCCAAAAACCTTATGGCACTCCTTCTCTTCTTATTCCTTCTGTGTGCCCAAACACCAATTGACGACTAGATATGGGGTATTGTCATGTTAAGGAGAAAATGCTTATCAAAATCTGTGGTGCTTTTTCTCCTATTAACCCTTGTGAAAATAAAAAATGGGTAGCTTATGCAATATTGTATTAGAAGAAATTAACATTTTCATTTCCACAACCAAATGTTTCTAAATTCTATGGAAAGCAGGTGGGGTCAAAGTGGTCAGTACACCCCTCAATAAGATCCTTGAAGGGTGTAGTTTCTAAAATGGGGTAACTTTTTGGGGGATTCTACTATGGTACATGGCACCCAAAAACCATTCCAGCAAAATCTGCCCTCCAAAAACCATATGGTGCTCCTTTCCTTCTGAGCCGTGTGCCCATAGAGCAATTTACGACCACACATGGGGTGTTTCTGTAAACTGCAGAATCAGGGTAATAAATATTGAGGTTTGTTTGGCTGTTAACCCTTTCTACATTACAGGGGAAAACAATTATTAAAATGTGAAAATCTGCTAAAAAAGTGAAATTTTGCCTTCATTTTTCTTTAAATCTTGTAAAACATATAAAGGGTTAAACAGATTTTTAAAATCAGTTTTTGATAACTTGAGGGGTGTAGTTTCTAAAATGGGGTCATTTATGGGTGGTTTCTACTACATAAGTGACTTCAAAACTCAATTGGTCCTTAAAAGAGTGGATTTTGGAAATTTCCTTAAAAATTTCCAACTTTGCTTCTAAAAATCAAAGCCTTCTAATGTCCTAAAAAAATAAAATGACATTCATAAATGATTCAAACATAAGGTAGACATATGGGAAATGTTAATTAATAACTACTTTATGAAATATCACTAGTCATCTTAAAAGAAGAGAAATTCAAATTTAGAAAATAGTGAATTTTTCAAAATTTTTGGTAAATTTTTGATTTTTTTATAAATAAAGGCAAAACATTGACTCAAATTTACCTTTAATATAAAGTACAAGTGTGTTACAAGAAAACAATCTCGGAATTAGGCTACATGCAAACGACCGTATGTGTTTTGCGATCCACAAATTGCAGATCCGCAAAAAAAAAAAATGGCAGATCCATTGAAACAATGCATATCCTTGTCCGCAAAATGGACAATAATAGGACATGTTCTATTTTTTTGCGTGGCTACGGAACGGAGCAACGGATGCGGACAGCATATGGAGTACTGTCCGCATCTTTCACGGCCCCATTGAAGTGAATGCCATTTTTGCAGCTCGGATGCGGAACCAAACCACGTTCTTGTGCATGTAGCCTTAATTGGATAAGTAAAAGTGTTCCAAAGTTATTACCACATAAAGTGAATATACAAACTACAGATTGGCGTGGTATTAAAAAGCAGGAAGTGTTCAACCCCATATGCAGTGGTGCATCTATATAGGGGGAGCAGATCCTGCACTTGTGGCCCGTTGCTAATGGCAATCCGCAGCAAAAAATGCATACAATGGAGGATGCGTGCAGCGGACCACAAGTACCACAATGGACATCCTACACAGGATAGCAAATGTGTGGATGTGATAAACAGTAAAAGTAATATAGCAAAAACAAAGATAGGTGCATACTGCGGTCTTACTAACCCTCGTACTGGTGTAAAATTGAGAGACTAGCCAACATATCCTGCTTGGAGGACATGTCTGAGCCCGAGCACCGCGCCACGGTTTCTCAAGTAGTTCGGGACCTAACGCTAAACCTACCTTGTTTTTGTTATATTATTTTTACTGTTTATCACATCCACACATATGATATCCTGTGTAGGATGTCCATTGTGGTACTTGTGGTCCGCTGCACGCATCCTCCATTGTATGCATTTTTTAAGAGTGGCGTTTGAGACACCAGTCTTGTGCTAGCGCTGACCTCTACATAACTTTGGCGCATCCACCGGCAGTCTAAATCTACACTAGCTCCCTTGCTGGCGTAGATTTAGATATTTTTCTACACCTAAGGCTACTTTCACACTAGCGTTCGGAGCGGATCCGTCTGATGTTTCATCAGACGGATCCGCTCCGATAATGCAGACGTTCGCATCCGTTCAGAACGGATGCGTCTGCTTTAAAACTTAGAAAATTTTCTAAGTGTGAAAGTTGTCTGAGCGGATCCGTTCAGACTTTACATTGAAAGTCAATGGGGAACGGATCCGCTTGAAGATTGAGCCATATTGTGTCATCTTCAAGCGGATCCGTCCCCATTGACTTACATTGTAAGTGTGGACGGATCCGCTCGCCTCCGCACGGCCAGGCGGACACCCGAACGCTGCAAGCAGCGTTCAGGTGTCCGCTCACTGAGCGGAGCGGAGGCTGAACGCTGGCAGGCGGATGCATTCTCAGTGGATCCGCCTCCACTGAGAATGCATTGGGGCCAGACGGATGCGTTCGGGGCCGCTCGTGAGCCCCTTCAAACGGTGCGCACGAGCGGACACCCGAACGCTAGTGTGAAAGTAGCCTAAAACAGGCGTAGAAAATGATAAATAACACAGGCCAGCCTGACCGCCCTCTTCCCCGACCATGCCACCCGCTCTTTTGTGGACCTAGCATGAGCAAGGAAAAGTCGCAGAATCAGCCGCAAATCCGCTTTGTGACCGAACCAGTGCCAGACATACGCCAAAAATTGGCGTATATCTAATTATAAATGACCCTCAAAGTGCTAAGTCCTATGTGCAATCAATATATGCTAGCCAAATGTTTAGGAAGCGGATGAATCCACATACTGAAGTGTCGCAACGGATAGTCCCAAAGATGTATCCGATCCTTGAAGAGTTTAAAGAGGTTTTCTGAGATTTTTTATCTGGGGACCTATCCTCTAGATAGGTCATCAGTATCTGATCGTTTTGCACTCGCGTGAGAAAAATCGCGCATGTTTGGTACCCAAACCCGAACTTCTTCACAGAAGTTCGGGCTTGGGATCGGTGTTCTGTAGATTGTATTATTTTCCCTTATAACATGGTTATAAGGGAAAATAATAGCATTCTGAATACAGAATGCTTAGTAAAACAGTGCTGGAGGGGTTAAAAAAAAATAAAAAATAATTTAACTCACCTTAGTCCACTTGATCGCGATGCCGGCATCTCCTTCTGTCTCCTTTGCTGAACAGGACCTGTGGTGAGCGTCCATTACAGGTCAAGAACCTTTGATGACGTCACTCCGGTCATCACATGATCCATCACCATGGTAAAAGATCATGTGATGGATCATGTGATGACCGGAGTGACGTCATCAAAGGTCCTGTTCCTGTATTTAATGCTCACCAGAGGTCCTATTCAACAAAGGAGACAGAAGGAGATGCCGGGCTATTCGATCAAGTGGATTAAGGTGAGTTAAATTATTTATTATCAAATAAGAAAAGGCTCCACCAGCAAACTACTGGAGCTCAGCCTTTCAGTTACCAGCTGAAAAAAGAGATCAAATCAATAGAAATATAGGCTGGCTCACAGTATTTTTGCATTAATTTTTTTTATTAATACACTAAATTAAATGACTTGTACCATCATACAACATACATACATGCATACATGTGTAAATATAGGTGTATAAGTGCGGAGCTCACGCACAATCCTATATATCTGGAGTACTCCTAATAGGACCAAATGGCTAGAGTGAGGCTGCAAGAGATATTCAAATGAACCGCTTGTATGTCCAGGACATGGATGGCAATTTGCCAGGTGATTGAAACAAAAGTTCAAACAAAGATTACAAAATGTCCTTGCTGTATTCTCATCAAGAGAGGTTCTGCATTCACATAACCTGTAACAGATCTTAGCCGCAACTGTTAGACAGTGCTCCACTCATTTTTTTGCTTGCGGAGCAAGATTTCAGACAAGCTCACTCAGCGTCTCACGTGTCCGCAAAAATACTGTGAGCCAGCCTATATTTCTATTGAGTTAAATTATTTATATTTTTTTTTAACCTCTCCAGCGCTGTTTTACTATGCATTCTGTATTCAGAATGCTATTATTTTCCCTTATAACCATGTTATATCGTCTCCTAGCAACCGTGCGTGAAAATCGCAACGCATCCGCACTTGCTTGCAGATGCTTGCGATTTTCAAGCAACTCCATTCATTTCTATGGGGCCTGCGTTACGTGAAAAACGCACAAAGAGGAGCATGCTGCGATTTTCACGCAACGCACAAGTGATGTGTGAAAATCACCGCTCATGTGAACAGCCCCATAGAGATGAATGGGTCGGTATTCAGTGCGGGTGCAATGCGTTCCGCACGGAATACTCGCTTGTGTGAAAGGGGCCTTAAGGGAATCAAAGTCCGAATTTAAAGGAAAATTATATTCACGCAAAGCCGAATTTCCTCATGCTTCATGGTAGCGAATAGCGTAAAAAAAATATCATACTTACCTCATCCATCTGCTCGTGATGGGCCGGCCACCGCCATCTTGATTGAAGTTCTCGCACAAAATACCAGGCCACACGAGGTTTCACTCTAGATCTTAAAACAAGATGGCATCCGCCGGCCCTTCGTGAGCAAATGGATGAGGTAAGTATGACTTAATTAATAATATTATTTTTTATTTCATGTATTAACGCAGCATCTGAGGGTTACAATGATGGGGAGCGGCGTAATTAACGCTCCCTGTCATTGCACCCACTACTTACAAAGAAATGTGCTTCATGACAAAGTAATTAGTCACCAAGCTAATTTATTTGTAAAATTCATCGAAGCAGCTGAATCGAACTTTTGATACTTCGTTCATCTCTACTTTTAACCCTAAGAGCACGGGCGATTTTCCATTTTTGCATTTTCATTTTTTCTCCCTGCCTACCCAGAGCCATAACTTTTTTCTTTTTTCTGTTCACTTAGCCACATGAGAGCTTTCTTTTTATGCAGGACAAGTTGTACCTTCTAATGGAACTATTTTATATTGCATACAATGTGGTGGAAAGCTGGAAAAAAAATCCAAATATGGTGGAAATGGAAGAAAATGCTATTTCACCACAGTTTTATGGGTTTTGTTTTTACGGTGTTCCCTACACAGTAAAACTGACCTGTTACCTTCATTCTCCAGGTCAGTACAATTAACTATTCCCCACCTATATACACTGACCAAAAATATAAACGCAACACTTTCGGTTTTGCTCCCATTTTGCATGAGCTGAACTCAAAGATCTGAAACATTTTCTACATACACAAAAGACCCATTACTCTCAAATATTGAGCACAAATCTGTCTAAATCTGTGTTAGTGAGCAGTTCTCCTTTGCCAAGATAATCCATCCCACCTCACAGGTGTGGCATATCAAGGTGCTGATTAGCCAGCATGAATATTGCCCATACCATAACCCCACGGCCACCATGGGCCAATCGATCCACAACGTTGACGTCAGCAAACCACTTTCCCAACACGATGCCACACACGCTGTCTGCCATCTGCCCTGAACAGTGAAAACCAAGACTCATCCATGAACAGAACGCCTCTCCAACTAGGGAGGTCAAGAAATGAAAAAATTGGTGATTTATTTTTTTCAGTTACACCATTCGATGTATGGGATAAATATTTTTATATTTTAATAGTACAGATAGTACTTCATATTATCACTACTCCTGATGAGAAAAGCACCACAAACGCTAAGTTTGTCCTGTTCTCCAAAGCCTCACCCTAGTGCTGTCAACAGTTTAGTATGATCAAAACTGCTGATAGACTCCCTTTAACTCTTTACCAGTTTTCGTATATTTCCTAATGTACCTAAACTAGTTAAAACAGCAAGATTTTGTAATATACTGCTCCTTCTAGAAGAGTGCACAGGTGCCATATACATCATATATTTCCCTCTTATTTGACTGAGCATATCAGTTTGTGTAGAGTGATATACATACAGCCCCCCTCATTTGTACAATATTGACGTATATTACACACACTTCAAAAGCATTTCTAAACAACTATTTTTGCAATGCTATAATTCCTTTACTACTGTGTAACATGGCTACAATTCTATGGAGCAGAATATACAGATGCCTCATCTCTGTTCACGGCTGGACAGTTTGTTGAAAAAATCATGAAATCATGCAGGCATTTTGAACAAGAGATAAAAGGAAATATAAACAGTGACTTGCAGAATTCCGCTGTCTTAAAAATGCCCAAGTCTACATGTATATTTGTTTAAGGTCTCATGCACATGACCATGTCCATTTTGCCCAAACTGTGGATCCACAAAATACGGATGCGGTCATATGCCATCCACATTGTGTTACGGACCCATTGACTGCCATGGCTCTGCGGTCCACATTTTGTTGAACAGGTAAGTGGATAGAACAGACAAACAGATGCAGAGAGCATATGGAAGTCATCCATGTGCTTTCCGTATCTGTATGTCCAGTCCGCAAAAGACAGAACATGTCCTATACTTATCCACAAATTGCAGACCACGGTCCTATTGAAGTCAATGTGTCATGACCGGCGTCACGCAAAGGGAGGGAAATGGGAAAGCCCTGTCCAAGGGAGAGGGAAAGGTGGTGACCCCTAACTCACCTTGAGGCTGGCACCTGACTGCCCTGACGTCCCTAGACGGGTTCCTCACCCGTACGCCGATCACGTGCCTAAACCCTGGCTTTCCCTAAGATGAGCCCTACGTAGTGAACAGGGCGGTGGGATCACTAGTCCGCACCACTGACACTAAAGGAAAACACTAAGGAGAGGACAGACAATACAGACAAAACATATAATCCCAGGTGGGTGACAAACGCAGACAACAAAAGCCCAACAGGGATCCGGAGGGTAACGCTCTGGAACAGCAACCAGGGATCACAGCTACTCAGCTCCAGTGGGTCAGTATAGAAGTCCAGGCAGGAAGCTCTATATCTGGCAACCAGAGAAGTGGGAGAGGGGAATATAAGGAGGTTGGGAGTGCTGGACAAGGAACAGCTGAGGAGAAGGAGCTACGGATCCCTGAGTAAGCCAAAAAGGATTGCAAGGCAAACCCAGAAAGCTACCATTAAGAAACAGCACTATCTTTATACATAGAGCGCGCAGCCACCCGCTGCGACTTCCTGACCCCGGGTATAACGGAGTCAGACGTGGCTCTTGACACCCTTGTGACACAATGGGTCTGTAACAAAATGCGGGTGGCACAGAGGCCACATCTGTATTTTGCGGATCATGGTCAAGTGGATGAGGCCTTAGCTTAATATTGAGCATTGAAATTTATGATACTGTAATCTAAGGTATATTGTTTTAAATTAACCCCTTCCTGACTGCCCAACATAAATTTACGTTGGTTGTCGGACATTTAAAAATGGCCCCGCTTGTAAGCAATGAATTGGTGAAACGGAAAAAAAGTCAAAATGGAAATTCGCTGATTTTGATCCAAAAGTCATTGACACCCCCAAATTGTATCAATGAAAATTACATATTGTCCTGCAGAAATGAGCCCCCACACAGCTCCGTACACATAAGTACACATAAAAATAAAAAAATTATAGGAGTCAGAATATGGCAATGCAAACTATTTAACCCCCTTAGTGACCACCCACATGCCTTTTTACAGTGGTCACTAAGGGACCTTAGGCTGGGCTGCCCTTTTTTCACATGAGAGCCGCGGCCCTGCTCTAACAGCTCGGACCGACAGGGGTGCTGATCCGGGCTGTTTAATGCTTTACATGCCGCAGGCAATGTCGCCCACCACATGTAAAGCGCTGACAGAGGGAGCGGACTCCCTCTGTCTCCCATCGGCACCCCGCAAATGCTATCGCGGGGTGTCGATGTGTGTATAGGCAGGCTGAGGTCTTATGAAGGCCCCAAGCCTGCCTTGAGTAGTTTCCAGCAGGCTGGTCAATGTCAGTATAGAACTGACATTAAAATACAATGCACTATAGGGATAATGCATTGCATTTTAAAATCAATCAGAATATTGCCCTCACAAAACTCCATAGAAAGAAAAATAAAAAAGTTATGGGCCTTGGGAAGTGGCAATGCAAAAACATTTTATTCCTTTAACAAAAAGGGGTTTTAGTGCAAAAAAGTTGTAAAACGTAAAAAAATTGATGTATTTTATATCACTGTAATCAGACTGACCCAGAGAATTAAGATGTTATGTTATTTATATTGAAAAATAAACATCGTAAAATTTATTACGTAAAAACACAGTGACAGTAATGCTGTTTTTCCCATCTCCCTGCCAGAAAGAGTTAAACCTCCCAAAACCATCCCAAGCCGCCATCATTACCTGCGTGTAGCCAGCAGCGTGTTTCTGATGATGCCTTTCTTCCTGAAGGCAGATGCAGCAAAAGTGCTGAAAACGTTGTTTTATCCCCTGCCCGGCGCGCTTCTCCACACATGCCTGAAGTCAAGGAGGCAGCTACCTCCTTGCTTCAAGTCACGGTAACCAGGCGGCTGTTCGGCAAAGGAAGCCGAACTCTCGTGCATAAGCGCTGACTTTGACTTCAGGCATGTGTGGAGAAGCGTGCCGGGCAGGGGATAAAACAACGTTTTCAGCACTTTTGCTGCATCTGCCTTCAGGAAGAAAGGCATCATCAGAAACACACTGCTGGCCACACACAGGTACTGCCGGCGGCTTGGGATGGTTTTGGGAGGTGACAGGTTCCCTTTAATAAAAGTTAATCAGAAAGTTAAAGTTAAAAACTACAACTTTTCCCACAAAAACAAGCCCTCATACAGCGATATAGACTGAAAAATAAAAAAGTTATAGCTCTTGGAAGGTAAAGATGAAAAAAGGAAGAAAAACGCTTGGTCAAAAAAAGGCCCAAAACAGGCTGGTCACTAAGGAGTTAAATGTATTTTTGGTATAAAAAAATAAAAATTAAATAATAATATACATCTGAGCTATCCCCGTAATCGTAATGACTTGGAGAATAAAGGTAGTAGGTCAGTTTTACCACTTAGGAAACAGTGTAAAATAAAACTGTGGAGGAATGTTTATTTTTTATAATTCCACCCCATTTGGAATTTCTTCCCGCTGCCCACCACATTGTATGCAACCGTGCCATTCGAAAGTGCAACGTGAATGAAAAAAATAAAAAAGTTATGGCTTTGGGAGGGCTTGGAGTAAAAAATTAAAACGGAAAATCACCTGGTCCTTAAAAGGTTATTTGTGATACGTGATAACAAATGGCCCATCGTCAATGTTTTTTGGTGACCAATTGCATTCTTATTTATAATATCTTGCCTTGCACACATTTAGGCTACTTTCACACCTGCTTTTAGTTGCGGATCCGTCTGGTATCTGCACAGACGGATCCGCACTTATAATGCAAACTCTGGTATCCGTTCAGAACGGATCCGTCTGCATGACTCAGTCAAAAAAAAGTCTAAGTCTAAGTTAAACGGATCCGTCCTGACTTACATTGAAAGTCAAAAAGGGACGAATCCGTTTACAATTGCACCATATTGTGTCAATGTAAACGGATCCGTCCCCATTGACTTAGGCCTCATGCACACGACCGTTTTTTTTAAGGTCCGCAAAAACGGGGTCCGTAAGTCCGTGATCCGTGTCCGTTTTTTCTTCCGTGGGTCTTCCTTGATTTTGGGAGGATCCACGGACATGAAGAAAAAGTTGTTTTGGTGTCCGCCTGGCCATGCGGAGCCAAACGGATCCGTCCTGACTTACAATGCAAGTTAATAGGGACGGATCCGTTTGACGTTGACACAATATGGTGCAATTGCAAACGGATCCGTCCCCCATTGACTTTCAATGTAAAGTCAGGAGTGCCTATTATACCATCGGATCGGAGTTTTCTCCAATCCGATGGTATATTTTAACTTAAAGCGTCCCCATCACCATGGGAACGCCTCTATGTTAGAATATACCATCGGATTTGAGTTAGATCGTGAAAAGTCATATCCGACAGTATATTCTAACACAGAGGCGTTCCCATAGTGATGGGGACGCTTCAAGTTAGAATATACTACGAACTGTGTACATGACTGCCCCCTGCTGCCGGGCAGCACCCGATCTCTTACAGGGGGCTGTGATCCGCACAATTAACCCCTCAGGTGCTGCACCTGAGGGGTTAATTGTGCATATCATAGCCCCCTATAAGAGATCAGGGGCTGCCAGGCAGCAGGGGGCAGACCCCCCTCCCGCCCCAGTTTTAATTTCATTGGTGGCCAGTGCGGCCCCCCTCCCTCCCCTGTATTACTGTACATTCATTGGTGGCCAGTGGGCCCCCCCCTCCCTCCCCTGTTTTACTGTACATTCATTGGTGGCCAGTGGGCCCCCCCTCCCTCCCCTGTATTACTGTACATTCATTGGTGGCCAGTGCGGCCCCCCTCCCTCCCCCTCCTAATTAAAATCCCCCCCCCCTACCATCATTGGTGGCAGCGGAGAGTTCCGATCGGAGTCCCAGTTTAATCGCTGGGGCTCCGATCGGTAACCATGGCAACCAGGACGCTACTGCAGTCCTGGTTGCCATGGTTACTTAGTAATTTTAGAAGCATTATACTTACCTTCGCTGTCTGTGACCGGCCGGGCGCTCCTCCTACTGGTAAGTGAAAGGTCTGTGCGGCGCATTGCTTATAGCACAGACCTGTCACTTACCAGTTGGAGGAGCGCCCGGCCGGCCACAGACATCGCAGGCAAGTATAATGCTTCTAAAAATTGCTGAAAAAGCTTTTATGCAGACAGATCTGCGATCCGTCTGTGTGAAAGTAGCCTACGGCCACGGATCACGGACGCGGATGCCAATCTTGTGTGCATCCGTGTTTTTTCACGGACCCATTGACTTGAATGGGTCCGTGAACTGTTGTCCGTCAAAAAAATAGGACAGGTCCTATTTTTTTGACGGACAGGAAACACGAATTACGGCCGCAGATGAACAACGGTGCATTTTCCGAGTTTTCAACGGACCCATTGAAAGTCAATGGGTCCGCAGAAAATCACGGAAAACGGAACAACGGTCACGGATGTACACAACGGTCGTGTGCATGAGGCCTTACATTGTAAGTCAGAACGGATCCGTTTGGCTCCGCATCATCAGGCGGATATCGAAACGCTGCAAGCTGCGTTTTTGTGTCTGCCTCCAGAGAGGAATGAAGGCTGAACGGAGCCAAACTGATACATTCTGAACAGATCCTTATTTATTCAGAATGCATTGGGGCTGAACTGATCCATTTGGGCCGCTTGTAAGAGCCCTGAAACGGATCTCACAGGCGGACCCAGAAACGTCAGTGTGAAAGTAGCCTTAGATTTGTTCACAACCTTGAGAGAGAAAAAATGTGCAAGATCTTACTTCTTTAGCAATTTTTATGTAAACTATAAAAATCTCACAGCAGTGAGCAATATATAAGAGAACACCTTTAGGCCTCTATCACATGAGCAATGCAGATTGCGTCAGGATGTGTTCAGGGAAAAACTGATGGTTTTGCACGCAAGTTTAATACGTTTTTTCTGCGATTGTGCTCAGTTTTTGCGCCATTTCCATTTGGATTGTGTCTGGATAGCATGAGTTCTTCATGGGTGTGAAGAAAAACTGAAGAATAAAGCCTCATTGACGCGTCAGTGTTTTGATCAGTGATTTTCATCAGTGATTGGCTACATGCACACGACCGACGGATTTGCGGGACGGCACAGACAGCCTTTAATATAACTGCCTATTCTTGTCCGCACAGCGCGGACAAGAATAGGACGTTATATTTTTTTTGCGGGGCCACGGAACAGAGCAACGGATGCGGACAGCACACGGAGTGCTGTCTGCATCTTTTGCGGCCCCATTGAAGTGAATGGGTCCACATCCGAGCCCCCAAAACTGCGGCTCGGATGCGGACCAAAACAACGGTCGTGTGCATGAGGCCGATGTGAGCCAAAACCAGGATTGGAGCCTCCACAGACATAAGGTAGAAGGGAAAGATCTGCACCTGTTCTGTGGTTAGACCCGCACCTGGTTTTGGCTCAAAATCACTGATGGAAAACACTGACCAAACACTGACGTTTGAATAAAGCCTTAGGCCTCATGCACATGACCGTTGTTTGGGTCCGCATCCGAGCCACCGTTTTGGTGGCTCGGATGCGGACTCATTCACTTCAATGGGGCCGCAAAAGATGCGGACAGCACACCGTGGCCCCGCTAAAAAAATCTAACATGTCCTATTCTTGTCCGCGCTTTGCGGACAAGAATAGGCATTTATATTGCCGGCGCCCGTTCCGTTCTGCAAATTGCGGAAAGCAACAACCTGGCGGCTTCTGTTTTTTGCAGATCCGCGGTTTGCGGACCGCAAAAAACGGCACGGCCATGTGCATGAAGCCTTATTCACATGTCAGTATTTGGTCAGTGATTTCCATCAGTGATTGTGAGCCACAACCAGGAGTGGAGGCTACACAGACATAAGGTATTAGGGAAAGATCTGTATCTGGTCTGTGTTTAAAGCCAATCCTGGTTTTGGCTCAAAATCACTGATGGAAATCACTGATCAAAACACTGACGTGTCAATAAGGGCTCTTTCACACCTGCGTTCTTTTCTTCCGGCATAGAGTTCCGTCGTCGGGGCTCTATGCCGGAAGAATCCTGATCAGTTTTATCCTAATGCATTCTGAATGGAGAGAAATCCGTTCAGGATGCATCAGGATGTCTTCAGTTCCGGACCGGAACGTTTTTTGGCCGGAGAAAATACCGCAGCATGCTGCGCTTTTTGCTCCGGCCAAAAATCCTGAACACTTGCCGGAAGGCCGGATCCAGAATTAATGCCCATTGAAAAGCATTAATCCGGATCCGGCCTTAAGCTAAACGTCGTTTCGGCGCATTGCTGGATCCGACGTTTAGCTTTTTCTGAATGGTTACCATGGCTGCCGGGACGCTAAAGTCCTGGCAGCCATGGTAAAGTGTAGTGGGGAGCGGGGGAGCAGTATACTTACCGTCCGTGCGGCTCCCGGGGCGCTTCAGAGTGACGTCAGGGCGCCCCACGCGCATGGATGACGTGATCGCATGGATCTGACGTCATTCTGGAGCGCCCCGGGAGCCGCACGGACGGTAAGTATACTGCTCCCCCGCTCCCCACTACTACTATGGCAGCCAGGACTTTAATAGCGTCCTGGGTGCCATAGTAACACTGAACGCATTTTGAAGACGGATCCGTCTTCAAATGCTTTCAGTTCACTTGCGTTTTTCCGGATCCGGCGTGTAATTCCGGCAAGTGGAGTACACGCCAGATCCGGACAACGCAAGTGTGAAAGAGGCCTAAGGCCTCATGCACGCGGCCGTTGTTTGGGTCCGCATCCGAGCCGCCGTTTTGGCGGCTCAGATGCGTACTCATTCACTTCAATGGGGCCGCATTCACTTCAATGGGGTCCTCATCCGTTGCTCCGTTCCGCGGGCCCGCAAAAAAAATATAACATGTCCTATTCTTGTCCGCGCTTTGCGGACAAGAATAGGCATTTATATTGATGGCCGCCCGTTCCGTTCCGCAAATTGCACACGGGCGGCTTCTGTTTTTTGCGGATCTGCGGTTTGCGGACCGCAAAAAACGGAACGGTCGTGTGCATGACTTTGAGGCCTAAGGCATAACACTTGGAGTTCTGCAGATAGGTCATCAGTAATCTGCTGCTGGAATACCACTTTAAAGAGCCAGCTATTTCTGAGTTCATGGATATACTAAAATTGCCTACAAGATCATGATGGCGAAAGTGCACATTACAGTGCAGCAATTGACAGTCACTTATGATATACATTTTCCTCATGAGTCAGGGTAGAAATACTCTACAAACTAAATACACTTTTCAAAAAACTTTGGATATATCATAGAGACCTATCCAAAGTTTGGGTCTTAGCGCTCCATAGAACGAGGGGAGAGAAGGACACATATAGAACGAGATGAGAGAATGCGCCAGTGGTGTACACACAATCCATGGGGCCCCGATGCGAAACTGATCCATGGGGTCCCCTCCCCATCGACGCCCCCCCAACCCGCCGCCGCACGCGTGTGTATGTATGTGTGTGTGTATATATATATTATATACTGTATATTACTATATACAAGAGGATGATATTTGGTATAACATCTTCTTGTATATAGCGATATAGTGGACCACGCTGATGATATAACCTAGGTATCTCCTTATATGGGTATATATGCACAGCTGGTATAAGTTATACATCTTAATATACCAGAAGATGTATAACTTATACCAGGTCAGCTCATATATAATAATATACAGAACATACCAAGGCCAGATAGTAACTCTTACCTGACCTGGCTCAGGCTAAAAGCTGCTGAAAGTCTGCGGCAACTGGCAAGGCTGAATGATGGAGGCTGGCTGGGCTCAGTGTGGGCTCTGGCTGGCTGAATGAGCGCTGCTCCTGGGCCTGGCTCAGGCTGGCAGAGAGAGAACGAGGTGGGGTGAGTGACTGTAGTATAGAGTCAGACTACTGGGCAAGTGGGCAGTGGCAGACTAGCAGTGGCTCCCACGCTCCTCTGTTCCCAACTTCCTGCGGACCTGCAGTGCTGATAACATTGTGACGTCACGTAAGTGCGCGCAACTGCGACCCCTGTATGTACGCCCCAACTACAACTCCCAGCATCACCAGACAGCAACATGCCTAAATTTGTATATTTCCACCAGGTCTAGAGAGCCACAGGCTGAAGACTAATGCAAGAACAAGAAGGTATACCCCAATGTGCGCAGTCTGTTCATCCCTTTATAAGCAGATGTAGCAGAGCAGAGTTAACAAATGGCCTCAACCATAACTATGTACTTTTACCCAGAACTGCAGGTGTCAGCATCAGGTACCAGCAATGCATTTCCCACGTAAAACCAGCTCTGCTACATTATGTAGCAGAGCTGGTTTTGTCATGCATTTCTTTTGCCTTCATATGGTAAAATACTTCATTGGCCTATCAATGGCTTTATAACTAAGGCTACTTTCACACTGGCATTTTGAATTCCGTTTATGAGATCCGTTTCAGGGATCTCACAAACGGTTGAAAACGGATCAGTTCAGCCCCAATGGATTCTGAATGGATAAGGATCCGTTCAGAATGCATCAGTTTGGCTCCGTTCCACCTCCATTCCGCTCTGGATGCGGACACCAAAACGGATCCGTCCTGACTTACAATGTAAGTCAATGGGGACGGGTCAGTTTTCACTGACACAATATGGTGCAATTGAAAACTGATCGGTACCCCATTGATTTTCAATGTAAGTCAGGACGGATCCGTTTTGACTTAGAATACACTTAGAATTTTTTTTTACATAGTTATGCAGACGGATCCGTTCTGAACGGATATAAACGTTTGCATTATAGGTGCGAAACCGTCTGTGCAGGTACCAGACGGATCCGCACCTAACGCAGGTGTGAAAGTAGCCTAACTCTGCTATATTTCTGTAGCCTGCAACCTCTGACTGCCCAGTTGGGCTGAAACTACTACACCCAGCATGTTCTGGCAGTAATAGTAAACGGATATTGGTGCAATTCTGAGCTACTAGTCTATATAATACATATGTAGGCTACATATGTATTATATAGACTAGTAGCTCAGAATTGCACCAATATCCATTTACTATTACTGCCAGAACATGTTGGGTGTAGTAGTTTCAGCCCAACTGGGCAGTCAGAGGTTCCAGGCACCAGGCTACAGAAATATAGCAGAGATAGTTATAAAGCCAGCCCCCATCAGACCCCACTCTGAGTCTACTCTGAAGTTCTGAACTCACCACAAACGTGGTGAGCAATTATGAAGACCTTTTTTTTTTTTTACAAATCTTATCTTCCACTTCCGGCACCGGCTTCTTCGCGCAGCGCTCTTCCAAAGCTTTTCCGGCGCCTTCTCCCTGCTGCGTCTCAGCGTCGTTGTGCGCCTGCGCAGTCTAGGGAAACCTCATGTTCGGTGCGGCCGCCCGGGGAGGAGACTCAGGGGGAGGAGACTCAATGGAGAGTAGGGCTGGCCTGGCACTGAAGCGCAGCGCAGAAACACAACACTGGGCGGCGGGCCCAGGGTCGGCCGCCCGGGTTATACAGGCAGGCGCAGCACCCACAGAACTACTGCAGGGCGGGGCCAGGGGTACACAGGCGGCCGGGCCCCCTGGAGTGCCGGGCCTGGTCGCAACTGCAACCCCTGCGACCCCTGTATGTACACCCCTAGAATGCGCTGTGCGTGTGCTTCTCTCCATTCGTTCTATGGATCAGTGCTCAGACTCCCACCAATATAAAATTTTAATAGGTCCCATGACATATCAAAGTTTTTTTTTAAGTTAGTGACCCTTTTGTAATGTAAAAAAATCAAATCAGACATCATATAGTACATGACAACCTCTTTCTAACAAAAATGCAGAAGCAGGAACACCACAGTTAACCAGCCTGAGGAAACTGGGAGAGACAGAGGCAAGTCCAGAAAAGCAAGAGGTACTAAAGACAACAGAGGAGGTACTTGATCATTATAAAACCAAGGATATAAGCCAGAGCTAGGGCATTGGGCCTTGGAGAAGAGTTTCTAAGTTCCAGGATCAGTCAGGAATAGAGTGCAAGCCGCCTGTACTGCAAGTCCTGTGTTTAACACTCTGAAGTCACCTTGCTATATATTGCCTGCATCAAATGTATTGAAACCAACTGTCTTCAAAGGAACTGCGCTTCCATCTATGTCCATGTATGATGACTACTAAAGTTGGAGTTCTGTTTTAACATCACGTGGTTCCTCAGTTATTCCTGCTATCAGCAAACGGCTTGCCACCGTTTAATTGGCACTGGCGTCACGAACATTACCTATCATTACCTGCCCTTGCAGAGAGTCAGCTGTCTCAGGTTAGTGGTCACAATTGCACTACAACACCCAGGAACACTATTAACCCTAACTTGAGTACGCTGCACTAGCATATAGCGACTGATGGTAGCCATAGTTTGTGTCCATGGGCTCAACACGATAGGGACAGTCAGCCCTTACATGGCCAGGCTCCTGACACCGCCAGCAGACTATCGGAGCCAGGTCTGCCGTGGGTACATCCCGGGTGGGTTTTATTGGCTCAAATCTCCTGGCCTGAGATGGAGATTTCCAGAGTTTACTGACCTCCCTCCCAACAGAACCCTCCTTTAGATTCCTGGTAGCTTCATAGAATTCTAACAGGTCCACCATCTCAAGGGAATTGCCAGGAGACACCTGACTGATCCAGTGCTGGAGAGGATATGGCAAATCCCTCCAGAACATATTAGCTAACAGACAATCCAGCATAGCAGTGGGACTCAGCACGTCAGGCTGTAGCCATTTTTTCAAGAGGTTAAGTAAGTTATAATACTGGGGTCTTGCAGGCTCAGCCAGGTTGAACCCCTACTGATGCACCCGCTGGGTCTGGACCAACACATTCACCCCCAGTCTTGCCAGAATCTCACCCTTGACTTTCTGGTAGTTGGCCGCTTGATCATCCAGCAAGTCGAAATAGTCCTGCTGGGAATCGGATGCCAGGAACGGAGCGACGACTTCAGCCCACTGGTCTCAGGGTAGCTTCTCCCTTGTGGCCACCTTCTCGTACTTTGCCAGGTAGGTTTCGGCGTCATCTGAAGGTGTCATACTGGGGATCTCTGCACAGACCGCTTTCCAGGCATCGTGGACGCTCGGAGTTGCTCCTCCCGTAGGCTTTCACGGTGGGGAGTGGGGGAAACCCCCCACCGTACAATGTAAAGAGATAAGGGGTAGCTGCTAGGCAAGTACGCCGGAATAAGAGAGCAGGTCACCTGCTAAAGCATCCCTAAATCTCGCCCTGTTCTCCTAACTGTATGAACCGACCCATAAGGTAGGAGGGCCTATACGCTGGAACCTCAGAACCCAGAAATCCCTGAATTTCCCTGAGGTTAGGAGACAGGGACCAGAGATAACCAGGTTCATCCCAGACACAGGTGAACCAGAGTCTCCAAAGGCCTAGCAACAAAGGGAAAAGGAGAGACCATTCACAGCAAGAGGATAGGCAGGTAAGAACAACAAGACAACTCACTTACCTGCTGAAGCTTCCACAACTGGAACATGTGCATCAGTGCAGCAGCCCGAACACACAGCAGGTCACAGTACAAACTACCACACAGGAATCCTGAATACCAACTTTGACGATAGTTGAGAAAATAGTGTGAGTGGCACTGCTATCTTTCCCCTTGGTTCCAGTTAAATGTCACTATTAATGCATGGGGTGTACTGGTGTGCTACCCGATGGTGCTCTGCCCTTCAGTAATGTCATACCAAAATGCGAAGAAAATATTCAGGCAGCACTCACCGATCAGTGCAACAGGCTTTTTTAATCCTCAGATGGATCGCTGGGTACATCAAAAGCCGAGTACATGAGCAATTGTAACTGATTACATCAGTAGCTGAATACATCCAAGGCTGAATGCATCAGAAAGCTGGGTACATGTATATAGCTGAGTACATAAAAAGCTGGATTCAAAAAGCTGAGTACATATAAGTGTGGCACAGGACGGACTTACATACAGGCATGCAGTGGTTGAAATCTGGCCCTTAGTATAACTGCGCGTCCGCGCCAGTTATTTAAACATCGGCTCCGGCGTCTCACCATTGTGACGTCATCTGCTGCGTCACTAACTCGGCGCACTCATCTGACGTCGCCCTGGAGCCGATGTTACATAGTCTATTAAGACACAATTAAAAACCAACCTATCTCTAGCTGATACATTAAAGAAACACTTGCCAATCTATTTTATCATTTACACCTAGCGGGCCCATAGCGCCCGAACGCAATATCCATCTATTTTGTCTCCTTAATAATTTGCGTGCGAATTTTAATACCTTAACGTCTCCATTATGTGTGGAATTAACATGTTCTATTACACGTGGGCAACCTTTGCCTGAACGTATAGATAAGACATGCTCCCTAATTCTCTCAGTGACTGAGCCTTTGTCCAGGTACATTGACTGGCTATTGTGACCAATGGTACGGGCAGCACCATCACATCTCAGGGACACTGATGACCTATTACGGGCACTGGATAACGTCCAGTGGCGTGATGGGTTTTATCTAGTGTCCCTGGATGTAGAAAGTTTGTACACACGCATCCCCCAAAACGAAGGGATTAGGGCTATCATGGAGATTTTAAGTAACACCGATAAGAGTGCGGGTTTCTGTAACTTCATTAGTGAAGCCTTAAGTTTCATTCTGAAAAATAATGCTTTTCAGTTTGGGAATCAGTGGTACAAACAAAAGTTTGGGTACACACGTCGCATGTACCTTTGCTAACCTGTATCTAGCCAGACTAGAAGATAAATTCAATTATTCAGCCGCAAACAGATTTCTCCCATACATGTACACATATCTTAGATTCATAGATGATGTGTTTATCATTTGGTCAGGTTGAGAAAAGGATTTTGCCGACTTTTTTGATTACTTAAACAAGTAAAATGGTATGAATATGATATTCACTTACAAATTTGGAGGCCTACAGTTGGAATTTCTGGATGTACTCATTACAATAAGGGATGGTGAGCTGGTGACAGAGGGATATCGTAAACCCACTGCCACCAATTCTCTTTTACAGTACTCCAGCTTCCACCCATTTAGTGTCAAAAAGGCAGTACCTTACGGCCAATTTCTAAGATTAAGGCGCATAAATAGAACAGAGGAGGATTATGTAAAGCAGGCGTCAGATTTGAAGAAATGCTTCTTGGCCAGTTGATATCCAATTGGTTTGCTCAATGAAGCCATGTTAAAAGTAACACAAATAGATAACACTCACAAGATTACAAAAAAACAAAAACAGGAAGACATTTAACCAATTGTCTTCTCCTTCAAATTTAGTCCCATGGCAGAACAGATTAAAAAAGTAATACGCAGTAATTGGGACATTTTGGAAGGAGATGACAATTTAACAATGTAAAGGGCATTCGCCCTAACATTGCATTTAGGAGGTGCCATACACTTAAAGATAAGATAGTGCGCAGTCGCTTTAGGTCGGAGACAAAAACCTGGCTAGATGGATGGAGACCCAAGGGCAATCGCTGGTGTGGAGACTGCATATGTTGCAAATTTAATCCCCAATGGGAAACCCTAAATTTTGGAGGAGTCCAACATAGGGTAAAAACACTCATCACTTGCAAAACCAAGTTTGTTGTTTATCTATTAATTTGCACATGTGGCAGATTCTACATCGGCAAAACTATTTGCAACCTAAATGAGAGAATTAGAGAACATGTCCTATCTAAAAGTTCGGGCAAAGGTTAATAGAACATGTTAATTCCACACATAATGGAGACGTTAAGGTATTAAAATTCGCAGGCATAGAAGTGGTACAGAAACTACCTCAGGGATGAGATATGTAACATCCGAGAGTTATGTTACAAAACTCTTTTACCCCGCTACAACCTGCTAAGTGTATCTGCATTGTCATCCTGTATAATTTAACATCACATCCTCACTAATGTGCATTGAAATATATATATATTGCTGTAATTTTCATGTACACCAGCAGGTGGCAGCAATGTTACCAGGGACATAGAGACAGTTTAGTGTTGCTGAACTGGAATAGTTCATTCCAGTTTAGCTCCCCCTTCTTTGAGCAGAGTGGGCCCGCCCATGTCCTGCCTCATGGGGAGAGAAGGAAGTTCAGTTAGTGTGCCAGCCACCCCTGCTAGTGGAAGGCTGTGCTGGTAGGAGCTCCCAGTTCTAGGGATCCCAAGCCAGGATCTTGTCTCGGCTGAGACCAAAGATCATCATTCCCAGCCTGAGCCCTTCAGCATCAGCTGGTGACAAGCAAGCAGCAACCTCCAGAACTCCAGGAAGAACCATACCCTGTGAGCTAACTGTGAGTACCGTCCAGAGACCAGGAGAAGCCAGATTCCTTCTCAGCTAGTCAGTCCCATACATAGCAGAAGATAGAGCAGAAGATAGTAATTCCTGCCACATTACAGAGCCACAAGCAGACGACTTATCCTGCAAAGAGCTCCAGGCACATGATAGAAGCAGAATATATAGATTCCTGCCATACATTGCCAATACCTGCTGGGACTTCAGACTATTGCTGTATCTCGCATGGATTACTGCTGCATCAAGTAAAGACCTGTCTGAACTTTATTCCAAGTCTGGATCTCATTTACTACTACTAAATCCCTCAATTACTCCTACTAGCAACACACATTTTATTGCAAGTGAGCCAGGATCCAGGAGCCCAGCCGTATCAAGGTAGGAGACACCGTTGACACTATTGCCACTACCACACAGAGACATTGAGAATATAGTGCTATATTCATTATATTCGTCAATTCTAGCAATACAACCATTAGGAACTCAGATCTAAGTTGTAATCGCAATGCGATTAATACAGGTTATATTGCATTGCGAATTCAACTTAGAGCTGGGTTCCTAATGGTTGTATTGCTAGAATATAACGAAGATTGAGAATATAGTGCTATATTCATTATATTCGTCAATTCTAGCAATACAACCATTAGGAACTTAGCTCTAAGTTGAATTCGCAATGTGATTAATGCAGGTTATATTAATCGCATTGCGAATTCAACTTACCACACTCTGCGTCAACTACGTAATTTTCCATGGCAGTTTTGCCATGGATCCCCCTCCGGCATGCCACAGTTCAGGTGTTAGTCCCCTTGAAACAATTTTTCCATCACTATTGTGGCCAGAAAGAGTCCCTGTGGGTTTTAAAATTCGCCTGTCTTTTGAAGTCTATGGCGGTTCGCCCGGTTCGCGAACATTTGCGGAAGTTTACGCTCGCCATTCGAGAACGCAAAAGTTTATGTTCGCAACATCTCTAATCAGCGGTTTTGAATTTTTTAAAAATATTTTATTCACATTTTTTGCCCTTTTTTTAGTTAGTCTTTTTTTTTTCTGTTTGTTTTAGGGATAAGTCCGCGAACACCCGTGCCCCCCCCAAAGACGCACACCAAATAAAGATTTACACGCACGCACATACACATGCAGACACACACTCCCCTATGGCCCGCCGGATGTTCTCGGCCGAGGAGGCATATGCCCAGCTTGCCTCAGAGTCCGAGAGTCCCAGTGAGGGCGAGGATGACCCCGCTTTCCTGTTGTTACCCGCGTCCTCCTCATCATCTAGCGATGATGATGAGCCCCCAAGGCGCCGGAGACGCCGCCAGGTGGAGCAAGGGGACCGCAATGTTAGGGACCCTGTGGCCCACCCTAGTACGAGCAGCTCTGGGGCTCGTACTAGTTTTCCGGCCCACCAGTTAAATCCACCGGAGCCCCCTGCCGGTGAACTTGTCTGGTATACCCTAGAGCGATTTGAGCCCGTGATTCCTGATTTTGTAGGTCAACCAGGAATCCAGATTTCCACAGTGGGCTTCACTGAATATGACTTTTTTAGTAATTTTTTCAGTGACCAACTGGTAAATCTAATGGTGGAGCAGATGAACCTGTACGCCCAACAGTTCGTTGCTCAACACCCGGGCTCCTTTTTGGCTAGGCCCGGTGGCTGGACACCGGTCAGTGCAGCCGAGATGAGGACATTTTGGGGCCTCGTGATGCATATGGGCCTAGTCAAGAAACCTAGTGTCAGGCATTACTGGAGTGGGGACGTCCTCTACCAGACCTCACTTTACAGTACGGCCATGACACGCTCCCGGTTTGAGGCCATCCGGAAATGCCTGCATTATTCAGATAATGCAGCATGTCCCCCCCGAGGGGATGACCGCCTGTACAAAATCAGGCTGGTCATCGATCACTTTGGGGCCAAATTTGTACAGGATTATGTACCTGGAAGGGAGGTCGCGGTTGATGAAACTCTCATTGCGTTCAAGGGGAGACTCATTTTCCGCCAGTATGTTCCCTCAAAGCGGGCGAGGTATGGCGTGAAGCTGTACAAACTTTCTGAGAGTACCTCATGGTACACTTACAAATTTCGTGTTTACAAGGCGCGAGATTCCCGTATTCAACCCCCAGAATGTCCCCCCACTCTGGGTGTTAGCGGGAAACTTGTGTGGGACCTTATGCACCCACTGCTAGATAAGGGTTACCACCTGTAACTTTTATACTAGTATCCCCTTGTTGCAGTCCCTCGCCGTCAGATCCACGTCTGCTCGTGGGACCGTGCGGAAAAATCAACGAGGCCTCTCTGCCCACCCCCTCCAGGTACCTATCCCCAGGGGTGAGACCCGTGCCCTTACCACTGGAAACCTATTGCTGGTCAGATATAAGGACAAGAGGGATGTCCTTGTACTGTCCACAATTCATGGCAACGGCATCACCCCTGTCCCTGTGCGAGGTACCGCGGCACCGGTCCTCAAGCCCGATTGTATCGTCGACTACAATCGGTATATGGGAGGAGTTGATCTCTCTGATCAAGTCCTCAAGCCATATAATGCCATGTGCAAAACCCGGGCATGGTACAAAAAAGTTAAGGTCTACTTGGTGCAGGTTGCCATGTACAACTCTTTTGTGCTGTCCCGGAGCGCTGGCAACACAGGGACATTCCTTCAGTTCTATGAGGCAGTCCTCAAGGCCCTGATCTTTTCGGACCGGGAAAGAGCAGGCCGGAGTACCTTGGGAACTGGAGGCGCCCGGATCGTCCCTGGCCAACACTTTCCAGGTGTGGTCCCCCATACTGGAAAGAAGGGACGGACCCAAAAAAGGTGCAGAGTGTGTCACGGAAGGGGGATACGGAAGGACACCACTACTCAATGTGACACGTGCCCCGATCATCCGGGCCTCTGCATTATTGGTTGCTTCAGGGAGTACCACACTTCCAAGGAGTACAAAATTTATATCGGATAAAAAAGAATTAAAAACTAAAATAATTTTTAAAAAAGTATACAAATTAGGTATCTCCGCGTCGGTAATAATCTCCTCTATAGAAATACCCCATGACCTAACCCCCCAGATTATAACGGTCCAAAAAAAAAAAAAGTTTTTTTTTGTCACCTTAAATAATAAAAAGTTTAATAGCAAGCGATCAAAAAGTCATATAGCCCCAAAATAGTGCCAATAAAATTGTCCCCTCATCCGGCAAAAAATGAGCCCCTACCTAATACAATCGGCAAAAAAACAAAAAAAATAATGACTCTTAGACTTTAGAGATACAAAATATATATTTTTGTATCAAAAAGGATAATATAGTCTAAAACCTAAATAATTGTAAAAAAGTAGACTTATTAAGTATCACCGCGTCCGTAAGAATCTCCTCTATAAAAATACCCCATGACCTAACCCCTCAGATTAACACGGTCCAAAAAAAAAAAAAAAAACGGTGCAAAAAAAGAACTTTTTTTGTCACCTTACATAACAAAAAGTTTAATAGCAAGCGATCAAAAAGTTATATAGCCCCAAAATAGTGCCAATAAAATTGTCCTCTCATCCCGCAAAAAATGAGCCCCTACATAAGATAATCGGCTAAAATACAAAAAGAAAATGACTCTTAGACTTTAGAGATGCAAAAAAAAATTTTGTATCAAAAAGGATAATATAGTCTAAAACCTAAATAATTGTAAAAAAAGTAGACTTATTAGGTATTGCCGCGTCCATAAGAATCTCCTCTATAAAAATGCCCTATGACCTAACCCCCCAGATTAACACGGTCCAAAAATTTTTTTTAAAACTGTGCCAAAACAGCTATTTTTTACACTTTTCCATTTCAATCCGTTTTTTCCGGTAACAAAGCAAGGGTTAACAACAAAGCAAGGGTTAACAACTAAACAAAACGTAATATTTATTACCCTGATACTGCAGTTTACAGAAATGCCACATTTGTGGTCGTAAACTGCTGTATCACTAAAAGGCAAGGCGCAAAAGGAAAGGACCGGCATGGTTTCTGGAAGGCCGATTTGATGGCCTTTTTTATTGACACCATGTCCCTTTTGAAGCCCCCCTGATGCACCCCTAGAGTAGAAACTCCCTAAAAGTGACCCCATCTAAGAAACTACACCCCTCAAGGTATTCCAAACTGATTTTACAAACTTTATTAACCCTTTAGGTGTTCCTCAACAGTTAATGGCAAATGGTAACCTTACCTCACAAAAATGTAATATAGAGCAACCAAAAATCATATGTACCCTGAAAATAGTCCCAACAAAACCGCCACCTTTTCCCGTAGTTTCCAAAATGGGGTAACTTTTAGGGAGTTTCTACTCCAGGGGTGCATCAGGGGGGTTAAAACAGGACACGGTGTAAATAAACCGGTCCATAAAAATCAGCCCTCCAAAAATCACACGGCGCTCCTTTCCCTCTACGCCCCGCCGTGTGGCCGTACAGTAGTGTACAACCACATATGGGGTGTTTCTGTAAACGGCAGAGTCAGGGCAATAAAGATACAGTCTTGTTTGGCTGTTAACCCTTGCTTTGCTAGTGGAAAAAATGGGTTAAAATGGAAAATTTGTCAAAAAAATTTAATTCTCAAATTTCATCCCCATTTGCCAATAACTCTTGTGCAACACCTAAAGGGTTAACAACGTTTGTAAAATCAGTTTTAAATACCTTGAGGGGTGTAGTTTCTTAGATGGAATCACTTTTAGGGAGTTTCTACTCCAGGGGTGCATCAGGGGGGTTGAAACAGGAGACGGTGTAAATAAACCGATCCATATAAATCAGCCCTCCAAAAACCACACGGAGCTCCTTTCCGTCTACGCCCCCGCCGTGTGGCCGTATAGTAGTGTACGAACACATATGGGGTGTTTCTGTAAACGGCAGAGTCAGGGCAATAAAGATACAGTCTTGTTTGGCTGTTAACCCTTGCTTTGTTAGTGGAAAAAATGGGTTAAAATGGAAAATTTTACAAAAAAATTAAATTCTCAAATTTCATCCCCATTTGCCAATAACTCTTGTGCAACACCTAAAGAGTTAACAAAGTTTGTAAAATCAGTTTTGAATACCTTGAGGGGTGTAGTTTCTTAGATGGGGTCACTTTTATGGAGTTTCTACTCTAGGGGTGCATTAGGGGGGCTTCAAATGGGACATGGTGTCAAAAAAATTGTCCAGCAAAATCTGCCTTCCAAAAACCATATGGTGCACCTTTCCCTCTACGCCCTACTGTGTGGCCGTACAGTAGTGTACGACCACATATGGGGTGTTTCTGTAAATGGCAGAGTGAGGGAAATAAAGATACAGTCTTGTTTTGCTGTTAACCCTTGCTTTGCTAGTGGAAAAAAATGGGTTAAAATGGAAAATTTGGCAAAAAAATGAAATTCTCAAATTTCATCCCCATTTGCCAATAACTCTTGTGCAACACCTAAAGGGTTAACAAAGTTTGTAAAATCTGTTTTGAATACCTTAAGGGGTGTAGTTTCTTAGATGGGGTCACTTTTATGGAGTTTTAGGGGGGCTTCAAATGGTACATGGTATCAAAAAAACAGTCCAGCAAAATCTGCCTTCCAAAAACCATATGGCGCACCTTTCCCTCTACGCCCTACTGTGTGCCCGTATAGTAGTTTACGGCCACATATGGGGTGTTTCTGCAAACTACAGAATCGGGGCAATAAATATTACGTTTTGTTTGGCTGTTAACCCTTGCTTTGTTACTAAAAAAAATTGAAAATTTTCCAAAAAATCTAAATTCAGAAATATTATCTCTATTTGCCATTAACTCTTGTGGAACACCTAAAGGGTTAGCGACATTTGTAAAATCAGTTTTGAATAGCTTCAGGGGTGTAGTTTCTAGAATGGGGTCATGTTTGGGTGGTTTCTATTATGTAAGCCTCGCAAAGTGACTTCAGATCTGAACTGGTCCCTGAAAATTGGGTTTTTGAAAATTTCTGAAAAATTTCAAGATTTGCTTCTAAACTTCTAAGCCTTGTAACGTCCCCAAAAAATAAAATATCATTCCCAAAATGATCCAAACATGAAGTAACTATATTTGGAGGTATTACTATGTATTATAGAAGTAGAGAAATTGAAACTTGGAAATTTTACTTCATTTTTGCTAAATTTGGTATTTTTTTATAAATAAATAAAAATGTTTTTTTTTTAACTTCATTTTACCAGTGTCACGAAGTGCAATATGTGACGACAAAAACAATCTCAGAATGGCCTGGATAAGTCAAAGCATTTTAAAGTTATCACCACTTAAAGTGACACTGGTCAGATTTGCAAAAAATGGCCTGGTCCTTAAGGTGAAATAAGGCTGTGTCCCAAAGGGGTTAAGGCGGCATGCAAGGCCTTAGGACATACTCAACCTTGGCTAAACACAAGGTACAAATTAGGAGGATAAGTCACACTCAAAGCTCTCCAATGAAGACTATTTTAGAAGGAGGAGCCAGTATTCTCTCACATCTCCATGGGGACTATTTACTCAAAACACAAATAATAGCAGTTGGGTCACCCTTAACGGTATTAGATCTGCTTGGCACATAACCACTCGGTTCCTTTAAAGATAAGGACTGTTAGTTTTTTGATTGTACTCAGAGGCGATACATAATAAGCAAGGCGATGTTAGAGCTGCTTGGAACGTACCAGCCGTCCTCAGAGGCAGTCCATAAAGACTAAGCAATACATAAGGTGCTTACTCTCTGGAGTTCTGAAATAAATGCAAACATCATAATCCATTTGAAATATCACATTGTTGTACCTGCAAGAGAAATACACAATGGGCACAATACTTAAACGTTACTGAAAATTCAAAAAGTTAGTGCAAATCAATAAGGCACATTTTTAATAAGATAGCATAGTGCAATCATCATATCACATTAGAGTCCATTTTCTCCTGTACTTGTCAGGTAAAGTGCACCAAACTGTAGCTTTTAAGTGCAACAAAAGTCTTTTGTAATCCACAGGAACAGTAATGTCACTTTTTGTAATCCAAATGAGGTAATAGAGTTATTTGTAATCCACATAAGGCACAGAGTCATTTGTCATCTACATGGGTAAAAAAGTTATTTGTAATCCACAAGGGTATAAAAAAAGTAGCAGCACTGGTCATAAGAACCATAACGAAGGGCTCCCAAATAACCTAAAAAGGGGGGAAAAAGGAAAATTGGCGCTAATAAACCGCAACCAAAAAGGAAAGGAAGATGGGGGGAATCCTGACTAAACATGACCATCCGGGTGAGGACACAACGGGGGCAAACTGAAACATAAAAACATGTTATAAACACGAAATATGCCAACAGACCCTCACCCTTCAGGAGTAGTCCACGCCGTGGCTCCCAAAGTCATTGTTCTTTCTTTAAAGGTTAGATGAGATGGTCCAGCTCCTCAGAGGAGGGACTGGATGTTCTCTTCACTGCTTGAACTGGAAAAGGACATGAGAGGACGGTCCTGCCTCTGATAGTCTAATCTGGCTTGGGTAGTGGAGCTTCACTGCCCTCTGGTGGTTGGAAGTCGGACTTGGCCAGGTGGTCACACTTTTCATCTGCGCAGCCATCTTCTGTTTGATTTGGGCAGCTGCTCTTGTCATTTCAAGACCAAGACCTCTTGTTGGAGGGGCGCTGGTAGATTAACCTCCACTTGGGTCAGTCGGATTGATAACTCCGGATACTCCATATTGTCTTCCCGGGCATTTGCACTGAGAGAAAGTGAAGGAGGGGCTTCCTGGGAGTGGCTTCTTCCCTCCCTCGTCATGCAGTAACATCGCTCCCTGTGGGAAGAAACTGCGCCATTACATACAAAAATGGCGGATTAACTCTTTGGGCTCTGGTGCGCAGCATTTTGCACCGGTCGCTCCGCAATAAACACATTAAAGTAATTTTCAACAGTGTATTTGTAAATCCAATAGGCTAATAAAGTTTGTAGACTTTAGAATAGTATAGCACACAGTTTTTACGTTGTACGTATCCTGTTCTTATTCTGTTTGTGACGCCAAAATATGCAGCGGGCAGTTGCCAGCCTCTAAGGTATCCCTTGCCCCTTAAGAGGTTTTTACAATATATGTCCCTCTTACAGAGCAAGTTGTCGTGATGCCAGTTGCAGTTAAGCATTTTTAGATGGTAGTGTTGGTACCCAGATGTAGGATTGCCAGAATGGTGTAGAGTGACCTACAATCTCCCTGAAGGTGTTGTATGCATGTGTCACGGTGCTCCTACCTGGATATCCTTGGATCCCAGACGTGGTTGTCCAAAGCAGTGATCAAAGAGGTGATTAACTTGGATGATGAATAAGTAGAATAAATAGAGTCCAGACTTTGTATTAACGTTGAGCACAGTTTTACTTGAATAAACTTACATCAAGGAACAATCTTCCAACTTTATCTTGGTCATCAGCAGATTTTGGCATGTTTTGGCAGGCAAACACTCTCAGCTCTGTTGCATCTGCACTCTCTCAGCTCTGCTATTTTGGCTGGATTAAATAGGAACTTTTCCTCTTCTGCTGGAACTTAGCTTAGCTGTCGTCTGTCTCTTACTGTAATCCTAGGAACTTCCTCCTGGCTTAAAGGGACACTGACAGGCCAAAACAGCATATATAGTTAGATATATCACATTACAGGTCTTATACAGTCTTTTAAAAGCATATAAGTATCCCCCCTGTCCACCTTATAAAGAGCGAAATATAAAGTTTTATAACCTGCTTCTTCGGTCAGCAATCTGCCCAAGGGGCGGCGTTTCATGTGAAAATGCGCCCAGCCAGCCTTCCCAACTGCCGTTCTTAAGCCCCGCCCAGCTCATCATTATTCACTTCGCTGGGCGGCGGCTGCAGCTGCCTCGAAGACGCAGGCTGGTGTGTGTACGCAGGCGCGATCTAACGGCACGGCAGGGCGCAGGCGCAGAAGATTGGGCATGAACGATGCCCGGAGGATTGAATTGCGCAGGCGCAGGATCGGGACTGGGGAGAGTTCTAGCCGCCCAACGAAGTGAATAATGATGAGCTGGGCGGGGCTTAAGAACGGCAGTTGGAAAGGCTGGCTGGGCGCATTTTCACATGAAACGCCGCCCCTTGGGCAGATTGCTGACCGAAGAAGCAGGTTATAAAACTTTATATTTCGCTCTTTATAAGGTGGACAGGGGGGATACTTATATGCTTTTAAAAGACTGTATAAGACCTGTAATGTGATATATCTAACTATATATGCTGTTTTGGCCTGTCAGTGTCCCTTTAAAGCTTACTTAGCTTGGCTTTAGGCAATGCAAGCCCAGGAGGGGACATGCAACCATGTAGAGCTCACAGGCAGGGCCTGCGGGCCCAGCAGAGCAGGCAGTGCTCTGCTGCCCGACACACAGTCTTCCCCTAGGAAGGGGTAGACTAGACTGACTTTCCTAACACTAAACTCCTCGCTCTCTAGAGAGGTCTGGAAGGGTACTAGAAGGTTCCTCTCCAGGAAAACTAAGTCTGCCAATACTGCCGCCATCTTCTGGTGAACCAGGCACATTACATGTTAACAGTAGTTTATAAGGAAATATGATTACACATATTGCAGGAAATGGCAATAAATATAGGAGATGACACATGATGCACCAATAAAGATAGTGGGGAGCCCAAAAGAGGTGGTAATGCCACTCTGGGATATTACATATGTTGCACAGGTAGAGAGAAATACAGTACTTGTAGTACAGATGGTAGTAATGTATATGTAGCACAGGTAGATAGCAGTATTGTACTTGTAGTACAGATAGTAGTAGTGTATATGTAACACAGGTAGAGAGCAATATAGAAATTGTAGTACAGATAGTCATATTTGTGGTAACAGGTTTTCCTAAAATGGCGGCAGCACGTGTTACAAAGATGAATGCGCTCATTGCTGGAACGCCAGGGAGCTGTGTTCCTGTCACACACTGAACGCTCAGCTCACTGCACTCCTCCCCTCCTTCAGGCCGGCGGCGCACTGAATGGTGAAGCAGGGAGACTTGTCCCTGTTCCACCATTCAGCCTGCAGACACAGATCGTGCTGGCGGCCTGTGTGGGAGGAGCCTGCAGTCTGGGAATCTGTCTAAGCCCCTCCCACACATGACTGCAGAGCGATCTGTGCCTGCAGGGGAGAGAGGGATGTGATCTTTAGGAATGGGATAAGGTGAGTATTTACTGTGTTTTTTTTAACACAGAGGTGGCATAGAGAGGGCATTACTGTGAAGGGGCACAGAGGGAATTACTGTTATAAAGGGGGCACAGAGGGTATTACTGTTATAAAGGGGGTACAGAGGGCATTACTATTATAAAGAGGGCACAGAGGGCATTACTATTATAAAGGTGGTACAAAAGGCATTATTATTATAAAGGGAGCACAGAGGGCATTACTGTTATAAAAGGGGCACAGAGGGCATTATTATTATAAATGGGACACAGAGAGCATTACTGTTATAAAGGTGGAACAGAGGGAATTACTACTATAAAGGGGGGGCAGAGGGCATTACTACTATTAAGGGGGCACAATGGGCATTACTAATATGTAGGGGGCACAATGGGCATTACTACTGTGGAGAGGGCACAATGGGTATAACTACTATAAATGGGACACAAGGGGCATTATTACTATGAAGGGGCACAATGGACATTATTACCTTAAGGGGCACAATGGGCATTACTACTGTGAAGGGGGCACAATGGGCATTACTACTGTAAAAGGGGCACAATGGGCAGTATTACTATAAGGAAGACACAGAGAGGGCATTACTATTATGAAGGGGGCACAATGTGCATTACTACTATGAAAGGGGCACAATGGGCATTAATACTATGAAGGGGCAAAGAGAGCAATACTACTGTGAAGGGGCACAGAGGGCATTACTACTGTGAAGGGGACACAGAGGGAATTAAAACTGTGAAGGGGCACAGAGGGCATTACTACTGTTATGGCGGCACAGAACAGGCATTACTACTGTGAAAGGGGCACAGAGAAGGCATAACTACTGTGAGGGGGCACAATGAGGACATTACTACTGTGAAGGGGGCACAATCAAGAGATAAGTACTTTAGGGGGGCACGATGTGGGTATAACTACTGTGAAAGTTGTACAGCGAGCGCATAAATACTGTGAGGGGGCACAATGTGGGCATAACTACCGTGAGGGGGCACATATTTGGACAAAACAACTGTGAAGGTTGAACAATGAGGGGGTACAATTTCTTGAAAGGATTGTCAGCGGTGGGGTGGCTCGTTTGCCAGAGAAAGGACGTGCCCCAGGTGCCAAACACCCTAGGCACACCACTGAAACTACCCAGAAGTCAGTGAGCAGCTCTGCCTGGGGCCGCCATGCTTCCCCTCCGCATGGGGTCCGGTCGTTGTTGTGGCCAAGGCAGGTAAGTGTGGGTTGTTTTTGGGCTCTTACCTGACGATCTGGTGGCTGTTCACTGGCTGTCCCTTTCCTTGCAGCTAGGCTGGTGGAGACTCCTGTCCATCCGCGTCTGGGATGAACAGGTTGTCTCCTGCTCCTAACCTTATTTCAGGGATCCTCAGGGTCCCAAGTTCCTGTGTATGAGCCCACAAACCATCTGGGTCTGCTCATACCGTTAGAAGTCAGGGCCAGGATTAGGGTGGCTTTAGGAGGTTACCTGCTCCCTTTTCCAGGTGTCCAGGCCTAGCTGCTTCCCCGTTTTCCTACGCTATACAGAGGGGAGTTTTCCCCCGCTCCCCACCTTGACAGGAAGAGTCACAGAAAGGCATAGAAGTAGACATCCTTTGGCCACATCCCACGCTGACGACTGCTTCATTGTGAACAATGCCCTGCGGAACTAGATGATAAATGCTACACAACTACAGGAACATTTAAGGGAAGTGAGAGGCACCCAAGTGTTACATCAGACCATTCGAAACCATTTACATCAGCATGGTCTGCATGCTAGACGACCTACAAGGGTACCTGACCAAAGGCGTCATCATCTTTCATGGGCCAGGGAGCATCTACGCTGGATGAGGAACCAATGTCACCAGACGAGCCTTTGGTGGTGGTGGTGTTTCAGTGTGGGCAGGTGTGTCTAGTCAATACAGAACTGCCCTACACTTTATGAATAGTACAGTGACAAGCCCATATTACTTGAATAACATTATTAATCCAGTCATTGTGCCTCTGCATGAACAACAAAGGCCTAATTTCTTCTTCATGGACAACAATGCGCCAGCTCATCGAGATTGCATCATTAGGGAATGGCTGCTGGAGACTGGGGTACCTCAAATGGAGTGGCCTGCACTTTATCCTGACGTGAATCTCATTGAAAACCTAAGGGATCAGTTGAGTCGCTGATTAAAGACGGGTCCTAACTCTGTACCCCAGAACCTCAATGGCCTGAGAGCCGCCCTTCAAGAAGAATGGTATGCCATGTCTCAGCAGAAAATAAGTCGACTTGTGAACTGCATGAGATGTTGTTGTCAAGCTATAATTGATGCTCAAGGCCACATGACAAGTCATTGAGACATTGACTTTTTTGGGGGTATACCCAAAAAATGCACTACTCACAAAAAGCTAGGGAAATTTGGCTTTCAGGTGAAATTTATGGAAAACGTAAAAAGTCCACGTTACAGTGATATTATATCATGAAAGTAGGGCATTTAAAGGGAATCTGTCACCAGAATCATCACCATTAAACTAAAACTATTGTCTTGTAGCACTTACTACCTCCTTTCCAGATGTGCTTTTCTTTCCTTGCTGCTTGGTTTCTATCTTGAAAAAATCCACTTTATTCCTTATGCAAATGAGCCAGTAAGGTGCCCAGAGGGGCGTAATTTTTGTTCAAAGGTGCCCAGGAACACCCCCATTGAGTACCCAAGCCCGCCCTCCAGCAGAGCCCAAGCACGCCTCTCCTCAGCTCATACTCTACGCCCCCAGCAGCGCCGTTGTCCCCCCCATATATCACTAACAGCAGAGAACCCCGCCCACCCTTGCCTTCAGAGTCACTGACAAATCTCGCCGCGCTCTTCCAGCAGAGGATGAAACTGTCACTGGGCTCGGCGCATGCCCAGTGAAACATTTGCGGCTGATGCCCTCAGTTCCGAACACTGCCTGAGCCTCCACTCCATCCTCTGCTGGAAGAGCGCAGCGAGATTTGTCAGTGACACTGAAGGCAAGGGTGGGCGGAGTTCTCTGCTGTTAGTGATATAGTGGGGGGGGGGGGAACAACGGCGCTGCTGGGGGCGTAGAGTATGAGCCGAAGAGAGGCGTGCTTGGGCTCAGCTGGAGGGCTGGCCTGGGCACTCAATGGGGGTGATCCTGGGCACCTTTGAACAAAAATAACACCCCTCTGGGCACCTTACTGGTTCATTTGCATAAGGAATAAAGTGGATTTTTTCAAGATAGAAACCAAGCAGCAAGGAAAGAAAAGCACATCTGGAAAGGAGGTAGTAAGTGCTGCAAGACAATCGTTTTAGTTTAATGGTGATGATTCTGGTGACAGATTCCCTTTAAGTAGAAGCAGCAATGGTGATTTTCTCATCTCAAACTATTTATTGAAACAAAAGCCAACAACAGTGGTGGGTATAACCCCACAAAAATGTCACTGTCTCAAAAACTTGTCATGTGGCCTTGAGCAGACTTTAGTACAGAAGGCTGACAGAGGAATAGCAGAGGTCGGGATGGCTGCCTGGCAGCTGCATGCTGAAGCCTTCAGCATGCAGCTGCCAGGTAGCCATCCCAGCCTCTGCCCACTCCTTCCTCTGCCAGCCCCCTGTACAATAGTCGATACATGCTATAGTAGAGAAGGCTGGAATGGCTGTGGCAGCTGCATGATGCAGCTGGCCCTTGCTACACACTTACTGCCCTGTACCTGGCTGGCCTCATCTCTCCTCTACTCTCCCAGTCCCAGATGCCCTGCCCTACCTTCCCTTATCAAGCACAGAATCCACAGGCAGGGCCCCGGGGCTCAGGCCAGGGCACATACCAACACTTGAAGAATATGGCGCTCATTGATATGCTGCTGCCATACTACTGCCATGCTGCTCCCGCCTGCAGCACCTTGGCAGTAGTGAGGAGGGTCTTTACTTCCTGAGTGGGCTGCCAGTGCTACCTGTAGTGATTGATATGCATAGCACAATGCCAGTTTGTATTGTTCCCTGGCCAGGGGCACGCTATGCAGAGTAAACTTTACTGTATGCGGGTGGGGCGAACAGAAGGATGGGGGAATGGAATAATTGGACAGCCAGAGCGGGCCCCCAATGTGACTGCATGTGGAGGGGTCCTGGCCTGAGCTGAAAATAAAGTAAAGACACTGATCCTGGGCCCTGAAGAAGCCACTTCCCCTGCTTCTCCGGTAGTTACTTCACTGGGTAAATGTAGCCCTATAGTGTACTACAGAAACAGCCAGACGCCTGCACTTCTGTATTATAGTCCCTTCTGCTCCACGTGCCTTCAGTGTGCTGAATGATTGTTCACTGTGGCCAATTAAAGGAATTTCACCAGTCGAGTGTACACATTTTGAAATGGACTAGGAAATACAATTGTAAGTGTAAAATATCGTAACCTATTATTAGTGACTATTGTGAAAGTGAACCAGAAAAATACTGTACCAATGCCATTAAGCCATCATGAAGGCTCTATCCTACTTTAACTAACATCTGAAGAGTTGCTCATCTACCTTCTTTTGCAGGACACCCTCTTTTTCAACATATCTCATCTACCCTTTTGCAGGACATCTCATCTTCCCCTTCCTGCAGAGGACAAGAAGCCCACGGTTTGAGGTCATATATGGGTGGGTCTTGGACAGCTGCCCAAAGCTTCTGGTTGTTAACGCAGCCCAAATGGCGAGGTGGTTGCACATGCGATATAAGATGCCATTGAAATCAATTTATTTTCAAAGATGGAGAATCCTTTTCACGTTTCCTATTCAGTAATAAATACTTCAGAAATATACATTATAATATTTTACTATAGACATGTAGAATTCAGAGTGTTCACTACAGTACGTGAAATATCCAATAATTACATGCAGGCCAGTTTACCCAACAAAAAACATAATGCAGATTTCAGTACTATTAGTAAGATAAGATCAAAACAGTGTAATGAGAACACATGTTAGAAGTCTTTTGATGGTAAACCTTCCTAAGATCTCAGCTTTCCGAGGATTATTACATGAAACAGAAAAGAACGTTTGGAAAGAAGACATAAGCCAAGTGGTAAAGCCCTTGATGTCCATAGATCTCCATTAGAAACATCCCGTTAGTGTTTTTAGGCCTCATGCTCACAGCAGATAAGGTGCTTAACTTTTCACTGTTTTTTTTTTTAAGCAAGTCAACAAGTAACTTTAAAAAAAAACTTTGTTCCCCTTAACTTTTTATGATTTTGCATTTTTTGGTAAGAATACTTAAATAACTTCTCCATGTGATAACTCATTGTGTGGCATCTCAAGAATTCTAGAAATAGTAACGGCAGTAAATAATCTGTTTAGGAAAGTTCTTTCCATAGTACAGTTAATCATAGTCTGTACAGGTACATAACATGGGAAGGTAATATATTTTAGCATTGGTATGGGGGTGATTTAGAGCAGTGGTACAACATTATATTTTCCCTTCAGATCTTTCATCTGGTAAAGTGTCCCAGAAATTAGGACTGTACTTTTTTGTAAAGTAAATGTTATATTTTTACAAATTTTCCTTTCTAACCCAGCATAAATTATGTTACTCTAGAAACATGAATTCCTGCTCAGTTGTACGTCAGTCGTATGTCTGCCTAGATCTAGAAACCGTGTGGCATAGTTGATGCATATTTGGTTGGATGTTTGGCATTGCAGTACTATAAATATTTAAATGTATAATCGTTTTTAAGGATTACAATTCTTACAGTATGTGTATAAATATGATTTAACTTCTTCCAGAGTGGGCCGATTTTCCTTTTTTGCGTTTTTGTTTTTCATTACCTCCTTTAAAAAAAAAAAAGTAAAAAGGAGTGTATATGACTTTTGGATCACTTTTTATTCATTTTTTTTTTGGGGGGAGGGGGTGATGAAGTAACCAAATAACTGCAAATCAACCATTTAGATTTTTTCCTGTTGCGCCGTTCACCGTACAGGATAAATATTTTTATATTTTAATAGTACAGGCAGATTAGAATGTGTTAAAGCTGATGACCTTTAGTTTTTTTAGTTTATTTTTTTGGCTACATGCACACGACCGTTGTTTTGGTCTGCATCCGAGCCGCAGTTTTGCGGCTTGGATGAGGACCTATTCACTTCAATGTGGCCGCAAAAGATGCGGACAGCACTCCGTGTGCTGTCTGCATCCGTTGCCCCATTCCGTGGTCCGCAAAAAAATATAACCTGTCCTATTCTTGTCCGTTTTGTGGACAAGAATAGGCAGTTATATTAATGGCTTTCTGTGCCCTTCCGTAAATTGCAGAATGCACACGGACGCTATCATTGTTTTGCGGATCCGCAATTTGCGGACCGCAAAATACACAACGGTCGTGTGGATGTAGCCTTAAACTGAGTAAAGAGGGTGATTTGAATCTTTATATATTTATTTTTTTAATTTTAAAAAGGTTTTTGTAACACTTATTTTATGTCCCACTAGGGAACTTTAACATGTGATCGTCTGATCACTTCTCCCTTAGGCTACTTTCACACTAGCGTTTCTATTTTCCAGTATTGAGATCCGTCATAGGGTCTCAATACTGGAAAAAAAACGCTTCCGTTTTGTCCCCATTCATTGTCAATGCGGACAAAATGTAACTGAACAGAAGGGAATGCTCCAAAATGCATTCCGTTCCGTTTGGTTGCGTTACCATACCGGAGAGCAGACCGCAGCATGCTGCGTTTTTCCCCCATAATCTGACACAATAGAAAACGGATTCGTTCCCCATTGACTTTCAATGGAGTTCATGACAGATATGTCTTGGGTATGTTAAAGATACTACAACCGGATCCGTTTATAACGGATGCAGATGGTTGTATTATCAGTAGCAGAAGCGATTTTGCTGAGCTCTACCGGATCCAGCAAAAATGCAAGTGTGAAAGTAGCCTTAGATTGAAATAATTTAACAGTGCAGGCTATGGGAGATTCGTTACTTCTGGTGGCTCGAGCCATCGCCATATTCAGACCCCCATAACTTTTTTATAGTTAGGTCTACAGAGCTGTATGAGGGCTATTTTTTTTGTGGGAGATCTGCAGTTTTTATGGATACCACTTTTGAGTGTGTATGTCTTTGCACTAAATTTTTTGGGGAGATGAAGCAACAAAAAATGGTGAATCAGCCTTTTTTCCATTATGCTGTTCACTGTACGGGATAAATACATTTATATTTTAATAGTACGGGAGTTTGGGGATTTCTTTATTTTTATTGTTTATTTATTTCTATTTTCTTGTACATTTTTATTACAGAGAATCTGTCAGCATGATCAACCCTATTAAACCAGGCATACTGACTGGTAGAGCTCAGCATGCTATTAAAATTTCTTTTATCTGTATGCTAAACAGCTGCAGAGATATCTGCATTTGTATTGATACGCAAATGAGCCTGTTGGAGCACCAGGGATGGGACTGAATCCTTGGGGCACTGCTTTAGTAACACTCCCTGTGCTCTGCACACCCCCCCCCCCCTCCCCTTGATTTGCAGGGCTATATATCAGCATTCTGAGAGCAGAGCTGTGTCCTAGCATGTACATATCATATTCACTACTCACTTTAGCTTTACCACATTGAGAAGAGTGGATTTCTATATTTAGAAAGCTATATACATGTACATATTACTGACTTATTTGCAGGCACAATATATGATTATAAAGAAGCCAGTAATATAGAAAATACATTCTTCTCTATGTGGCAAGGCTTTAGTTTGGTGGTAGGATATTTGTGCAGTTGTTTAGCATACAGACAAAAGAAAGGAATCGTTGTAATCAGCAGGATGAGCCCTTCAAGGCAGTATGCTTGGTTTAATAAGGTTGATCATGCTGACAGAGCCTCTTTAAATTCCCTTAGGAGACTTAAACATGTGATCATTGAATCACGTCTCCCATAGACTGCAATGAACAACCATTGTAGTCTATGGGAGATTTGCTACAGGCAGGGCTCCATATGAATTATTGCTGTATTAGCCTCAGATCCTTCAGAGGCACCGAGGCTATGACAGCGAACAAACGGCTCCCCCAATCAACACGTGGGATCCAAACCTCTCAGATGTAATGATCACAATTGACCATGGCATCTGAAAGGTTAAATATCTGTGATCAGCATTACCACCAATCACAGACATTAGCTCCAGGTGTCTGCTGTGTAAAACAGCAGGTACCCTGCGCCATTGTGCCCACTCCAGACGCCATCTTTAAAGATGTGACATGTGCCATACATGTATGGTGCGTGTCAGGAAGGGGTTAAGGTGTACATGAATAACTGTACATTAATAACTTTCCGATCCAGTGCTGCTCCAGTTTCACTATGTCTTGCCCCACAGCAGGTCTTGACTTCCCATTTCCTCTCAACATGCAAGACGTGCCCACTTAGTCAATCACTGGCTGCAGTAGTGTACCAGCCAGTGATTGGCTGAGGGGGCATGTCAGGAAGGAGCAGGAAGCCAAGCTGGGAAACATCAGAATGGGAGCAGTGAGGATCTAGAGTATAAATTTATTTTTCACTATTGGGAGCCTTTTTTGAAAAAATTTGTAAACATTACATTTTTTATGTATTATAAGAAATTACATTAAAAAGGAGGCTTAAAATTACAGTATAATTATCACAATATAAATAAATCAACATAATTGTGTCAAAGGCTTTAAAAATATTTTTAAAAAAGTGTGATATTTAGAATTATCTGAACTTCAAAATTCAGATTGTAATAATTATTTCACTATTCCATTTATAAATACAAAAACAAGTTTAGAGTAAATTAAACATTAAAAACTGTCATATTTCAAAACTGGATACCCAAATCAATTGAATGACATATTGTGCTGGTACAAAGTCCAGTTTAACTGTGCTGGTCATACTGGTCTCCTACAATCGTGACACAGAAGCCAAATAACATTAAGGCCTTTTTCACACGGGCGTCATGTTTTTGGCCCGGATAAGATGCGGGTGTGTTGCGGGAAAAAGCGCGATCTTTCCGCGCGAGTGCAAAACATTGTAATGCGTTTTGCACGCGCATGAGAAAAATCGGCATGTTTGGTACCCAGACCCGAACCCGGACTTCTTCACAGAAGTTCGGGTCTGGGTTAGGTGTTGTGTAGATTTTATTATTTTCCCTTATAACATGGTTATAATGGAAAATAATAGCATTCTTAATACAGAATGCATAGTACAATAGGGCTGGAGGGGTTAAAAAAAATGTAAAAAAAATTTAACTCACCTTAATCCACTTGCTCGCGCAGCCCGGCTTCTCTTCTGTCTTCATCACATGGTCACAATGGTGATGGATCATGTGACGGACCATGTGATGACCGCAGTGATGTCACCACAGGTCCTTTTCCTGTGCACAGCAAAGATGAATATACTGTATATAAATGCCCCCACAGTACTCTTCAATAGTGCTACTCTGTATATAAAATCCCCCCAATAGTGAACCCTGTATATAAAATGCCCCAAATAGTGCTCCCCTAGTATAAAAAGGCACCCAATAGTGTCACCTGTATAACTAAGGACCCCCATAGTGGTACCACTTATGCTGGCTAGGGAAAAAAATCCCTCTTCCACTTAAGCACCGCTGACACTAGCTCTGCACTGGAGGGAAGTGGAAAGACCTGATGCTCCCAGCGTCATGATATCACATGTCCTTCCACTTCCCTCCATGTCAGCGTTTTCAAGGGTATGAAGTATTTTTGTAACCCCTGAAAGGCACTTTAACAAATTTTTAACGGCTGTTAAACGGGCGCACTCCTGTCTATACTTCCTAAAAAACGGGCCCTTTGATTTCAATGGGGTCCCTCTGGCCTTGAAAATAGGACTTGTCTGCTATCCACTAGCTGTAACGTTTGGCAGAGGGGCCCAAATAATTTTGTACAAAATGTATTTGCCAAGAATTTCAAAGTTGCAAAATAAGCGTAGCATTAGCACCAGAATGTTCTCTATAAATATGGCATTATTGTACTTTATTTGTGTTTGCAGAGTGCTGTTGCAATGTCTTTTTTTCTTTGTAAAAAAAAGGCCATGTGAATAGCCCCATAGACTTTGGCACTAAAATGGCTGCACATGGGCGTCGTGTGAATGTAGCCTAATATGGTCATTCAAGAGGTTTTTCCTTTCACTTTATACATTTATGTTACATTTACAGGGTATGTAATACAGTTGCAAGAAAAAGTATGTGAACCCTTTGGAATGATATGGATTTCTGCACAAATTGGTCATAAAATGTGATCTGATCTTCATCTAAGTCACAACAATAGACAATCACAGTCTGCTTAAACTAATAACACACAAAGAATTTAATGTTACCATCTTTTTATTGAACACACCATGTAAACATTCACAGTGCAGGTGGAAAAAGTATGTGAACCCTAGACTAATGACATCTCCAAGAGCTAATTGGAGTGAGGTGTCAGCCAACTGGAGTCCAATCAATGAGATGAGATTAGAGGTGTTGGTTACAGCTGCCCTGCCCTATAAAAAACACACACCAGTTCTGGGTTTGTTTTTCACAAGAAGCATTGCCAGATGTGAATGATGCCTTGCATAAAAGAGCTCTCAGAAGACCTAGGATTAAGAATTGTTGACTTGCATAAAGCTGGAAAGGGTTATAAAAGTATCTCTAAAAGCCTTGCTGTTCATCAGCCACGGTAAGACAAATTGTCTATAAATAGAGAAAGTTCAGCACTGCTGCTACTCTCCCTAGGAGTGGCCGTCCTGTAAAGATGACTGCAAGAGCACAGCGCAGACTGCTCAATGAGGTGAAGAAGAATCCTAGAGTGTCAGCTAAAGACTTACAAAAGTCTCTGGCATATGCTAACATCCCTGTTAGCGAATCTACGATACGTAAAACACTAAACAAGAATGTATTTCATGGGAGGATACTACAGAGGAAGCCACTGCTGTCCAAAAAAAACATTGCTGCACGTTTACAGTTTGCACAAGAGCACCTGGATGTTCCACAGCAGTACTGGCAAAATATTCTGTGGACAGATGAAACCAAAGTTGAGTTGTTTGGAAGAAACACACAACACTATGTGTGGAGAAAAAGAGGCACAGCACACCAACATCAAAACCTCATCCCAACTGTGAAGTATGGTGTTGGGGGCATCATGGTTTGGGGCTGCTTTGCTGCATTAAGGCCTGGACGGATTGCGATCATCAAAGGAAAAATGAATTCCCAAGTTTATCAAGTCATTTTGCAGGAGAACTTAAGGCCATCTGTCCACCAGCTGAAGCTCAACAGAAGATGGATGTTGCAACAGGACAACGACCCAAAGCATAGAAGTAAATCAACAACAGAATGGCTTAAAGAGTCCTGACCTCAAAGCGATTCACACCAGACATCCCAAGAATATTGCTGAACTGAAACAGTTCTGTAAAGAGGAATGGTCAAGAATTACTCCTGACCGTTGTGCACGTCTGATCTGCAACTACAGGAAACGTTTGGTTGAAGTTATTGCTGCCAAAAGAGGTTCAACCAGTTATTAAATCCAAGGGTTCACATACTTTTTCCACCTGCACTGTGAATGTTTACATGGTGTGTTCAATAAAAACATGGTAACATTTAATTCTTTGTGTATTGTTAGTTTAAGCAGACTGTGATTGTCTATTGTTGTGACTTAGATGAAGATCAGATCACATTTTATGACCAATTTGTGCAGAAATCCATATCATTCCAAAGGGTTCGCATACTTTTTCTTGCAACTGTATATGTCTGATAGGTGGAAGATCCTGAGCCCCTGCAAGGCAAGATGGCTGTCAGCAGCCTATACGTAAGCTGTCTATTAGAGACAGTCACACATGTTCATGGTTTTCTCCATTGCTGGCTATGGAAGTTTTGGAAACTGCCAAAGACAATTGCTTTGCCATTTCCGTAACTCCCATAGATTTAAGGCCTCATGTACACGACCATATGTATTATGCGGTCCGCAAATCATTAAAACACTGATACCATCCGTGTGCCATCCAGAGTTTTTGTGGATTCACTGACTTTAATGGGTCCGTCGACCACATTTTTCAAACCAGAATAGAACATGTTCTATAATTTGAAGAGTGGACACACAGATGCAGACAGCACATGGATGTTTTCTATGTGCTGTCTGCATCCGTATGTCCATTTGGCAAAATATAAAAAACGTGTAGTATTCTGGATGGCACATGGATGGTATCTGTATTTTGCGGATCCGCTGTTTGCGGACTGCAAAACGGATAAGGTTGTGTACATGAGGCCTTAAAGAGGATCTTTCAGCTCTCAGCACATTATTTCTAATAAATACTTGTATTGCCTATTAAATAACAATTATGGAGCATCATCCCTTGTGCCATTCCTTTGTTACTCCACATAGAAATTTAAGATTAAATTGATAACTGGGTGTTACCATTATCTTTATCCAAGGGGCATGTTCCCAAACACATTACATTGTCAGAAGTGATTAGATAGTATCATGGTGTGAAGGCATACATCTCCAATTGGTAACAACTCTGTCAATTGATTAATAAATATTTAGGAGGAATAAGAGAGGAGCAGCACAAGTAAGTATATCAAGGTGACAGGTCTTGTTTAAAGACCAATTGACCTTACCAGTTTTAATGTACTCTTGTGAAATATTCTGCTTTAGCATAACTTTATTTGGTTACTAGGTCTACGGTTATACACATATATATTGTTTTGTGGATGAATTGTGCTGTATCACTGTACTTTCTTTGGATAACATATAAAATAAAAATTTTACTTTTATTAAAAATTCTGCAATAAGATGCAATATTTATCTGAAAACAACATAAAACTGTGTTCACAATGTCCAGCCAGCCTCTAGATATTTTTCATTATGGTTTCCTGTCTATGTGACTAGGTTAATCCCATGGCAGGTTCACTTCTCTTTGATCAATCTGATGCTCTTCTGATCGGTTTCTTCAGATTACAGAGAGACTTTTGGAGATGACATCCTAAATGACTGATTTTGAGATTTTGAGTTTAAATTGAAGACTTACTTTTATTCAAGACACTGGAAATCCGACTAAAGTATACTGCTATGAACTGACAGCATGGCCTTACTTTGTTGCGCTATGTATGAATTCTAACATATATAAAAATTTGAGATAATTTTAATAAAGAGAGAAAAATAGCATTTATTGTCATGGGCACTTAAGTTATAGGTGACATTCTAAAGTAAAGATGAGCACATTTCCGAAAGATTCGTTTGGTTTGGCTAACACATTTCACTAAGGGCTCATTCAGATGACAGATACTGGCCATGTGAGTTCCACATTTTGCAGAACGGCTTGCCCTATGACAGAAATGCCTATAGGGCAAGTTCTATCTTTTTTGTGGGGCCACGGAACGAAAATACAGATGCGGACAATGTGCTGTCCGCATCTTTTGTGGCCCTATTGAAATAAATGGGTCCGCATACGTTCCGCCAAATTGCGGAGTGGATGCAGACTCAAATATACGGTCGTGTGAGTGAGCCCTTAGTCTGAATAAATTCGGCCCGAATCAAAAGTGCCCCAAATGCTCTGAAAATTACTACATGAGACTCTAGGTTTCCTAGGACTATATTTATTTCTTTTATTCACTTACATAGAGCTGACATATTCCACAGCGTTTTACAGACATTAGCATGATTGGATCCAACCCTTTTCAAGCTCTTTAGTGTCAAGATAGCATTAGTCATGTAAAAGTGACAGCAACATATATACTGTAGCTATGGGTAAACGGATTGTACAAAAATGTTTTATTAAGTAAAGACCCCAAAATTATACCTTTTTGGCAATAGATGCTTTCTTCTAATGTTGGCCATCATTTTGAGAAAGTTCTGCAGGACGAATTACAAAAGTTTAGGAGTCAATGAAAATCAATTTTTTAAGAAGTTTGTAACACATTCGATCTCATCTCAGTGTAAAAATTAAAAAAATCTTGAAAACATTTGCATAATTAAAAAAATGAAATAAAAAATGAAATGAATCCACATCAGGGCAGTCAGGTGCCAGCCGCAAGGTGAGTTAGGGGTCACCACCTTTTCCTCTCCCTTGGGCAGGGCTTTCCCTTTTATCCTCCCTGTGCGTGACGTCGGTCATTACATTATCTCTGGCCCTTATTTTGTGTAGGTAAAAAAATAAAAAAATAAAAATTATAATTTTTACCTACTTAGAATCCAGTATGGATCAAATTGCTGCTCTGTCCAAACAATTTCATGGTCTGTCTTTGGAGGTGGCAGGATTGAAGGCGTCGGTCCTCCAGCAACAGCAGCGATTACAACTGACCGCAAGCCCAGCGGTTGCTACTGGTAACCAGGTTGTTGCGGAACCCAAGGTCCCTCTCCCTGACAGATTTTCTGGGGGAAGGGACAAGTTTTTGACATTCCGTGAGGCCTGTAAGTTATATTTTAAACTGCGCCCTTACTCCTCTGGTAATGAAGATCAGCGGGTGGGGGTTGTTAATTCCCTGCTGCAGGGGGACCCGCAGTCCTGGGCGTTCTCTTTACCTAGTGATTCCCAGGCTCTCCGGTCAGTGGATGAGTTTTTCGGGGCTTTGGGTCTCATATATGACGACCCTGACCGAGTCGCACTGGCTGAATCAAGATTACGGAGACTCTTACAAGGAGAGCGGCCGGTAGAGGAGTATTGCTCTGAATTCCGTAGGTGGGCTACGGATACCCAATGGAACGACCCGGCTCTCAGGAGTCAGTTCTGCTCTGGGTTATTCGAAAGGGTTAAGGATGCGCTTGCATTATATGAGACCCCCTTTTCCCTTGATGCGGTTATGTCCCTTTCTATCCGTATAGAGAGACGCCTTAGGGACAGGTTGAAAAAACCGGAGCAATTGGTAACCCCTCCCAAGCAGCAGTTAGTCTGTACGGACTTAGACGAGCCTATGCAGCTAGGAGGAACTACTCGTCAGGTCCGTCCTCCTGAGGCTCGCCGTAGGCGTGGGGTTTGTTTTTTTTGTGGGGAGAGGGGTCATTTAATTAATGTCTGTCCTTCTTTCCTCAGAAACAAAAAACCGTCGGAAAAACTACTAACCCCAGGCTGTGTGGAGGATGTCAGCCGGGGGGTATACGTTTCCTCCATACGTACATCGCAATTTGTGTTGCCAGTGGTTATTATTTTTGGTGATAAGACGGAGACTATTTCTTTCTTTCTAGACAGTGGAGCAGGGGTAAATTTGATAGATGCCCATTTTGCCCGCACTATGGGTTTGTCTCTCTGTACGTTACAGAGACCCATTCCCATATTCGCTATTGATTCTGCTCCCCTGTCTCAGAGAAACCTCACCCACATTGTTCATAATTTACACCTTCGGGTAGGGGACCACCATAACGAGATGCTTTCATGTTATGTTCTGGAGGGGCTTCCCACTCCGGTAGTGCTGGGTCTTCCCTGGTTGGTAGCGCACAATCCAGTAGTGGATTGGCAGGCCAGGGAGATATTGGAGTGGAGTGAGCAGTGCAGAGAAAATTGCTTAAATAGTAATTGCTTAGTCACCTCCATAACTACCCTACCTACATTTATTTCGGATTTTGAGGATGTTTTTTCTGAAAAGGGTTGTCCGAAGTTACCACCTCATCGTCCTTATGATTGCCCGGTTAACCTTATTCCCGGCGCAAAATTACCCAAGACCAGGTTATATAATCTTTCGGGTCCAGAGAGACAAGCCATGAAAGATTATATCTCCGAGAGCTTGGCTAAGGGACACATCAGACCCTCTTCTTCACCCGTGGCTGCAGGGTTTTTCTTAGTTAAAAAGAAAGATGGGGGCCTGCGTCCTTGCCTAGATTTTCGCGAATTAAATCGGATAACCATCCGAGACCCATACGCTCTTCCTCTCATTCCTGACCTGTTTAACCAGATTGCGGGTGCTAGGTGGTTCTCCAAACTTGATCTTAGGGGGGCCTACAATCTGATTCGTATTAAGGAGGGGGATGAGTGGAAGACAGCGTTTAACACCCCTGAGGGGCATTATGAAAATCTAGTTATGCCTTTCATCTGACCAATGCTCCTGCCGTCTTTCAACATTTTGTTAATGACATTTTTAGTCATCTAATCGGCAGGTTTGTGGTAATATACCTAGATGATATTTTAATTTATTCGTCTGATCTGAAAACACATGAGGTGCATGTCAGACAAGTACTGCAGGTCCTACGGACGAATGAATTATATGCTAAAATTGAAAAATGTGTCTTCGCCGTTCAGGAGATACAATTCCTAGGTTACTTTTTATCTGCTTCAGGTTTCCGTATGGATCCTAGGAAGGTCCAGGCAATTTTAGATTGGGATCTTCCTGAGAACCTCAAAGCACTACAACGGTTCTTGGGCTTCGCAAATTTCTATAGGAAATTCATTAAAAATTATTCACTTATTGTAAAACCGACATGACTAGGAAGGGGACTGATTATTCTAAATGGTCTGACGCCGCTAAAGTTGCTTTTTCCTCTCTAAAAGAGAGGTTTACCTCAGCACCTGTACTAGTCCAACCTGATGTCTCTCAGCCTTTTATTGTTGAAGTCGATGCGTCAGAGGTGGGAGTGGCGGCGGTGCTGTCTCAGGGTCCGTCTCCTGGCAAATGGGATCCTTGTGCTTTCTTTTCTAAAAAAACTATCTGCAGCAGAAAAGAACTACGATATTGGCAATAGGGAACTATTAGCTATTAAACTTGCGTTTGAGGAGTGGCGTCACTTCTTAGAGGGGGCAGTCCACCCCGTCACTGTGATTACGGACCACAAAAATCTTCTGTACCTCGAATCAGCTAAACGTCTCACCCCTAGACAGGCTAGGTGGTCGCTATTTTTTTACCAGGTTTAACTTTGTGATTACCTATCGTCCTGGGGCAAAGAACACCAAGGCTGATGCACTATCTCGTTGTTTCCCTGGAGGGGGTAATGTGAGTGATCCGGTGCCCATTCTTCAAAGAGGAGTGGTTGTTTCTGCGGTACACTCTGTTTTGGAGGGGAAGGTGTTAGAGGCCCAGGGGGACGCCCCGGTCTCTTGCCCCTCAGAGAAATTGTTTGTACCGTTGAACCTACGTTTCGAATTATTAAAGGAACATCATAGTTCGGCTCTTGCTGGGCACCCGGGTAGTAAAGCAACCTTGGAGCTATTGTCTCGTCGTTTTTGGTGGCCAAGGTTGCGTCAGGATGTATTGGATTTTGTGTCTTCTTGTTCTACCTGTGCGCGCGCAAAAGTTTCACATACACGTCCTGCAGGGTCTCTATTACCACTCATCATTCCCAATAGACCGTGGACACATCTGTCAATGGATTTTATCACTGACTTACCTTTGTCTGCGGGTAAAACAGTTATTTTGGTAGTAGTGGACAGGTTTAGCAAAATGGTACACTTCATTGCGTTACCCGCACTACCTAATGCTAAGACTCTTGCTCAGGTATTCGTCAGTGAAATCGTGAAGCTTCACGGGGTCCCCTCCGATGTTGTTTCGGATTGGGGTACCCAGTTTATTTCTAAATTTTGGAAAGCTTTTTGTTCCCATTTGGGGGTAACACTTGTCCTTTTCCTCAGCTTTCCATCCTCAGTCGAATGGACAGACTGAGCGTACCAACCAAAACCTTGAGACATATCTAAGATGTTTTGTGTCTGAAAACCGAGAGTTGTGGTCATCATATTTACCGTTAGCTGAGTTTGCCATAAATAATCGTCGTCAGGAATCCACTGGCAAGTCACCATTTCTTGGTGCATATGGTTTTCATCCCCAATTCTGTACTTTCAAAGAGGGGGGGTCTTCTGGGGTTCCCGAAGAGGAACGGTTTTCGTCATCTCTTTCATCGGTATGGCAGAAGGTGCAAGCTAACTTGAAAAATATGGGAGGTAAATACAAATGCATGGCTGATAAGAGACAGTCGCCAGGTCCGGACCTAGGAGTTAATGACTATTTGTGGTTGTCTACTAGGAATATTAAATTGAAGGTTCCCTCTTGGAAACTGGGTCCTAGGTATATTGGCCTTTACAAAATTGTAGCCATCATCAACCCCGTGGCTTTTCGCCTGGAGTTACCTCAGACTTTTAAAATTCATAATGTTTTTCATAAGTCGTTACTCCAAAAATATGTTCCACCTCTAGAACCGTCACCACTGCCACCCCCTCCTGTTGTCGTGGATGGTAATCTAGAATTTCAGATATCCAAAATTGTTAATTCTCGTCGGGTCCGCCGCTCTCTTCAATATCTGGTGCATTGGAGAGGTTACGGTCCCGAGGAAAGAATGTGGGTTCCTGCGTCTGAGGTAAACGCCGACAGGCTAGTTCGGGTTTTTCATGCCTCTCATCCTGAGAGACCTGGTCCTGAGTGTCCGGAGGCCCCTCGTAGAGAGGGGGGTACTGTCACGAGGGTATCGAGAACCACGCCTGACTCCGTTATACCCGGGGTCAGGAAGTCGCAGCGGTTGGCTGCATGCTCTATTTAAGATAGGGCTATTTTCCTTATGGTAGCTTTCTGGGTTTGCTTTGCAAACCCTTTTGGCTCACTCAGGGATCCGTAGCTCCTTCTCCTCAGCTGTTCCTTGTCCAGCACTCCCAAACCTCCTTATATTCCTCTCTCACACTTCTCTGGTTGCCAGAGATAGAACTTCCTGCCTGGACATCTATTCTGACCTTCTGGAGCTGTGTTGCTGCGTTCTCTGGTAGTTGGTCCAGAACGCTACCCTCCGGATCCCTGTTGGACCTTTGTGGTCTATTGTGATCGCCCACCTGGGTGTATGTGTTTGTCTGTTTTGTCTGTCCTCTCCCTGGTGTTTCCCTCTTAGTGATAGTGGTGCGGACTAGCGATCCCACCGGCCCGTTCACTATCTAGGGCTCATTTTAGGGAAAGCCAGGGTTTAGGCACGTGATCGCCGCACGGGTGAGGAACCCGTCTAGGGACGTCAGGGCAGTCAGGTGCCAGCCGCAAGGTGAGTTAGGGGTCACCACCTTTCCCTCTCCCTTGGGCAGGGCTTTCCCTTTTATCCTCCCTGTGCGTGACGTCGGTCATTACACTTACCTCACAGATGCTGCGATCGGTGTTGATCGTGGCATCTGAGGGGTTAAATTACAGGATCACCATTCTCCATCATTTCGGCCGGGTGTCTGCTCTATGGTTATAAGGATATATATTGGCTATGAGATGGTGTGGGAGGTTATAGTTTGGTAAACTGACTACGTGATGGTATGTGAAGTTATATGAATATACACTCATTGATAAAATATGAACACACCAAGAAGGAGTTGTTGGAATCTAATGATCCTTAATACATGTGAACGCAATGATAATGATAAATATAAGCGATTATATTATTAGAGTAAAAGGATACGTTTATTGGGGAAAACTGTACAACTGTAAGGAGGCTATTGTACTGGGTCACCTCTAGCCTGGATACAGGTTCCTTATGGTATCCTGCAGCACCTTTGCCCAGAGATATTACAGCTGGGCCTGTAGATCCTGCACACTTGTTGGTTGGTGAAGTTGGCCTCCCAGTCGGTCCTATTAATGCTGGTTTAGTGATAAATCTGGCAGTTGGACAGGCCAAGTAAGTGTTGCAATCTGCCAGTTGGAAGCCCTGCCATGGGAGAGAACACATGGGGCCTCAGGATGTCCTGCACATATCGCCGAGCTGTTAGTGTCCCTTGTATCACTACTAGGGGTGGCTGACTGTCATATGTGATGGCTCCCCAGATCATCACACTAGGAGGTGGGGCAGTGTGTCGCACTACAGCCAAGGCAGGACTCACATGCCCACCGTCCCCTACATACTGGAACAGCCTAGATCGTGGCAATTTGTTGAAACCACCATCTGCTTCTCTCAGTCCAATGATGTGCTCCCCTCATAGTCTGTCAGTTAGGAAAAATGTCTTTAAGTGCATTTTAGAGTCATGTCTAGCAGTTAATGATCTCTCTCTCAAAGAGGTACACTACCCAAAAGTAGCTCTTTTATAAGGCAGAAGGGGAGGGGAGCTGCATTTTTTTGCACCCTTTTGTGGCAAGACCGACAATGACACCACACCCGTAATCAATTACATATCTGCCTGAGATATAACTGCATGCTGAGTTTTGAAGTAATCGGACATTTCTATCTGGGTGCGTTAAATTATTTTTTTGGCATAGAGAGGTGCAAAGTTATATGGAGGTATATATACTATGGTTATATCTTAGGTTACAACCGTTACATTGATATATACGGACTATATGGAGACTTGCAAGATATATCAAGGTGTATTGACAATATTGACAATATTAGTCATGTATTAGACCAGTAGATAGTCAGGTAGATCATCGCTAATAAGCATTCGTATGAAGTCTCGTTGGGGATGATCTGCCTGTGGTAAGGTGCCATCGATTACCTCATTCATCAGGCAAGGAACAGGCTGTTGTCAGGAAGGAAAGCTTAATTCCTGAAAATCATCACCCTGATCTGCTGGTCTAATACAGGCCTATTAGTAGTAAGAACATTTTTCTTTTAGCTTTTGCCACTGTGTGCTGTCCGCATCTTTTCCGGACGTCTGAATGAACCCTAAATGTGAGATTTTTGGCAAATACAGTTTGCACAAAATTATTTGTGCCCGTCTGGCCGTGTAAAGGCGATTTCTTTAAGAAGGGAACCTAACACTTAATACCATACCGGCCTCCATTCCATTCAGGGAATGCAGGTTCCACATGCCCACATTATTTCATACCTCTCCTGGTGCCAAATGGCCTCCAATACATACAGGGAGAGCAGGCTACAGCTTTATAGTGGCACTAATTAAAATCAGTCTATGGGGCAGACGGGTTAATCAGGAGCATTGGAGGTGTGGCTGACTCCATGGGTCGTGCACTCCTGATTAACCCGTCTGCCCCATAGACTGATTTTAATTAGTGCAACTATAAAGCTGTAGCCTGCTCTCCTTGTATATATTGGAGGCCATTTGGCACCAGGAGAGGTATAATATAATGTGGGCTCTGCATGCATGTGGAACCTGCATTCCCTGAACAAGATGGAGGCCAGTGAGGCACCAAAGAGGTACATTATAGTGTGGGTTCAGCATGCATGTGGAGCCTGCCTCCCCTGAATATAATGGAGGCCATTGTGGCACCATGAGAGGTATAATATACTGTTGATCGAGCATGCTCGGCCGAACACCAGTTCGGCTCGAGCATCTCGATGCTCGGCACATGGCGGTATTCGGCCGAATACCGCATGTGCTTGAGCGCAATTCTCCCCGCATGTTTGTTGGCTGTTACGCAGCCAATAAACGTGCAGGTAAGTATTGCCCCTCACTGTAATGCTGTAGCCATGTTGGTTACTAGCATTACAGTGATTGGCTGGCCGGAACGCGCCATCGGGTGCTATATAACTATTTAAGTTGAAAAACTTGTCAGAGACCCAAAAGTCCTTTTAATCCCTTAGGGACGCATGACGTACCGATAAGGCACGTTTCCCGAGTCCTTAGGACCCATGACGTACCGGGTTTAAAACGCGATTGCGGCGTGGCCGGGGTTAATCGGAACGCGATTGCGGCGGCTGTGCGGCATCGCGCTGCCTTCCGGTGAAGAGCCTGTGAGATCCAGCCCCCTGGAACTCACAGGCCCCGGAAGCTGTATGAGTAATACACACAGTATTACTCTTACAGCCAATGCATTCCAATACAGAAGTATTGGAATGCATTGTAAAGGAATATACCCCCCAAAGTTCAAGCGATCAAAAAGTCACACGCACCCCAAAATAGTGGCAATAAAACCGTCATCTCATCCCGCAAAAATCACACCCTACCCAAGGTAATCGCACAAAAACTGAAAAAATTATGGCTCTCAGACTATGGAAGCACTAAAACATGATTTTTTTTGCTTCAAAAATGAAATCATTGTGTAAAACTTACATAAATAAAATAAAAGTATACATATTAGGTATCGCCGCGTCCATATCGACCGGCTCTATAAAAATATCACATGACCTAACACCTCAGATGAACACCGTAAAAAATGTAAAATAAAAACTGTGCAAAATAAAAAAAAAATTGTCACATTACATCACAAAAAGTGTAATAGCAAGCGATCAAAGAGTCACACGCACCCCAAAATAGTGCCAATAAAACTTACATAAATAAAAAACTTACTTAAATAAAAAAAAGTATACATATTAGGTATCGCCGCGTCCATATCGACCGGCTCTATAAAAATATCACATGACCTAACCCCTCATATGAACACCGTAAAAAATTTAAAATAAAAACTGTGCAAAATAAACAATTTTTTGTCACCTTACATCACAAAAAGTGTAATAGAAAGCGATCAAAAAGTCACACGCACCCCAAAATAGTGCCAATAAAACCGTCATCTCATCCCGCAAAAATAATACCCTACCCAAGGTAATCGCCCTAAAACTGAAGAAATGATGGCTCTCACTATGGAAACACTAAAACATGATTTTTTTTGCTTCAAAAATGAAATCATTGTGTAAAACTTACATAAATAAAAAAAAAGTATACATATTAGGTATCGCCGCATCCGTGACAACCTGGTCTATAAAAATATCACATGATCTAACTTGTCAGGTGAATGTTGTAAATAACAAAAAATAAAAACGGTGCCAAAACAGCTATTTCTTGTTATCATGCCTCACAAAAAGTGTAATATAGAGCAACCAAAAATCATATGTACCCTAAACTAGTACCAACAATACTGCCACCCTATCCCGTTGTTTCTAAAATGGGGCCACTTTTTTGGAGTTTCTACTCTAGTGATGCATCAGGGGGGCTTCAAATGGGACATGGTGTAAAAAAAAAAACAGTCTAGCAAAATCTGCCTTCCAAAAACCGTATGGCATTCCTTTCCTTCTGTGCCCTGCCGTGTGCCCGTACAGCTGTTTACGACCACATATGGGGTGTTTCTGTAAACTACAGAATCAGGGCCATAAATAGTGAGTTTGTTTGGCTGTTAACCCTTGCTTTGTTACTGGGAAAAATGGATTAAAATGGAAAATTTGCCCAAAAATTGAAATTCGGAAATTTCATCTCCATTTGCCAATAGCTCTTGTGGAACACCTAAAGGGATTAACGACGTTTGTAAAATCTGTTTTTAATACCTTGAGGGGTGTAGTTTCTTAGATGGGGTCACTTTTATGGAGTTTCTACTCTAGGGGTGCATCAGGGGGCTTCAAATGGGACATGTTGTCAAAAAAACCAGTCCAGCAAAACCTGCCTTCCAAAAACCGTATGGCATTCCATTCCTTCTGCGCCCTGCCGTGTTCCCGTACAGCGGTTTACGACCACATATGGGGTGTTTCTGTAAACTACAGAATCAGGGCCATAAATATTGAGTTTGGTTTGGCTTTTAACCATTGCTTTGTAACTGGAAAAAAAATATTAAAATGGAAAATCTGCCAAAAAAGTGAAATTTTGAAATTGTATCTCTATTGTCTATTAATTCTTGTGGAACACATAAAGGGTTAACAAAGTTTGTAAAATCAGTTTTGAATACCCTGAGGGGTGTAGTTTATAGAATGGGGTCATTTTTGGGTGGTTTCTATTATGTAAGCCTCGCAAAGTGACTTCAGACCTGAACTGGTCCCTAAAAATTGGGTTTTTGAAAGCTTCTGAAAGATTTCAAGATTTTCTTCTAAACTTCTAAGCCTTGTAACATCCCCAAAAAATAAAATATCATTCCCAAAATGATCCAAACATGAAGTAGACATATGGGGAATGTAAAGTAATAACTATTTTTGGAGGTATTACTATGTATTATAGAAGTAGAGAAATTGAAACTTGTAAATTTGCCATTTATCGTCACTACCTCCCCGAGTTGGGAGTGGGTAATTGCTGCGCGCCGGCTGCCTTCCTTGGATGATTGTGCTTAAATAACTTGACCCACCCTCTCTGGGTGGTTCACAATTAGGAAAAAAAAAGGGGCAAGGCAACAACAGCTAAACAGATTTCAGCCATTGACCTCCCTTGAATGTGGTAGCCCTTTCTCAGGATCCCTCTCCGGCATCGAACTCCAATTCCCCGTTACCCGTGATCACCATGGTAGGCGCAGAATAGAACATCAAAAATTGATAGGGCAGACATCCGAATGGATCGTCCCTGTCACAGGGACGTGTAATCGCCCAGAGGTTATCTAGAGTCACCAATGCAGCAGCAGGCCCTCGCCCCTAATGTTTTAGATGGTCAGATCAGTAGGCCCTTGCTCTAAATGTTTTTGAGGGTCACCAGCAGGCCATTAATCATAATTTTTCAAGGGTGTGTATGATGCCCACCATTATGTGTAACAAAGGGTGTTTTGGAGTGCCGGTTCCTTGTAATTTTTGGCAGCCCTTTCACTTAGTGCATAGGCTTTAAGAGTGTAGGAGTCCCACTACCTGAATTATTGTACCACAATGTGAATGAGGCCCTCTATTATGTGATATACAGGTTGTATTGGAGTACCTCTTCCTTGTAATTTTTGGCAACACTTGCACTTTATATACAAGTAAATATACAGGAAAGAATGTTTCTTAAAAAAATTTCCTCTAAAATTGATATTTTTTTCCGTTTTGTGAGTATTATTGTCAGTCTGTAAAAGTGGCGTACTACTCGGACAATATGGTTCCCAGCAGCGACCTGGGAGTCCAAGATGCATCGAGACATCCTCTCCATGCTGTTCCCGAACCTTATCGGTGGTTTAATGCTCGGGTTCTCCCATTGACTTCCATTATACTCGGGCGCTCGGTAGAGCACCCGAGCATCCCGAGCACTTGGGTGCTCGATCAACACAATCTGTGACGTCCAGTGTACTTTTTCCGTAGACAGTGTCCGCAGCGGACAGTGACATTATATTGGCTACTTATCCTGTGTAACGTGTGCACAAAAAAAATATCAGTGACATCCAGTGTACTTTTTCCGTAGATGGTGTCCGCTGCGGACAGTGTCATTACCTGGGGTACATCTCCTGTGTAACGTCTCCACATCCCAAATACCTGTGACTGCGTGTTGAGGGGAGACGAGGGGGAACACACAGCAGTTCCAACAGAGGCAGGACACTCTCCAAAGCCTGGGACAGTTTCATGACACCCCGCCAGCACCCTCACCCTGATGCGCGGCTTAGTGTCACAAGGAGGGAAAAATTTTGGAAGATGGTGAAGTGTAGTGTACGGGAACTGTAATACCCGTCACTACCAAAGTGTCACTTGGTGTGCTGTCATCCCTCCTAATTATGGGGAAGTTGTTATATGTCAGTTTTATAAAATGTCATGTAATGTATGTATTTTCCTGTTACTGAAACTTGCATGTACAGGCCTGCTAGGGGTGTCATTCCAGCTTCTAGTCAATAGAGGGAGCTAGGGAGCCCTAGTTTATATAAGGCCCAGTCAGGGAAGTGCAAGGCAGACGGAGTCTAGTGTCTGTAATCTACAGTTGGAGATTAGACAATGTCAGAGACAAGTCCAGGCCTGAAGCCTGCTGTCCAGGAGAAGATTCCCTCCTGAATTCCCATGTGCAGAAACAGGAATATGTTAGCTCAAGAGCCTGAGGAAGTTTCCAGAAGCTGAGAGAGACAGAGGCAAAGATCAGGAAAGCAAGAGGTACTCAGAAAGACAGAGGAGGTACTTATTAAAGCTATAGCCAAGGATATAAAGCCAGAACTAGGTTAATGGGCCTTGGTGAAGATATGCTATATTCCAGGATCAGACAGAATTAGAGTGCAAGCTCCTGTGCTGCAAGTCCTGTGTTCAACACTCTGTAATCACCTTGCTGTAACTGAATTGCCTGCATCGACCGAATTGCAAAATCGACTGTATGCCAAGGAACTGCGATTCCAATATTGTCTCTGCTTGAAAACGACTAAAGTTGGAGTTCTGTTTTAATACTACGTTTCCTCAATTTATTCCTGCATCCGCAAACGGCGTGCCACCGTTTACTTGGCACTGGCGTCACAAACTATTTCTACCTATACCTGCCCTTGCAGAGAGTCAGCTGTACCAGGTTAGTGTATATTGCACTACATCACCCAGAAACACCTATTGCACACAACTTGAGTACGCTGCACCTTCTCTTTTGGCGTCACGAACAGGATACGCACGCTTTCTAGTGCAAGAAGCGTGAACTTTGTGCCTTATACAGTTGCCCTGTGACCAAAGTGACAAATTTGCCTGTTTATTGCAAGTGGACTTTGTGGACTGAAAATCATACCCAAAGTGTACCAAAAAACTCTAAAAAACGCTGTGCAGTGTTGCGCTACACAGAGGAAGAAAATCGCCGCATTGGAGTGTGGTTTTGTGGACTTTTTACATTCCTGCTTGCTGTCAGTGAATAGACAGCGTTTCTTGCTAAAGATGGCTGCTGGGCTTGCTGAATTTACTGCTGCGTCACCTTCATCCCGAAAAGGCGGGAAAAATTGGCGCCTTTCTGAGGAAAAAGCGGGAAGAAGGTCAAGGTCAGGCGCCACGGCTTATCTGGATATTTGCATGTCTGTCAGCATGGACACCGCCTTCCATATACTGGAATACCTGGGGGGCGGCCTCCCAGTGCAGTGGGAGGAGCTGGGTACTCTAATTGACGCGACCCTATCGCTCTCCTCAGAAGGATCGAGCATGTTGGATAGTGAGCAGAGTGTTACTGCAGCGTCCGCACCTGAAATTGCAAAGATGACTGACATCGGTGTAGAGCCAGAGGAGGCTCCACCGGCCTACTCTCCGGGACCGGAGCAACCCGCCTGCCGCCCAAGGGAGAAAGAACCCGAGCCCTACTATGGCTCGTGGAGGGACTTTTTCCGACCATCTTTCAAATGGTCCTCCCTGATGGCGGAGATCCGAGAGGCCGCTATAAAGCGGAATACAAAGACCAAAATCATCTATGAGGAACTAACTAAGACAATACATGAGAAGCATACGCACACCCAACCCCGCCTGGAAAGGAGAAAGGGAGTGGTGCTGTCATTTGACAAATCCCGTGGCTACGGGTTTATCCAGGACTATCTAACTGGCAGAGACCTCTATGTTAATCGAAGGTCTGTCAAAAGAGACTACCTCCCTTCGTACCAGCACAGCCTCCGCGAGGGAGAGGAAGTGGAGTACACCCCTGCCGAGAGCCTATGAGGCCCTTATGCGACTGCTGTGACCCGTCCCAAGCGTGCATCTGAGGACTGGGAGGCAGAAGAAGGAGAAGACTACTCTGGCTGCGAGCGGGAACCGGAACGCTCTCCAGAGCCGGCCCATCACGCCTTTCAGGAGCGGAGCTCCTTCATTGGGCCTAATGTCTTCTGGCAGCCAACCGTGTTGGAGAAATGGATGAGCCCCTATCCTTCCCCCGAGCTGCCTCGTCGGGAGAAGACCATATCAGAGCTGGAACAGTTAAAAGGACTTAGTGCTACCTTTGAAAACATCCGGAGGGGTCGGAGACCAGACGCATCGCCAGAACCTGCAGAGGCCGAGTCCGCACCATCGGTGACTGTACCTGCGCCGCCAGCAGATGACAGCGACTCTGACACGGAGAGCATCGGTGAGCAGATTGTCCGGCTGGAGGAGAAGTTGCGGGAGCTGCGCAAGATCGCGACCGCCAGGATCCAGACGCCGCCAAAGAAGGACGAGGTAAGGGTGCCTGTCACCACCCGTAGACTACCTTCTGCTGCCACCGCTCCGCCAGTGCCCCAAAGAAGACCTCCGGTTGCTGTGAATTGCTGCACAGAGCCCACCGGATCGCTTGCGGCGGCGGTATCCACTCCAATCCATCCCACCATTATCATGCCGGGACCGGTACGGTCCACCCAAGGGTGTACCCCTAGGCCCATGGGGCCAATACCTATTAGGGGCCCCTTTACTCTGCAGCTGCCCCCTAACACCATTATGTGGGCCCATCCTCCTGTAGAGGACTACTACAGGCCGTACTTGCCAGCAGAGCCAAGTGGTTATGATATGCCACTGTGAATCAGCCTGCTAGGCCTTTGATTTATTTCACCGAAGAAGTATGGTGTTAACCCTTTCAGGACAGGAGTCCTACGTTTTCCTGGTCCTTTGTTGCGGCTGCCAGTTCATCCACGGCTCAGTGGTAGGTGTTGGCCACTGAAGTAATAAAGCCAACAAAGCCACGTTTGTTTCCAGGATCTCCTGCCTGCTTTTGTTACCCCACGCCGAGTTGTGCCTGTTCCTTTAGTTGCACCTTTTACCCTTCACCCCCTTTTCAGGTTGATCAGGGGTATTACAGCACTTGTCTTTGCTGTCCTTTTATTGTGCAACTTCATACTAAGGAACCGTGCCCGGAGACAGACTCAAAAGTACCTGAGCCTCTGAGATTCTTATTCTTTTAAAAGTAATGTGCCCAGAGATGGACTCCACCGCATGAGAGCCTCTGTGATTAATAAGAAATAACCTGGGTACGGACTCATGTTTGTTCTTTGAGCCTCCAAGAACTTTTATACTGTTTTATCCATTTTGCTGTTCTATCATGGACTTATTCATTGTCATGGACTATCCTGGTTATAATGTTACGCTGTGCCAGGTCAGCGCCCCCGTTCCATTCATTATCCTGAGAGAAGAGAACGACGCCCCTTGTCACTACCCTTCACCTTTGCCAATTGGACCTGATGTAAATGTAAATGCAGATGAATTACATGTATGTATGCCTGCATGTCTCTATTTTCTATTTCAGGTAGAGATTCCAGTTGGGCGACCCATGATGGAGTACGAGGTCGTACTCAGCTTAAAGCAGTGGGGTATGTAGTGTACGGGAACTGTAATACCCGTCACTACCAAAGTGTCACTTGGTGTGCTGTCATCCCTCCTAATTATGGGGAAGTTGTTATATGTCAGTTTTATAAAATGTCATGTAATGTATGTATTTTCCTGTTACTGAAACTTGCATGTACAGGCCTGCTAGGGGTGTCATTCCAGCTTCTAGTCAATAGAGGGAGCTAGGGAGCCCTAGTTTATATAAGGCCCAGTCAGGGAAGTGCAAGGCAGACGGAGTCTAGTGTCTGTAATCTACAGTTGGAGATTAGACAATGTCAGAGACAAGTCCAGGCCTGAAGCCTGCTGTCCAGGAGAAGATTCCCTCCTGAATTCCCATGTGCAGAAACAGGAATATGTTAGCTCAAGAGCCTGAGGAAGTTTCCAGAAGCTGAGAGAGACAGAGGCAAAGATCAGGAAAGCAAGAGGTACTCAGAAAGACAGAGGAGGTACTTATTAAAGCTATAGCCAAGGATATAAAGCCAGAACTAGCTTAATGGGCCTTGGTGAAGATATGCTATATTCCAGGATCAGACAGAATTAGAGTGCATGCTCCTGTGCTGCAAGTCCTGTGTTCAACACTCTGTAATCACCTTGCTGTAACTGAATTGCCTGCATCGACCGAATTGCAAAATCGACTGTATGCCAAGGAACTGCGATTCCAATATTGTCTCTGCTTGAAAACTACTAAAGTTGGAGTTCTGTTTTAATACTACGTTTCCTCAATTTATTCCTGCATCCGCAAACGGCGTGCCACCGTTTACTTGGCACTGGCGTCACGAACTATTTCTACCTATACCTGCCCTTGCAGAGAGTCAGCTGTACCAGGTTAGTGTATATTGCACTACATCACCCAGAAACACCTATTGCACACAACTTGAGTACGCTGCAGAAGGAGTACGTAGCAGACCGTGTCAGCGTCCTTAATGATCCTTCTGTGCCTTACAAGTACTGGGTGTCCAAGCTGGACATGTGGCACGAGCTGCGCTCTACGCCTTGGAGATGCTGGCCTGCCCTGCCGACAGCATTTTGTCTGTCCTGTCCGCTGGGTATTTTGTGCTACTGGGGGCATAATAACTGATAAGCGCAACTGCCTCTTAACTAAAAATGAACAAGGCCTGTATTGCCCCTGAATTCTTTACTCCACCAGATGAAAGCCTCTGAACATTAAAGGGTTTCTGTCACCCCGCAAAACTCATTATTTTTTTTTTGGATAGTTAGATTGCTCATAGTGCGATATAGCAGAATATAATGCTCTTACTTACTTTCATGCGGCCGATTCTTTATAAAACGAACTTTTATAATATGTAAATGAGGGCTCTACCAGCAAGTAGGGCGTCTACTTGCTGGTAGCTGCTGCAGAAATCCGCCCCCTCGCCGTGTTGATTGACAGGGCCAGCCGTGATCTCCTCCTCCGGCCGGCCCTGTCAGTAATTCAAAAATCGCGCGCCTCGCGTCATTCGGCGCAGGCGCTCTGAGATGAGGAGGCTCGTCTCCTCAGCACTCCCTCAGTGCGCCTGCGCCGATGACGTCTTCTCTTTCGGTGATGTCATCGGCGCAGGCGCACTGAGGGAGTGCTGAGGATACGAGCCTCCTCATCTCAGAGCGCCTGCGCCGAATGACGCGAGGCGCGCGATTTTTGAATTACTGACAGGGCCGGCCGGAGGAGGAGATCACGGCTGGCCCTGTCAATCAACACGGCGAGGGGGCGGATTTCTGCAGCAGCTACCAGCAAGTAGACGCCCTACTTGCTGGTAGAGCCCTCATTTACATATTATAAAAGTTCGTTTTATAAAGAATCGGCCGCATGAAAGTAAGTAAGAGCATTATATTCTGCTATATCGCACTATGAGCAATCTAACTATCCCAAAAAAAAAAAATGAGTTTTGCGGGGTGACAGAAACCCTTTAAGGCACTTTAAATGTGTTGATTATAATGTACTGAATACACTGTATTCCTATACACCCCTTCCACCACAAAAAAGGGTATATGGTTCAAGCTTCCTTTTCTCTTCCTCCTCCTCTTCCATCATATAAACATGCTTATTAGTCTTCCCTTGCTCCTAATGTTGTAGAGGGTCAGCTCGCCTGCAGGCCCTCGCATATAATGTTTTAGAGGGTCAGCTCACCTGCAGGCCTTTGCATATAATGTTTTACAAGGTCAGCTCACCAGCAGGCCCTCACCTACAATCTTTTAGAGGGTCAGCTCACCAGCAGGCCCTCGCCCATATTTTTTTCAATGGTTAGCTCAGCAGCAGGCACTCGCCCCTAATTTTTTAGAAACTCAGCTCTGCAGCAGACCCTCACCCCTAATGTTTAAGATGGTCAGCTCAGCAGCAGGTCCTCGCCCATAATCAGTGCTCCAGACAAAAAAAAATGACCAGGAGCCATTGGCTCCTAAATTTTTCAGTTAAATTAAATTTTTTAGTCGCCAAATTTAAAATGCATATAATTAAAAAAAAAAAGGACTTTGAGAATATGAGACGCAGGTGACAGTAGAGAGCCAGCACTACATATAGGAGAAAACAGCACCACATGCCTCTCACATCCAGGGACATTTTCTGGGGGACAAGGTGACTAAAAATGGCGAATTGCGTGGTTTAGAGTTTTTTTTTCTGTTACGGCCTTCACCGAGCGGAAATATTTAATATTTTAATAGCTCACACTTTTTGGGACGTGGCGATATGTAATATGTTTATTCTTTATTGTTTGTAAATTTTATATGTAAAACTGGGAAGGGGGCCATTTAAACTTTTAGTATTTTGGTGTTTTTTTTTACTTTTTATTTAATAACCATTTCTTCCCTTAGGGGCTAGAACCTGGATCTTTTCATCCCTTGTCCTATTCACCCTGATAGATCTCTATCAGGGTGAATAGGACCTCACACATCTCCCTGCTGCCCTGGGCTCTGTGCACACAGCAGCAGGGAGCTGAACATGGCAGCCAGGGCTTCAGTAGCGTCCTGGCTGCCATGGTAACGATCTGAGCCCCAGCAGTGTAATCTGCCACTGCCACTAATGAAGGGGATGGGACCCTGTGGCCACCATATAACAATGGGGGGGGGGGGCGGGGGAGGACGACTTGTGGCCAGTGATAATTGGGGGGGGGGAGGCTTTGGGAGAGCGCATTGCACCACCAATGAATGTTTAAAGAAGACCTTTCGTGGGTCCAAAGAATATGAACTTATCAGCAGGCTGCATAGAGCGGCGCCCAGGGATCTAAGTGCACTTACTATTATTCCTGGGCGCCGCTCCATTCGTCCGCTGTGGCCCCCGGTATTTTCAGCATTCAGAGGAAGGAGGAGGAGACGCCAGTGTCTCTCCGTCTCCATGACAGCAGCGCTGTCCAATCACAGCGCAGAGCCAGGGAGGTTTTTTTTCTCCCTGGCTCTGAGCTCTGCGCTGTGATTGGACAGCGCTGCTGTCAGGGAGAAGGACAGACACTGGCGTCTCCTCCTCCTTCCTCTGAATGCTGAAAATACCGGGGGCCACAGCGGACGAACGGAGCGGCGCCCAGGAATAATAGTAAGTGCATTTAGATCCCTGGGTGCCGCTCTATTCAGCCTGCTGATAAGTTCATATTCTTTGGACCCACGAAAGGTCCTCTTTAACTCCTTCATACAATTGTCTGCAGCGGTATCACAGACCCGGCCTCAATAACAGGGCATGCGATCTGGGGCACCTGAGGGGTTAATGGCGGCGGATCGCCTGCCCTGTTATTAAGGCCGGGTGCCGGGTCTGTGATACCGCTGCCTACACTTGTGTTTTACATTCATTGGTTGCGCAGTGGCGACAGCTCCTCCCCTCCTCCTCCCTGCTATATCCCCATTGGTGGTAGTGGCGGCCGCGTCACAGTGGAGAGGGAGGGACTCCTTCCTTCTCCACTGTGCCGTGTGCTAGTGAAGAGAACTTAGGCTGCGCAGGAGCGCGGCGGTACAGTCGCAAATGGCGACAAGACTAAAAAGTCTTGTCGCCATCTGCAAATTTTAAGGCGCATTGGCGACCGTTTTGGTCGCCATCTGGAGCCCTGCCCGTAATGTCTTAGAGGGTCACCAGCAGGCCCTTGCTCCAAATGTTTTTGAGGGTCACCAGCAGGCCATCAATCATAATTTTTAAAAGGTGTATGATGCCCTCCTTTATGTGTAATAAAGGGTGTATAGGAGTACCAGTTCCTTGTAATTTATGGAAGCCCTTTTCACTTGAAAGAATGTTCCCTAACAATTTTTCCTCTTTTTATCTTCGGTTTTGAGCGCATTATTGTTAGTCTGTAAAATTGGCATACTACTCGGACAACATCATTCCCAGCAGCGACCTGGGAGTCCAAAATGCATCCAGACATCCTCCCCATGCTGTTCCCAAACCATTTTGGTGGTGTTTCCATCAATTTCTGACCTTTTCCTATGAACCAGACACCCTCCCCTCTTCAGTGCAGAGGGTGCCTGGTTTAATGCTCCGGTTCTCCCATTGACTTTCATTGTGCTCGGGTGCTCGGTAGAACACCCAAGCATCCCGAGGTGCTCAACCCGAGCACTTTGGTGCTCGATCAACACTAGTATAATATAATGTGGCCTTGGCATGCCTGTGGAACCTGCATTCCCTGAATGTAATAGAGGCCGGTATGGCACCAGTGAATGTGGTATTTAGTGTTAGGTTCCCATCTTAAAGGGGTTATCCGAGTAATAAAAAAAAAAAAAAAACATTATAAAACTCTGGACTTAGGGCTCTTTCACACCTGCGTTCTTTTCTTCCGGCATAGAGTTCCGTCGTCGGGGCTCTATGCCGGAAGAATCCTGATCAGTTTTATCCTAATGCATTCTGAATGGAGAGAAATCCGTTCAGGATGCATCAGGATGTTTTCAGTTCCGGAACGGAACGTTTTTTGGCCGGAGAAAATACCGCAGCATGCTGCGCTTTTTGCTCCGGCCAAAAATCCTGAAGACTTGCCGCAAGGCCGGATCCAGAATTAATGCCCATTGAAAGGCATTGATCCGGATCCGGCCTTAAGCTAAACGTCGTTTCGGCGCATTGCCGGATCCGACGTTTAGCTTTTTCTAAATGGTTACCATGGCTGCCGGGACGCTAAAGTCCTGGCAGCCATGGTAAAGTGTAGTGGGGAGCGGGGGAGCAGCATACTTACCGTCCGTGCGGCTCCCAGGGCGCTCCAGAGTGACGTCAGGGCGCCCCACGAGCATGGATCACGTGATCGCATGGCACGTCATCCATGCGCATGGGGCGCTCTGACGTCATTCTGGAGCGCCCCGGGAGCCGCGCGGACTGTAAGTATACTGCTCCCCCGCTCCCCGCTCCTACTATGGCAGCCAGGACTTTAATAGTGTCCTGGGTGCCATAGTAGCACTGAAAGCATTTTGAAGACGGATCCGTCTTCAAATGCTTTAAGTTCACTTGCGTTTTTCCGGATCCGGCGTGTAATTCCGGCAAGTGGAGTACACGCCGGATCCGGACAACACAAGTGTGAAAGAGGCCTTACATATACATTTGTTAAGATTGAATTCTTGAAAAAAAAAAAAAAAAAAACATACTTACACCTTTGCATAGTTCTGTTATTCATGCTTGTTTACATGCTGCAGCAAAGCTGTGGGGCGTGTAACAACAATGACTAAGCTCTCCCTCATGAATATTTGTGAGTGTGAATAATCTGCCCTTCCCTGCCCCCTGCACTGCAGTGCTTGCTCTGCACAACCTAACCTTGCATACAAACACTGCTACATGATTATCTCCTAGCTCACACAGGCAGAAGATCTGCACTACATACATCACACACATGTATACATCACACACGTACATATTACACACTGCAATACATACATCACACACATGTATACATTACACACTGCAATACATACATCACACAGATACAGTGGCGTAGCTACCGGGGAAGCGTCTGCTTCAGGCCCGAGCTGACAAGGGGCCCGGCAGCTTGACACCAAGTTTCTTGATAATCTAATACAGCCTGTCCATCATCACCCGCACCATGTGTGACCGAATCTGAGCAGCGCAGTCATTTCCACACAGACCAGAGCCTGACGCCTCCCACTCATGTGACTGATCAGACAACTTAGTTTCACAGTTTCTTGACAGGGTGGTCCGGTTCGATGGTGGGAGGTCCTTGAGATATGAGGGAGACACAGGAAGATAATACTATATGTCCCTGGATGACCCTATAGGGCCCTACAATAGCCCTATTGTTCTATCCACGGAGTGTCTCACTAGTTGGGCCCCCGTCCGGAACCTAAACCTGGAATTGCGTTCCCTATTTTGCCCTGAAAAGATCCCGACATGCACGTTTCTGAGGCGGAAACAATCCTCTTATCAGGGGAACATAAAAAGTGGGCTATAATTAATTCACTTGCTGGACAAAATATTCACCAACAAGCGCTTGCTGGAGAAAATGCTCGCCAGCAAATACAAAACCACTGGGGAAGATAATTCCCAGTGGAATAGAATACACAGATAAGTGCCAAAAAAAGGGAAAAGGAAGAGGGGCAGATGGAAGACCCCCTCCCCTAGTTGCGGTACACGATTGACGTCGCAGGCATAGATGTTACCTGGCTATCTGCAGGGGTCCGCCGATATCTAAAGTGTCGCGTCTACCTGTGCGCACGGCGCGCAGTGTGATGATGTCAACAATCGCGAGATGTGGCGGGCGCATGCGCAAAGGGGTTGCCAGGAACCAGAGTACAGCGCGCATTGAAGGGCACTCATTGCGCCTGTTGCCAAAATCGAAAGTGGGTCACCGCGCAGGCACGTCAGCCCCAATACACACACTGTGGCTTTTAAATACACTGCCGACATCGCCGAAAATAACAGTCCTCATGCTGATATCGATGACATGAAGGAAGCCACCACAGTGTATGGAATGCAAGCGTAAAGATAACTGTCCACTATATAGATACTGTGGAAGCATATTTAGCACAAAAATAAGGGCAAAATATGGGTAAATAAATTGTCCAAGAATATGGGCATCGGTATAGGAGGACCATATTGGTGTGTTCTGATAGGCATCGGGATATATGTCCATACAACCCACACCTAAAACAGACCCAGATATGGGTATGTAATAAATAGAAGATGGTATTTGTGGTGGTTTGATGCTTTAATTTCCTGACCATGGCTAAAAATGGAGTAATGGTGGAATATGCAGAAGATAAGGACATTATTGGGACAAATTCCTTGTGGTACTTCAGGATACATGAAAAAAGAGGCAAATCTGAATTTACACTTTTAGTAGATGTTAAAGGAAGCAACCAAAATGGAGTTGCTCGTTTAAGCCTCTAGGACGATACCGTATCAAGTTTGAATGTCCAGCGCGCTTCCCACTGTAGGAGGAGACGATCCCAATCACCTCTGCGTGTAGGCGGTGGGATTTTGTCAATGCCTATAGCCTTGATACAGTTTGAGTCCCCCCCATGGATGTCATTCACATGTCGGGCCACTGGTGTATCGCGCTCATTTGCGATATCGCCCAGGTGCTCCCCGAGGTGTCTCTGCAACTCTCTTTTGGTTTTACTTATATACTCGAGTCCGCACATGCACGTGACAGTGGCGTACCGCCCATAGAGGCAGACCACGCCACTGCTATGGGGCCCGCGGCACTGGGGGGCCCGTAGCGCAGAGAAGGCCCCGCCCACACTACTTGGCCCCGCCCACTCATTACCTGCCCTCGACGCACAGACCCCCCCCCCCCCTTGACCTGAGACTGATCCTCTGTCTGACGCTGACCTCAGTGTCTCAGACGTCACGTGACCTTACCTCCTCCTGACCCGGACCGTCTGCCGGGCCCGGAATCAGGATCAAACCAGCCTGCATGTGGCGCTCGAGCCGCTGGCCAATCAGCACAGGCAACTCTCTGTTGAGGCAGCTGCTGATTGGCCAGTGGGGCAAGGGGGCGGGCGAATCGGCTCGAACTTCGCTGTCGGCCGTCACCTCACCAGTGCCTGCCTAGTGCCTGCCCTGCAACTTCTGCGCTGTCCTCCTACTGTAGTTCTGTGTGCGATCTCATCCATTCATCCGGCCGGGCTGAGTGATCGGGTGCCACCGTGCCAGGTAGGCAATGTTACTAGTTCTCCCCCTGCTGCCCTCTCTGACCCCCCCCCCCCCCACTGCTGTCCTCCCCTCCCCCCGGGCCCCGGCGATGCTGCAGGGTCCGTGTCCCCAGCTGGAGGTGACATTTCCCCAGCAGACACGTCCAGGTCACTGACACAGTAGTTCTCCCCCTGCTGCCCTCTCTGACCCCCCCTCACTGCTGTCCTCCCCTCCCCCCGGCGATGCTGCAGGTTCCGTGTCCCCAGCTGGAGGTGACATCTCCCCAGCAGACACGTCCAGGTCACTGAGACAGTAGTTCTCCCCCTGATGCCCTCTCTGACCCCCCCCCCCCCCCCCCCCTCTGCTGTCCTCCCCTCCCCCCGGGCCCCGGCGATGCTGCAGGGTCTGTGTCCCCAGCTGGAGGTGACATCTCCCCAGCAGACACGTCCAGGTCACTGACACAGTAGTTCTCCCCTGTCGTGACTGTCAGACTGAGCAGTGTGCTGCATGCATGCACCGGCTGTGTCCCTGGCTGGTAGCGCCTGGGCCTGGCCTGAAGTAAGTCACAGTCTGGGGCCTGGGGCTGGGCCCCTCTATGTTTGGGGCCCAGGGTCTCCTCTGGCTCTGCTCTGCCTCCTTCCCTTAAGTTTCATCCTATGTCCAGGCACTGGGCTGGGTGGGCCCCCCTCTATGTATGGTGGGGCCGTGGGGGTCTTTTTTGGCTCTACTCCTCCTTCCCTTGCATCCTCTGTCCAGGGACTCCAGGCACTGGGCCCCTCTATGTTTGGGGGTCTCCTCTGGCGCCGCACCCCTCCTTCCCCTGCATTCTCTGTCCAGGCACTGGGCCCCTCTATGTTTGGGGGTCTCCTATGGCTCCGCTCCCTCCTATCATCCTCAGACTTGATGTAAAGTGTCATCCTTTCACTTTTTATTATTTAATGGGGGTGTGGCATGGGAGGAGCCAGGTCAGGAAGTGGGAGGGGCCATGGTGGGTAGTGGGCGGGGTTAAGGGGCCCAATTCAGATTTTTGCTATGGGGCCCAGTGATTTCTATGTACGCCTCTGGCACGTGATCTTATAGATCACACCCCGTGTGCGGCAATTAATGAAATCTTTGATAGTAAAGGACTTCTGTAGATTAGAGCTGTGGAATGTTTTACTGCTCTGTAGTATCTTGCATGCCACACAGCCACTGCACCTATAACAGCCATTGATCTTACGGTCCAACCACGTGGCCCTTTTAGTGGCTGCGTTATAGTGGCTGTGGATAGGATCCATCAATAGGACAGGCCAGTGTTGACGGAGAATATCCCTAATTTTTCCTGATGCTTTATCAAATGTTGCGATGAGGCGGATCTTTTTTTCCGTGTCCTTTTTGACCTTAGGCACCAGCAAATCAGACCGCTTTGCTGATAGTGCGGTCTGGTATGCTGGTTTTAGGACACCATTGGGATATCCTCTAGCAAGGAACCGCTTTTGTAGGACACTTGCTTGATCGACGAACTCTGACTTACTGGAGCAGTTGCGTCTTAGACGCAAATATTGGCTTTTTGGTAGCCGCCGTGCACCTTCGTGATACAGGCGCAGCTGTGCTCTCTCTTGCATGGTGACTTTTGGCACCAAATCATTGTGTTTTTTCTTTGATGTGCATTATGTAAATACTGTTATATGTCGTCTCCAACATCAATGCTTAATTGTGTACTTAGGGTACCAGTGCATACCGGCCATTGCTACCTTACAATTGTGCACCTAAGGTGCTAGTGCATATCGGCTCTTGTTACCTTTTAGTGTCTTACACTGAATGTACAGTATAAGTGTGGACACGGTTGTTTCTGTTTCCAATGAGTCCCTTGTGTAGAAAATTGTATTTACATTGATCTTTCATTAATATTGAGGGATATATCTTTTAATGTATAAGAAGTAAAAGTTACGTCTTAAATACTCCAGATCACTATTCACTTCCTCCTTTCCTTGATTTATGCGAGTGATCATATATATGAACATCAAATTCTTAGATTTTCTTTAAGTTATAGAAATTTATGGTATGGCGGGTTTCTTGACCTGTGGCTTTAATACTGACTCCTGGTTGGATGAGGCAAAAGAGGTTTTTTCAGAAAAAACATATGTTCAGAAGCAATTTACCCCCTCTTTTAAGACTGCGTTTAAGGAGCTTAATAAACTCTATAAAGATCATATTTCGAGTTGGTGGGAAGTCCAGAGCCTGGAAAACTACATTAAACACGGCATAGTTCCACGTGGTCTGAGAATCTCCTTGGTCCCGGTCTCTAAACAAAGAAGTACAGGATTCAATTGCCGGTGGGAACAGCTTGCCACCTCAAAAATCAGATTGAAATCACAAAATCCTTCTCTTCAGACCCGGACTTTGTGAATAAGGAGAAATATCAATATTATTTGCGTGAGAGAAAACACCGGCAATTTAACCGAAACTTGGCAAAATTTAAAGAAAACAAAGCATACTGTGTTCTTAAAGAGAAGGTAGTCAATAAGGACACTGTTTCCGAGGTGTCAACCTCAGAGACTGACAATTCGGACAGTGATCTTGAATAGACCAATAGACCAAACCGTAGTAAGTTTAAAAATACCCAGAGGAGAGGGAGGGGACGTGGGGGTAGGGGAAGAGGTTACTCCACAGGACATTCTTCAGATTTTTGAAAGCAAACCAACCCATACCCACTGAGAAACCGACCGAATGTACAGGGAGGAGTGGCCCAGAGGTATTTAATCTGTCACACCGTCCCCTTACAACAATAGAAATGGCAGTCCTGAGTAAGGGACTCACCTTTGTCCTGACACATCGCTTTGACATTTTTGGATGGGTCAAAGACCTCCATCTTTTAATTCGAAAACTGAGATGGCTCAAATTTCACATCAATACAGATAAGCGACAGTGTCGGGACCTGGGGATCCCCCTTAATCTTCTCGACAATGTCAAATTACTCTATGGCTTGTCCGATGAATTGGACAAAAAAGAATGGGAGGGCCCTTTTACCTCCCTGAGGAATAGTAGCAATAAAATGCCACCGGCAGGTGAAATCTCCTGCCTGGATGTTTTCTTGCAGTTGGTCTCCAGGGATCTTGCAGATATCCAACCCTCTTCTCCCAGTCGCAACTACTCGGATGAGGAATGGAATGCAATACAGTCCCTGAACAGAGATTCCACTATTACTATTAAACCCTCTGACAAGGGTGGGAACACTGATAATGAACACCATAGATTATGTTAATATGTGTTAACAACTCCTTACTGATAGGAATAATTACACAGTGCTTTCATATAATCCCAATGTAGCGTTTTTGGGAGAAATGAGGGGGGATTCTAAATGAGGCAAAAGGAGAGAAGATTATCTCAGAAGAAGAATTTGAATTCCTCTGTCCAAAGAACCCGACCATGGCCACCTTTTACAGTCTCCCAAAAATTCACAAGGGGACTAACCCCATCAAAGTGCGCCCAATAGTCTCGGGGAATTAACAGCTTATGTCAGAATGTAGGCACGTATATAGATTGCATTCTTATGCCATTTGTGGTATCCCTACCGTCCTACATTCGTGGTAGTATGGACCTTTTGAGGAAAATTGACGATGTCTCTATTGAGGATAACAGTATCCTGGGCAGTATTGATGTTGAGGCCCTGTATTTCTCTATTCCCCATGAGGCAGGGCTCAGGGCAGTTGAGTATTATCTCAACATGAGAGGACTCCAATACAGGGCACATAATCAATTTGTCTTGAAACTACTAAAGTTTCTCCTAACGCACAACTTTTTCCTTTTCAACACAAGGACCTATCACCAGCTCAGGGGCACAGCAATGGGATGTTCCTGTGCGCCGTCCTATGCCAATTTTCTCCTGGGCTGGTGGGAGGCAACAGTGGTCTTTGGTGATTCGAAGTCGTCATGTATCGGGCCTATTTTAATGTGGGCACGGTACATAGACGACATTTTTGTCATCTGGAATGGCACTAAAGAGTCCTTTTTAGAGTTTGTGGTTAAACTTAACTCCAATGAAATAGGACTACGCTTCACATCAGAATCAAATAGGGACACCTTGGCGTTTTTGGATATCAAAATATCTAGAGGCATTTCAAATGAGCTTGACACAACAATCTACAGGAAGCCCACCTCAACGAACTCTGTACTACACTGGAACAGTGGCCACCCCAATATTTGCGTCTAAAGCTACTTTCACACTAGCGTTGTTTGAATCCGGCGTTCAATTCCGACACCGAAACTGCCTGCCGGATCCGGAAAAACGTGTGAAAACGGATTCATTTGAATCCTGATCAGGATTTTGATCACAATGAAAAAATGCATTGGAAAAACGGATCCGCCATTTATGGACTTTTTTTTCACATTTTTCGGGTTTAACATACAAAAGCCGGATCCGGTTTGATGGAACGCACGGCGCCGGATCCGGCGTTAATGCAAGTCAATGGGAAAAAGGCCGGATCCGGCGTTCAGTCAAAGTGTTCAGGATTTTTGGCCGGAGGTAAAAATACAACATGCTACGGTTTTCTGAAAAGCCTGATCAGTCAAAAAGACTGAACTGAAGACATCCTGATGCATCCTGAACGGATTACTCTCCATTCAGAATGCATTAGGATAAAACTGATCAGTTCTTTTCCGTATTTGAGCCCCTAGGACTGAACTCAGCGCCGGAAAAGAAAAACGCTAGTGTGAAAGTACCCTTAGACGCAACTGCTCCAGTAAGTCAGAGTTCGTCGATCAAGCAAGGGTCCTACAAAAGCGATTCCTTGCTAGAGGATATCCCAATGGTGTCCTAAAACCAGCATACCAGACCGCACTATCACGGGGTGTGATCTACAAGATCACGTGCATGTGCGGACTCAAGTATATAGGTAAAACCAAAAGAGAGTTCAAGAGAAGCCTCGGGGAGCACCTGGGCGATATCGCAAATGAGCGCGATACACCAGTGGCCCGACATGTGAATGACATCCATGGGGGGGACTCAAACTGTATCAAGGCTATAGGCATTGACAAAATCCCACCGCCTACACGCGGTGGTGATTGGGATCGTCTCCTCCTACAGCGGGAAGCGCGCTGGACATTCAAACTTGATACGGTATCCCCTAGAGGCTTAAACTAGCAACTCCATTTTGGTTGCTTCCTTTAGCATCTACTAAAAGTGTCAATTCAGATTTGCCCCTTTTTTCATGTATCCTGAAGTACCACAAGGAATTTGTCCCAATAATGTCCCTTATCTTCTGCATATTCCAGCACAGCAGGCTCTTTCTTAAATAGTGCCAACCATCCCCCTTGGGTTTCTTTTTTAGCCATGGTCAGGAAATTAAAGCACCAAACCACCACAAATACCATCTTCTATTTATTACATACCCATATCTGGGTCTGTTTTAGGTGTGGGTTGTATGGGCATATATCAGAACACACCAATATGGTCCTTCTATACCGATGCCCATATTCTTGGACAATTTATTTACCCATATTTTGCCCTTATTTTTGTGCTAAATATGCTTCCACAGTATGTATATAGCGGACAGTTATCTTTACGCTTGCATTCCATACACTGTGGTGTCTTCCTTCATGTCATCGATATCAGCATGAGGACTGTTATTTTCTGCTATGTCGGCAGTGTATTTAAAAGCCACAGCGTGTGTATTGGGGCTGACGCGCCTGCGCTGTGACCCACTTTAGATTTTGGCCAATGGCGCAGCCGCAGTGAGTGCCCTTCAATGCGCGCTGCACTCTGGTTCTGTCACGGGTGTATGTGAGCAACGATAGTAATTCACAGTACAGAGCAACTGACTGGACCCAGAACTAGGGAGGATAAAGGGTGACCCCTGTCCGACCCTCAACGCTTTCCCTATTCTGCTAAAGCACATGCCCGGATCCAAAAGGCGGAACGAGGCATGCCCACGTGCCTAAGACTAATGACCACTGTAACCCCTACAATAGTGGAAGGGGCACGGCCACCAGTGCCCTACTCAGTATATGGAGGGAACCGTGGCCACCTCAGATCCAGTCAGAAAACAAACAGGAATACAACAATGTCTGCAGACTTAGCTGAAGGTGTTGTAGCCGCAGAGAAGACGGATCCAAGGACAGGCTGGCAAAATCCGGAGTGCTAGCTGCAGCAGAACACAGGTCCAGTGGACTGATAGCTACAAGTGAAGAAACCAAAGCAAGAGCCACAACTGAAGTGAGAACTATAATCCACATCCTATCATAGGAGGAGGGGTGATATAAAGAGAGGGAAATCAAACACATGAAGGACAGCTGTGGTGAAAGAAACCAGAAGTAAACAGAGTAGTGAGAACGCCTCCCAGCTCTAGTAGTGACATCATCACAGGGGTGGAGAAACAGAGCTGTGAGAACGTCCCAAAGCTCTGGTAGTGACAGTACCCCCCCCCCCTCTACGGGTGGACTCCGGACACCCAGGACCCACCTTCTCAGGATGAGCCCTATGAAATGCCCTGATGAGGCGAGTGGCTTTAATGTCCGACACCGGAACCCACATCCTCTCCTCAGGACCATAACCCTTCCAATGAACGAGGTACTGAAGAGAACCGCGGACCATGCGAGAGTCCACAATTCTGGAAACCTCAAACTCCAGATTGCCATCAACCAAAATCGGAGGAGGAGGCAAAGAGGAGGGTACCGTGGGCTGGACATATGGTTTTAAGAGAGATCTGTGAAATACATTATGTATCTTCCAAACCCGTGGAAGATCAAGACGGAAGGCAACAGGATTGATGACTGACAAGATTTTATAAGGCCCAATAAACTTGGGACCCAATTTCCAGGAGGGAACCTTCAACTTAATGTTTCTAGTAGACAACCACACCAGATCACCCACATTCAGGTCCGGACCAGGCACACGTCTCTTATCAGCCACACGCTTATACCTCTCACTCATCTTTTTAAGATTACTCTGAATCTTTTGCCAAATGGTAGACAAAGACGAGGAAAATCTCTCCTCCTCAGGTAAACCAGAAAGAGCCCCTCCCGAGAATGTACCAAACTGCGGATGGAACCCATATGCACCAAAGAATGGTGACTTATCAGAAGATTCCTGACGACGGTTGTTCAGAGCAAACTCAGCAAGAGGGAGAAATGAACACCAATCCTCCTGGTTCTCTGAAACAAAACAGCGCAAATATGTCTCCAGATTCTGATTGAGGCGCTCAGTCTGACCATTCGACTGCGGATGAAAAGCAGAAGAGAAGGACAGCCGAACCCCTAGGCGAGAACAGAAAGCCTTCCAGAACCTGGACACAAACTGCGTGCCTCTATCGGAAACAATATCAGAGGGAATGCCGTGCAATTTAACAATATGGTCGACAAAAGCTTGTGCCAACGTTTTAGCATTGGGTAAACCAGGGAAAGGTACGAAATGAGCCATCTTGCTAAAACGGTCCACCACCACCAGGATCACCGACTTCCCCGAGGAACGAGGAAGATCCGTGATAAAGTCCATGGACAGGTGTGTCCAAGGACGGGAAGGAATGGGTAACGGGAGAAGGGAACCTGAAGGCCGTGAACGAGGGACCTTAGCGCGAGCGCACGTCTCACAAGCAGCCACAAAACCCTCCACCGACTTACGAAGAGCCGGCCACCAAAATCTCTGAGCAATGAGATCCACCATGGCTCTACTCCCGGGGTGACCAGCAAGAACCGTATCATGATGCTCCTTAAAGAGTTTGTGACGTAGCTCAGGAGGCACGAACAACTTCCCAGAAGGACAACGGGCAGGTGTCTCAGTCTGGGCAGCCTGGACCTCGGCCTCCAAATCGGAATATAGAGCAGAAACAACTACCCCCTCCGCCAAAATGGGACCCGGGTCCTCGGAGTTTCCTCCTCCCGGAAAACAGCGAGAGAGAGCATCAGCCTTCATATTTTTTATCCCAGGTCGGAATGTAACAACAAAATTGAATCTGGAGAAGAACAGAGACCATCTGGCCTGTCTCGGATTCATACGCCTGGCCGACTCCAAGTATGCCAGATTCTTATGGTCGGTAAAAACTGTGATAGGGTGCCTGGCCCCCTCCAACCAATGGCGCCATTCCTCGAAAGCCAACTTGATGGCCAACAACTCCCTATCTCCCACATCATAGTTTCTCTCTGCCGGGGAGAGTTTTTTAGAGAAAAAGGCACAAAACCGCACCCACACCCACCTCGGAAGCATCCACCTCAACAATAAAAGGTAAGGAAACATCGGGATGCACCAAGACGGGAGCAGACGCAAAATTCTCTTTAATCTTAGAAAAGGCTGCAAGCGCCTCCTCCGACCAAGAGGAAAAATCCGCCCCCTTTTTTGTCATGTCAGTGAGGGGTTTGACAAAAGAGGAATAATTCAAAATGAACTTTCTGTAATAGTTCGCAAAACCCAGAAAGCGCATCAATGCCTTCTGATTCTCAGGAAGCTCCCACTCAAGTACAGCACGGACCTTCTCGGGATCCATGCGAAAACCAGAAGCAGAGAGGAGAAAACCCAGAAATTGAATCTCCGATACCATAAAAAGACATTTCTCCAGCTTGGCATACAATTTATTTTCCCGCAGAATCTGCAGAACCTGAAAAAGATGATCCTGATGGGTCTGAACATCAGGGGAAAAAAATCAAAATATCATCAAGATATACCAATACGAATTTCCCCATTAAATGATAGAAAATACTATTAACAAAATGCTGAAAGACGGCCGGAGCATTCATCAGGCCGAAAGGCATAACGAGATTCTCGAAATGCCCGTCAGGGGTATTAAAGGCCGTTTTCCATTCATCCCCCTCTCTGACCCTGACCAGGTTGTACGCGCCTCTCAAATACAATTTGGAAAACACCATGGCCCCAACAATTTGATTGAAGAGGTCCGGGATCAGAGGAAGGGGATAGGGATCGCGAATCGTGATACGGTTCAGCTCCCTAAAATCTAGGCAAGGTCTCAGAGAGCCATCTTTCTTTTTAACAAAAAAAAAACCCGCGGCCACAGGTGACTGAGGGACGAATATGCCCCTTTTCGAGACTCTCGGAGATGTAAGTTCGCATTGCGATTCTTTCCGGTTGTGAGAGATTGTAGAGGCGTGCTTTTGGCAGCTTGGCGCCGGGAATGAGGTTAATGGGACAGTCAAACTCCCGGTGAGGAGGTAGCTCCTGAACACCGCTCTCGGAAAACACGTCCGAGAAATCAGAGAGAAATGATGGCACCGTTTTAGTAGACACCTCTGCAAAAGTCGCTGTGAGACAATTCTCTCTACAAAAATCACTCCACTCATTTATTTGCCTTCCTTGCCAATCAATAGTGGGGTTATGTCTAGTGAGCCAGGGTAACCCCAAAACTAGAGGAGACGGCAATCCGTTAAGGACAAAACAAGATATATCCTCCACATGAGTGTCACCTACAGCTAGCCGGATATTGTGAACAATGCCCTTCAGAGATCTCTGTGAGAGTGGAGCAGAGTCAATAGCAAAAACAGGTATATCTTTATCTAATGTGCAAACCTGAAAACCATGCATGGCTACAAATTGAGTGTCAATTTGGCAACCCCTTTGGGCATGCGCCCGCCACATCTCGCGATTGTTGACGTCATCACACTGCGCGCCATGCGCACAGGTGGACGCGACACTTTAAATATCGGCGGGCCCCTGCAGATAGCCAGGTAACATCTATGCCTGCGACGTCAATCATGTACCGCAACTATGGGAGTGGGTCTTCCATCTGCCCCTCTTCCTTTTCCCTTTTTTTGGCACTTATCTGTGTATTCTATTCCACTGGGAATTATCTTCCCCAGTGGTTTTGTATTTGCTGGCGAGCATTTTCTCCAGCAAGCGCTTGACGGGGTATTGGTTATTCCCCGCTCGCCCCTCATGAACAGTCATTTACTAACCCTTGACTCACTTACCACAAGCCCTGACCTTCTAAACTGGCCCTGTCAGAAACCCCAATAAGACACGGACACCAAGTTGGATTATATCGGCCACAGCAGCCGTTTATTGTAAACATATACATAAATAATTAACCTTTTATTTTCCACAAAACATCCCCATAAGATATAACCAACTTAATTCACCTGAGTAACACGGGGGAGGTCCTGGAAGCCCCAAACCTCGGAATTTTCCCAGTATCCTTTTTGAGCCGACTTTCCCCCAGCCGTTAAGCACCAGCTCGGGGGCACCACTGACGGCTCGCCCAAATTCCGCCACAACCGACCACCAGCCATAGGAGTCCAGCCCCAACCGTGGAGCCCTCCCATCCTCGTCACCTGAATCTCTCCAACTTCAAGGACCTCCCACCGCCACGAACGCACATGCTTGACACCTTAAGCCTGTGCGTCCCTCCACATCCGCAAAGCTGTCTCAATGCCCTCCTGTATTGCCAGACACCACATGTCAATACCCACTGCGTTCAAGTGAACGCCGTCAGACCGCCAAAAAGCTCCGACCCCTTTTTCCAGTTCAGTATGCCGTACTACCACTGCACCATTCCTTGCCATAAACCGCCCTATGGCCCAGTTAGCTTTTATCCTAGCCTTATTTATCCCCTCCACCGACCTCGCCCCCCTCCACACTTTGCGGGGAACAATGTCTGACCAAACGGAAATAAGACGCGGGAACAGCGCCCACAACCGGAGTAAGTCGAATTTAACGTCCTTCACCAATTCCCGCAACGGCCGCGCCCCCAAATCGTTGCCCCCCACGTGCAACACCAACACATCCGGCACCCTATCCAACCTAACAAACTTGTGGACCTCAGGTAACACGCCCCCCCACACCATTCCCCTACGCCCCAACCATCTTGCCACCACTACCGACCGGTCAATCCCCAACTGTTGTCCATCCGGCCGAACCGCTGCACGGATGGCTCCCCAGAAAACATAGGAGTGACCCATTATCCAGATTAGCGCTGGGTCCGAACCTGCAACGAAATAACAAAACAAAAGCATACCGTGCGTGATGAGACAGAATACAATACAATATCACAACCGATCTAGACGAATATATGATCTAAAGCGAATCGATTCCCACCTTCCTATCCGCATGATCACGTCCTGTCCCAGCCCGCGTCTGGCCGCTTCCGTCGCTGCCCCGATTCTAAAAGAATGGCTAGAGTAACCCCCAAGCGCTAGGCCCAACTGCCCTAGACACCGCTTAAAGACCGCCGTGAACTGGAAACGGGAAAGGAAAGACCCGTCCGCATGCACTAAGAGAGGGGAATTCGCCCTCACCACCGCAACCCCGTACTCCCTCAAGCAACATACCGGACACATTGCGCAACCCGGGACCGCGAACAAAACAACCTTCCGCCCTCTCCCTTCCACATCAGTTTTTGACCGCCTAATACGAAACTCCACCCTGTCCTGAAAAAGGTCTACATCGTCCCTAAACAAACCGCCCTGTCTCTTAACCGACGGAGAAACCAACTCGCCCAAACGCAAGGCCCCAAAAAATGCCAGCGAAAAAGCCAACCGGAACAAACGTAACTCCCACGACGAGGCACAAACGTCGACTAGTTGATCCCCCAACCTCAACAGCAAAGCAAAAGACACCGGCCTACGGTCATCCTGCCCTGACTGAGAAGGCCGCCAACCCTTTAAAGCCCTCACCACCAGAAAAGACTTGGTGACATCCGGCAGGTTCCTAAGACGAAAACCGAAAGCCAAACCTGAAACACAACTATTAATCCTAGAGACAGACCACCCCTCCTCTCTACAATGCCCTATGAACAATAGCAAGGGAATCTCAAAGTCATCTGACACAACAGCCAACGTGGTCTTCCAATCCTCCCAGCATTGCCATGCCCTATCATATGTCTCCCACGTACCGGGTGCAAGTGAAGCCCGTATGAGACCCGCTACGGTGTCTCCAGAAGTTCCCACAGGCAACTCGGGCAGTCCAGCCCTCGCTCCTCTGCCCCCGGAGCCAGCTGGCGGAAACGTTCCCACTGTGAACGAGAGAGAGCATCAGCAATACAGTTATCAACCCCTGGTACATGCACTGCTACCACCCAAGCATTGAGTGACAAGCACTCCAGCACCAGCCTCTGCAATAGACGCACGACCAACGGTGAAGAAGCCGACAACCCGTTAATCGCTTGCACCACCCCCAAGTTGTCACAATGGAAACAAACCTTCTTGTTCCTAAACTCCTCCCCCCATAACATTACTGCCACCACAATGGGGAACAATTCCAGCAGCGCTAAATTCTTGACCCAGCCTCTCTCCACCCAGGTATCAGGCCAACCCCCCGCACACCACTGCCCCCCACAATAGACCCCGAAACCGCCTCCCCCCGCCGCGTCAGAGAAAAGGTCAAAATCAAAGGAGTCTACCGCCTCACCCATAAACAGACCTCTGCCATTATAACACTCCAGAAACGATGCCCAAACTTGCAAATCCGCCCTAAGCTCTTTCCCCAGTCTAATAAAATGGTGCGGCGCCGCCACCCCTGCCGTTGCCGCCGCCAAACGCCTACTAAATACCCTACCCATGGGGATAATCCTACAGGCGAAATTCAGCTTCCCCAGGAGTGACTGTAGGCTCCGCATTTGGATTTTCTGCAGTCGCCTCGCCCTATCGACCTCCATTTTCAAATCCTCAACCTTGTCCAAGGGCAGCCTACATTCCATCCTCACTGAGTCAATCACTATGCCCAGGAAGCTCAATTCCGTGGTCGGCCCCACCGTTTTCCCTGCCGCCAAGGGAACCCCGAAGGAATCAAACAATGCCTCCATCGTGTGCAACAGTAAAGAGCACACCCTGGATCCCGGGGGGCCAATACATAAGAAATCGTCCAGATAGTGAATAAGTGATTCACATCCGGAGGAATCCACTACCGCCCATTCTAGAAAAGAGCTGAACTTCTCAAAATACGCGCAGGACAACGAACACCCCATTGGCAAACAACGATCAACAAAAAACGTACCCTCCCAAAAACATCCCAACAAATGCAGGCTCTCTGGGTGCACCGGCAACAACCTAAATGCTGATTCAATATCTGTTTTCGCCATCAATGCACCCCTCCCAAACTTCCTAACCCACTTCACTGCCGCATCAAACGAGGTATAGACTACCGAGCACAGCGTCGGGTCAATGCCATCGTTGACCGACGATCCCTTAGGAAAGGATAGATGTTGAATCAGGCGAAACGTATTCGCCTCCTTCTTTGGGACCACCCCCAGAGGCGACACACGCAAGTTCTGCAAAGGTGGTTCCAAAAACGGGCCAGCCATCCTTCCCAGACTAACTTCCTTCTCTAACTTTTTGGTCACCACCTCAGGGTGCTCCCTTGCCGACTGCAAATTCTTCTTAAGCAACACGGGCCCCGATGGAACAAACTGAATTTTAAACCCCCCTGAAAAACCTTCCCGCAACAGTTGCGCAGCCCCCCTATCCGGATATCTAGCGAGAAACCGGTCCATCTCTTCCAGACGCTCCGGCGTCTCCCCCTTTTCCAGAACTCTCGCCCCCCTTCTGTCTTGCCCCTCTAAAGCAGCGCGTGGCTCCATGAGAGCCGCCACAGGTGGAACATTCGTGCTTAAATTTGCACTTGGCTCCAAATTTACACCCCCCTTCATTGAATAAAAAACACAACCCCTTCGTAGATGCTGCCGCGAAACCGGATTGTCCCCCCGCCCCTGACTCGCTCCGAAAGGGCTGACCTGACCGAACCGGCGCCGTCACTTTGAGCCACAAAGCGATATCCTTGTGGTCCCATTTTATGCTAGGGCGTACCGCCTTCCGCTGCCTAAACTGTTCGTCGTAACGCAGCCAGGCCATACCCCCATACACCCGGTAAGCTTCCCCAATAGCATCCAGGTAACAAAAAAGCGCGGAGCAGCACTCTGGCGCCTTCTCCCCTATCACACTGGCCAATATCGCGAACGCCTGCAACCAGTTAGGGAACGTCCGCGGTATCAGTCGGTGCCTACGCTTCTCCTCGTCCTCCCTCTTACCCTCATCCTTTCGCGCCCTATCCAAATTGAACCTTTCCAAAGGGAGTAAGGAAAATATATCCACATACTCCCCTTTCCAAATGCGCTCCCTAACCTCCTGCTTCAAATGTGCCCACAACGGGCCCTCGAAACAAACATAAACTTCGCCCTTAGCCCTATCGTCCAACCGCATTACATCCTCCTGATCAGACCCACCTACCTGCGTCTGGACAGACGCCGAAGTACCACATGAAACCACCGTAGGTGTACTTGAAGCTGGCGGCCCCCCGGCGGCCGCCCCCACGCCCCACGCCGGCAACGGCCCTGACGCCACCGACCCGCCGACCCCACCCCCCAGGCCCCCCAACGGTAACACAGGATTCCCTGCCGCCCCCAAATTTGCTAACAACCCCACTAAACCCCCCAAGAGCTGGCCCAGTCCCTTACTCAAATCCGACTGAGAACCCCCAACCCCCCCAGACACTAACTGACATAAAGGTCCCCAAGGTGCCTCACCTGGCTGCCTGGGTGCTGTGACCCCATCAGCCGAAGGTCCTGACTCCCGACGCTCGGTCCTCTGAGACGGTCCTGGCACAGCGACCTCCCACGGATGTCCCCTGGCCGGGCTGGGGCCAGGGACGTGATCTTCCGGATCTTCCCTGGAAACGACTTGCGCGGCGACACCATCCTCTTCAACTTGCCTGGCCGACGAGGGCCTGCTGCCAAGGTCCGCAGCAGCCCCGTGCCCTCTGGAACACTGCTCTGGCTGAGGGGCCTCATCCACATCAGGATCCTGGAGAGAGCCCGCCGTTCCTGGTCCCGACCACAAGGTGGCGCTGCTGCGCTGCTGATGAGGCCTGCTGAGGCCTGACCGAGGGCTCCGCCTACTAGCTGGATTCCTTCGACGCCTGGGCGCCCTGGAAGGAGCTGCACCCGGCGCCTGCAGGCGTGAAGGGTCCTGAAAAGCAGGGCTCCGTCTGCGGCGCTGAGCCCTAGGGGAGGCCATATCTGGGCTGAGGCGCGCCGGCGGCCGGGCCTGCCGCGGCCGGGATGCCCGTGGCTGAGGCGAAGCGGGAGCCTCAGCCGCCCCTCTGAGCAGCTGCTGGACCTGTTCCTGAAGCCAGCCTGGTCCCCGAGCAGCTGCCGCCGACCTGAGATCCGCCAGGAGTGAATCGACGTCCATGACGAAAGTAAGTGAGCGCAAGGAGTCGTTGTATGCAGCTCGGTTCTCTCCACAAAATGGCCTCCTTCTTCCCAGGCCCTCACCTTTTTAACCCCTCGCTCCACCGCCCCCCTAACTCAAACTGACCAATCCCTCCCCAGGGGCTCCCTCAAACCAGCCCCCCGTCATGGTCGCCTCCCCCCAAGGCTGCGCCCCCAGTCCAGCTCTGTCTTGTTGGTGAATATTTTCTCCAGCAGGTGAATTACTTATAGCCCACTTTTTATGTTCCCCTGATGAGAGGATTGTTTCCGCCTCAGAAATGTGCATGTCGGGATCTTTTCAGGGCAAAATAGGGAATGCAATTCCAGGGTTAGGTTCCGGACGGGGGCCCAACTAGTGAGACACTCCGTGGATAGACCAATAGGGCTATTGTAGGGCCCTATAGGGTCATCCAGGGACATATAGTATTATCTTCCTGTGACTCCCTCATATCTCAAGGACCTCCCACCATCGAACCGGACCACCCTGTCAAGAAACTCTGAAAGGAAGGTGTCTGAAGATTCCATCATCTGTAGGGTAGGACACTGGGTTTCATTGGTGCCGCCGTGCACCTTCGTGATACAGGCGCAGCTGTGCTCTCTCTTGCATGGTGACTTTTGGCACCAAATCATTGTGTTTTTTCTTTGATGCCGCCGCGCATTATGTAAATACTGTTATATGTCGTCTCCAACATCATTGCTTAATTGTGTACTTAAGGTGCCAGTGCATACCGGCCATTGCTACCTTACAATTGTGCACCTAAGGTGCTAGTGCATATCGGCTCTTGTTACCTTTTAGTATTTTACACTGAATATATAAGTGTGGACACGGTTGTTTCTGTTTCCAATGAGTCCCTTGTGTGCGGGATCGTGGAAAATTGTATTTACATTGATCTTTCATTGATATTGAGGGATATATCTTTTAATGTATAGGAAGTAAAAGTTACGTCTTAAATACTCCAGATCACTATTCACTTCCTCCTTTCCTTGATCTATGCGAGTGATCATATATATGAACATCAAATTCTTTGATTTTCTTTTGCTTATTTTATTAGTAGTTAAGGCTGCCGGGCAGCCTGTATTTGTGGGAGGGGCAGAGGCCACGCCCCTTGGCTATATTAACCCCCACGCAGGTCAGGGGACGGGACGTGCGGCCAGGTACCTGGTACTTCCGGTTCACGTCTGGTTCCTGCACGTCCCGCTCCTTTTCGTCTCGGTTGGGGTGAGTATTGGTCGGCGTCGGCTCGTCTCGTGCTTCGGTCAGGTAAGCAGGGGGTATCCGATGCCGGTGCGGCAGCGTGGTTACCGCACGGCGGGTCGGGTCCGCACCCCGGGGGGGGCAGCGCTCGGCTGGCCATGATTTTACCGTGGGCAGGCTCGTTGCGGGGATGCCGTGGCCGGGCGGCGCGGGCTGGTTGTGCGGGCAGGCGTTCCGGGAGCAGCCGCGTGTGCCGGTTGCTAGGCATGCTGCGGCTCCGCCCCTGGTAATGCTCGCACCGTGTTGAGAACCCCGCCCACTAATGTTGTTTCCGCCCGGACCACAAGTTTAGTTGTGCATATATCCGGCATCGAGGACAGCCGCCCCCGTATTCGATTCATAGCCCATCCCGCAAAATACCTACATCGGTCCTGATGCGTTCCAAGCTGGAGCGCACACCGGAAGTGACGTCGCTTCCCCTCCTGGTCCACATTCAATACACTACAAGGCCGTGATGCTTCCTGATGCAAACCGGAAACCACTCCAAGTTAAGCCTACCACAATGCGTTCCACCCTGGAACGCAAACCGGAAGTGACGCCAGTACCTCCCGTTTTTTTGGCGCCAGTTTCTAGCGTTCTTTGGCGCCTTTTCACTGTATAAATACCTGCCATTATGCATGATCCACTTATGCTCCTGATGAAGGGGATCCCAGTGACCCCGAAACGCGTCGAGCCTACTCCTACCCCTACCCTGTGCTAGAACAATAAAAAGAGAATAACCAGAAGTTCCAAGTGTGCCTGCCGTTTTTTCCGGACGATCTTACAGGCGATCCAGGCGCAGGAGGAAGCAGAGTGGGTGTTATGTGCTTTATCCCACCCTGCCCCTCCTGGGTGAAGTGAGTCTTTACTACAAAATGCCTTTTTTATTCTCATTGCGATTTTAACCAACTACCATTACTGTTTTAATTAAGGTTATTTTGCACGTTTTCACAAACGCTGTGTTTTTAAACAACTATTTGGGATGGTATAGGCTAAAAAGATACAGGTATGCTCTATCAGAATATTATTAGGCTCGTGTCAATGTAAATTTTAGTGGGCAGTGATTACATAGTACAATCATGGGATCCATATACGGCAGTTTAGTGGAATAAATACATTACTCCCACAGTGAGGTCACAGCTATCCCCAAGTCCGATATGTATTGTTTTAAATACGACCCATCGTCCATGGTCATGTACCAGACAGTGACATAGATAAATCACTTCCGTATGTATAAAAAACAAAACAAAAAAAAAACCTTACCTGTTGTTCATGTTTCCACTGTTTCCATCAGGCACGTTGCTGATCATCATTGGGGAACATTCTGTTGTTCCCCACTCACTGTTCCAGTCTCGCTTCAATTGTGGCCAAATATGTGACGTTTGCATGCCTACTTGGCAGTCCTGGGGCTTGCACGGTATTGGTAACCCCGCCGCCGGCCGGGGGGTCTGCAGTCGCACGTACAGAGGCGCAGGTACACCAGCACGGGCACATTCCTAGGCTCGGAGCTGGTTTCATGGGAGCTGTCACCCATTTACCCGGTTCCCAGTGTTCCACAGATGTGTATTATTGTTATAGGTGCTCTACATTACTGAACACAACCTCTTTCAAATCTAATGGGGCATGATATCGTGTCGGGGATTTTAGCTTATTCACGTGCATATTCGCTCAAACGTATGCCACTGTCTACCTACATACCACATAGATCTGCTATTAGTTCCCATAGGGTAATGTTGTGCAAAGACACAGTTAATATTCAGTATACTTCCAAACACCACATTTAGTTGAATTGGCGGGTCGGAGAAATATGACACACGTCGGGGAACCTGGACATGAATTCATGGTGGCACAGTTCTCACTCGGGTCAGGTGCTTACATTCACGGTAGGATCAGACGTGGTTCCACAGTCCGTGACTTGTAGCGCTCTGGGCGAAGGGAGTTGGGCTCCATGGTCAGACGATCGTGGTTAGGATTGTTACCTTCAAGCTACAGCCGTGTGTCTGCTTTTACATTTTTGTCCTATACGCCAGTCACTTCTAGAGCAGCGGTCGCGGTTGCATTACATTAATACTCTGTTCCCTTTCAGCTTGCATTCTTACAGCTGCGTTATACCATGCTCCTCATGCTCATACTCAGAGCTGTGCCCATACCATGTTTTAGGCACCTCTCACATCCAGAGCTGCATTTACCCACTTGTTCTTGCATCATGTGTTCTACTCTGCTTCCACATTAAGCTGCATTTCTTTCATTTCTACATCATGGTTACTCAGTATTCTTGCTAGAGCTATCAGCGCACCGCTCTAATTCTGCTCTTCCGTTAAACATAGCTGCTTCTTCAGGCTTGAGTTTCTTTCCTCGGTGGTGGGTTACGCAGACTGATCTCCTTTACTTCTGGTTCACATTCACGCAGTTGGATCTCCCGCCCCAGTTAACCAAATAGCTCCCTAGCGGACGGTGGGCCGATAGGAGTAAGTTCCTACTATGTTTCACACTTGTTCATGTGTTTGTCACGACTAGGGGCTTTTCTTAGCTAACTGCAATGCCTCTGGCTCTGGTTTTTCTCCCATCTGTTTCAATTTCACGGTTGGTTAATGTTTCATTTATGCAAGTGGTTTGGATCACTAATGTCTATGCATTTGCCTTTAGGTCGGGCACACGTTTAATTACTTATCATCACGGTAAGGTCTTCCGGGTCGATCCCTTGGCTTCGGGGGGCCTCAGGGCTTCGGGGGCCCGGTGTTCGTTCTTTATGTTGTTCGGTGGGGGGCAATATGGTTGTAGGCTGGTTAGCGTCCTAGGTCATTGTCGGAGAGGATCATGGTTATGCGAGTCCCCAAGTCATACTGGTGCGGCATAGTGGTTGTTAATTAATTAAGAGGGAAATTAAGCCGCCATATGACTCCGCCATTAGGGTCTCTCACGCATGGCTTAGCCATTTGAGTCTCACGCATGGCTTCTCCCTTTTAGTGTTACCTATCACTTCGCCATTAGAGTCTCTCACGCATGGCTTTGCCATTAGAGTCTCTCACGCATGGCTTCCCCCTTTTTAGTGTCACGTATGACTCCGCCATTTGAATCTCTCACGTATGGCTTCTCCCTTTAGTGTTACATATGACTCCGCCATTAGAGTCTCTCACGCATGGCTTTGCCATTAGAGTCTCTCACGTATGGCTTCCCCCTTTTTAGTGTTACATATAACTCCGCCATTTGAATCTCTCACGTATGGCTTCCCCCTTTTTAGTGTTACATATAACTCCGCCATTAGAGTCTCTCACGTATGGCTGTGCCATTAGAGTCTCTCACGCATGGCTTCTCCCTTGTTAGTGTCACATATGACTCCGCCATTAGAGTCTCTCACGTATGGCTGTGCCATTAGAGTCTCTCACGTATGGCTTCTCCCTTTAAGGGTTCATATGCCTCCGCCATTAGAGTCTCTCACGTGTGGCTTTTCCTTTGGAGTGTTACACATGACTCCGCCATTAGAGTCTCTCACGCGTGGCGTTGCCATTTGAGTCTCTCACGTATGGTTACCCCCTTCAGTGTCGCATAGGACTCCGCCATTGGAGTCTCACGCATGCCTTCTCCGTTTTAGTCTTCACGTAGGACTCTGCCATTAGTCTCTCAGGCATGGCTTCTCCATTCTAGTGTTGCACATATGACTCTGCCATTAGTCTCTCACGCACGGCTTCTCCCCTTTCGGTGTTACACATATGAATTCACCATTAGTCTCTCAAGAAGGGCTTCTCCCTTTTAGGGTTACACATGTCTCTGCCATTAGAGTCTCTCATGCATGGCTTCTCCATTTAGTCTTACACGTATGACTCCGCCATTAGTCTCCCACGCATGGCTTCTTCGTTTTAGTGTTACACATATGTCTCCGCCATTAGTCTCTCACGCATGGCTTCTCCGTCTTAGGGTTGCACATGTCTCTGCCATTAGAGTCTTTCACGCATGGCTTCTCCATTTAGTCTTACACGTATGACTCCGCCGTTAGTCTCCCACGCATGGCTTCGTTTTAGTGTTACACATATGTCTCCGCCATTAGTGTCCCACGCATGGCTTCTCCGTGTTAGTTTTCACACATATGTCTCCACCATTAGTCTCTCACGCTTGGCTTCCCCCTTTTAGGGTTACACATGTGTTTTGCCATTAGAGTCTCTCACGCATGGCTCCGCCACTTGAGTCTCTCACGTATGGCTTCTCAAAAGAAAAAAAAAAAAAGGAAAAATTACACACACAACGCCAGTCGAGGCCGGCTGCGTGGTCCCATAACAAGTAAGTTCCATGTCTGTTCTGTCCTCAGTCCCGCTCGCATGGCTCGGTCATCTGTGGCTCGCAATACAATTTTCTTGGCGTGGCTCGCACGTGTGGCTTGTGCCATTAGAGTCCCACTCTCGTTATTGTTTTCTCTGACTCTTTTATTTTCTAGGTTGTTGGGTTTCATTGTTTTCTTTATAAGCAGTCATCCCAAGCCTGCCTTTGCGGACATCACCTTCTCCCAGGCATGCTTACTTCATCTACAAACTCGGGCTGAGGGTGTTGGTGTCCGGCCTAAGTCCTGGGTATCGGTCCATCTTCCAGTAGGAGGTACAGTAATAAGGCGCAAGTTTACAAAGTCTGTCGTGTCGCCTGACACGACAAGTCCTATCACGACCACAGGCGCAGCATACATAGTTTATCACGACCTTAAGCATTTTCTGTCTCAACTGCAGGTATTGGGGTACGTCCTGTCCTTAGTACAGGCACATTAGCTCATTAATCGTGATAGCCATATATTTCTGTGGATGGTTCCCCAGGCCTGGTGGGTTTACACTTCACTGAGTTTGCTACTTCGGTAGGACAACAGGCACCATGTTCTGACTTTTTGGCCCTTATTAGGAAGTGTGGCCTGGGGAATAAGTAGAGGTAAGTATTTTGCCACCAGGAACAGTTGGTGCCCGATCGGGGCCCTTGGTGGATGGTTGGGGTTCATCTGGGCCGGGGGTCGTGGGCTGCGGCCCTCCGGCTGTTGCGGGGTTGTGGCTCCCGCGGTGCCCGGACAGCCTGCAGGTATCTGCCTGCAGCAGGGCGTTGTGGGGGTTGTGGTTGCGGCAGCTAAGGGGCCGCGGTTTGGGATGCCTGATCTAGGCACTTCCAACCGTTTCACCATTGTTTGTTTCAGTCTGCAGCTCTCAGGATTCAGACCTTCTCGTATATGGTCATCTGTTAGTCAACATAGGAGTAAATCGTTCCTGGTTCCAGACACTCTTTCAATTGCATCAGCATTTAACCAGCTCCAAGAACGGTGTGGCGGTACACATGACAAGGAGGTAAGGTAGATGGAAGGCACGGTGATATAAGACGGTATGTCCCGCACCCCCATCGTGAAGGGTCTTTTTCGTTCAAAACGGGTGTCGTAACGGTAGGTGTATATTTACTCTAAACAGGGTCTGCTTCACTCCTTTCGTTTTGAGGCGGTGTCTAAGCACCAGATGCCTCCTCAGGTTATCAGGTGCATGGGATGTGGGAGGTAGTCGTGTTCTCCAGATATGGTCCAAATCCTCCGATCAGAGATCCGTGCTTTCTGTTCACTTGCCCTGTACGGTGCAATGATTGTTTGATGGTATGGTTGGGTCTCCTTTTTGGCCCCTTTTAGGCCTATCCTCGCTACGGGCTCCCGGCATTTCCCAGCCTGAGGTTAGTTCTAATTCCTACGTCCAGGGGCCGTCGCCCTGACCACAAGTAGTTAAGGCTGCCGGGCAGCCTGTATTTGTGGGAGGGGCAGAGGCCACGCCCCTTGGCTATATTAACCCCCATGCAGGTCAGGGGACGGGACGTGCGGCCAGGTACCCCTCCCTCCCTTCCCTTTTCTTAGCTCTTCCTTAAGGATAGGCCCCCTTTTAGGCCTATCCTCGCTACGGGCTCCCGGCATTTCCCAGCCTGAGGTTAGTTCTAATTCCTACGTCCAGGGGCCGTCGCCCTGACCACAACTCTTATATATGCAGAGGGTGTGCACTTATATGTGCCATAATAAGCACTAGTACATGGCAGAACAGTGGGCAGAAAGGGGAGGCTGCCATGTACTGCAAGCTATAGACAGTATCACCCTCCCTCTTCCCAATGTTTTATATAAAGATAAATAAACAAAAAAAAAAAAAACACTATTAACCCCTTCAACCCCGGGCCTGTTTTCACCTTCCTGCCCAGTCCATTTTTTGCAAATCTGACATATGTCACTTTATGTGGTTATAACTTTAAAATGCTTTTAGGCCTCTTTCACACTTGCGTTGTCCGGATCTGTCGTGTACTCCATTTGCCGGAGGTGCCCGCCGGATCCGTAACACCGCAAGTGAACTGAAAGCATTTGAAGACGGATCCGTCTTCAAAATGCGTTCAGTGTTACTATGGCACCCAGGACGCTATTAAAGTCCTGGTTGCCATAGTAGTAGTGGGGAGCGGGGGAGCAGTATACTTACCGTCCGTGCGGCTCCCGGGGCGCTCCAGAATGACGTCAGGGCGCCCCATGCACATGGATGACGTGATCCATGCGATCACGTCATTTATGCGCGTGGGGCGCCCTGACGTCACTCTGAAGCGCCCCCGGAGCCGCACGGACGGTAAGTATACTGCTCCCCCGCTCCCCACTACACTTTACCATGGCAAACAGGACTTTAGTGTCCTGGCAGCCATGGTAACCATTCAGAAAAAGCTAAACGTCGGATCCGGTAATGCGCCGAAACGACGTTTAGCTTAAGGCCGGATCCGGATTAATGCCTTTCAATGGGCATTAATACCGGATCCGGCCTTGCGGCAAGTGTTCAGGATTTTTGACCGGAGCAAAAAGCGCAGCATGCTGCGGTATTTTCTCCGGCCAAAAAACTTTCCGTTCCGGAACTGAAGACATCCTGATGCATCCTGATGCACCTGAACGGATTTCTCTCCATTCAGAATGCATGGGGATAATCCTGATCAGGATTCTTCCGGCATAGAGCCCCGACGACGGAACTCTATGCCGGAACAGAACAACGCAAGTGTGAAAGAGCCCTTACTTATACAGGCCATTCAGAGATTTTTTTTTCTCGTCACATATCGTACTTCATGACAGTGGTAAAAATGAGTAAAAAAATAAATATTTTATTCATAAAAAAATACCAAATGTACCAGAAATTTTGAAAAATTTGCAAATCTCCAAATTTCAATTTCTCTACTTTTATAATAGATAGAAATGCCTCCAAAAATAGTAATTACTTTACATTCCCCATATGTCTACTTCATGTTTTGATCATTTTGAAAATGACATTTTATTTTTTGGGGACGTTAGAAGGCTTAGAAGTTTGGAGGCAAATCTTGAAATTTTACGGACCCAAGGCATTGGGCAGCCTCTGCACGGCATCGAGCTGCCTTGTGACGCATCCGATCCCCACCACAGCAGCGCGGGGACTATATGCGATCACTCACCCGACACAAACCCCTTCTATGTCGCAGTCAGCGCGGACCGCGGCATAGAAGGGGTTAATCCGCCGGCATCGGCTTTTATAGCAAAGATACAGCAGGGGCCCGGCTACCACGGACTGCAGGGCCCCTGCAGTGATCGCGCGCACACCTCTCCAGTGCCCGCGCGATCACCATGACATACTATTACGTCAAATTGCGGGAATGACGTAGTAGCACGTAAAAGGCCGGGAAGGGGTTAAAATGCAAAAATACTAAAAACATAATACACACATGCACCAAACAAAAAAAAATTGAATAAGGGCCCATGCACACGACCATATGCCCTCTGAGACATTCGGTTCTTAAGCAGGCCATATGTCCCGGAGCAGCATTGATCGTGTGCACAGAAGCGCACAGCTTCATAGATTACTAAAACGTATGGTTATGGGACAGTAGTCTCGCGCGCAGCCCAACGCGCACATAACCTATGATGCTGTGCGCTCCTGTGCACACGATCAATGCCACTCCGGGACATATGGCTCGCTCACGGACTGTATGTCTCGGAGGGCATATGTTTGTTTGCATGGGCCCTAACAATGATCAAAAAATTGCACGCACCCCAAAAATGGTACCAATAAAAACTACAGTTCATCCACAAAAATGCCAATAAAGAAATATGAAAAAGTTATGGCTGTGAGAAAATGGTGATGCAAAGAAAAAACTTTTTTTCTCAAAGGTTTTATTTTAATCCCTTCTACCCCAGAGGCTTTTTTCCTTTCGCATTTTAGTTTTGTGCTCTCCGCCTTCCCAGAGCCTTAACTTTTTTTATTTTTCCTTTCACATAGCTGTATGAGGGCTTGTTTTTAGCAGGACAAGTTGTACTTTCCAACGCAACCATTTACTATTGCATAAAATGTAGTGGAAAGTGGAAACAAATGCCAAAGGTGGTGAAATTTAAAAAAATACAAAACAAAAAAAAAACAGTTTTACATTTTTTTTTTTTCCACTTGTGATCTTGATTCTCCAGGTCAGTATAAATCTGGCAGATACCACATATGTATAGTTTTTCTTGCGTTTTGATATTGGAAAATAATAAAAAATGTGAAACTTTTTTTTTTTTTGCCATTTTCGGACCCCTATAAGCTTTTTGTAGTTAACTAGCATTGGAGTCTATAATGATTTTACTAGTTTCCCATCGAGCCCGGCTACAGAGAGGGGCTCCGTAGGAAACACTGTGCAGCAGCCTCTTGTCATTCACCATGACAGGGTCTGCCGTACACAAGCTCCGGCTCCTCTAATCGCCACACGGGGGATCCGGAGCATTACCAGAAGCACGTATTAAAAAAAAGGACTATGTAAATTAAAAAGTTCCTGATCTTGGAGGCAAAGGAGGAAATAAAAAAATAAAAAATTAAGTATTAATGGGGCTGTGTATTCTTAGACATTGGTGGCACGTTGCTACAAAATGCCACCAATGTCAGTTAGGTGCTGGTCCCACCTGTGGGGCCCACACTTATCTCTATAACGAAACACCAAAACTGAAAATAGCCAAGCGCACTGCTCATGTCATGTCTAGGATTTGATAACTTTCTTACCCTCATCTTACATTTTCTACCTCTTGGGCTAATAGTATATTACAAAAGATTTTTTTCTACCTTCTAGATTTCATTACTTGGAGCAGTGCGTCGGCAGAACTTAAAGAGGAGAAGAACATGTCAGTGAAGACTGCAGTCCAATGAGAAAGATCCCAACAAGGGTGAGTACGGCTGGCTTCAGTGCTGTGGACTCGAGTGTCTCCTTCTCATTCTCTACATCTTAGTAAAATTAGAGGAGGAGAAGGATGGACTTCCGTGGCATCCGGCACTGGCCGCCAAGCTACACTGAGTGGGACTTGGAATGTGCAGGGTGTTGGAGGAGGGCAGCAGCAGAGAATCTCCTTAAAGGCTTTGTCTGTTTTTTTTCTATTCATGACCTATCCAGATCGGTGGGAGGAGGGGGCCACCGATCAGCTGTTTGAAGAGAAGTCAGTACTCATACAAGCGCTGCCTTCTCCTCATTATTAACCTGCTTACCCACTGCATTGAAGATCAGTGTAATTGCAACTATGGCATCCCCATTCACTTCTATGGGACATTACCCTACTACTCACTTGGACAGGAAGGAGCTGTCCCATTGAAGTGAATGCAGTTGCCAGGGCAAGCAGGCAAACAATGAGGAGAAGGCAGTGCTTGTATGAGTGCTGCTTTCTCTTCAAACAGCTGATCGGCAGGGGGGCTGGTGTCAGACCCACGCTGATCTGATATTGATGACCTACAGTATCTTGAGAATGGGTCATCAATAGAAAAAAAGCTGAAAACCCCTTTAAGGGAATGGTCTGCTTTTGTGAAACTGATAACTGATCCGGATAGGACATCAACATTAGAGCTCATGCACACAATATAATTTTTCCCCCATGTCCATTTTTTTTTTTAAGCCTGTATGTATAACCATTCACCACAATGGGCCTGTCAAAAAATTGAAATGACACAAAGTGCGTTACATGCCTGTATGTCCGGATGACAGAGGCACAGAGCATTATCAATCATATTAATGCTCTGTGTCTCTGCTTTCTGGAACAGGGCTTGGCACTCTTTCACGCAGTGGATTCCACGCACAGGATCCGCTCATGTGAAAAAGCCCTAAAGATGCTGCAGATCACCCTGTCATCCAGCAAAAAAACGTGTACATGTGGACACCAGAATCCTCCTTTCTTGTTAGCTGATTGTGCTGTGTTATCAGCACCCTGCTCCCCAGAAATAATGATTCTGTATAAGGATGAGCTATAGAAATGGCGATCGCTGTGGCAGACGCAGCACTATGAAGTGCCTTTTGCGCTGTGGCATTAGAAGAATTCTGATATTTCTGACTGTCTATTGCTCTGTAATTCCTCCAGAGCCGTTCTATAGAAACAGTAGGTTTGAAGAGCACACCAAATGCTTCAAATAACTTCTTTATTAACTTCAACTTTTCTTCTTATATAACACTGTCGCCTCAGCAGCAGATAGTCCATGTACAAAACACGTGTTGAAAAGATATCACAAAATGGCGGTATGCATAAGATGGTGGTTAAACTGTTCAATCTTGTCATTCAACATAAAATGGTGTATATATTTCTCTCTTGAGTATCTGTACTCTGACTTTAAGTTATTTAAGCACTTTATGATCTCTCTGAGGGGTATATCTGAGGTCTAACTAATAGTTCTGATTGCTCAACTTGGTTTTCAGTTTACAGTATGCAATTGCTTATGATCTGATATGAGCAGTTCGCAGTTTGTATTCAATTTGTATGGAATCTGGTTTGTATGCTTGCAATTTGTAGCTTGCAATTTGTATTTGCAATTGTATGGTTGCAATTGGTGGAACTGTAAGTAAACACATATATATCTAGTTCAGTATACAGTTCTAAACACAATACTAACAATATGAACATTATATAACTGTTTTAAATACCTATTTTGGCCTCTTGTTCCCATAAAACTCACCTTCAGTGGACTGAATGTCTCTTCAGCTTCTGTCTCTGGTGAATAATGATTCTAGTAGCAGGAGCTGGGGGAATTCCCAGGCTGTGTGTGAGGCTGGCTGTGATTGGTGAAAACTCTAGCTGTGTGAGAAGCTGGCTGTGATTGGTCTAGACTTCTGCCCAGCAACAACAGATTAACACTACTCTTTCCTCCATCTATTCCAAAACTGTTCTGATAGATATTTAACTCTTCGCCATCTCCTTCTGGCAGATAAATCCTCTTTGGTGAACTTGTCAGGCGGTGGCTGTATGTAATCAGACCGCAGGTGAAGTAGATGGTTGGGAGTTAAAGGGTCCAAACTTGTTGGATCGTTGATGTTATCAACTGTAAGTGAATGACTGTTAACAATAGACATTACTTCATAGAATAGGGTCCTAAGTGAAGCATCATTCATCCGACATTCTTTTTCAACACTGAACTTAATACATTTCTCACAGTTCTGATTTGTCTTTCCCAAACTCCTCCTGTATGGCTTGTATGTGGAGCATATATATGAAAATCACACTGTTTCTCTAACACTCAGTTACTTTTTCTTTATGGATCTCTTTTAGAGCTTTCTTTAATTCATTCTTTGCTCTGACAAAATTTGATCCTTGGTCAGATCTAAGCTCTCTGATGGTACCTCTAATGGCTATGAAACATCTTAAGGCGTTGATGAACGCGTCAGTTGACATATCTTATAACATTTGCAGGTGAATTGTTCTGGAACTCAGACATGTAAATATTAGTCCATATCTCTTGTACTCCTTGCGGTTCTGTTTGGTGATGAATGGACCAAAATAATCCATTCCGCTATAAAGAAATGGTGGTGATGGGTTTACACGATCTGCCAGTAAATCTGCCATTCTTTGTTCTTCTGTAGGTCTACGTGCCTTTCTGCAGACTATACATTCACTTATATACTTTGCTATAACTTTGCTTCCTTTCACAATCCAGTAACCACTTTTCTCAAACAGCTTTGGGTAAAGGTTCTTCCTTGATGCAAGGATATGTTGTGGTAGTGATCAATAATCAATCTTGTGAAGGTAGAGTTTTTGGGTAGAATTGCTGGATGCTTCGCTCTGCTAGGTAACGATGCATTTTCCAGTCTCCCTCCCACCTTCAGTATACCATCCTGCAGAACGAGATTAAGCTTATACAATGGGTGGTTGTTTGGAAGCCTTTTAGGTTCTTGACTAAGTCACTTCAACTCTTCACTGTAGAATCTCTGTTGAATGAGTCTTATTACTGTTTCTTCAGCTTTCATTCTTTCTTCTACATTCAACAATTCCTTCTTTCTGATTCCCCTTGCTAAACGTTGATTTCGAGCTACTACGTTTATGACTGTATTCCATTTTGAACATCTGGCTAGTCTTTCAAGTATGTCATCTTGACACTTGGCAGCAGTGCTCAATGTTTGTACAACTTTTACTTCTGGATCACCCACAGACAATTCTGTGTAACCTTTACTGGGCGTGATTTCCTTTTCCCAAAAGAACTCTGGACCTGTGAACCAATCAGAATTTTTCTATTCTGTTACATTCCAGCCTCTTGAAGCATGATCTGCTGTGTTATGCTTTGTGTCAATGTGATGTCAGTGTTCTGGATTTGTTATTTCCCAAATTTTCTCAACTCTGTTGGACACAAAGAAATGGAATCTTCGAGCTTCGTTGCTTATGTATCCTAGGACAACTTGTGAGTCTGTCCAAAAATATTCATCTATTTTCAATTCCAATTCTTTTCTCAGAAACTTACTTACTGATGCTGAAACTACGGCTGCTGTCAGTTCAAGTCTTGGTATTGTCTGAATACTGGTAGTTGCAACTCTGGCCTTCCCCATAACCAGGCACAGTGTATCTTTTCTTCTCCTATTAATCTGATGTAGGAGCACTTACCATAACCATAATTACTGGCATCTGAAAAATGATGAAGTTCTATTTTCTTGTACTTTCCATAATCATGAGGTACAAAACAACAGGGTATTCGAACTTCTCTCAAGTTTTGCAAGTCTCTTATCCAACTCTCCCACCTTGGCCTCAAATTTTCAGGTACGGGCTCATCCCATCCCAACTTCTGTCTGCATAATTCTTGCAGTATTTATTTTCCTTTGAGGATTACTGGGGCCAAGAATCCCAATGGATCAAATATAGAAGCCACTGTGGAAAGAATGTTTCGTCTAGTTGCAACTTTCTATTCAATAGATACTTCAAAGAAGAACTTGTCGTTCTCTACATTCCATCCCAATCCAAGTACGTTCTGAACTGGAAGATGATCATAATTGAGATCAAATATGGACTAAAGGTGGTCAGTCAGGTGAAGACAGGAGTGTCTCCCTGATTACTGGTCTTAGAACAAGACAATTAAACTAAAGGGGGCAGTAACTACTAAAATATGACTTTTAATGATTAAGGAGTAAAACAACGGCCCCTACAGACACACAACAAATAAGATACAGACATACACACACTGGTACATCAAATGTGACCAGTAACTAGAGAAATTGGCAGGTATGAATGATGGACTGGACCAAGATTGCAGGCCGAGCACGGCTGTATCACATGTAAATGAGTAAGCCCTAGTAACTCCCTGCTTGGCCTGGTCCGCCCTATAACCAAAATCCTCTGGACGGGGTCCAAAAAGCCCCGCAAGGGGTGGCCCAGACAGGAACTCTTAACCTATATAGATGACCCTGATAAGGCCCTCATAGGTAGAAAGAGAAAAAATGCGTCCAGAGGAACAAGGAAAACATACCAGATTACCAAAATAAGCGTAACCCCACCAGAGAATTATCCACAAGGGAGGATAAGGTGAAAGGAATACTCAAGTGTCCCGACGCGTTTCTTCACACAGAGTATGCCCCAGGATTCGTCAGGGGACACGGGGCAGCACTACAGTCAGGTTACGGCTGAATTTTTGTATGGCAGCGGTCAGGCGTATGGCTCCAATTCCACCAGAGGGCTGTGACCCAGGGTGGTGGTGTTCACAGTGGTGGGGTGACCGGTCACCCCACCACTGTGAACACCACCACCCTGGGTCACAGCCCTCTGGTGGAATTGGAGCCATACGCCTGACCGCTGCCATACAAAAATAGTTTGATTGCAAATTTAGTCCACTAGTTTGATTGCAAATTCTGTGGACTCTAGACTTATAAGACCATCATCTAGATAAAAGTTTTTTTTTTTTAAAAATTGAAGCTGATGGGCAATCCTTTTCATTCTGATTGGCCAGGTACTTCATACCATAATTGGCGCAACCTGGAGATGATGCTGCTCCAAACAAGTGTACTTTCATTCTGTATTCTGCTGGCTCTATATCTGTATCTCCGTCCTCCCACCATAGAAACCTCAGGAAGTCTCTATCTTAATTTTTCACATGAAACTGGTGAAACATCTTTTCAATGTCACACATGACTGCTACGGGATACTTTCTGAATCTACAGAGTACTCCAGGCAGAGTGTTTGTAAGATCTGGTCCTTTTAGTAGATGATCGTTCAATGCAACACCATTGTACTTTGCTGAGCAATAAAATACTACTCTAATCTTATCTGGTTTCTTTGAGTGGTAAACACCTTGATGTGGGATGTACACACTTTTCTTTCTTTAGGTTGGTTATTAACCACCTCAGCCCCCAGTGCTTAAACACCCTGAAAGACCAGGCCACTTTTTACACTTCTGACCTACACTACTTTCACCGTTTATTGCTCGGTCATGCAACTTACCACCCAAATGAATTTTACCTCCTTTTCTTCTCACTAATAGAGCTTTCATTTGGTGGTATTTCATTGCTGCTGACATTTTTACTTTTTTTGTTATTAATCGAAATTTAACGATTTTTTTGCAAAAAAATGACATTTTTCACTTTCAGTTGTAAAATTTTGCAAAAAAAAAACGACATCCATATATAAATTTTGCTCTAAATTTATTGTTCTACATGTCTTTGATAAAAAAAAAAATGTTTGGGTAAAAAAAAAATGGTTTGGGTAAAAGTTATAGCGTTTACAAACTATGGTACAAAAATGTGAATTTCCGCTTTTTGAAGCAGATCTGACTTTCTGAGCACCTGTCATGTTTCCTGAGGTTCTACAATGCCCAGACAGTACAAACACCCCACAAATGACCCCATTTCGGAAAGTACACACCCTAAGGTATTCGCTGATGGGCATAGTGAGTTCATGGAACTTTTTATTTTTTGTCACAAGTTAGTGGAAAATGATGATTTTTTATTTATTTTTCCTTTTCTTACAAAGTCTCATATTCCACTAACTTGTGACAAAAAATAAAAACTTCTATGAACTCACTATGCCCATCACGAAATACCTTGGGGTCTCTTCTTTCCAAAATGGGGTCACTTGTGGGGTGGTTATACTGCCCTGGCATTCTAGGGGCCCAAATGTGTGGTAAGGAGTTTGAAATCAAATTCTGTAAAAAATGACCTGTGAAATCCGAAAGGTGCTCTTTGGAATATGGGCCCCTTTGCCCACCTAGGCTGCAAAAAAGTGTCACACATCTGGTATCTCCGTACTCAGGAGAAGGTGGGGAATGTGTTTTGGGGTGTCATTTTATATATACCCATGCTGGGTGAGAGAAATATCTTGGTCAAATGCCAACTTTGTATAAAAAAATTGGAAAAGTTGTCTTTTGCCAAGATATTTCTCTCACCCAGCATGGGTATATGTAAAATGACACCCCAAAACACATTCCCCAACTTCTCCTGAGTACGGAGATACCAGATGTGTGACACTTTTTTGCAGCCTAGGTGGGCAAAGGGGCCCATATTCCAAAGAGCACCTTTCTGATTTCACAGGTCATTTTTTACAGAATTTGATTTCAAACTCCTTACCACACATTTGGGCCCCTAGAATGCCAGGGCAGTATAACTACCCCACAAGTGACCCCATTTTGGAAAGAAGACACCCCAAGGTATTCCGTGAGGGGCATGGCAAGTTCCTAGAATTTTTTATTTTTTGTCACAAGTTAGTGGAAAATGATGATTTTTTTTTTTTTTTTTTTTTCATACAAAGTCTCATATTCCACTAACTTGTGACAAAAAATAAAAACTTCCATGAACTCACTATGCCCATCAGCGAATACCTTGGGGTCTCTTCTTTCCAAAATGGGGTCACTTGTGGGGTAGTTATACTGCCCTGGCATTCTAGGGGCCCAAATGTGTGGTAAGGAGTTTGAAATCAAATTCTCTAAAAAATGACCTGTGAAATCCGAAAGGTGCTCTTTGGAATATGGGCCCCTTTGCCCACCTAGGCTGCAAAAAAGTGTCACACATCTGGTATCTCCGTACTCAGGAGAAGTTGAGGAATGTGTTTTGGGGTGTCTTTTTACATATACCCATGCTGGGTGAGATAAATATCTTGGTCAAATGCCAACTTTGTATAAAAAAATGGGAAAAGTTGTCTTTTGCCAAGATATTTCTCTCACCCAGCATGGGTATATGTAAAATGACACCCCAAAACACATTCCCCAACTTCTCCTGAGTACGGAGATACCAGATGTGTGACACTTTTTTGCAGCCTAGGTGGGCAAAGGGGCCCATATTCCAAAGAGCACCTTTCGGATTTCACAGGTCATTTTTTACAGAATTTGATTTCAAACTCCTTACCACACATTTGGGCCCCTAGAATGCCAGGGCAGTATAACTACCCCACAAGTGACCCCATTTTGGAAAGAAGAGACCCCAAGGTATTCGCTGATGGGCATAGTGAGTTTATGGAAGTTTTTATTTTTTGTCACAAGTTAGTGGAATATGAGACTTTGTATGAAAAAAAAAAATAAAAAAAAAATCAGCATTTTCCACTAACTTGTGACAAAAAATAAAAAATTCTAGGAACTCGCCATGCCCCTCACGGAATACCTTGGGGTGTCTTCTTTCCAAAATGGGGTCACTTGTGGGGTAGTTATACTGCCCTGGCATTTTCCAGGGGCCCTAATGTGTGGTAAGTAGGTAAATGACCTGTGAAATCCTAAAGGTGCTCTTTGGAATATGGGCCCCTTTGCCCACCTAGGCTGCAAAAAAGTGTCACACATGTGGTATCGCCGTATTCAGGAGAAGTTGGGGAATGTGTTTTGGGGTGTCATTTTACATATACCCTTGCTGGGTGAGAGAAATATCTTGACAAAAGACAACTTTTCCCATTTTTTTATACAAAGTTGGCATTTGACCAAGATATTTCTCTCACCCAGCATGGGTATATGTAAAATGACACCCCAAAACACATTCCCCAACTTCTCCTGAGTACGGCGATACCAGATGTGTGACACTTTTTTGCAGCCTAGATGCGCAATGGTGCCCAAATTCCTTTTAGGAGGGCATTTTTAGACATTTGGATACCAGACTTCTTCTCACGCTTTGGGGCCCCTAGAATGCCAGGGCAGTATAAATACCCCACATGTGACCCCATTTTGGAAAGAAGACACCCCAAGGTATTCAATGAGGGGCATGGCGAGTTCATAGAATTTATTTTTTTTTGGCACAAGTTAGCGGAAATTTATATTTTTAATTTTTTTCTCACAAAGTCTCCCGTTCCGCTAACTTGGGACAAAAATTTCAATCTTTCATGGACTCAATATGCCCCTCACGGAATACCTGGGGGTGTCTTCTTTCCGAAATGGGGTCACATGTGGGGTATTTATACTGCCCTGGCATTCTAGGGGCCCTAAAGCGTGAGAAGTAGTCTGGAATATAAATGTCTAAAAAATTTTACGCATTTGGATTCCGTGAGGGGCATGGTGAGTTCATGTGAGATTTTATTTTTTGACACAAGTTAGTGGAATATGAGACTTTGTAAGAAAAAAAAAAAATAATTCCGCTAACTTGGGCCAAAAAAATGTCTGAATGGAGCCTTACAGAGGGGTGATAAATGACAGGGGGGGTGATCAATGACAGGGGGGGTGATCAATGACAGGGGGGTGATCAATGACAGGGGGGTGATCAATGACAGGGGGGTGATCAGGGAGTCTATATGGGGTGATAACCACAGTCATTGATCACGCCCGTATAAGGCTTCATTCAGACGTCCGGATGCGTTTTGCGGATCCGATCCATCTATCAGTGGATCCGTAAAAATCATGCGGACATCTGAATGGAGCTCTACAGGGGGGTAATCAATGACAGGGGGGTGATCAGGGAGTCTATATGGGGTGATCACCACAGTCATTGATCATGCCCCTGTAAGGCTTCATTCAGACGTCCGGATGCGTTTTGCGGATCCGATCCATCTATCAGTGGATCCGTAAAAATCATGCGGACGTCTGAATGGAGCTTTACAGGGGGGTAATCAATGACAGGGGGGTGATCAGGGAGTCTATATGGGGTGATCACCACAGTCATTGATCACGCCCCTGTAAGGCTTCATTCAGACGTCCGGATGCGTTTTGCGGATCCGATCCATCTATCAGTGCATCCGTAAAAATCATGCGGACATCTGAATGGAGCTTTACAGGGGGTTGATCAATGACAGGGGGGTGATCAGGGAGTCTATATGGGGTGATCACCACAGTCATTGATCACGCCCCTGTAAGGCTTCATTCAGACGTCCGGATGCGTTTTGCGGATCCGATCCATCTATCAGTGCATCCGTAAAAATCATGCGGACATCTGAATGGAGCTTTACAGGGGGTTGATCAATGACAGGGGTGTAATCAATGACAGGGGGGTGATCAGGGAGTCTATATGGGGTGATAACCACAGTCATTGATCATGCCCCTGTAAGGCTTCATTCAGACGTCCGTATGCGTTTTGCGGATCCGATCCATCTATCAGTGCATCCGTAAAAATCATGCGGACATCTGAATGGAGCTTTACAGGGGGGTGATCAATGACAGGGGTGTAATCAATGACAGGGGGGTGATCAGGGAGTCTATATGGGGTGATAACCACAGTCATTGATCATGCCCCTGTAAGGCTTCATTCAGACGTCCGTATGCGTTTTGCGGATCCGATCCATCTATCAGTGCATCCGTAAAAATCATGCGGACATCTGAATGGAGCTTTACAGGGGGGTGATCAATGACAGGGGTGTAATCAATGACAGGGGGGTGATCAGGGAGTCTATATGGGGTGATCACCACAGTCATTGATCATGCCCCTGTAAGGCTTCATTCAGACGTCCGGATGCGTTTTGCGGATCCGATCCATCTATCAGTGCATCCGTAAAAATCATGCGGACATCTGAATGGAGCTTTACAGGGGGGTGATCAGGGAGTCTATATGGGGTGATCACCACAGTCATTGATCATGCCCCTGTAAGGCTTCATTCAGACGTCCGGATGCGTTTTGCGGATCCGATCCATCTATCAGTGGATCCGTAAAAATCATGCGGACGTCTGAATGGAGCTTTACAGGGGGGTGATCAATGACAGGGGGGTAATCAATGACAGGGGGGTGATCAGGGAGTCTATATGGGGTGATCACCACAGTCATTGATCACGCCCCTGTAAGGCTTCATTCAGACGTCCGGATGCGTTTTGCGGATCCGATCCATCTATCAGTGGATCCGTAAAAATCATGCGGACGTCTGAATGGAGCTTTACAGGGGGGTGATTAATGACAGGGGGGTAATCAATGACAGGGGGGTGATCAGGGAGTCTATATGGGGTGATCAGGGGCTAATAAGGGGTTAATAAGTGACGGGGGGGGGGGTGTAGTGTAGTGTAGTGGTGCTTGGTGCTACTTTACTGAGCTACCTGTGTCCTCTGGTGGTCGATCCAAACAAAGGGGACCACCAGAGGACCAGGTAGCAGGTATATTAGACGCTGTTATCAAAACAGCGTCTAATATACCTGTTAGGGGTTAAAAAAAAACATCTCCAGCCTGCCAGCGAACGATCGCCGCTGGCAGGCTGGAGATCAACTCTCTTACCTTCCGTTCCTGTGAGCGCGCGCGCCTGTGTGCGCGCGTTCACAGGAAATCTCGCGTCTCGCGAGAGGACGCGCCGGCGCGTCCAGGAGGAATAAATCAACCACTTCCAGGACGCGTCTGTGCGTACAGCAGTCCGGAGGTGGTTAACTTTCTCTGCATGTCCTTCTTCAAGGATGCCTTCCATGAATTTCAAATAATCCTGCTTGAATTTGGGATCTCTTCCCATCTTTTCTTCAAACATTTCAATCTTGCTAGAGCAAGATTTCTGTTATTTGGCAGACTAAGTCGTTCTCTAAAAGGTAAGGGCATATCAAGATAACCTTGTTGATTCTGCGTAATACTTTCTTCTAGAGTGTGTACGAACTTTATGTCTTCTTGGGATACACTCTTTTCTTTAGAACTTATATCTGCAAAGTTGGATTCAAGGATCTTAATTACTTTTTCTGGACTTACAGTTGGTAATTCTTGGAAAGATATTCAATGACACAATCCTGTCACCTGTCTTGAGTTTGCAATCTGCTGTTTTCCTCCAACAATACCCCATCCTAGATCAGTTTGAACAACCTAGGGTTCACCCTTTCCTCCTGTGATTACCTTTCATGGTACCAAAGCTTCGGGACAATCGTAACCCATCAACAGTCCAACACCAAACTCAGCGGGAACATTTCATGAGATATGACAGATAGGTGCTCCCATTCAGTGACTGTTTCACAAGTAGGTATGCGATCTCGATCTAGAGGTATATCGTCGTTTGTATAAGCTGGAGGTAGATCTAATGTGCAGTTTTAATGAAGTCCTTTAACTCTCAGTCCTTTGACCCTTTGACTGTTCACTAATGTGTCTCTCCCCATCATTATGGTGAGTTTGAGCTTCACTGGTTCTGTAGCCACTTGTAATTTCTTGCAGATTTCTTGATCAATGAAGGTGACATCACTCTGGGCATCCAGTAGCGCATAGGCGTATACCTTCTTGTTCCTCCTTTTAGGATTTAATATGCACACTGGTACAACCATTAATGTGCCATTGCTTTCTCCTTCCCTCACTCTGCAAGAGAATACCAATATTTTCTTTCCTTCCTCAGTATCTTTAGGTATTGAGGATTTATCTTTCTTTGGATGTTCATCATGTAGTGGTGTAGGATGGCGTCCTTTGCAAATGCTGCATGTGGCCTTTTTCTTACACTCCTTAGTAACATGGCCTTTTCTTAGGCATCCGAAACACAGTTGGTTATCCAGCACAATTTTTTTATTTTCTTCTGGGGACTTTGCCTTCAATTGTTGGCACTTATGTATGGAGTGGTTCTCTCCACAGAACATACACTTGAAGGTAGTCTGAAGATTTGTCAGTTCTGTCTTTCTACTGATCCCAGTAGGGACTTTGAACTTGCTCTCGTAGGTATCTTGACCTTTAGCTGCTGTGTTGGTTGCAAAGCTAGTTGCTCTTGCACGTCTTATCTCTCTTGCAGGCCTTTCTTCTAAGGATTTTAAGACGTAAGATGATGTTACTGGATTACATGCTATCCGTACATCCTCATTGACGAACTCAGAGAACTCTTTAAAACTTGGGAAGTTCTTACCTAGATCTAACTGTTTAGTCACATAGAGATTCCATCTAGAAGCCACTTCTTCAGGTAGCTTAGTTAGCATCCTGTGGTTTTCTAGAGAGTCGTTCAGTACTTCCAGTCCTTGAACATGTGGGATGGCATTGCTGCATGCTTGCAGGAAGTCACCATACTTTTGGAGTCTGAAGTGTTCTTTAGGACTTATTTTATTATTATTCAGTTTCTTTCTAAAGGCTCTTTGTACTAAGAAAGGATGACCATATCTTGCATTCAATTTTCCCCAAGCTTGTTTGTAGGCTTCTTCGTCTTTTCTATATAAGTTACCTTCAAGAACTTCCTTGGCTTCTCCACCAACATATCTCTGAAGGTAGAATAACTTGTCAACTGGACTGAAGCTATGATGCTCAATGATTATTTCAAATCTTGCCTTCCACTCTATGAACTTCAGTACGTCCCCTGAAAATACAGTAGGTTCCGGAATGGGAGGTCTATCTAGGACTGTTCGCTGTGGTCTTGCTGGGATAATGGTTGTAACATTCTCTTGAGCATTGCCATGGCATCTAGGAATAGAATCATCCGGTTCTATTTTCTCACTTAGTCCTTTTCTTCATCTTTTCTGGTAGAGATAGAGGGTAAATTCACACACCTTTTTCCTAACACTGGACTAGGCCTCTCTTTGTTTTTATGAGCAGGGATGGAAGGATAATAACTTATTTCTTCACTACATGCTTCAGATTTCCTTCTATTCTTCTGGGCATATGAAGGAAAGTAGGAGTCTTTTTCTTCACTTAGTACAGATTTGAACCTATGACTACTCTGACTCATATCCTCCTCATGTACTCTGAGTCTGGCTTCTATGATCTTAACTTCTTTTTGCGTTTCCAGACTTTTCAATTCAGCTTCCATGGCGCTGTGCCTCCATTTCAGCTTCCATTTGATGGCGCCGTGCCTGCATTTCAGCTTTCATCTGATGGCGTTGTTCATATTTTTCAGCTTGCTTTTCAGCCATCAGTTGACGCTGCGCCTCGATGGCAGCTTCCATCTCAATTTCTGCTTTCATGACAGCAAGTTGTTCAGCTAATTCCTTTCTTTTGGTTGAAGTATTTGAGGACTCTGATTTGTGGGTGGCACTTCTGCTAGTGAAGGAAGTCACACTTGAGATTGTGGTTCCCCATAAGGACCTAGCATAGTCTCTCATAAAAAGCTCATTCATTCTACTTCTTGCTTTAACTTCATCATAGTTTGCTGCAGATGATAGTTCTCTCATGAGCTTTACAAAATCTTTAGTGACCGCTGTACATGTGTCCATGTTCCTTACAATATCCTGGGAAGGTGTCGTAAGTAGAGTTGAGCGAACACCTGGATGTTCGGGTTCGAGAAGTTTGGCCGAACTTCCCGGAAATGTTCGGGTTCGGGATCTGAACCCGATCCGAACTTCGTCCCGAACCCAAACCCCATTGAAGTCAATGGAGACCCGAACTTTTGGGCACTAAAAAGGCTGTAAAACAGCCCAGGAAAGAGCTAGAGGGCTGCAAAAGGCAGCAACATGTAGGTAAATCCCCTGCAAACAAATGTGGATAGGGAAATGAATTAAAATAAAAATAAAAAAAATAAAAATTAACCAATATCAATTGGACAGAGGTCCCATAGCAGAGAATCTGGCTTCACGTCAGCAGAGAATCAGTCTCTTCATGCCATAGCAAAGAATCTGGCTTCATGTCAGCAGAGAATCAGTCTCTTCATGCCATAGCAGAGAATCTGGCTTCATGTCAGCGCAGAATCAGTCTTCATGTCATAGCAGAGAATCAGGCTTCACGTCACCCACCACTGGAACAGGCCACTGTCACACATTTAGGCCCCGGCACCCAGGCAGAGGAGAGAGGTCCCGTAACAGAGAATCTGGCCTGATGTCAGCACAGAATCTGTCTTCATGTCATAGCAGAGAATCAGGCTTCACGTCACCCACCACTGGAACAGGCCACTGTCACACATTTAGGCCCCGGCACCCAGACAGAGGAGAGCGGTCCCGTAACAGAGAATCTGGCCTTATGTCAGCGCAGAATCTGTCTTCATGTCATAGCAGAGAATCAGGCTTCACGTCACCCACCACTGGAACAGGCCACTGTCACACATTTAGGCCCAGGCACCCAGGCAGAGGAGAGAGGTCCCGTAACATAGAATCTGGCCTTATGTCAGCGCAGAATCTGTATTCATGTCATAGCAGAGAATCAGGCTTCACGTCACCCACCACTGGAACAGGCCACTGTCACACATTTAGGCCCAGGCACCCAGGCAGAGGAGAGAGGTCCCGTAACAGAGAATCTGGCCTTATGTCAGCGCAGAATCTGTATTCATGTCATAGCAGAGAATCAGGCTTCACGTCACCCACCACTGGAACAGGCCACTGTCATATATTTAGGCCCAGGCACCCAGGCAGAGGAGAGAGGTCGCGTAACAGAGAATCTGGCTTCATGTCAGCACAGAATAAGTCTTCATGTCATAGCAGAGAATCAGGCTTCACGTCACCCACCACTGGAACAGGCCACTGTCACACATTTAGGCCCCGGCACCCAGACAGAGGAGAGGTTCATTCAACTTTGGGTTGCCCCGCAATATAATGGTAAAATGAAATTAAAAATAGTATTTAATGAGGAAGTGCCCTGGAGTAGAATAATATATTGTTAAGGGGAGGTAGTTAATATCTAATCTGCACAAGGGATGGACAGGTCCTGTGGGATCCATGCCTGGTTCATTTTTATGAACGTCAGCTTGTCCACATTGGCTGTAGACAGACGGCTGCGTTTGTCTGTAATGACGCCCCCTGCCGTGCTGAATACACGTTCAGACAAAACGCTGGCCGCCTGGCAGGCCAGCACCTCCAAGGCATAAAAGGCTAGCTCTGGCCACGTGGACAATTTGGAGACCCAGAAGTTGAATGGGGCCGAACCATCAGTCAGTACGTGGAGGGGTGTGCACAGGTACTGTTCCACCATGTTAGTGAAATGTTGCCTCCTGCTAACACGTTCCGTATCAGGTGGTGGTGCAGTTAGCTGTGGCGTGGTGACAAAACTTTTCCACATCTCTGCCATGCTAACCCTGCCCTCAGAGGAGCTGGCCGTGACACAGCTGCGTTGGCGACCTCTTGCTCCTCCTCTGCCTTCGCCTTGGGCTTCCACTGGTTCCCCTGTGACATTTGGGAATGCTCTCAGTAGCACGTCTACCAACGTGCGCTTGTACTCGCGCATCTTCCTATCACGCTCCAGTGTAGGAAGTAAGGTGGGCACATTGTCTTTGTACCGGGGATCCAGCAGGGTGGCAACCCAGTATTCCGCACACGTTAAAATGTGGGCAACTCTCCTGTCGTTGCGCAGGCACTGCAGCATGTAGTCGCTCATGTGTGCCAGGCTGACCAGAGGTACGGACAAGCTGTCCTCTGTGGGAGGCGTATCGTCATCATCCTGTGTTTCCCCCCAGCCACGCACCAGTGATGGGCCCGAGCTGCTTTGGGTGCCACCCCGCTGTGAACATGCTTCATCCTCATCCTCCTCCACCTCCTCCTCATCCTCGTCCTCCTCGTCCTCCAGTAGTGGGCCCTGTCTGGCCACATTTGTACCTGGCCTCTGGTGTTGCAAAAAACCTCCCTCTGAGTCACTTCGAAGAGACTGGCCTGAAAGTGCTAAAAATGACCCCTCTTCCTCCTGGGCCACCTCCTCTTCCATCATCGCCCTAAGTGTTTTCTCAAGGAGACATAGAAGTGGTATTGTAATGCTGATAACGGCATCATCGCCACTGGCCATGTTGGTGGAGTACTCGAAACAGCGCAACAGGGCACACAGGTCTCGCATGGAGGCCCAGTCATTGGTGGTGAAGTGTGTCTGATCCGCAGTGCGACTGACCCGTGCGTGCTGCAGCTGAAACTCCACTATGGCCTGCTGCTGCTCGCACAGTCTGTCCAGCATATGCAAGGTGGAGTTCCACCTGGTGGGTACGTCGCATATGAGGCGGTGAGCGGGAAGGCCTAAGTTACGCTGTAGCGCAGACAGGCGAGCAGCGGCAGGGTGTGAACGCCGGAAGCGCGAACAGACGGCCCGCACTTTATGCAGCAGCTCTGACATGTCGGGGTAGTTGCGAATCAACTGCACCACCAAATTCAGCACATGCGCCAGGCAAGGAATGTGCGTCAAACCGGCTAGTCCCAGAGCTGCAACGAGATTTCGCCCATTATCGCACACCACCAGGCCGGGCTTGAGGCTCACCGGCAGCAACCACTCGTCGGTCTGTTGTTCTATACCCCGCCACAACTCCTGTGCGGTGTGGGGCCTGTCCCCCAAACATATGAGTTTTAGAATGGCCTGCTGACGTTTACCCCGTGCTGTGCTGAAGTTGGTGGTGAAGGTGTGTGGCTGACTGGATGAGCAGGTGGAAGAAGAGGAGGAGGAAGCTGAGTAGGAGGAGGAGGAGACAGGAGGCAAAGAATGTTGCCCTGAGATCCTTGGCGGCGGAAGGACGTGCGCCAAACAGCTCTCCGCCTGGGGCCCAGCCGCCACTACATTTACCCAGTGTGCAGTTAGGGAGATATAGCGTCCCTGGCCGTGCTTACTGGTCCACGTATCTGTGGTTAGGTGGACCTTGCCACAGATGGCGTTGCGCAGTGCACACTTGATTTTATCGGACACTTGTTTGTGCAGGGAAGGCACGGCTCTCTTGGAGAAGTAGTGGCGGCTGGGAACAACATACTGTGGGACAGCAAGTGACATGAGCTGTTTGAAGCTGTGTGTGTCCACCAGCCTAAATGACAGCATTTCATAGGACAGTAGTTTAGAAATGCTGGCATTGAGGGCCAGGGATCGAGGGTGGCTAGGTGGGAATTTACGCTTTCTCTCAAATGTTTGTGAGATGGAGAGCTGAACGCTGCCGTGTGACATGGTAGAGATGCTTGGTGACGCAGGTGGTGGTGTTGGTGGTACATCCCATGTTTGCTGGGCGGCAGGTGCCAACGTTCCTCCAGAGGCAGAAGAAGAGGCGGAGGCGGCAGCAGCAGCAGCAGAAGAGGCCGAGGCGGCGGCAGCAGCAGAAGAGGCCGAGGCAGCAGCAGCAGAAGTGGCAACAGGGGGAGCCTGAGTGACTTCCTTGTTTTTAAGGTGTTTACTCCACTGCAGTTCATGCTTTGCATGCAGGTGCCTGGTCATGCAGGTTGTGCTAAGGTTCAGAACGTTAATGCCTCGCTTCAGGCTCTGATGGCACAGCGTGCAAACCACTCGGGACTTGTCGTCAGCACATTGATTGAAGAAGTGCCATGCCAGGGAACTCCTTGAAGCTGCCTTTGGGGTGCTCGGTCCCAGATGGCGGTGGTCAGTAGCAGGCGGAGTCTCTTGGGGGCGGGTGTTCTGATTTTGCCCACTGCTCCCTCTTTTGCTACGCTGTTGGCTCGGTCTCACCACTGCCTCTTCCTCCGAACTGTGAAAGTCAGTGGCACGACCTTCATTCCATGTGGGGTCTAGGACCTCATCGTCCCCTGCATCGTCTTCCACCCAGTCTTGACCCCTGACCTCCTGTTCAGTCTGCACACTGCAGAAAGACGCAGCAGTTGGCACCTGTGTTTCGTCATCATCAGAGACGTGCTGAGGTGGTATTCCCATGTCCTCATCATCAGGAAACATAAGTGGTTGTGCGTTAGTGCATTCTATCTCTTCCACCCCTGGTGAAGAGCTAGGTGGATGCCCTTGGGAAACCCTGGCAGCAGAGTCTTCAAACAGCATAAGAGACTGCTGCATAACTTGAGGCTCAGACAGTTTCCCTGATATGCATGGGGGTGATGTGACAGACTGATGGGCTTGGTTTTCATGCGCCATCTGTGCGCTTTCTGCAGAAGACTGGGTGGGAGATAATGTGAACGTGCTGGATGCAATGTCGGCCACCCAATTGACTAATGCCTGTACCTGCTCAGGCCTTACCATCCTTAGAACGGCATTGGGCCCCACCAAATATCCCTGTAAATTCTGGCGGCTACTGGGACCTGAGGTAGTTGGTACACTAGGACGTGTGGCTGTGGCAGAACGGCCACGTCCTCTCCCAGCACGAGAGGGTCCACTAACACCACCACGACCATGTCCACGTCCGCGTCCCTTATTAGATGTTTTCCTCATTGTTCCCGTTCACCACAATTTTGAGAATGTCAAATTTGGGAATAGTTTTTCAACCCAGAAAAAAAAAAGGGCTTTTACGGTCGCTACAAATAACTTAAGCAGCTAAAACAGTACAGATTTGCTTGAATAGAAATGTGAGACCTGTTTTTTTTTTTGCACTGTGTGACAGGTTAAGGTTTAATCTCAGAATCAGACTTCTATCTGCACGGTAGCGTGTGTCTTAGGTTTTTCTGAATGACACTATCAATACCTTCAATGTAAGATATCCTTTTTGGGATAGATTTCAAGTAGGCCTCAAATACCAGAAACTAGTTATTTGGAGAATGGCAAATTTGGGATTAGTTTTTCAACCCAGAAAAAAAAAAGGGCTTTTACGGTCGCTACAAATAACTTGACCAGCTAAAACAGTACAGAATTGCTTGAATAGAAATGTGAGACCTGTTTTTTTTTGCACTGTGTGACAGGTTAAGGTTTAATCTCAGAATCAGACTTCTATCTGCACGGTAGCGTGTGTCTTAGGTTTTTCTGAATGACACTATCAATACCTTCAATGTAAGATATCCTTTTTGGGATAGATTTCAAGTAGGCCTCAATTACCAGAAACTAGTTATTTGGAGAATGGCAAATTTGGAAATAGTTTTTCAACCCAGAAAAAAAAGTGTGCTTTTACGGTCACTACAAATAACTTGACCAGCTAAAACAGTACAGATTTGGTTAAATAGAGATGTGAGGCCTGTTTTTTTTTGCGCTGTGTGACAGGTATAGGTTTAATCACAGAATCAGATTTCTATCAGCACGCTAGCGTGTGTCTTAGGTTTTTCTGAATGACACTATCACTAGCTTCAATGTAAGATATTCTTTTTGGGATAGATTTCAAGTAGGCCTCAAATACCAGAAACTAGTTATTTTGAGAATGGCAAATTTGGGAATGGTTTTTCAACCCAGAAAAAAAAGTGTGCTTTTACGGTCACTACAAATAACTTGACCAGCTAAAACAGTACAGATTTGGTTAAATAGAGATGTGAGGCCTATTTTTTTTGCGCTGTGTGACAGGTATAGGTTTAATCACAGAATAAGATTTCTATCAGCACGCTAGCGTGTGTCTTAGGTTTTTCTGAATGACACTATCAGTACCTTCAATGTAAGATATTCTTTTTGGGATAGATTTCAAGTAGGCCTCAAATACCAGAAACTAGTTATTTTGAGAATGGCAAATTTGGGAATGGTTTTTCAACCCAGAAAAAAAAGTGTGCTTTTACGGTCACTACAAATAACTTGACCAGCTAAAACAGTACAGATTTGGTTAAATAGAGATGTGAGGCCTGTTTTTTTTTGCGCTGTGTGACAGGTATAGGTTTAATCACAGAATCAGACTTCTATCTGCACGCTAGCGTGTCTTAGGTTTTTCTGAATGACACTATCACTAGCTTCAATGTAAGATATTCTTTTTGGGATAGATTTCAAGTAGGCCTCAAATACCAGAAACTAGTTATTTTGAGAATGGCAAATTTGGGAATGGTTTTTCAACCCAGAAAAAAAAGTGTGCTTTTACGGTCACTACAAATAACTTGACCAGCTAAAACAGTACAGATTTGGTTGAATAGAAATGTCAGGTCTATTTTTTAGGCGCTGGGTGACAGGCTCAACTTGCCCCTGATGTAATATATGGCCAAAAAATAACCACACTGTTGATGGTTAAATGCACTTGGGTGACACAGGCTCAGCCTGCAGCTGATGTAGTATATGGCCAAAAAATAACCAGACTGTTGATGGTTAAATGCACTTCGGTGACACAGGCTCAGCCTGCAGCTGATGTAGGATATAGCACAAAATAACCACACTATCGATGGTTAAATATACTTGGTGATAGCTTGTGCTGGCGCACCACAAGTCACAAAATGGCCGCCGATCACCCCAGAAAAAAGTGATCTAAAAACGCTCTGGGCAGCCTCAAAAAAGTGAGCAAGTCAATAATAGCACTTCAATGATCCACAGCTGCAGATCGATCACAGAATGAAGTCTTTTGGAGGAGTTAATCTGCCTAATCTCGCCCTAACGTCGCAGCTGCAACCTCTCCCTATACTGATCATAGCAGAGTGACGTGCGGCGCTACGTGACTCCAGCTTAAATAGAGGCTGGGTCACATGCTGCACTGGCCAATCACAGCCATGCCAATAGTAGGCATGGCTGTGATGGCCTCTTGGGGCAAGTAGTATGACGCTTGTTGATTGGCTGCTTTGCAGCCTTTCAAAAAGCGCCAAGAAAGCGCCGAACACCGAACCCGAACCCGGACTTTTACGAAAATGTTCGGGTTCGGGTCCGTGTCACGGACACCCCAAAATTCGGTACGAACCCGAACTATACAGTTCGGGTTCGCTCATCCCTAGTCGTAAGTGACCGCAGGTTGACATATGCTGCCATAAGCTCTGATTCAGATTCTTCTACTGTCTCTACCATATCACTCAAGTCCCTTTTTATACTTTCTTGATTTAGCTTTGTCTTTAACCCCTTAAGGACCCATGACGTATCGGTACGGCATGGGTCCCGAGTCCTTAAGGACCCATGACGTACCGGTACGTCATGAGTTTAAAATAAGATTGCGGCGCCCCGGGGGTTAATCCGAAATCATTCAGCCGGCATCCTGTCACAACGCCTGTCAATTCAGACCTGCGGTTTGCTGTGCTTTTAGCTGATTCGGAGACCGCGGGGATCAAACTTTAAAATGCCCGAAATAAAGTTTTATTAACCCCCCCTGCACCCCTGAATGATATTATGTGGGTGGGTGGTGCAGGGGGGGGATCGCAGGCGGAGCGGGAGGTGCGGGCGATCCCCCGCCCGCCTCCCCTTGAATAATCGTTGGTGGACAGTGGTTATACCAGGGTGTCAGCATATTGCTGACACCCTGGTATAAACGGCTGACATCGGTGATGCGATGTCAGCCGTTTAACCCTTTCCATTCAGCGGTCCGTACGGACCGCTGTATGGAAAAGGTTAACAGCTCAGGGAGCACCCTCCCTCTCCCATCAGGGGGCTGCTGTGCCTTTGCAGCCCCCCGATGGGAGAGGGAGAGAGCCCCCAGACAGCCCCGTCCTTACCCTTCCCCATCTGCGCAGTTGTGGCTACAACTGAGCAGACGGGGAAGGTTCCCATGGCAACAGGACGCCTTCTCAAGCATCCTGCTGTCCATGGTGCTGAACAGATCTATGCTAAAGGCATAGATCTGTTCAGACAAAGTGTAAGTAAAATACAGTACAGTACCCTATATAGTGTACTGTACTGTATTATACAGACATCAGACCCACTGGATCTTCAAGAACCAAGTGGGTCTAAGTAAAAAAAATGTAGAAAAAAGTGAAAAAAGTTAAGATTAAAAAAAAAAACATTTAGCACTGAATAAAAAATTAAATAAAAAATACACTACACATATTAGTTATCGCCGCGTCCGTAACGACCTGATCTATAAAACGGTCATGTTACTTTCCCCACACGGTGAACGCCATAAAAATAAAAAAATAAAAACTATTAGAAAATTTAAATTTTGCCCACCTTACTTCCCAAAAAAAGGTAATAAAAGTGATCAAAAAAGTCGCATGTACGCCAAAATAGTACCAATCAAACCGTCATCTCATCCCGCAAAAATCATACCCTACCCAAGATAATCGCCCAAAAACTGAAAAAAACTATGGCTCTTAGACTATGGAAACACTAAAACATGATTTTTTTTGTTTCAAAAATGAAATCATTGTGTAAAACTTAAATAAATAAAAAAAAAGTATACATATTAGGTATCGACGCGTCCATATCGACCAACTCTATAAAAATATCACATGACCTAACCCCTCAGGTGACCACCGTAAAAAAAAAGAAAAAAAAAATGGTGTAAAAAAAAGCAATTTTTTGTCATCTTACGTCACAAAAAGTGTAATAGCAAGCGATCAAAAAGTCATATGCACCCCAAAATAGTGCCAATCAAACCGTCATCTCATCCCGCAAAAAATGAGACCCTACTTAAGATAATCGCCCAAAAACTGAAAAAACTATGGCTCTTAGACTATGGAGACACTAAAACATTTTTTTTGTTTTAAAAATTAAATCATTGTGTAAAACTTACATAAATAAAAAATTTTTTATACATATTAGGTATCGCCACGTCCGTGACAACCTGCTCTATAAAATTACCACATGATCTAACCTGTCAGATGAATGCTGTAAATAACAAAAAATAAAAACGTGCCAAAAAATCTATTTCTTGTTACCTTGCCGCACAAAAAAGTGTAATATAGAGCAACCAAAAATCATATGTACCCTAAACTAGTACCAACAAAACTGCCATCCTATCCCGTAGTTTCTAAAATGGGGTCACTTTTTTGGAGCTTCTACTCTAGGGGTGCATCAGGGGGGCTTCAAATGGGACATGGTGTCAAAAAAACCAGACCAGCAAAATCTGCCTTCCAAAAACCGTATGGCATTCCTTTCCTTCTGCGCCCTGCCGTGTGCCCGTACAGCGGTTTACGACCACATATGGGGTGTTTCTGTAAACTACAGAATCAGGGCCATAAATAATGAGTTTTGTTTGGCTGTTAACCCTTGCTTTGTAACTGGAAAAAAAATATTAAAATGGAAAATCTGCCAAAAAGTGAAATTTTGAAATTGTATCTCTATTTTCCATTAAATCTTGTGCAACACCTAAGGGGTTAACAAAGTTTGTAAAATCAGTTTTTAATACCTTGAGGGGTGTAGTTTCTTAGATGGGGTCACTTTTATGGAGTTTCTACTCTAGGGGTGCATCAGGGGGGCTTCAAATGGGACATGGTGTCAAAAAACCAGTCCAGCAAAATCTGGCTTCCAAAAACCATACGGCGCACCTTTCCCTCTACGCCCTACTGTGTGCCCGTACAGTAGTTTACGGCCACATATGGGGTGTTTCTGTAAATGGCAGAGTCAGGGCAATAAAGATACAGTCTTGTTTGGCTGTTAACCCTTGCTTTGTTAGTGGAAAAAATGGGTTAAAATGGAAAATTAGGCAAAAAAATGAAATTCTCAAATTTCATCCCCATTTGCCAATAACTCTTGTGCAACACCTAAAGGGTTAATGAAGTTTGTAAAATCAGTTTTGAATACCTTGAGGGGTGTAGTTTATAGAATGGGGTCATTTTTGGGCGGTTTCTATTATGTAAGCCTCGCAAAGTGACTTCAGACCTGTAGTGGTCCCTAAAAACATTTTTTTTGTAAATTTCTGAAATATTTCAAGATTTGCTTCTAAACTTCTAAGCCTTGTAACATCCCCAAAAAATAAAATATCATTCCCAAAATGCTACAAACATGAAGTAGACATATGGGGAATGTAAAGTCATCACAATTTTTGGGGGTATTACTATGTATTAGAGAAGTAGACAAGCTGAAACGTAGAAATTTGCTAATTTTTCAAAATTTTTGGTAAATATGGTATTTTTTTATGCAAAAAAATTTTCTTTTTTTACCCAATTTTAGCAGTGTCATGAAGTACAATATGTGACGAAAAAACAATCTCAGAACGGCCTGGATAAGTCAAAGCGTTTTAAAGTTATCAGCACTTAAAGTGACACTGGTCAGATTTGCAAAAAATGGCCAAGTCCTTAAAGAGGACCTTTCACCAGAGGAAAGCCTCTAAACTAACTATACAGAAGTGTAGAGCGGCGCCCAGGGATCCCCCTGCACTTACTGTTATCCCCGGGCGCTGCTCCGTTCCGCCGGTATAGCCTCCGGTATGTGAGTAGTTAGGCTCCACCCACTTGATCCTGCAGCCGTCTTCTTCTCCTATGCTGTAGCGCTGGCCAATCGCAGCGCTCAGCTCATAGCCTGGCTATGAGCTGAGCGCTGTGATTGGCCAGCGCTACAGCATAGGAGAAGAAGACGCCGGCAGGATCAACTGGGTGGAGCCTAACTACTCACATACCGGAGGCTATAACCGGAGAACGGAGCGGCACCCGGGGATAACAGTAAGTGCAGGGGGATCCCTGGGCGCCGCTCTACACTTCTGTATAGTTAGTTTAGAGGCTTTCCTCTGGTGAAAGGTCCTCTTTAAGGTGAAATAGGGCTGAGTCCTTAAGGGGTTAATGTATGATTTCCACTTCTCATACATTCTGGCGAACTTTTTTCCTTTTTAATGCTGCTTCGTGCTCCAAATTTTCCAGCATCTTTGGAGTCATTTTTCTGGCACATGATTAACGTCTTAGTTCATCTGCTTGGACTATATTTGTTTGAGGCAAGACTAATGCTGCAAAATAATTTTCTAGCTGACAGGTTCCCTTGCTCTTCAATTTCTACTCTATCTATCTTTGTATCCTCTAACAGTGTCATGGTAATACTAGGCTCAGACATTTTTCTTTAAATGCAATACTGACAATCAATACGAATACTGACAAATGCAGAAATAAATGACTGTCACTTTAAATACAACAGTGATAAATGCAGGCAATACATGACTTTCACTTTAAATGCTTTAGAGTCAGTGTACTACAAACTGTCCTTTATTTTACTTTAAAGTCTTTATCTGAACACAAAAATGTCTCTTTATGCCAAAGCCTATATGCAATGATAAGTAATAAAGGAAAGCTCTGACCTTATTCTGAAGAGCAGGATACTGCGATCTGAAGGTTGCTGCAACAAATGTCTGTCTTAAAGGAGACTTGTCTTTTCTTGATGTGATGCTCTGGGCTGAGTTGCGATGCTCTGTGCAGACTTGTGATGCTTTGTGATGACTTGCGATGATCTGTGATGACTTGCGATGCGCTGGCTTGTATACGCTGCTGCAGGCTTTGGGCTGGTGGCGGGAAACTAGCTGACTGCAGTGCGTGGTCCCTCTGTTGATAGCGGTGCATGCACTGTAGCTCTGGACTTTGGCCTCCCACCATGCGTCTCTTTCTCTCTCTAGGGATCGCAGGAGGGTTGTCGCTCTTTCTCTGACTATCTTGCCTTTGCCATTCTGCCACTTTAAGAGTCGGCTGCAGTTTGACTAATGCGTACGTTCTATGGCCTCTATGGTAGCTCCGCTGAGGTGTCTTTGCTTTCTCACTCAGGGAACAGTTGCTGCACAGTGGTATATGCTGGCGCTCCGCTGGTCTAATGCGCTCTTTACTGTGCAAGTTGAGGAGCGCTATCGCTTCGCCCTCTGAGGGTAATAGTTCCACTGTGGCAGGTGCAGCACTATGATGTGCCTTTTGCGCTGTGGCATTAGAATTCTGATATTTCTGACTTTTTTGGTCTAACCAGACTGTCTATTACTCCTAAATTCCTCTAGCCCCGTTCTATGGAAACAGTAGGTTTAAAGAGCACGCCAAATGCTTCAAATAACTTCTTTATTAACTTTAACTTTTCTTCATATATAATACTGCCGCGTCCGCAGCAGATAGTCCATGTACAAAACACGTGTTGAAAAGATATCACAAAATGGCGGTATGCATAAGATGGTGGTTCAACTGTTTAATCTTGTCATTCAACATAAAATGGGTGCCCAGGCCCCTCATCGCTATTCATTTGAAACCCCTCCCCTTTCACCCCTCTGGCCCACCCGAGGTTCTTCAGAAATCCAGCGCCAGCGCCATTGTCACGGCTGAGGATGGGGGAAATCCTCAGCCGTGTGGAGCCCGGTGATGTTATGACTGCTTGACCCAGGAGAACAGGATAGGGAGCAGGTCACCTCCTAACAGCGTCCCTACCCTGACCCTAACTCCTAACTGCATGGGCCGACCTTAAAGGTAGGAGGACCCATGCGCAGGAACCTCGGATCCCTAACTCACCCTCCGTCCAGTCCCTGCGCTAGGAGTCAGGGTAAGACGACCTACTCCTCCTAGGCACGGAGGAGCAGGAGTCTCAACGGCCAAGCTGTTGGGAAAAAGGGGAAACATAAACAGACTAACGGAAATGGCAGGTGAACTCAGTAGCTCAACCAACCTGCCACAGCCTTGCTGACTGGATCCCTAACACAGAGAATCCAGAACCATTAGCTGCACAAACCAACATAGGAAAATCCCAACAGACCATCAGCCAGACATGACACATACAGGTAAGCATAAACTTAATAAGACATAAAACCTGAACTTAAACCTATGACCACAGTGGTGGCTCTCACAGAGGAATGGAAAGCACAGGAGGCTGCCTCAGCTAGCAAGACTGAAGCAACCTACTGAGCCCTGCTAGAGAGAGGGTATATATAGGCCAAAGTGGCCACAGCCAAAGGTTGGACACACCCAGTGACATCACACACACACTGGGAAGGAAGTTAACCCTTCCAATGCCACAGAAGGGAAAACACACATACATAAAGGGAAAGTGCACACAATAACATACCACACGGTGCACACAACACACACACCTAACAAAAGGTTGCTAGGTGTGACCGCATGCCAGGGCAGCAAGCTGCCTAAGAACCCTCAGGCTGCTCTGCTGCAAAATGCAACACTGGTTGCCCGCGGCAACCACAAGTGAGGCCACAGACAAGCGGCCCTCACCCGTGGTTGAACGCCCATACAAAACCGCAGGCAACCGCATGCGGTAAAGGAGTCACGGTCATGGGCATGGCCGTGACAGCCTTACAGAAGGTTTGCCGCGCCTGCGCACTTCATTCCCCATTCCGGCACATGCGCATTAAACGTTCTTGTGCCTCTGCCCATAATGGGGAATGAAGTGCGCAGGCGCGGTGAATATTGTGAACGGCGCTGAAGAACCTAGGGCGGGCCAGAGGGGTGAAAGGGGAGGGGTTTCATATGAATAGCGACGAGGGGCCTGGGCACCGGCCGCTTGAACGCCACCCCTGGACACCTTCAGACCTAATTTGCATATTGAATAAAGTTTTTTTTTTAAAGAAAATAAGCGACGGACAGCTAAACAGTAAGTAGCATTCCAATATGGGGACTGTAATGCTGATAATGGTGTTAGTGTGCTATAATGGTCAGTATAGGTGAAAGACTCCCTTTAAGGCTATTGGCAGGTCTAGCTGTATACACATATAAGCTATACTAGCAACCTAGGACAGGTCTTAGCTGGCCAGCTACAATCGCTCCTCCCCATACCATTGAAGGGGGCTGTAAGGGATGCTTGTGGTGGGATGGGGGAATCTTGACTAGTCACAGGAGTGTGGGGGTTGCATGGGAGGAGGGTTAAGACTTTGACAGGGCCCCCACAATAGTATTATACAATGACACTACATGACAGATAGTGTGTGCGTATATATATATATATATATATATATATATATATATATATATTATAGGAAAAAGATGGCGTGGCAGCCTGGTCTAGTCTAGATCGTGACTAGACAAAGGAGTGGGGTTAACACAGGAGGAGGGAGTTGCGAAGCACGGGGGGCCATACAAAAAATTTCTGTGGGGCCCATTTACTTCTAGCTACGCCCCTGCACACATATGTACATCACACGCTGCACTACGTACATCACACCATACATTACATACATCACACGCTGCCACACACACATCACATGCTGCCCCACACGCATCACACCCTGCATCACACGCTGCACTACACACATCACACGCATGTATGTGGTGCAGTATGTAGTGAATGCAGACAGGCAAGGCCAGCATTAGCACCCGGCATACCCCTGTGGAGGCCCACAGTACAGCTTCCAGAGGCCAAAAGCAATGAGCGCTTCCATCAATACAGATGGAAGCGCTCATTGCTGGAGAACAGGGAGCTGGGTCCTGTCACTGACCGCTCAGCTCTCTGCACTCCTCCCCTCCTCAGGCCGGCACCGCTCTAAATGGTGAATCAGGAACACTTCTTCCTGCTCCACCATTCAGCCTGCAGGCACAGATCGCGCTGCCGGCCTGTGTGGGCGGAGCCTGCAGCCCTGTAGTCTGCATAAGCTCCGCCCACACATTGCTACAGAGTGATCTGTGCCTGCAGGAAAGAGAGGACTGTGAGCTTCAGGAATGGGACAAGGTGAATAGTTACTGTGTTTTTTTGTTTTTAATACAGAGGGGTCACAGCGGTCTTTATTACTATGGAGGGGGCACAGAGGTCTCTATTACTATGGAGGGGGCATAGAGGGCATTACTACTCTGGAGAGGGCACAGAGGACATTACTACTCTGGAGGGGGCACAGAGGACATTACTACTCTGGAGGGGGCACAGAGGACATTACTACTCTGGAGGGGTCACAGAGAGCGTTACTACTCCGGAGGGGGCACAGAGGGCGTTGCTACTCTGGAAGGGGCACAGAGAGCGTTACTACTCTGGAGGGGGCACAGAGGGCGTTACTACTCTGGAGGGGGCACAGAGGGCGTTACTACTCTGGAGGGGGCACAGAGGGCGTTACTACTCTGGAGGGGGCACAGAGGGCATTACTACTCTGGAGGGGGCACAGAGGGCGTTACTACTCTGGAGGAGGCACAGAGGGCGTTACTACTCTGGAGGGGGCACAGAGGGCGTTACTACTCTGGAGGAGGCACAGAGGGCTTTACTACTCTGGAGGGGGCACAGAGGGCAATACTACTCTGGAGGGGGCACAGAGGTCTTTATTACTCTGGAGGGGGCACAGAGGTCTTTATTACTATGGAGGGGGCACAGAGGGCGTTACTACTCTGGAGGGGACACAGAGGGCGTTACTACTCTGGAGGGGGCACAGAGGGCATTAGAGGGGGCACAGAGGGCAGATCGCGCTGCCGGCCTGTGTGGGCGGAGCCTGCAGCCCTGTAGTCTGCATAAGCTCCGCCCACACATTGCTACAGAGTGATCTTTGCCTGCAGGAAAGAGAGGACTGTGAGCTTCAGGAATGGGACAAGGTGAATAGTTACTGTGTTTTTTTGTTTTTAATACAGAGGGGTCACAGCGGTCTTTATTACTATGGAGGGGGCACAGAGGTCTCTATTACTATGGAGGGGGCATAGAGGGCATTACTACTCTGGAGAGGGCACAGAGGACATTACTACTCTGGAGGGGGCACAGAGGACATTACTACTCTGGAGGGGGCACAGAGGACATTACTACTCTGGAGGGGTCACAGAGGACATTACTACTCTGGAGGGGTCACAGAGGGCGTTACTACTCCGGAGGGGGCACAGAGGGCGTTGCTACTCTGGAAGGGGCACAGAGAGCGTTACTACTCTGGAGGGGGCACAGAGGGCGTTACTACTCTGGAGGGGGCACAGAGGGCGTTACTACTCTGGAGGGGGCACAGAGGGCGTTACTACTCTGGAGGGGGCACAGAGGGCGTTACTACTCTGGAGGGGGCACAGAGGGCGTTACTACTCTGGAGGAGGCACAGAGGGCGTTACTACTCTGGAGGGGGCACAGAGGGCGTTACTACTCTGGAGGAGGCACAGAGGGCTTTACTACTCTGGAGGGGGCACAGAGGGCAATACTACTCTGGAGGGGGCACAGAGGTCTTTATTACTATGGAGGGGGCACAGAGGGCGTTACTACTCTGGAGGAGGCACAGAGGGCGTTACTACTCTGGAGGGGGCACAGAGGGCATTACTACTCTGGAGGGGGCACAGAGGGCTTTACTACTCTGGAGGGGGCACAGAGGGCTTTACTACTCTGGAGGGGGCACAGAGGTCTTTATTACTATGGAGGGGGCACAGAGGGCGTTACTACTCTGGAGGGGACACAGAGGGCGTTACTACTCTGGAGGGGGCACAGAGGGCATTACTACTCTGGAGGGGGCACAGAGGGCGTTACTACTCTGGAGGAGGCACAGAGGGCATTACTACTCTGGAGGAGGCACAGAGGGCTTTACTACTCTGGAGGGGGCACAGAGGGCTTTACTACTCTGGAGGGGGCATAGAGGTCTTTATTACTATGGAGGGGGCACAGAGGGCGTTACTACTCTGGAGGGGACACAGAGGGCGTTACTACTCTGGAGGGGGCACAGAGGGCATTACTACTCTGGAGGAGGCACAGAAGGCGTTACTACTCTGGAGGGGGCACAGAGGGCATTACTACTCTGGAGGAGGCACAGAGGGCATTACTACTCTGGAGGGGGCACAGAGGGCAATACTACTCTGGAGGGGGCATAGAGGTCTTTATTACTATGGAGGGGGCACAGAGGGCGTTACTACTCTGGAGGAGGCACAGAGGGCGTTACTACTCTGGAGGGGGCACAGAGGGCATTACTACTCTGGAGGAGGCACAGAGGGCTTTACTACTCTCGAGGGGGCACAGAGGGCAATACTACTCTGGAGGGGGCATAGAGGTCTTTATTACTATGGAGGGGGCACAGAGGGCGTTACTACTCTGGAGGGGACACAGAGGGCGTTACTTCTCTGGAGGGGGCACAGAGGGCGTTACTACTCTGGAGGGGGCACAGAGGGCATTACTACTCTGGAGGGGGCACAGAGGGCGTTACTACTCTGGAGGAGGCACAGAGGGCGTTACTACTCTGGAGGGGGCACAGAGGGCATTACTACTCTGGAGGAGGCACAGAGGGCTTTACTACTCTGGAGGGGGCACAGAGGGCAATACTACTCTGGAGGGGGCATAGAGGTCTTTATTACTATGGAGGGGGCACAGAGGGCGTGACTACTCTGGAGGGGACACAGAGGGCGTTACTACTCTGGAGGGGGCACAGAGGGCGTTACTACTCTGGAGGGGGCACAGAGGGCATTACTACTCTGGAGGGGGCACAGAGGGCATTACTACTCTGGAGGGGGCACAGAGGGCATTATTACTCTGGAGGAGGCACAGAGGGCATTACTACTCTGGAGGGGGCACAGAGGGCATTACTACTCTGGAGGGGGCACAGAGGTCTTTAATACTATGGAGGGGGCACAGAGGTCTTTATTACTATGGAAGGGGCACAGAGGGCATTTCTACTCTGAAGGGGGCACAGATGGCATTAGTAATGTGAAGGGGGCACAATGGGGATTTCTACTATGAAGGGGCACAATGGGGAGTATTACTATGAAGGGGGCACAATGGGGATTATTACTGTGAAGGGGGAACACATAGGGCATTACAACTGTGAAAGGGGCATAGAGAGGGCATAACTACTGTGAGAGGGCACAATGTGGGCATAACTACTGTGAGGGGGCACACATCTGTACAAAACTACTGTGAAGGTTGTACAATGAGGGCAATACTACAGTGAGGGGGTACAATTTTTCTCAAAGTATTGGGGGAGGGGGTGCGAGAGAAAGGACCTGCCCCGGGTGCCAAACACTGTAGGCATGCCACTGAAGCAGGAAACTATTTGCTCCCGGCTCCACTGTTGAGCCACCAGCGCTCCACAGCACACATCCTCACACATCGTCCCGATGATCTATGTAGGAGGAGGAGCAGGGCAGGCTGGAAATCAGCCACTGCTCCTCCTACACAGCAGCACGATGTGTCACAGTATCCTGCTCCTTCTAAAGGGGAGTGCAGATCATAGGAGGAGCCAGGTGATTGAGGCGAGGAGCATTTATTGTTTGTTTTTTTCACTTCCTGGGCATATCTGGGCATAACCACTGTGAAGGGGGCACTAGGCACTTATCATGGCATATCTACTGTGAAGGGGCACATATCTTGGCATATCAACTGTGAGGGGGCATATATTTTGGGATATATACTGTGAAGGGGGCACATATCTTGGCATATCTACTGTGCGGGGGCACATATCTGTGTAAGGTATTTAATCTATAATACATGCAGTTTCATTGCTGTAAGCGCCTTGCAAAATGCCACAAAGAAAAAAATGAGTTAGTCAGCACATCCCAATGCGCAGGTGCACGTTGCTATGGCTGAAAACACAACATAGAACAAAACATACAATGAAACAGCACTCTGCAAACCAAATAAAGTACAAAAATGTATTATATTGCTAATGCTATGCTTATAAATTAGAGATGCTTGGCAAATACATTTTGTACAAAATTATTTGAGCCCGTCTGCCACACGTCAAGGCGATCTCTGTAAGACGGGAACCTAACACTAAGTTTACCTGTTATGTGCCATGACAGCGACCATGAAGTTCAGGGGGTGTAGGTTCCGCATGCATGCTGGACCCCCTTTGGTTTTTATAATTTTTGGTGCCAAATGGCCTCCATTGAATTCAGGGACTACAAATACCAACATGCATGCTGAGCAAACTAAGCTTTATACTCATGCTAATTAAAATCAGCCTATCAGGCAACCAGGCTGATCAAGAGTGCACGACCAAATGGAGTCAGCCACACCTCCGGTACAGAGTGCAGAGTGCTGTTGCATTGTATGTTTGCAATGTATGTTTTGTTCTATGTTGTTCTATGTTTTCAGCCATAGCAACGTTCACCTGTGCATTGGGATGTGCTGTCTAACCCCCTTTTTTTTCTTTGTAGTTTGTACCGGAGGTGTAGCTGACTCCATATTGGTTGTGCACTCCTAATCAGCCTGGAGCCGGCCCTGCAGACAGGCTAATATAGCCAAGTGATAAAGTATAGGGAAGATCCGCCATATTGGACTGGACTTTATTACTTGGCTATGATTGGCTGCTGTTAGACCAGTAGTAGTTCCCTGCATAAATACCCACCTCTTAGGCCCCATTCACACCAGCGCTATTTATTTCTGTTGTTCTGCTCTTCTAATGGAGTGCTGGATCGGGCACGTAAGGGTGGGTTTTTGTCATACGATCAACATACACAACAGATGCCATACTGTGACATCCATTACCATGGAGTTCCATTGTAAAAAATTAATTAAAAAAATGTACTTTTTTTTTTGGACTCAAAAAACATGTAGGCTAACGTATCTTTTTTTTATATTTTTATATATAGATGACATATATAGATATATATGTATGTATATGGAGATATATATTTACTGATCTATATCACTATATACATATATATCTACACTCACCTAAAGAATTATTAGGAACACCTGTTCTATTTCTCATTAATGCAATTATCTAGTCAACCAATCACATGGCAGTTGCTTCAATGCATTTAGGGGGGTGGTCCTGGTCAAGACAATCTCCTGAACTCCAAACTGAATGTCAGAATGGGAATGAAAGGTGATTTAAGCAATTTTGAGTGAGGCATGGTTGTTGGTGCCAGACGGGCCGGTCTGAGTATTTCACAATCTGCTCAGTTACTGGGATTTTCACGCACAACCATTTCTAGGGTTTACAAAGAATGGTGTGAAAAGGGACAAACATCCAGTATGCGGCAGTCCTGTGGGCAAAAATGCCTTGTGGATGCTAGAGGTCAGAGGAGAATGGGCCGACTGATTCAAGCTGATAGAAGAGCAACGTTGACTGAAATAACCACTCGTTACAACCGAGGTATGCAGCAAAGCATTTGTGAAGCCACAACACGCACAACCTTGAGGCAGATGGGCTACAACAGCAGAAGACCCCACCGGGTACCACTCATCTCCACTACAAATAGGAAAAAGAGGCTACAATTTGCATGAGCTCACCAAAATTGGACTATTGAAGACTGGAAAAATGTTGCCTGGTCTGATGAGTCTCGATTTCTGTTGAGACATTCAAATGGTAGAGTCCGAATTTGGCGTAAACAGAATGAGAACACGTATCCATCCTCTGATGGCTACTTCCTGCAGGATAATGCACCATGTCACAAAGCTCGAATCATTTCAAATTGGTTTCTTGAACATGACAATGAGTTCACTTTACTAAAATGGCCCCCACTGTCACCAGATCTCAACCCAATAGAGCATCTTTGGGATGTGGTGGAACGGGAGCTTCGTGCCCTGGATGTGCATCCCTCAAATCTCCATCAACTGCAAGATGCTATCCTATCAATATGGGCCAACATTTCTAAAGAATGCTATCAGCACCTTGTGGAATCAATGCCACGTAGAATTAAGGCCGTTCTGAAGGCAAAAGGGGGTCCAACACCGTATTAGTATGGTGTTCCTAATAATTCTTTAGGTGAGTGTATATATACCACCTATATATATGTATATAGTGATATAGATTGGTAAATAAATATCTCCATATACATATATATAGATGGTATATATATATATATATATATATTATCTATATATGTATATTTATATATATACATCATCTATATATGTATATGGAGATATATATTTACTGATCTACTGTATATCACTATATACATATATATCTATATATATGTATATAGAGATATAGATCAGTAAATCTCTCTCTCTCTCGCTCTCTATCTTTATATATATATATATATATATATATATATATATATTTATATTTATATATATATATTGTGGGGAATCGCTCTGGTAGACAGGACAAACGGGTGCAGTATAGAGGCAAAGACACGTTTGTAACTCAAAAACTGCAGTGTTTATTCACACTAGTTGCAGGTTCACAGTATGACAGTCTACAGGGAGTGCAGAATTATTAGGCAAGTTGTATTTTTGAGGATTAATTTTATTATTGAACAACAACCATGTTCTCAATGAACCCAAAAAACTCATTAATATCAAAGCTGAATATTTTTGGAAGTAGTTTTTAGTTTGTTTTTAGTTTTAGCTATTTTAGGGGGATATCTGTGTGTGCAGGTGACTATTACTGTGCATAATTATTAGGCAACTTAACAAAAAACAAATATATACCCATTTCAATTATTTATTTTTACCAGTGAAACCAATATAACATCTCAACATTCACAAATATACATTTCTGACATTCAAAAACAAAACAAAAACAAATCAGTGACCAATATAGCCACCTTTATTTGCAAGGACACTCAAAAGCCTGCCATCTATGGATTCTGTCAGTGTTTTGATCTGTTCACCATCAACATTGCGTGCAGCAGCAACCACAGCCTCCCAGACACTGTTCAGAGAGGTGTACTGTTTTCCCTCCTTGTAAATCTCACATTTGATAATGGACCACAGGTTCTCAATGGGGTTCAGATCAGGTGAACAAGGAGGCCATGTCATTAGATTTTCTTCTTTTATACCCTTTCTTGCCAGCCACGCTGTGGAGTACTTGGACGCGTGTGATGGAGCATTGTCCTGCATGAAAATCATGTTTTTCTTGAAGGATGCAGACTTCTTCCTGTACCACTGCTTGAAGAAGGTGTCTTCCAGAAACTGGCAGTAGGACTGGGAGTTGAGCTTGACTCCATCCTCAACCCGAAAAGGCCCCACAAGCTCATCTTTGATGATACCAGCCCAAACCAGTACTCCACCTCCACCTTGCTGGCGTCTGAGTCGGACTGGAGCTCTCTGCCCTTTACCAATCCAGCCACGGGCCCATCCATCTGGCCCATCAAGACTCACTCTCATTTCATCAGTCCATAAAAAAATCAGTCTTGAGATATTTCTTGGCCCAGTCTTGACGTTTCAGCTTGTGTGTCTTGTTCAGTGGTGGTCGTCCTTCAGCCTTTCTTACCTTGGCCATGTCTCTGAGTATTGCACACCTTGTGCTTTTGGGCACTCCAGTGATGTTGCAGCTCTGAAATATGGCCAAACTGGTGGCAAGTGGCATCTTGGCAGCTGCACGCTTGACTTTTCTCAGTTCATGGGCAGTTATTTTGCGCCTTGGTTTTTCCACACGCTTCTTGCGACCCTGTTGACTATTTTGAATGAAACGCTTGATTGTTCGATGATCACACTTCAGAAGCTTTGCAATTTTAAGAGTGCTGCATCCCTCTGCAAGATATCACACTATTTTTGACTTTTCTGAGCCTGTCAAGTCCTTCTTTTGACCCATTTTGCCAAAGGAAAGGAAGTTGCCTAATAATTATGCACACCTAATATAGGGTGTTGATGTCATTAGACCACACCCCTTCTCATTACAGAGATGCACATCACCTAATATGCTTAATTGGTAGTAGGCTTTCGAGCCTATACAGCTTGGAGTAAGACAACATGCATAAAGAGGATGATGTGGTCAAAATACTCATTTGCCTAATAATTCTGCACGCAGTGTATTTTTTTAGTATTGGTGTTAGTTCACACCCAAAACAGTTCATACAGAAAAAACATTCACCTTTGATCCTGGGTGTTTATTCCACCCCCGGCTAAATGCTCAGCCTCAGAAAGTCCACCTGCAGGCTTTAGGCGGCCTGCTCGCCCGGCACACTGTCTTCAGCTTTCAGCCCACACACAGGCCTCAGATCTCAGCAAAGTTTCACACAGCTCCAGTGTCAGAGAGGAATAATCCCCCCACCTGACACTGCTGGCTGTTTTTTATAGGCCTGTCAAAACCTGGTCTGGACCTTGGGGAGTAGTCACCCACCCAGCACTTAGACTACTCCCAGTAAGAGCCAGCCTGATAGCCAGGCACTCTCTCTCCACTATCCTGTACCTGGTTTTGGCTGAGGTAAGCTTGTGGCTTAGGAATACAACTGGATGCTCCTCCCCGTTAACTTCCTGAAACAGTACAGCACTGAGGCCTACTTCGGAGGCGTCCGTTTGTGCTATGAATTCCTGCTTGAAGTCGGGTGTCACCAAAACCGGGGACACGCACAGGGCTGACTTCAGAGCGGAGAACGCTTCTTCCGCCCAATCATCCCAGCGAACAAACACCGACCTGCGTCCCTTCAAGAGCCCTGTCAATGGTGCACCCACTGTAGCAAAGTGGAGAACAAACCTCATGTAATAGCCTACCATTCCCAGGAACGACTTTACTTGCCTAGTGGCGACAGGTCGGGGCCAATTCCGAATCGCCTCTATTTTGTTCACTTGAGGTTTGATAACTCCACACCCAATGACATACCCCAGGTACTTTGTCTCTTCTAACCCTATTGCGGATTTTTTGGGATTAGCAATTAGCGCAGCCTTCCTAAGGGAGTCCACTACAGCCTGTACTTTGGGTAGGTGACTTTCCCAGTCGGTACTGTGGATGACAATATCGTCCAGGTAAGCCGAAGCGTACCGACGATGTGGACGCAGCACATATCCATGAGCCGTTGAAAAGTGGCAGGGACACCTTGTACTGATATAGCCTCTCCGGTGTAATGAAGGCAGTTTTCTCTTTAGCAGCCTCTGTTAAGGGCACCTTCCAATACGCTGTTGTGAGATCCAAAACTGAAAAATACAGGGCTTGTCCTAACCTCTCAATTAGCTCATCGATTCGGGGCATGGGATATGCATCGAACTTAGAGTTCTCATTTAGTTTTCGGAAATCGTTACAAAACCTGAGTGTCCCGTTCGTCTGGGGTATTAGTACTATAGGACTAGCCCACTCACTTTTAGATTCCTCAATGACGTCTAGCCTCAGCATCATCTGCACTTCCTCCGAGATGGCTTGTCGCCGAGCCTCGGGTACCCGGTATGGTTTTAGCCGGACTTTCGCCTGAGGCTCAGTGACAATGTGATGCCGAATTGTGGAAGTGCGTCCAGGGAGATCCAAAAACACATCCGTGTTCTGGCTAATAAACTCCCTGGCCTCCTGAGCCTGCTTAGAGGAGAGGCTGTCAGCAATTCTTACTATGGCAGCCGCTTCCCTTGCTTCAGACAGAGGGGCCGAAACCGCTTCCCCTAAAAAACCTGGCCGCAGGCTGTCTTAAGTACAGGTTTCCCTATCTTTCCACAGTTTGAGTAAATTCACATGGTACACCTGCTTTGGCTTTCGCCTCCCTGACTGGTGTACCTTGTAATTTACCTCTACAAATTTTCTCATGTACCTCGTAGGGCCCCTGCCACCTGGCTAGGAACTTACTGTCCACGGTCGGCACCAGAACCAAATCTCGATCACCCGGGTTAAAGATTCGGACCCGAGCCTGCCGATTATAGATCCGACTCTGGACTCGCTGAGCGGCATCCATATGCTCCCTGACAAGAGGCAAAACAGTCTCTATCCACTGTTGCATCTTGGTAACATACTCAAGGACACTTTTATGCGGAGTGGGTTGCTGTTCCCACACCTCTTTGGCTACGTCCAACAAACCGCGAGGATATCTGCCATATAGCAATTCGAATGGCGAGAACGCAGTAGAGGCCTGGGGCACCTCTCGCACAGCAAACATGAGATAGGGCAGAAGAAGGTCCCAGTCCTTCCCATCTTCAGACACCACCCTTTTTAACATGGTTTTTATTGTTTTGTTAAACCTCTCAACCAGACCGTGCATTTGCAGATGGTACACGGACGTCGGTAACAGTTTAATATGCAGCAACTTACAGAGTTCCCTCATGACCTTGGACAGGCCTGGTCAGTCAGAACCTCTTTAGGTAGCCCCACTCGGGTGAACATCTCCATTAGCTCCTTAGCTATAAGTTTAGCTGATGTATGTTGCAGTGGCACTGCCTCCGGGTACCAAGTCGCGTAGTCTAGGATGACCAGGATGTGTTTGTGTCCTCTAGCGGACTTCGGTACCGGGCCTACGAGGTCCATAGCGATTCACTCAAACTGTACCTCGATGATCGGGAGAGGTACCAAGGGACTGCGGAAAAGGTGCTGGGGGCTAGTTGCCTGGCAGGTTGGGCAAGATTTACAGAATTTGTCCACCTCTCTAAACACACTGGGCCAGTAAAACCGTTGTAATATCCGTTCCTGTGTATTATGCATTCCCAGATGACCCCCGATGTTGGTGGGCTAAGTCTAACACGAGTTTGCTGTAAGCCTGGGGCACCACCAACTGTTCAACATGTTCACCCCACAGTTGGTTTACCCAATACAACATATCCTGATGAACCACAAAACGGGGGAACACCGACTCTGCCCCCGGTTGTTGTGGTTCACCATCTACTATCAATACATTTTCCCAGGCTCTGGATAGGGTTGGGTCTCGGTGTTGGGCGGTACCAAAATTATCCCCAGAGACATTGAGGTCTGCCAGCTCAGGCCTTGGCAGCAAGTCCTCCATGTCTCCCACCATTACACTCAGTGGGGTTGTCTCCCTCTCTTCCACCGAAGTGGCGGTCACCCCTACCGCTGGCCCTTTGGGCTCGGGTTCCCAGGGTTTTAGCGTCCCCCAGAGCAAGGCCACTCTGCTGGGGTTACCCATGTCTCATGTGTATCAGTCACTCTTGAGGCAGGCCACAGTGCTGGGAAGCCCGGGAAGTTTCTCCCTATTATAAGTTCATAGTGTATGTAAGTTTGTGGTAACTGCCACTTCATGAGTCCACCTGCACATGACCGCGACTTTCCGTCCAGTATACTCAGCGGACCGTACCAGGGGGGTCCTTGCTAGGGATACCAGACTCCCTGAGTCCAGCAGGGCCTCTGCTGGAGTGTCTTCCACTTCCACCTGGCACAAGTGATTTAGAGTTTCTGGGGTACCCGCTGCACACAGCTTCCTGGCATTTAACAACTGACGTAAGCTAAAGTTCATGTCCATGGGTTCCACCTGATGTGGACAGTCAGCTTGTACATGACCAGGCTCCCGACACCACCAGCAGACTATCGGAGCCGGGTCCATAGGGGGTACATCCCAGGCGGGCTTGGTTGGCACAAGTCCCCAGGTCTTGGGTGGAGATTTATGGGGTTTAACTGCCCCCCTCCCGAAAGAACCCCCCTTAAGATTCTTAGTAGCCTCATAGCGCTCCACCAGGTCCACCATCTCCAGGGCATTGCCAGGAGACACACCGGGCCGATTCAGTGCTGGAGAGGGGGTGGCAGAGCTCTCCAGAAGATATCTGCCAATATTCTATTCAGCATAGCTATGAGACTCAGCACATCAGGCTGTAGCCACTTTTGCAAAAGGTGGAGTAAGTCATAATATTGGGGTCTCGCTGGCTCAGCCGGCTTAAACCCCCACTGATGTACCGCTGGACCCCGACCCCCACCTGACACTGCTGGCTGCTTTTTATAGGCCCGTCAAAACCCGGCCTGTACCGTGGGGAGTAGTCACCCACCCAGCACTTTGACTACTCCCAGTAAGAGCCATCATGGATCAGCTATTTACAGCCATACTAGATAGCAAGGTGTCAAACAACAACTGCTGCTGACACAGAAAACTGGCTCTTACTCCACCGAGGCCAGGAACCCACGGTGACACATACCTATCATCGACAATGATTCTTGTACCTTCTTACAATATATATAGATAATATATATATATTGTAGGGTTTCGCTTTGGTAGACAAGATTAGCGGATGCAGTATAGAGGCAACAACAAGTTATTTGGATCAAACAGTTCAGTGTTTTATTCACACTTAAGGCAAGTGACAAAACAAGTAGTCATAAACAAGCAAAAAGTCACCTTGCGGTGTTAGTGGTAATTTACGCCACGTGGCAATTCTGCCTCAAAGAGTCCTTGAGAATAGCAGCACCAACCTGTTTTCACGCCAAACAGGTTGCAAGCCGCCAGCAGACTATCGGAGCCAGGTCCGCCGTGGGTACATCCCAGGCAGGTATTTTCAGCTCAAATCTTCGGGCCTGGGGTGGAGATTTCCGGGGTTTGCCAACCCCCCTCCCAACAGAACCCTCCTTTAGATTCCTGGTAGCTTCATAGCTTTCCACCAGGTGCACCATCTCAAGGGCATTGCCAGGAGACACCTGACCGATCCAGTGCTGGAGAGGGTATGGCAAAGCCCTTCAGAGCATATCGGCTAATAGACGATCCAGAATAGCAGTGGGACTCAGCACATCAGGCTGTAGCCATTTTTGCAAGAGGTGAAGTAAGTTATAATACTTGGGTTTTGAAGGCTCAGCCGGGTTGAACCCCCACTGATGCACCCGCTGGGCCCGGACCAACACATTCACCCCCAGTCTTGCCAGAATATCACCCTTGACTTTGTGGTAGTCAGCCACTTGATCGTCCAGCAAGTTGAAATACACCCGCTGGGAATCGGATGCCAGGATTGGAGCGACGACCTCAGCCCACTGGTCACGGGGTAGCTTTTCCCTGATGGCCACTTTCTCGTACATCGCCAGGTAGGTTTCAATGTCGTCTGCTGAGGTCATCTTAGGAATCGTGGCACGGACTGCTTTCCGGGCATCATGGAGGCTCAGGGTTGCTCCTGCTGTCTGCAAAGCCATCACGTGTTGTAGAAGCAACTAGCTAGTCTCCTGCTGCTGCTTATTAGGCTCGCGTTGCTGCAGGTTTGTCTTTTGCTGCTGCAGATTAGCCTCAATGAGGGCCTTCACAACAGCCTCCATTTTGTCGTGGGGCATTGTTTGTAATACAGCTGGTTTAATGTACGACATACAACTGTGCCTGAAAAATGCAGATACCAAAAATATCGGCGTTCACGCCAGCCTCACTGCTCTTGCACGCATCCTCCACCAATTGTGGGGTTTCGCTCTGGTACACAGGATTAGCGGACGCAGTATAGAGGCAACAACAAGTTATTTGGATCAAAATGTTCAGTGTTTTATTCACACTTTAGGCAAGTGACAAAACAAGCAGTCATAAACAAGCAAAAAGTCACATTGCGGTGTTGGTGGTAATTCACACTATGCGGCAATTCTGCCTCAAAGAGTCCTTGAACATAGCAGCACCAACCTGTTTTCACTCCAAACAGGTTGCAAGCCTTCATCCATACACAAGGCTTCCAGATCCCAACACAGAGACCTCGCTTCTGAGCCCAGCTGCGTATTTAAGGACAGCCAGGTGCTGCCAAAACCCGGACCGGCACTTAAGATCGGTCCAGTATTTGACCTCACCTGGCTGTAAATCAGCCCAGCAGCACATGCTGGGAGGAAAATACCTGTTTTCCTAGACCAAACCTCTCACTGTGTCACACTATATATACAGTACAGACCAAAAGCTTGGACACACCTTCTCATTCAAATAGTTTTCTTTATTTTCATGACTATGAAGGCATCAAAACTATGAATTAACACATGTGGAATTATATACATAACAAACAAGTGTGAAACAACTGAAAATATGTCATATTCTAGGTTCTTCAAAGTAGCCACCTTTTGCTTTGATTACTGCTTTGTACACTCTTGGCATTCTCTTGATGAGCTTCAAGAGGTAGTCCCCTGAAATGGTCTTCCAACAGTCTTGAAGGAGTTCCCAGAGATGCTTAGCACTTGTTGGCCCTTTTGCCTTCACTCTGCAGTCCAGCTCACCCCAAACCATCTCGATTGGGTTCAGGTCCGGTGACTGTGGAGGCCAGGTCATCTGGCGCAGCACCCCATCACTCTCCTTCATGGTCAAATAGCCCTTACTTTCCCAATAAAAGTTTTCCCAATTTTTCGGCTGACTGACTGACCTTCATTTCTTAAAGTAATGATGGCCACTCGTTTTTCTTTACTTAGCTGCTTTTTTCTTGCCATAATACAAATTCTAACAGTCTATTCAGTAGGACTATCAGCTGTGTATCCACCTGACTTCTCCTCAATGCAACTGATGGTCCCAACCCTATTTATAAGGCAAAAAATCCCACTTATTAAACCTGACAGAGCACACCTGTGAAGTGAAAACCATTTCAGGGGTCTACCTCTTGAAGCTCATCAAGAGAATGCCAAGAGTGTGCAAAGCAGTAATCAAAGCAAAAGGTGGCTACTTTGAAGAACCTAGAATATGACATATTTTCAGTTGTTTCACACTTGTTTGTTATGTATATAATTCCATATGTGTTAATTTATAGTTTTGATGCCTTCAGTGTGAATCTACAATTTTCATAGTCATGAAAATAAAGAAAACTCTTTGAATGAGAAGGTGTGTCCAAACTTTTGGTCTCTACTGTATATGTATATATATATATATATATATATATATATATATATATATATATATATAGAGAGAGAGAGAGAGAGAGAGAGAAATAGATCAGTAAATATATATCTCCATATACATATATATAGATGATCTATATCTCTATATACATATATATCTATATATATCAGTATATCTCTATATACATATCTATATCTCTGGAGGCTGGTTTTAAAGTCAGTATAAAACTGAGTCTACTTCTACAGGGCCTACCAGTAGCCATTTGGCTCCAGGAGAAGTATATAGTGGGCTCAGCATGCATGTTGGTACTTGCATCCCTGGATCCGATGAAAGCTGTAACGGCACGGACGGGGTTAAAAGCAGAGTGTGCCTGGCGTTCATGCTGTACCTGCGCTCCCTGGACTTTGTGTGGCTGTCATGGCCCATAAACAGGTAGGAACTAGTGTTAGGGACCACTCATAGAGGCGACCTTGACGTGGTGAGTGGCTTATTACGTTTTGGCCAAAATGTACACCAATGCCTCATTCAACATCCAGCATGGAGGCAGGGCGGAGTGCTGGTTGCAGAGTGCTATTGCATTTGTGTTCTTTTCTTTGTATATGTATTTCGCCATAGCGATGTGCACCTGCATAAAGGGTTGTGCTGACTGAATCCCCCACATTTTTTCTTTGTAATATATATTGGAGGCGTGGCGATCTCCATGCAGTCATGCACACCTGACCAGCTAGACTGCCCTGGAGGCTGGTTTTAAAGTCAGTATAAAACTGAGTCTACTTCTACAGGGCCTACCAGTAGCCATTTGGCTCCAGGAGAAGTATATAGTGGTGTCACGGATGGTGTACAGGAAACAAGACAATACCATATAAACAATGTGTCTCTGGATCCACAACTAAGGAACAAAGGGAGACCCCTGCAATAGAGCTGCCGCTCTCCCTCACTGCTCAGCCTATGCGAACACCCCAAAGGTGGATGGCCGCATATCCACGTTCCTCGGCTATCTATTACCTGAAGACCCTACAATAGTGAAGGGACACGACCACCGGCTCCCTACACTGACACGGAGGGAGTCAGGGTCACCTGGATCCAGAAAAGACAAAAACATAAATACATAAACAGCACTTATCTGCAGACGACTGAGGACTGAGGACTGGGAACTGGGAACAGCATGCACACACACTCCAGGAAGTTGTATCAGCCGCACACTACTGCATTATGGGAAGGAATTTAAAGGGTAGCGATCAGTCTGACTGCATGACAGCTGAGATAGACTAACGAGATGAGAAACTAAACCAAAACAAAGAAATTCAAGGAGGAGGATCTGAGAAGCTCCTGTGAGCGCTTCTCAGCTGTCTGGCTGTGACAGTACCCCTCCCTCTAGGAGTGGACTCCGGAAACTCAGGGCCCACCTTCTCAGGATGGGACCTATGGAAAGCCCTGATGAGACGAGAGGCCTTAATGTCCGTCACTGGGACCCACATGCTCTCCTCAGGACCATAACCCTCCCAATGAACGAGGTACTGGAGGGAACCGCGGACAAGACGAGAATCCACAATCCTAGAGACCTGAAATTCAAGATTTCCATCAACCATAATCGGAGGAGGAGGCAAAGGCGAGGGTACAATAGGTTGAACATAAGGTTTCAATAAGGACTTATGAAAAACATTATGGATCTTCCAAGTCTGAGGAAGATCAAGACGGTAGGCAACAGGATTGATGACAGACAGGATCTTGTAAGGCCCAATAAACCTAGGACCCAACTTCCAGGAGGGAACCTTCAATTTGATATTCTTGGTAGACAACCACACCAGATCACCAACATTCAGGTCCGGACCAGGCACACGTCTCTTATCCGCCACACGCTTATATCTCTCACTCATGCTCTTTAGATTAACCAGAATCTTTTGCCAAATAGATGACAAAGACGAGGAGAATCTGTCCTCATCAGGCAAACCAGAAGAGCCCTCTCCCGAGAAAGTCCCAAACTGCGGATGGAACCCATATGCACCAAAAAATGGTGACTTATCAGAGGACTCCTGACGACGGTTATTTAAAGCAAACTCAGCAAGGGACAAAAAAGAACACTAATCCTCCTGATTCTCCGCCACAAAACAGCGCAGATATGTCTCCAGATTCTGATTGACGCGCTCTGTCTGGCCATTCGACTGCGGATGGAAAGCAGAAGAGAATGACAACCGAACCCCCAAGCGAGAACAGAAAGCCTTCCAGAATCTGGAAACAAACTGCGTGCCCCTATCAGAGACTATGTCTGAAGGAATCCCATGCAATTTGACAATGTGGTCAATAAATGCCTGCGCCAGCGTCTTAGCATTGGGCAAACCAGGGAAAGGGATAAAATGCACCATTTTGCTAAAACGGTCCACCACCACCAGAATCACAGACTTCCCCGAGGAACGAGGCAAGTCCGTTATGAAGTCCATGGACAGATGTGTCCAAGGACGGGAAGGAATGGGCAAAGGAAGGAGAGGACCTGATGGCCGTGAATGAGGGACCTTGGCACGAGCGCAAGTCTCGCAAGCTGCCACAAAACCCTCAACCGACTTACGAAGCGCAGGCCACCAGAATCTCCGAGCGATGAGATCCAGTGTGGCTCTTGCCCCCGGGTGCCCAGCAAGGACCGTGTCGTGGTGTTCTTTAAAAATCTTGTGTCTCAAAGCGAGAGGCACAAACAACCTCCCAGGAGGACAAAGATCAGGAGCTTCTGACTGGGCTGCCTGCACCTCTGCCTCCAATTCAGGAAAAAGAGCAGAGACCACCACACCTTCAGCCAAAATGGGACCAGGGTCTTCAAAATTCCCACCTCCTGGAAAAATACGTGACAGGGCATCTGCCTTCACATTCTTAACCCCAGGGCGGAACGTAACAACAAAATTAAACCTTGAAAAGAACAAAGACCATCTGGCCTGTCTCGGGTTCAGACGCTTGGCTGACTCCAAGTAGGCCAGATTTTTATGGTCAGTAAACACGGTAATAGGGTGTCTGGCTCCTTCTAGCCAATGGCGCCATTCCTCAAAAGCCAACTTGATGGCCAACAATTCCCTATCTCCCACATCATAATTTCTCTCTGCGGAGGAGAGTTTCTTTGAGAAAAAGGCACACGGTTGCCATTTGGCAGGAGAGGAACCCTGAGACAAGACCGCACCCACCCCTACCTCAGAAGCATCAACCTCAACTATGAAGGGTAACGAAATATCAGGTTGTACTAGGATGGGAGCGGGAGCAAAACTCTCCTTGATATTAGAAAAGGCCTTACGCGCCTCTACCGACCAGGAAGAAAAATCTACCCCCTTTCTGGTCATATCAGTGAGTGGTTTAACAACAGAGGAATAATTCAAAATAAATTTCCTGTAATAATTGGCAAAGCCCAAAAAACGCATCAGCGCCTTCTGGTTCTCAGGAAGCTCCCACTCAAGCACAGCGCGGACCTTCTCGGGGTCCATGCGAAAACCAGAAGCGGAGACAAGAAACCCCAGAAATTGGATTTCTGGAACCGCAAACACACATTTTTCCAGTTTCGCATATAATTTATTCTCCCGCAGAATGAGCAAGACCTGACGTAAGTGTTCCTTATGAGTCTTGAAATCAGGAGAAAAAATCAAAATGTCATCCAGATACACTAATACAAATTTTCCCATTAAATGATAAAAAATGCTGTTGACGAAATGCTGAAAAACGGCTGGGGCATTCATCAAACCAAAAGGCATAACCAAATTCTCAAAATGGCCCTCAGGGGTATTGAAAGCCGTCTTCCATTCGTCTCCTTCTCTGACCCTAACCAGGTTGTATGCCCCTCTTAGGTCTAATTTGGAAAAGACTTTAGCCCCAACAACCTGGTTAAACAGGTCCGGGATCAGAGGAAGCGGATAAGGATCACGAATAGTGATACTGTTCAGCTCCCTGAAATCCAGACAAGGTCTTAAAGAACCATCTTTTTTCTTAACAAAGAAAAAACCAGCGGCAACAGGTGACTTCGAGGGTCGTATGTGTCCTTTTCTGAAACTCTCAGAGATATAATCCCGCATAGCGACCCTCTCAGGTTGGGAGAGATTGTATAAACGAGATTTAGGCAGCTTGGCGCCTGGGATGAGATTAATAGGGCAATCATACTCCCTGTGCGGAGGCAAACCCTGAACTCCACTCTCAGAGAAGACATCCAAAAATTCAGAGAGGAAAGGTGGTACAGTCTTAGTAAAAACCTCAGAAACAGATGTTATGAGGCAATTCTCTCTGCAAAAGTTACTCCAACTATTTATTTGTCTCGCTTGCCAATCAATGGTGGGGTTATGTTTAGTGAGCCAGGGTAGCCCCAACACTAGAGGAGTAGGCAAACCGCTAAGGACAAAACATGACACATCCTCAACATGAGCATCACTCACAATTAAACGGATATTGTGAACTATGCCCTTTAATGATTTCTGAGAAAGTGGAGCTGAATCAATAGCAAAAACAGGAATATCCCTTCCCAAAGTGCATACCTGGAAACCATGAGTTATTGCAAATTGATTATCAATGAGGTTGACAGCTGCTCCACTATCCACAAAAATCTCACAAAAAATGCTCTTGCTCTCTAGCGCCACCCTAGCAGGCAGGACAAAACGGGAACTACAAGCAAACGGAAAACCTTCAATTTCCGCCTCAACCCTGCCAATAGCAACAGACGGAACATTTTTAAAAGATTTTTTCCTTTTTGTCTCTTTATTACTCCCAGAAAACTGCCTGAATCTCCTTGAGGGACAAACATTTGCCAAATGATTTATACCTCCACAAAAAAAACAAACCCTCCCATGTGGGCTGAATCTTCTATTGTCAGAGGCAATCAACCCCAGCTGCATGGGCTCCTGCTCAGAAGGGGCTGACAGCGACTGAGACTCCTGCGCACAGAATGAGACCGCTGCACTGTTCCGAGACTGAGTAGGACAGGAAGGAGAGATCTCTCGTCTCTCTCTAAGACGCCTGTCAATACGAACGGCCTGAGACATAGCAGAGTCCAAGGAGATAGGCCTCTCATGAAAGGAAAATGCATCTTTCAATCCCTCTGAAAGACCATGGCAAAATTGACTTCGGAGTGCAGCATCATTCCAACCAGTATCAGCTGCCCATCTCCGAAATTCGGAGCAGTATATCTCTGCGGATTGTTTACCCTGGCATAACAGACGTAGTCTAGACTCAGCCAGAGCAATACGATCCGGATCATCATATATCTGACCCAGGGCTAAAAAGAATTCATCCACTGAGCGGAGGGGCCGTGCCCCCTCCGGTAGCGAAAAGGCCCAAGACTGAGCGTTACCCCTGAGCAGCGATACAATGATCCCCACCCTCCGTTCTTCATCACCAGAAGAATGGGGAAGAAGGCGAAAATGGAGTTTGCAAGCCTCTTTAAAACGCACAAAATTCTCACTACCCCCAGAGAACGTATCCGGGAGCGAGATCTTGGGCTCAGCACAAACTCCATGAACGCAAGCTGAACCGGTCACTTGAAACTGAGAAAAAATCCTACGGAGATCAGCTACCTCCAATGAAAGACCCTGGAGGCGTTCAGCCAAAAGTGAAACCGGATCCATGCTTGAGACGGTTTTGGCGGCTGATAATGTCACGGATGGTGTACAGGAAACAAGACAATACCATATAAACAATGTCTCTCTGGATCCACAACTAAGGAACAAAGGGAGACCCCTGCAATAGAGCTGCCGCTCTCCCTCACTGCTCAGCCTATGCGAACACCCCAAAGGTGGATGGCCGCATATCCACATTCCTCGGCTATCTATTACCTGAAGACCCTACAATAGTGAAGGGACACGACCACCGGCTCCCTACACTGACACGGAGGGAGTCAGGGTCACCTGGATCCAGAAAAGACAAAAACATAAATACATAAACAGCACTTATCTGCAGACGAATGACGACTGACGACTGAGGACTGAGGACTGGGAACTGGGAACAGTATGCACACACACTCCAGGAAGTTGTATCAGCCGCACACTACTGCATTATGGGGAGGAACTTAAAGGGTAGCGATCAGTCTGACTGCATGACAGCTGAGATAGACTAACGAGATGAGAAACTAAACCAAAACAAAGAAATTCAAGGAGGAGGATCTGAGAAGCTCCTGTGAGCGCTTCTCAGCTGTCTGGCTGTGACAAGTGGGCTCAGCATGCATGTTGGTACTTGCATCCCTGGATCCGATGAAAGCTGTAACGGCACCGGACGGGGTTAAAAGCAGAGTGTGCCTGGCGTTCATGCTGTACCTGCGCTCCCTGGACTTTGTGTGGCTGTCATGGCCCATAAACAGGTAGGAACTTGTCACGACTGTGACTGATCCAGACAGGTCTGGGAGGAGAAGGTCGCAGCGACTTGCTACTCGCGATAGCTTGTGAGTTTGCTCCGTGGTTCAGGGTATGTCATCTGGGTTTTGCCTTGTGAACCTTTTTGTCCTGACTGGGAGTTTGTAGGCATCCTTCTCAGGTGAGTCCTGTCTGCCACTCCCAGCTACTATATTAGTTTCAGTTTCACTTGCAGTCATTGCCAGATATAGTCCTTACTTCCAGTGCTACTCTGACCTTGGAAGGAGATCGTTTGATGGTGTTGCTGTGGAGCTCTTGTCCGGCGTGGACTGTCGTGTTTGGGATCGCCTTCTCTGCTCGTGACTGGATAAGTTTATCTCTGCTGTTGTTTGTTTGTTGCTGTCTTCCCCTTTGTTTTCCTAGACGTGAGTGATGGTGACTAGCGCTCCCATCGGCCTTTCCTCAGTCCAGACTTGTTAGGGCGACTGAGGGTTTAGGCATCCTGCTCGCCGCACGGGTTCACACCCCGTCTAGGGTATCAGGGCATACAGGTGCCAGCTTAGGGTTAGTCAGGGGTGGCCATTCTATTTCCCATCCGTAGATAAGGGTTCCCCTTCCCCTCCGTCTGGTGCGACACGACTGCTGCTGGGATAGCGGTCGTGACAGTATATCTGGCCTTTTAAAAAAAAAAAAGTGACATTTCTTTTTTTTTTTTTTTGCTTGCTGTTTTGCTTTGTATTTTGTCTGTTCCACTATGGATCCGGTTTCGGTTTTGGCGAAACAATTACAGGGGTTATCCCTTGAAGTGGCAGGATTAAAAGCAACAGTGCTGCAGCAGCAATCCTTGGGTTCCACCGTTGCTACGGGAAACCAAGGTACTCCTGAGCCAAAAGTGGCTTTACCTGATAGGTTCTCAGGAGGGAGAGACCAATTTGTAACCTTCAGAGAAGCTTGCAAATTGTTCTTCAGGTTACGCCCTAGATCCTCCGGCGGTGAGGAACAACGGGTGGGCATTGTAATTTCTCTCCTGCAAGGAGATCCGCAGGCTTGGGCTTTCTCCCTACCATCAGACTCTCCGGCCTTACGATCAGTGGAGGAGTTTTTTGAAGCCCTGGGTCTCGTATATGATGACCCGGACAGGGTCTCACTGGCTGAGTCTAAGCTACGTAGACTTCGGCAAGAGAACCGGTCTGCTGAACTATATTGTTCTCAATTCCGTAGGTGGGCTACTGATACGTTATGGAACGACTCGGCCCTTAGGAGTCAGTTCTGCCAGGGGTTGTCTGAAAAATTAAAAGACGCGCTGCCGGTATACGAGGTCCCTGGGTCTCTTGAGGCTGCTATGTCTCTGTCCATAAGAATCGACAGACGACTCAGGGAGAGACTATTAAATTTTACGGAGGCCTCTATAGGGCAGAATCACTGTAGAATTGCAGTGGCCAATATGGCGGAACTGCTCAGACCCCAAACACTGTAGCGTGTTTCTCATTGGGCGAGCAGTCCCATCGCATGTGAACCACAGAAATATCGTGGCAGATATGGAGGAGCTGCTCAAACCCCAAACACTGTAGCGTGTTTCTCATTGGGGGAGCAGTCCCACCGCATGTGGACCGCAGCAAACGACCATCCCGAGCAAATAATGCGTACAAAGGAGGACGCCAGCGCGGTCCACATGCACCACAAAAGCATCCTGCACAGGCAGAGCATTGTGCGGATGAAAATACAATTATATAAATCACTGAAGAAAATGCACCAAAAGGATATGTCACTGACTAAACTAGCTGGTCATACAAGCAGATATTAAAAGCTGAGACTTCCGCCAATATGTTCCTGTCAGGAAGATATCGGAGCCCATCATTGCACCACGTCACGGTCACTCAGCATGGCAAAGGGTCCTACCACTACGCTAACTGTGGTGTGAACACGGTCTGAAGGTGATGTGATCCAGCTCACAGGACAGCCAGTGTAATGTGAACAAAGCAGGACCGTGAGCCCCACCCATATCAGACCATGTGATGAAGGATTCCAGGTGCAAAGGAATGTTCAATTGCCAGATGAAGGCACATTCAAGACATATAAAACAAAATCACTGTAGAATTGCAGTGGCCAATATGGCGGAACTGCTCAGACCCCAAACACTGTAGCGTGTTTCTCATTGGGCGAGCAGTCCCATCGCATGTGAACCACAGAAATATCGTGGCAGATATGGAGGAGCTGCTCAAACCCCAAACACTGTAGCGTGTTTCTCATTGGGGGAGCAGTCCCACCGCATGTGGACCGCAGCAAACGACCATCCCGAGCAAATAATGCGTACAAAGGAGGACGCCAGCGCGGTCCACATGCACCACAAAAGCATCCTGCACAGGCAGAGCATTGTGCGGATGAAAATACAATTATATAAATCACTGAAGAAAATGCACCAAAAGGATATGTCACTGACTAAACTAGCTGGTCATACAAGCAGATATTAAAAGCTGAGACTTCCGCCAATATGTTCCTGTCAGGAAGATATCGGAGCCCATCATTGCACCACGTCACGGTCACTCAGCATGGCAAAGGGTCCTACCACTACGCTAACTGTGGTGTGAACACGGTCTGAAGGTGATGTGATCCAGCTCACAGCCCAGCCTGCACACAAATGCCTAGCAGGACAGCCAGTGTAATGTGAACAAAGCAGGACCGTGAGCCCCACCCATATCAGACCATGTGATGAAGGATTCCAGGTGCAAAGGAATGTTCAATTGCCAGATGAAGGCACATTCAAGACATATAAAACAAAATCACTGTAGAATTGCAGTGGCCAATATGGCGGAACTGCTCAGACCCCAAACACTGTAGCGTGTTTCTCATTGGGCGAGCAGTCCCATCGCATGTGAACCACAGAAATATCGTGGCAGATATGGAGGAGCTGCTCAAACCCCAAACACTGTAGCGTGTTTCTCATTGGGGGAGCAGTCCCACCGCATGTGGACCGCAGCAAACGACCATCCCGAGCAAATAATGCGTACAAAGGAGGACGCCAGCGCGGTCCACATGCACCACAAAAGCATCCTGCACAGGCAGAGCATTGTGCGGATGAAAATACAATTATATAAATCACTGAAGAAAATGCACCAAAAGGATATGTCACTGACTAAACTAGCTGGTCATACAAGCAGATATTAAAAGCTGAGACTTCCGCCTATAGGGCAGGGATCGGTCTGTTATGGTCCAGTCGAACCAATGCAAATAGGGGGCGCCACTAGACGGGTGAATCCTCCTAAATTCCGCCGTAGGTCAGAGGTTTGTTTTCGTTGTGGGGGGAGGGGTCATTTTGTAAAGGTTTTTCCCTCAGAACCCAAGAGACCACAAACAAAGGAGCCGCCGGAAAACTAGAGTCCCCAGATTGTGCGGAGGAGAACAGTCTGGGCGTATTCGTTTCCTCCATACGCATGTCTCAGTTTTTGTTGTCCGCTACCGTTGAGGTGGGCAATAAAACTGAGATCTGTTCCGTCTTTTTGGACAGTGGGGCGGGGGTCAACTTGGTGGATTCACGGTTTGCTCAGGCTCTGGGTTTTACTCCGGAACCGGTATGCAGAACTATTCCTGTTTTTGCCATCGACTCCTCCCCTCTTACTCAGAGAGAGTTAACTCAGATCATCCATAATATCCATCTGCAGGTAGGGGACCTCCATAAAGAGCATATCTCTTGTTATGTCCTGGACGGTCTTCCGGCTCCTATAGTATTGGGGCTTCCCTGGCTGGTGACTCACAATCCAGTGGTGGATTGGCAGGCCGGGGAGATTGTGGAGTGGAGTGAACGTTGTAAGGACAACTGCTTGAGTAGTAGGTGCTCTACACTCTCTGTAACCTCTTTACCTGCCTTTCTGTCAGATTTAATGGATGTGTTCTCTGAGAAGGGTTGTCAGGGGTTACCACCTCATCGTCCATATGATTGCCCGATTAATCTATTACCTGGGGCAAAACTACCTAAAACCCGGTTATACAATCTTTCCGGCCCGGAGAGGAAGGCTATGAAAGATTATATTTCGGAGAGTTTGGCTAAGGGACACATCAGACCCTCTTCTTCACCTGTGGCTGCAGGGTTCTTTTTCGTTAAAAAGAAAGATGGGGGCCTACGTCCTTGCCTGGATTTCCGGGAATTAAACCGGATAACTATCCGAGATCCCTATCCTCTTCCTCTCATTCCCGACCTCTTTAATCAGGTTGCTGGTGCTAAATGGTTCTCCAAAATGGATCTCAGAGGAGCCTATAACCTGGTTCGCATCAAAGAGGGGGATGAGTGGAAGACGGCTTTTAATACTCCGGAAGGGCATTATGAAAATCTGGTCATGCCATTTGGTCTTACTAATGCGCCTGCGGTATTCCAACATTTTGTCAACGATATTTTTAGTCACCTTATCGGGAGATTTGTTGTGATATATCTTGATGACATCCTGGTCTATTCCCCGGATCTGGATACACATAAGATCCATGTGAGAAGTTCTGCAGATATTAAGGGCCAACAAATTGTTTGCTAAGTTAGAAAAATGTGTGTTCGCCGTAAATGAACTGCCATTTCTGGGGTATGTGTTGTCAGATTCAGGTTTCCGCATGGATCCAGAGAAAGTCCGGGCGATTATAGACTGGGATCTGCCTGAGAACCTGAAGGCATTGCAACGCTTCCTGGGGTTTGCCAATTTTTATAGAAAGTTTATAAAGAACTATTTCTTGGTGGTCAAACCACTGATGGACATGACCCGAAAGGGATCCGATTTTTCCAAATGGTCACATGCAGCCAAAACTGCCTTTGCATCTCTGAAGGAGAGATTCACCTCGGCCCCTATTCTCGTACAGCCAGATGTCTCGCTTCCTTTTATTGTAGAGGTTGACGCATCAGAGGTGGGGGTGGGAGAGGTACTATCTTAGGGCCCGTCCCCTGGTGAATGGCGTCCGTGTGCTTTCTTTTCGAAGAAATTGTCTACTGCAGAAAGGAACTATGATATTGGCAACAGGGAATTTTTGGCTATTAAGTTGGCTTTTGAGGAGTGGCGTCATTTTTTGGAGGGGGCGGTTCATCCCGTCACAGTGATTACTGACCACAAAAACTTATTATATCTGGAGTCTGCTAAACGTCTCACCCCTAGACAGGCTCGGTGGTCGTTATTTTTTACTAGGTTTAATTTTGTAATAACCTATCGCCCGGGGGCAAAAAATACTAAGGCGGATGCATTGTCTCGAAGTTTTCCTGGAGGGGGTGATGTTGAGGTATCAGAGCACATTTTGCAAAAGGGGGTGGTGGTCTCTGCATTACACTCAGGTTTGGAGTGTAATTTACAACTGGAGATACTAAAAGAACACCATAACTCCACACTGGCAGGACACCCAGGTAGTAGGGCAACCTCTGAGTTAGTGTCTCGTCGGTTCTGATGGCCTAAATGGCGCCAGGAGGTCAACGATTTATTACAATAGAGGGAGGAAGGGGGGGGGGCGCACACTGTGCCACCAACGAATTATTACAATAGAGGGAGGGAGGGGGCGCACACTGTGCCACCAACGAATTATTACAATAGAGGGAGGGGGGGGGGCCGCACTGGCCACCAATGATATTCAAACTGGGGAGGGGGGGGAGGGTCTGCCCCCTGCTGCCTGGCAGCCCTGATCTCTTACAGGGGGATATGATAGTACAATTAACCCTTTCAGGTGCCGCACCTGAAGGGGTTAATTGTGCTGATCACGGCCCCCTGTAAGAGATCGGGTGCTGCCAGGCAGCAGGGGGCAGTCTTGTACACAGTTTGTAGTGTATTCTAACTAGAAGCGTCCCCATCACCATGGGAACGCTTCTGTGTTAGAATATACTGTCGGTTCTGAGTTTTCACGAAGTGAAAACTCAGCTTTGAAAAAGCCTTATGCAGACGGATCTTCGGATCCGTCTGTATAAAAACTAACCTACGGCCACGGATCACGGACACGGATGCCAATCTTGTGTGCATCCGTGTTCTTTCACGGACCCATTGACTTGAATGGGTCCGTGAACCGTTGGCCGTGAAAAAAATAGGACAGGTCATATTTTTTTCACGGCCAGGAAACACGGATCACGGATGCGGCTGCAAAACGGTGCATTTTCCGATTTTTCCACGGACCCATTAAAAGTCAATGGGTCCGCGAAAAAAAAAGGAAAACGGCACAACGGCCACGGGTGCACACAACGGTCGTGTGCATGAGGCCTAAGAGATATGTAGAACCTCCTGAACCATTGCCACTACCGCCTCCACCGGTGGTTGTTGATGGCAGTCTTGAGTTTCAGGTAGAAAAGATTGTTGATTCACGATATGTTCGCCGCTCTCTTCAGTACCTGGTGCACTGGAAAGGTTATGGTTCCGAAGAGAGAATGTGGGTTCCAGCATCAGAGATAAAAGCGGACAGACTCATTCGGGCTTTTCATAGCTCCCATCCGGAGAGGCCTGGTCTTGAGGGTCCAGGGGCCCCTCGTAGAAAGGGGGGTACTGTCACGACTGTGACTGATCCAGACAGGTCTGGGAGGAGAAGGTCGCAGCGACTTGCTACTCGCGATAGCTTGTGAGTTTGCTCCGTGGTTCATGGTATGTCATCTGGGTTTTGCCTTGTGAACCTTTTTGTCCTGACTGGGAGTTTGTAGGCATCCTTCTCAGGTGAGTCCTGTCTGCCACTCCCAGCTACTATATTAGTTTCAGTTTCACTTGCAGTCATTGCCAGATATAGTCCTTACTTCCAGTGCTACTCTGACCTTGGAAGGAGATCGTTTGATGGTGTTGCTGTGGAGCTCTTGTCCGGCGTGGACTGTCGTGTTTGGGATCGCCTTCTCTGCTCGTGACTGGATAAGTCTATCTCTGCTGTTGTTTGTTTGTTGCTGTCTTCCCTTGTTGTTTTCCTAGACGTGAGTGATGGTGACTAGCGCTCCCATCGGCCTTTCCCCAGTCCAGACTTGTTAGGGCGACTGAGGGTTTAGGCATCCTGCTCGCCGCACGGGTTCACACCCCATCTAGGGTATCAGGGCAGACAGGTGCCAGCTTAGGGTTAGTCAGGGGTGGCCATTCTATTTCCCATCCGTAGATAAGGGTCCCCCTTCCCCTCCGTCTGGTGCGACACGACTGCTGCTGGGATAGCGGTCGTGACAGAACTAGTGTTAGGGACCACTCATAGAGGCAACCTTGACGTGGTGAGTGGCTTATTACACTTTGGCCAAAATGTACACCAATGCCTCATTCAACATCCAGCATGGAGGCAGGGCGGAGTGCTGGTTGCAGAGTGATATTGCATTTGTGTTCTTTTTTTTGTATATGTATTTCGCCATAGCGATGTGCACCTGCATATAGGGTTGTGCTGACTGAATCCCCCACATATCTATATATATTTATATATACACTGCTCAAAAAAATAAAGGGAACACTTAAACAACACAATGTAACTCCAAGTCAATCACACTTCTGTGAAATCAAACTGTCCACTTAGGAAGCAACACTGAGTGACAATCAATTTCACATGCTGTTGTGCAAATGGGATAGACAACAGGTGGAAATTATAGGCAATTAGCAAGACACCCCCAATAAAGAAGTGGTTCTGCAGGTGGTGACCACAGACCATTTCTCAGTTCCTATGCTTCCTGGCTCATGTTTTGGTCACTTTTGAATGCTGGCGGTGCTTTCACTCTAGTGGTAGCATGAGACAGAGTCTACAACCCACACAAGTGGCTCAGGTAGTGCAGCTTATCCAGGATGGCACATCAATGCGAGCTGTGGCAAGAAGGTTTGCTGTGTCTGTCAGCGTAGTGTCCAGAGCATGGAGGTGCTACCAGGAGACAGGCCAGTACATCAGGAGACGTGGAGGAGGCCGTAGGAGGGCAACAACCCAGCAGCAGGACCGCTACCTCCGCCTTTGTGCAAGGAGGAACAGGAGGAGCACTGCCAGAGCCCTGCAAAATGACCTCCAGCAGGCCACAAATGTGCATGTCTGCTCAAACGGTCAGAAACAGACTCCATGAGGGTGATATGAGGGCCCGACGTCCACAGGTGGGGGTTGTGCTTACAGCCCAACACCGTGCAGGACGTTTGGCATTTGCCAGAGAACACCAAGATTGGCAAATTCGCCACTGGCGCCCTGTGCTCTTCACAGATGAAAGCAGGTTTACACTGAGCACATGTGACAGACGTGACAGAGTCTAGAGACGCCGTGGAGAACATTCTGCTGCCTTCAACATCCTCCAGCATGACCGGTTTGGCATTGGGTCAGTAATGGTGTGGGGTGGCATTTCTTTGGAGGGCCGCACAGCCCTCCATGTGCTCGCCAGAGGTAGCCTGACTGCCATTAGGTACCGAGATGAGATCCTCAGACCCCTTGTGAGACCATATGCTGGTGCGGTAGGCCCTGGGTTCCTCCTAATGCAAGACAATGCTAGACCTCATGTGGCTGGAGTGTGTCAGCAGTTCCTGCAAGACGAAGGCATTGATGCTATGGACTGGCCCGCCCGTTCCCCAGACCTGAATCCAATTGAGCACATCTGGGACATCATGTCTCGCTCTATCCACCAACGTCACGTTGCACCACAGACTGTCCAGGAGTTGGCAGATGCTTTAGTCCAGGTCTGGGAGGAGATCCCTCAGGAGACCGTCCGCCACCTCATCAGGAGCATGCACAGGCATTGTAGGGAGGTCATACAGGCACGTGGAGGCCACACACACTACTGAGCCTCATTTTGACTTGTTTGTTTTAGGTAATGATTATTTTTGTTGTTACCTATGGTTCCTAATCTATCAGAGTTGAATCAAAAACTCCAACATTAACAGACATGTCAAGTGTGATGACAGGTCCTCTTTAAATCTGATTTCCATTTTTTTATTTTTGTGTGATTTTGTTGTCAGCACATTCAACTATGTAAAGAACAAAGTATTTCAGAAGAATATTTAATTAACTCTGATCTAGGATGTGTTATTTTTGTGTTCCCTTTATTTTTTTGAGCAGTGTATATATATATATATATATATATCTTTGTCAGCTATATATAGCTTCAGTCATGGGCAAGGCTTTACTTGTATGTGGTCTGGGGAGGGGGGGTGGCTTTGGGGTCCGATAGCCGATAGGTGTTTTCACAGGGCGGCCGACACTGGTAAGGATCGCGCATACTTGATCCTTCACAGGAGAGGGGGGCAGGCACCCAGGCTCTGACGTTTCATGTACAGAGCCGGGCCACTGCCTAAGGCAGGGATAAGCCTGTACACGAAACGTCAGCACAGGGAAACTGGTGGATGACATCACGTGACTCGCATCGGCCCTGCAGAATCCCGGTACTATACAAGATAAATGTAAATTACAAAAGTATTATTAGAAAGGTTATAAGGCACATGGGCATATAGTTATATAACTCAGACAACCGCTTTAAAGAGATCGCCTTGACACCAGCAGACGGGCACAAATAATTTTGTACAAACTGTATTTGCCAAGAATCTCACATTTATAACGCAGCATTAGCATTTTACATTTTTTATAGTGAGTATGGCATTGTATTTACTGTGTTATTTGTGTTATCAAGGGTTAACAACAAAACAAACCTCAATATTCATTACCTTGATACCGCTGTTTGGGCACACGACAAGGCACAGAAGGCAAGGAGCGCCATATGGTTTTTGGAGGGCAGATTTTGCTGGAATTGTCTTTGGGCACCATGTTGCATTTGAAGTGACCCTGGGGTAACCCCACAGTGAAAACCACCCAAAAGTGACCACATTTTGTAAACTACACCACCCAAGGAATTTTTAAGGGGTGTAACGACTACTTTACTCAACAGCTGTTTCATAGAATTTTAAATACTTGGGTGTGAAAATGAAAAAAGATTTAGTTTTTACAAGAAAATTGTACTTTAGGCTCAAACTTTCTTGGTCACAAAAGATAACAGGAGAATATCCCCCCTACCCACTTTCTTCTGAATACAGTAACACCCAAATTGTGGTCATAAACTGTTATTTGGGGATACGCCAGGGCTCAGAAGAGAAGAAGCGGCACTAACTCAGAAGCTGTAGTTTTTATTGGCACCATTTTGGAGTACATTTGGCTTTCTGGTTGCTTTTTATCTCATTTTTGGGAGGTGAATTCACAAAAAAAGCTCTTTGGTGTCATTTTTCAATTTTTTTTTTACACTGTTCACTTGATGGGGTAAATTATGTGATATTGTCTATTTTTTTTTTTTTTTTTACATTTTACACAATAAAAAATATCATGTTTTTGTGTTGCAAATTTCACAGAGCCATATATTTTTTATTTTTCTGGCTATGGTCTTGTGTGGGGGCTCATTTTTTGAGGGATGAGGTGACGTATTTATTGCTACCATTTTGGGGTACATACGACTTTTTGATTTATTAACATTATGTTTTTTGGGGGGTGAGCTCAGAAAAAAAATCTGTTTTGGCGCAATGTTTATTTATTTATTTTTTACGACGTTCACCTGATGGGGTAGATCATATGATATTATAGAGCCGGTCGTTGTGGACGCGGTGATACCAAATATGTCTATTTTATTATTTTGAAAAAACGTTTTTGGTTTTTTCAAAACACTACTTTTTAAATATTTTTTTAATTTTTTATTTTAGACTTTGCGTCCCCCATAAGGTCATACAAGACCTCTGGGGGACATTTAACTTTTTTTTTTTTGTAGCCCCAGTTACAGGGGAAATACACCCTCCAGAGAGGCTATACAGCATAATACAGCGCTGTACAGCCTCAGTGCAGGGCTGATCGAGGTCTATGGAAGGCCTGACAGCTCCTGCACTCACCCGGCCCCGGCGATCACATGACCACTGGGTCTGGACAGGAAGCGGCATAGCGTTTCCTGATCTGTATACACAGCGCTCGTTGAGTGCTGTGTATACAGCGATCTAGAAGGCAGGGACACCTGGGAACTGTCCCTGCCTTCTCTCTGAGTTCCCCTGCTGTCACTGACAGTGGGGCCCCTGCTCGGCAGCTGCACTATTAGCGTGCAGCTGCCATCTCTGCATGGACTTCCCAGAACGTCCATTTTAGAGATAAACCGACTGCCCAAGGACGTTTATAGTCAATGGGTGGTCGGGAAGTGTTTAATTACTGAAATCGTACATTTCTATTAAAAAATTAGCTATAAAGTTGTCCATTTTAGCCTTAGCGACGCTCCTCTGTCTTCTGTTTACATAACACAGTCTATGTTAGCAAATCTCCACTGTTATATAAACAGAAGACAGAGGAGCGTTGCTAAGGCTCAAAATGGGCCATTTTAGAGCTATTTTTCTAAAAGAAATGTATGATTTCAGTAATTAAAAGTATATTACAAAAATGGTTAGCATCCCCACCCCTACACATTACACAAATAAAAATAGAATGGCAGTTACACTTTTTTTAAAACACTGTTGTAAATTGCAAAGTAAAACTTTCTTTTAGCAGAATGTTCTGTATTCTATGGGAAAATGTGTGAATGACAGGAATAGAAAGTTATTTATTTAAATCCCCCCTATGTAAGCATTTCACATTAATCTCACGATCAGGGTAAATATTAGGTACTATCTAGGGCCGGTCTGGTCTCAGTAACAGATGTGTTACTTACAGCTCAAAAAGTGTCAAAATGTTCTTAATTGTTTGTAAAAAAGATGAATAGAACTTCATTTTGCAATCAAGAAGGGAAGTCTTTATTTGCAGTACAAATAAATTGGCGTGTGCATGAGCATTATCTTTATTTTAGTCTCTTGGGTGGTCTGTAAAATATATTTTTTTCCAATGGAAAGTAAATGTCAGTGTGAAATGCTTCCTTTAATTTGTGGGGATGGAAGTGTGGAACTGGAATGCAAGTAATCCTTATGTTGTGTATCTATGAGACATATATTTCCTGTATGTACTTTACCATATGCAATAATATATTAATACATATTTGAATATACATTAACAATGTATCAGGTTATCCTGGCCATCTTATAAGAAAACGGACTACAAACATTCACTTTGCCAACATTTACTGTTATCAAAAAAGGATCCTACACCAAGTAACGGAGCTGAAGACAGCAAATCTCATACTCAAAAAGTTTCAGTTTGTAATAATACAGGCTACAATGGACTTGGCCACCAGGGCCCAAGCTCTGACAATTTAGCTCTGACAATTTAGTAGCTCATCGTATAGCAACCCGCTGTCTCCGATTATGTGCAGTGTACTCAAAGGGGTTTTCCAATTTCACAAAAAAGTAACACCATCAACCTTACTGCATGATAAGTTCTCAGTTCAGTATGACTCTTCCAGTTTAATTGTGAACTGTTACCTGTACCTTGTCTTTACATCTATGTGAAAGACTCATGAAGAGTGTCTATAGCAGGGATCAGCAACCTCTGGCACTCCAGATGTTCTAAAACTTAAACTCCCAGAAAGCTCTATTCACTTCTATGGCAGTTGTGACAACAGTTGAGCATGTTTGCATGCTGGGAGTTGTAGCTTCACAGGAGCTGGAGTGCCGAAGGTTGATGATCCCTGGTCTTTAAGCTTGAAATACTGCAATAATTTTCTGGGTTTTTAAAAGCAACCCTTTTTGGCAATACCCTCCATCTGGGGCCTATGCAGCATTTGTCAGTGTGAAATTTAAGCTTGAAAGACTGTAATAATTTTCTGGGTTTAAAAAAGCACCCCTTTTTGGCAATACCCTCCATCTGGGGCCTATGCAGCATTTGTCAGTGTGAAATTGAAACACTGCAATAATTTTCTGGGTTTTGAAAAACACCCTTTTTGGGCAAAATACAAAATTTTACAGCCCTTGCTGCATCTGTCAGTGTGATATACAAGCGTTAGATACTGCTGTCATATTCTGTTATTAAAAAAACACCCATTTTGGGCAAAATCCTAATTTTGCGGCGTTTGCTGCATCTGTCATTGTTAAATACAAGCTTAAAAAACTGCAATAATTTTCTGGGTTTAAAAAAAGCACCCTTTTTTGACAATACCCTCAATCTAGGGCCTATGCAGCATTTGTCAGTGTGAAATTTAAGCTTGAAATACTGCAATAATTTTCTGGGTTTTAAGAAACACCCTTTTTGGGCAAAATACTAAATTTGCAGCCTTTGCTGCATCTGTCAGTGTGAAATACATGCGTTAGATACTGTTTTTATATTCTGTTATAAAAAAAAACACCCATTTTAGGGAAAAATACTGAATTTGCAGCCTTTGCTGCATCTGTCAGTGTGAAATACACGTGTTAGATACTGCTGTTATATTCTGTTATAAAAAAAACACCCATTTTGGGCAAGATTCAAAAATTGCGGAGAATGAGGAGAGCGTCGAATAAGGGACGTGGCCCCGGTCGTGGTGCTGCTGGTGGAGCTCCTGTTGCAGGGAGAGGACGTGGTCGATCTGTGCCAGCTACACGCACAAGTGAAACACCTTCCTCAGGTGCGAGTAGGCGACAGAGCCTTCAGCGTTATTTGGTCGGGCCTAATGCGGCTCTACGAATGGTGAGGCCACAACAAGTACAGGTGATGGTAGATTGGGTTGCTGACAGTGCCTCCAGTTCCTTCACATTGTCTCCCACCCAGTCTACTGCTGAAAGATCAGAGTTGGCACCTGCAGCCGATGTCCATCAGTCTTTTACCTCACCCCCTTGCAAATCAGCCAAGCAGTCTGAGCGCCAAGTCATGCAGCAGTCTCTTCTGCTTTTTGATGACTCTGCTAGCAGGGTTTCCCAGGGCCAGCCACATAGCCCTGCCCCAGAAGTGGAAGAGATTGAGTGCACCGATGCCCAACCACTTCTGTTTCAGGATGAGTACATGGGAGGACCACCGCAGCACATCTCAGATGATAACGAAACACAGGTGCCAACTGCTGTGGCTTTCTGCAGTGTGCAGACCGACAAGGAGGGCAGGGGTGAAGAATGGGTGTAAGATGATGTGGAGGACGATGAGGTCCTCAAACCCACATGGAATCAAGGTCATGCGAGTGACCTGTGTAGTTCAGAGGAAGAGGCGGTGGTTGCACAGAGCCACCAGCACAGCTAAAGAGGGAGCAGGGTGCAAAAGCGGAGCGGCCGTCCCCTAAACAGTACGCCTGCTACTGCCCACCGCACCAAGGGAGGAAGTACCCCCCTACCCACCCACGATCCCTGGCCCTGAATGCCAGCATTTCAAAATTACTGGCCTTTGAAATGCTGTCATTCCGTCTGGTGGAGACAGAGAGTTTTAAAAGCATTGTGGCGGTGGCTGTCCCACAGTACGTCGTGCCCAGCCGCCACTACTTTTCCAGGCGAGCCATCCTTTCCCTGGACAACCAAGTGGGGGACAAAATCGGGTGTGCACTGCGCAACGCCATCTGTGGCAAGGTCCACCTAACTACGGATACGTGGACCAGTAAGCACGGTCAGGGACGTTATATCTCCCTAACAGCACACTAGGTAAATGCAGTGGCGGCTGGGCCTGAGGCGGATAGCAGTTTGGCGCATGTCCTTCCATCACCGAGGATTGCAGGGCGCTTCTCTTTGCATCCTGTTGCTTCCTATACTGCTTCCTCATCCTCTACCAGCTCCTCATCCGGTCAGTGTAACACCTTCACCACCAACTTCAGCACAGCCAGGGGTAAACAACAGCAGGCAGTTTTAAAACGTATCTGTTTGGGGGACAAACCCCACACCACGCAGGAGCTGTGGATGGGCATGGAACAACAGACCGATGAGTGGTTGGTGCCAGTGAGCCTCAAGCCCGACCTGCTGGTGTGCGATAATAGGCAAAATCTCGTAGCAGCTTTGGGACTAGCCGGTTTGACGCACATCCCTTGCCTGGCGCATGTGCTGAATTTGGTGGTGTAGAGGCTCCTTAAAAATTACCCTGATAAGTCAGAGCTGCTGCAGAAAGTGTGTGCCGTCTGTGCGCGCTTTCGGCGTTTTCACCCTGCTGCTGCTCGCCTGTCAGCGCTGCAGAGTACCTTCAGCCTTCCCGCTTACCGCCTCATATGCGACGTTCCCACAAGGTGGAACTCCACCTTGCACATGCTGGCCAGACTGTGCGAGCAGCAGTAGGCGATAGTGTAGTTTCAGCTGCAGCACGCACAGATGAGTCGCTCTGCGGAACAGCACCACTTCACCACCAATGACTGGGCCTCCATGCGAGACCTGCTGTGTTCCTTGTTGCGCTGTTTCAAGTACTACACCAACATGGCCAGTGCCAATAACACCGTTCTCAGCGTTACTATACCACTTCTATGCCTCCTTGAAAAAACGTTTCTGGCGATGATGGAAGAGGATGTGGCACAGGAGGAGGAAGAGGATTAATTTCATAGGGTTTCCGGCCAGTCATTCAGAAGTGGCTCCGAGGGTGGGTTCCTGCACCCACAAACGCCAGGTAGACAATTGTCCAGCCAGGGCACAGTTCTGGAGGAGATGAAGGAGGAGGAACTGTGTTCACAGCAGGTTGGCTCCCAAACCAGCTCATGGCCATTACTGGTGCGTGGCTGGGGGGATACAGAGGACACAGACGATACACCTCCCACAGAGGACAGCTTTTCGTTGCCTCTGGGCAGCCTGGCACACATGAGCGATTACAACGACCGCCGAGTTGCCCACATTCTAACTTGTGCTGATTACTGGGTGGCTACGCTGCTGGATCCCCATTACAAGGACAACGTACCGTCCTTAATTCCCTCACTGGAGCGTGATCGTAAGATGCGCAAGTAAAAGCGCACGCTGGTAGACGCGCTGCTGGTGGCATTCCCACCTGATAGCGGGGGCACAGTAAAAGCACAAGGCGAAGGCAGAGGAAGAGGTCGCCAACGCAGCTGGGGCACCACCAGCACCTCAGAAGGCAGGGTTAGCATGGCCGAAATGTGAAAAATCTTTGTCAGCACGCCACAACAACCAGCACCACCAGCTGATATGGAACGTCTTAGCAGGAGGCAGCATTTCAGCAACATGGTGGAGCAGTATGTGTGCACACGGCTTCATGTACTGAATGATGGCTCTGCCCCCTTCAACTTCTGGGTCTCCAAATTGGGCACATGGTCTGAGCTTGCCCTTTACACCTTGGAGGTGCTGGCCTGCAGCCAGTGTATTATCTGAACGTGCGTTTAGCACGGCAAGGGGCATTATCACAGACAAGCGCAGCCGCCTGTCCACAGCCAATGTGGACAAGCTCACGTTCATTAACATGAACCAGGCATGGATCCCACAGGACTTGTCCGTACCTTGTGCAGAATAGACATGTTTACCGGCCTTACCCAGCCATTGTTATACTACAGCACAATTGCTCATTGTTGTATTTTTGATATTTCCCACTCTTTTGGGGTGTGCCCTAATTAAAAAATAAATAAATAAATAATTAAAACCAAAAACCTGTGTTGGCTACCTCGTCCTCCTCCACCGCCGCTTCCACCTACACCGCTACGTCCACCACCTCCTCAACCTCCTACTCCATATGGACCTCCACCTCATACATCAAGATTATTATTTTTTATTTGTATGTATTTTATTTTATCTCATTTCACTAATTTGTCTATTACATTTTTTCGGGTGAAGTTCACCAATTTTTGGCTGTGATATACCCCTGCTCTACCTAGTAGACAGGTAAACAAATTTCACAAATTTTTCTGTTACATTCTTGGGTGATATTTTACCATTTTTGCCGTGAATAAACCCCTGCTCTGCATAGGTGACAGGGACTTAAATTTCTAAAATTTGTCTTTAATTGTCCCTTTCATTTGATCCTTCTGCTTTAATAACTTGTCCCACATTTCCGCTCGATCACATTGCAGCCATTGACCTCCCTTGGATGTGGTCTCCCTTTCTCACGCTCCCTCTCCGGCTTGGAACCCTGATTCGCCGCTAACCATGATCAACATGGTAGGCGCAGAAAAGAACATCGAAAGTTGATAGAGAAGATATCCAATTGGATCGTGGACGTCACGGGGGACGTGCGATCAGGCAGAAGTTATCTAGAGTTAACAAAGCTATCTAGAGTTTCCAAATCCGCTTTGATAACTTCTCCCACATTTCCGCTCGATCACATTTAATTTCATACATTGACCTCCCTTGGATGTGGTATCCCTTTCTCTCGCTCCCTCTCCGGCGTGGAACCCTGATTCGCCGCTAACCGTGATCAACATGGTAGGTGCAGAAAAGAACATCGAAAGTTGATAGAGCAGATATCCAATTGGATCGTGGACATCACTGGGACGTGCGACATGGTGGAGCAGTATGTGTGCACACGCCTACACGAGCTGACTGATGGGTCTGCCCCCTTCAACTTCTGGGTGTATAAATTGGGCACATGGCCTGAGCTTGCCCTTTACGCCTTGGAGGTGCTGGCCTGCCCTGCAGTCAGTGTATTGTCTGAATGTTTGTTTAGCACGGCTGGAGGGGGTTATCACAGGTTATATTTCCCAATGTTTTGGGGAGTACCCTAATTTAAACAAAAAAATAAAAAATAAAAAATAAAACCAAAACGCAGTGTAGGCTACCTCCTCATCATCCACCGCCTCCTCATCCTCCTACTCCATTTTAAGTCATTTCCCTATCCATATTTGTTTGCAGAGCACTTGCCATGCTCTTAACCACATTTTGCTGCCATTTGCAGCCCTCTAGCCCTTTCCATGACTTTTTTAGAGCCATTTAAGTGCTGCAAAGTTCGGGTCCCAATTGACTTCAATAGGGTTCGGGGTCAAGTTCGGGTCCCGATCTTGAACTTTTTTGTGAAGTTCGGCTAAACCCGTCGAACCCGAACATCCAGGTGTCCACTCAACTCTACTTGCCATTCTTCAAACGTAGATGTCATCTGGACATGGAACCAACACAGTGGAAAATGTGACTGCAATGGAGTACAGTAAAACGGGGCATTGGCAAGTGACTGATAATGTGCTGTCTGAGATAATAAAAAATTTTGAACAAGAAAAAAAATAAAAAAAATAAAAAGTTGTGTTATACTTACCCATTTTTCTAACTCCCTTCTCTGCAATGCTGGTCCGGTATTCTCGCTGCTGCTTGTTTACAAACAGCAGCGGAAATGCGCCGGTATACCGTACCTAACCGCTGCAACCAATCACTGTCCTCATTGGTCTACTGCTGCTAATGGTTTATTATTACATTTTTCTTTATTAAAAATATATGCTGTACATTTCCCTGTATAGAGAAGGATGATGCTAGCACACCACTGTAGAAATGCTCATCTATGCCTCTGTATTTCCCAGGCAGATTTACTTGAAGTGCAAATAGAAAGTGATGGATTCCAGATTGGATAATCATATCACATTATTAGGGCCAAGTGAAATTTGTTGTGAAGAAATGCAGATGGCCCTAATAACATGATACACTTTTTACACTATTTTGTGTAATTTATGGCGAGCAGATTCAATTTCCCCTTTATTTGATTGTTACATTGTATTTTAGTATAGGCAGTAGAAGGTTTGAGTTTTATTTAATGAGTTTTATTCCTGCAATCCTTCAGCTATAGTGTTTACTGGAAACCCTACAGTTTCATGAATATAGTAATTGCTACATCAAAAGCTTCATAATCGTTCCTATTGTTCTAGAAAAAATCATTATAAATGGGCCAGTTATCAAGGGTCCGCAAATGTCATTTATCAAATAATAAAATGCAAATTTACACTATAGACAATTTGCAAATATAAAAGGGTAAAATTATAGCTCTGATTAAAGGGAATCTGGCAGCAGGATTAACCCTAATAAACTAGCCATAATACCTAGTAGGGCTGACCTGCTGATTAAAACCATAGCCTTTTTTTCTGCCATTTAGTAGAAATAAGTGTTTTTTAAAATATGCAAATTAGAGGTTAAGCGCACTAAGGACCATTCAGTGCTCCTTAGCTGCTGTGCTTCTGTGGACACTCCCCCTCCACCTAGACACCTGACCCTGTCAATCAAGTTTAGGGGGAGTGTCCAATGATGCAAAATGGAGAGGCTAAGTGTCTAGGACCAGCCTGGTGCACTTAAAATGGTTCTCCAGGAATTATTTAAAATGGCCGCCAACAACTTGTCCTAGAATGTCAGCAGGACTGGTTGCCTCCACTTGCAGTTTTGCCTAGGGGGGTGAGTTAGCAGGGCCTCACTACACACTATGCTTATAATATGATAGGCAGGATCTCATCATTACCATCTATTGTAGAACAGTGCAGTGAGGCCATGTCCCCTCACCCCTCCTTGGCAGCTCTACAAGTGCTGGTAACCAATCCTGCTCACATTCCAGGGCAGGTTGAGGGTGGCCATTTTAAATAATTGCCAGAGAACCCCGTTTTAAGCTATAAACTGCATATTTTTGAAAACACATTTCTCCCAAATGCATCAACAGATTGGGGGAAGAAAAATATCTTTTAATTAGCATGGTCAGCCCTACCAGGCATTATGGCTGGCTGATCCTGCGGACAGATGCCCATCATCTACCCACATGAAACATGAAAAATGTACTGCTGAGTTCAAGAGGGATTCATTTATGAATTGTTATACATCACTCAGTTTGTTGCACGCCATTGTGCGCCAAAATGTACACTCCACTTTTCCGACAGATTGAGAAAAGGGGGAGTGACATGGGTGGGGAAGAGGGTGGGCCGACAGGCACGTCTTATTCATCATTTGCTGTGCTAGTTTTACGCCAGGAAGGGAGCTGGTGTAGATTTAAGTCTGTTGCATGTCCTGCTGGAGGAAGCCCCAAAGTTATGTAGAGGCCTGCACCTCCACATAACTTTGGGGCTTCCTCCAGCAGCACAGACAGACTTAAAGGGTGTTATCCGAGTCTAAAAAATGTCCCCCATATGCCCGGGCACCTCACACTGAATATACTTACCTGGATCCCCGCTCCCTACACAGCTCCTGGTCCGCCCGCACCGTCACTGCAGCTTCTCCCTGTGCGCGGATGAAGACATCCGGTGTCAGGAGGGGAGCAGCTAATAGCAGGCGGTGATGAGGATGAGTCTCCCTAGCGTCATACGCGATGCTAGGGAGGCTTGTCCCCGTCATCGCCTGCCATTGGCTCCCCCGCTTCCCCCCCCCCCCCCCCCCCCGGCATCGGATGTTTTCATCCGTGCACGGGAAGAGGCAGCAGCGGCAGTGCGGGGACCAGGACCGGCGCAGGGATCGGGGAGCCAGGTAAGTATATTCAGTATGAGGGGCCGAGCATATGGGGGACATTTTATAGTCTCGAATAACCTCTTTAAGAACGGTGTGGAAAACACCGGTCTTAATAAATGAGCCTCTACATCTCATTAAAGATGATTGGTAAAAAGAAATAAAGAAGCTAGAAATAATGAAGTAAAGTAGTGGGTAACACTAAAGTTTGTTATATGCAATGAAAACTGAAGGGTCAGCTGAACTGTTGAAAATGAAATCTGATTATGCAAAATGTTGATATATAAAAATCTGGATTTATGGGAATATCTAAATCCAAATACATTTTATATGTTGAATTCTGGAAGGACACTAATTAGAATAATAAGTAAAGTAAAATAACTATATTTCTAACACAATAAAAAAAAAAAAAAACATTGCTGGGACTTCAGTGGAATTGGCTGACGATCTATGAAAAATGAGGGCAGTGCAACTGTCCACTGACATCTGCTGATTCAACATCATTGCTTCACCAGGAGATAATTGAGTCTTCAAGGGTCTAGTTGTGGATTTTCCCTCTCTTTCTATAAGCCTGCATATTTATGGAGTATTTTTGTTGAAAATACTAGGCACTACCATCAGACTGGTACGTGTGAAGGTGCACTAAAAGTCTGACAGACACCGGTCCATCCTCAAACTTAAAAGGATTCTGTTCGTTCAGAAGTGCCTCCAGTTATCAGAAAAAATCAATAAAGGGACACTTACTAAAGTGTTTACTACACTATTGTGGTATAAAAAAAGTTGAAAAATATGGCACACACCATATTTGCTTAAAAATTTGCTATTTTTTGAGCTTCTTGACACTTTTCTAAAGCCCCTAGCTAGCCTAAACTTCAGTTTCTGGTGCACAGAGTGCCAGAGATGCGATGTCACATAGGGAAGGGAACAGTGCAGCCCTGTACTCCACCCCTACCACTGTCCATGTCAGTCCACAATTTGGTGATTGTCCCTGACTGACTAAGTGTAGGGGCCAGGGGCGTTGCTAGGTTAAAACATTTGGGACCTGGGCCTCTCATGTTTTGTCCCAGGCCCCGAATATCCTGCCTGCCAGATAGATACAACTGTATTTCCGTCCTCAGGACGGCAATACAATTGAATCTAATGCCCTGCAAGAGCTGAAGGACCTGTGGTGACATCACAGGTCATGTGATCAGTTCTAAATGCAGTAGCTCAAAAGGACCTGTGATGATGTCACCATCATGTGACCAGTGCAGGAGAGGATGGCTCAGCAGTGAAGATAAGTCCTGGGAAGGAGCTATGGTGAGGTCTGCTACGTGAGGAGAGGTAAGTGAAAGGAGAGGCAGAGCAATGCTGGGAGTTGTGGTTATTTAACTGGGACTGTTAAGGTTAGGGCTGAAGGGAGGGAGGTTATTTACATGGGCCTGAAAATTGAGGGGGTGATGTTATTTACATGGGAATGCATGTTGGAGGTTGCTAGGGCAGGGTTATGGTATTTACATGGGACTATATGTTGAAGGTGGCTGTGGAAGGGAGTGATATTATTTACACAGGACTGAATGTTGAGGGGTCATTTTATTTACATGGTGCTGTATGTTGAAGGCGGCTGGGGGGGTGATGTTCTTTACATGGGACTGTATGTTGAAGGCGGCTCGGAAGGGGGTGATGCTATTTATGTGGGACTGTATATTGGAGGGGGCAGGAGAGATGGTGTGATGCTATTTACATGGAACTGTATTTTGGAGGGGGCTGTAGGTAGAGAGGGATGTTATTTACATGGGACTGTATATGGGAGGGGGCTGGAGAGGTGGGATATTTTTTACATGGGACTGTATGGTGGAGGGGCTGAGGAATTATAATTTCTGAGGACACTAAACAAAGGAATATAACTACAGGGGGCACTGCAGGGGGCATTATAAATACTGGGGCGCTTCAGGGTGAGCATTATAACAGTAGAGGGCAGTATAAATACTGGGGGCACTTTAGGGGAATTATAACAATAGGGGGCGATATAAATACTGGGGCACGTCAGGGTGAGCATTATAACAGTAGGGGGCAATATGAATACTGGGGGCACTGTAGGGGCATTGCAACAGTAGGGGGCTATATAAATACTGGGGCACTTCAGGGTGAGCACTATAACAGTAGGGGGTGATATAAATATGGGGGCACTGTGGGGGCATTTTAAATCCAGGGGACATTATGCGTTCTTATTACTACTGGGGGCTCTATAGGAGGGACTTATAGATCTGCATTATTTCTACTAAGAGCACTGTGGGGGCCGTATTACTACTGAGAATTCTGTTGATAGCTTTATTACCACTGGGGGAACAATAGGGGGCCTTATTTCTACTGGGGGGCTCTGTAAGAGCATTATTAATACTGGAGGGCTCTTCTACTAATGGAGGCACTCTTGTGGAGCACTATCACTGTTGGGGGCACTGTAGGGAGCAGTATTACTAATGAGGGCATTCTAGAAGGGAGTTACTATTGGTGGGACTATGAGGAGCACTATTACTATGAGGAAGATTATCTGTATGGCACTCATTTTTATTCAGAATGGTATTTGGGGGTACAGAAAAGTGAGGAACCTCAGATGTCCGTGTGTCACACTCTACAGAGATGAGGCGGCTGAGAGAAGTTGTCCGGACTGAGCGGAGAAGATGATGACAGAGAAGATCTACATAAGAGGAGACGTCACCTGGGAGGCACTGGATGTGAGAGGTATAGCTGTATAGCAAGTACAGTAAAATGTCTTCAGTGCTAGTGTTTGCGGTGGTGGTGGGGTTGGGGTCGGATGATCGACTTAGAGAATTGGTCAATATGCATTGGGGCTTGGGTCCCGGATCTTTTGAGACCCTAGCAACGCCCCTGCCTGAGGCATTAACTATTGTTCATACCACTCTCTGACGTTGTTAGGGGCAGGGTGATAATAAAACCAGCACCACCTTGGCCCATATAAACTTTCTCTTTCAGCATGATTGAGTATATGGAATGAGAAATAAGATGTAGACATTTAAAAGGGGTTGTCCGAGTTTAAAATAAAGGGTGAAGACAGGGAAGGTGTTAAAATAAAAGCATGTATTCTTACCCATTCAACTCCCTTCTGCTGGGCTTTGTGTGCAGGGATGCAGCATTGATGTGCTCATCTACCGCACATGACCACTGCAGCCAATCACTGGCCTCAGCGTTCTCATGCTGTATACCTCTGAGGCCAATAATTGGCAGTCACATGTGATATATAGGTATCTACGGCATTGCTGCAGCCAAGAAGATGATGTCATGGCTCCAGCGGTGAGTAAGAACTGAGTGAATATGTATTTTTTTGTTATTTAACGGGGGCAACCATTTTACCGAGCTGCTGTTAACAGCATTTAGAGATATTCTTTAGAGCAGTCACATGGACTACAGGAACCTATAGGCTGGAAATGTTCATTTAGTTCTGTAGAGTGGTGCTCTACGCATGCTCTGTGACCTGTGCAGAGGACACTGTGCAGGACGGGGGAGGAGCTGAGCTGTCATATTTCCTATTGTGAATGGTGTGTCCTGTACTATCTATATATAGGTGTAATCCCATCCTGTGATGGCTGAAAAGCCATCTCTACAGAACAGGAAGCGTCAGCTTATTTATTATACTTTCAGCAGCCAATGTGAAAACTGCAAGATGTATTTTTATGTAGATGGTGATACTGACAATTAGTAAAAACATCACCAAAAATGAATAAATATAAAAATAATACAAATAGGTATTTTTCTGAAGACATTTTTCCTTTAAAGGGGTATTCTGGCTGTAGCTAGTTATCACCTACAGCAGGGCTGGCCAACCTGAGGCTCTCCAGATGTTGTAAAACTACAGTTCCCACCATGCCCTGCTGGAGGCTGTCTGGGCATGCTGGGAGTTGTAGTTTTGCAACAGCTGGAGAATCGCAGGTTGGCAATCCCTGACCTACAGTATCCACAGGAGGGGGTCGACCAATAGGAACCTCAGAAATCATGAGAACAGGGCGGTAGGTCATGTATGTCCACTGCTGCTACGCCACTCCTTTTATTTATGCTGGAGTTCTGGAGACAGCCGAGTGGAGCGTTTGGCTATTTTCAGAACTCCCATAAAGATAAATGGAATGGCAGTGTGTATATTCGACCTGCCTCTCTGTTCATTTCAGGGTGCTCTGTGGGGTATGGGGTCCCTGTTCTTGTGATCTGTGGTGGTCTCATTCATATAAAAGTTGGATAGAGGATGACTTGCTATTGTTGGAATACTTCCTTAACAAGTTACTGTATATGATGAACTAGCAAACAAAGTTAAACCCCCCTTCCTATATTCAGAGACAGGTAGATAGCCGTACTTGTATAAATATAGAGAAGTTTTTCTGTGCCACTAATTACTAATTCCTATGGGCCACCTGTGAGGTACGTATACCACAGCTTTAATATATTCAGAAAAATACCACCAAAGGTAGAGAATTTATTTAAAGGGTTACCCATGACCTGTAGTGGAGGATTATTATTAGAGATGAGCTAATTTTTTTCAAAAATTTGATCCGAATAAATTCCCGGCGAATTACGTTAAAAAACTGCTATTTCCTGGCTGCAGAGAGCCTTTATAGTGGTGTAGAACACTGTGCCTTGCAGTTGCACACATATGGAGTCTGCTTTGGTAGTGAAATAATACTGTGAGTTCGTATGACATGCAGATGACAGGCGTCACTCTTCGAATCACTGCACACTTCACTTATTTGGACAGTTACGGGGCCAAAACTGACCAAATAACTCAAGTATGAACTCAGCCTTACAGGTCGATGTTAGCGCCAAGAAGAAGCGCACTCCTTTTACAACGTGGACAGCTGATTCCACATAGATGTCTACAGAACCTGTTCTGTTTAACGCTTATACAAGTAGAGCCCCCCAACAGAGTAGAGAGCGTGTCAGCAGTAAGGGTACTTTCACACTTGCGGCAGAGGATTCCGTCAGGCAGTTCCGTCACCGGAACTGACTACTGGATCCTGTAATCCGGACGCAAACGGATGCATTTGTGAGACGGATCCGGATGCGGATCCGTCTGACAAATGCATTGCAATACCGCATCTGTCTTTCCGGTTGTCATCCGGAAAAATGGATCCAGTATTTATTTTTTTCTCATTTTTAAAGGTATGTGCATGCGCAGATAGGGATCCGGTTTTCGAGAACACTTAGTACCGGATCCGGCATTAATACATTTCAATGGAAATTAATGCTGGATCCAGCATTCCGGCAAGTGTTCAGGATTTTTGGCCAGAGAGAAAACTGCAGCATGCTGCAGTATTTTCTGTGGCCAAAAAACGTAAGAGGGACTAACACTGCTGTCTTTCTCAGATCTGCAAAATACTGCATACAAGGGCTGCTGGGGAGGTTCTTATATAGTAAGGGGTAGGCAACTTTCCTATTGGTTGCTAGGGATGTTGCTAAGCTCAGACAAAGACATTGCAGCCTTCTCATTGGCCCACAAGCAAGAAGGGAGGTTACTAATGGGAAAAAAAAATAGAATATTGGAAATTACAAATATATATCACTATATTCTAAATATTTGAGAATTCTCGAAGTGCTAATATTCGCGATTAATATTTGCTATTCGAATATCTGCGCCCAACACTATTTATGATGTCTTGCAGATGGGTGGAAGACTTCAGGAACCGCTTGACAACCAGATTGAACAGATGTGCCATGCAGGGCTCATGGCTCAGCCCTCCTTAACGCAGCACCGACACAATGTTCTTCCCTTTGTCGGTCACCATGGTTCCGATTTTGAGTTTTCGCAGAGAAAGCCAGGATTCAAATTCTTGATGAAGGACAAGTAGCAATTCCTCCCCTGTGTGACTCCGTTCGCCCAGGCAAACGAGGTGTAGAACAGCGTGACACCACCGTGCCCTGCATATGTGGTGTGCTGGAGGGGCACTGTGAATTGTCCCTGCAGTGCAGGGGATGAAGAGGCGGACATTGTCGCTGGACCAATGGCATGGCAATGTGGAGGCGGAAGCGGCATCACCTGGCCAAGTTGCTGGTGTGGCTGTGCAGGTGAGCTGGTGGAACCTTGACTGCCTGAAACCGGGTGCGTGCCACTGGGTGATGCAGAGGTTGCTGCAGCAGGCTGGACCACCACATAGGAGCCACGGTTCACCCAGGCCACTGTATGGCGACACTGCATATGTTGACGCAGGGCCGTAGTGCCAACTTTGGCACCCTAGCCACGCTTCACCTTCTGCCCACAGATTCTACATATGGCCACGTTCACCTCTGCATCTGCGTTCTGGTGGATTAAGAAAAAAATGCCACACCGCCGAATAGGTGATTTTACCACCAACACTCCACTCTGACTGATTGCTAACGACGCTGCCTCCATGAACCCCTGCACTGCTACTTCCCGGGCAGGTAGGCTCCTGCAAAGCGGGTGGTCTTCCCTGGGCATGTTTGGCTCCCGACCTACCACTGCTGCACCCTGCTGACTTCCGGCCATGCTAGCGACTTGCTGGCTCACGGGTAAGCTGCTACCCTTTTCTTCCCGATGATGAAGCCCCTTCGTCACCCAGCTTCCAAGTGCAATCATTATCGAGTACTGTCTGCACGTCACTGATATCCTCCTCAACCGTCTCTGGGTCAGGAGTCTGACCGCACGCAACACCAGCTCCCACACGACTCTCCTCACCACTACTTGCCCGCCTAGCGGAGGGAGCGGCGGATGTCTCCTCCAGATCTTGGCTGGGCAGTAGCTGCTGACTGTCCTCTAGTACCTCATCCTCGCTGTATAGTGGAGCTGAGCCCACAGCATACAATACTTCTGTGGCTCTGGGAACAGAAAAGGCAGGTTAAAGACAGGTGAGGGCACAGGGCATGCTAAGGGTTGTGTCTCACGAACCCACTGACTCTTGGCTGGGGGTGTCTGATGTCTCTTGCAACGAAGTCGAAGATTGAGTCAATCATTCAAGAACTGCTGGGTTGCTGTTCAAGACATGACCGGGAGCTCAGGCCTCTGGAAGTGACCCCTGCTGCCACGGCCCCTTACTCTGCTGTGACCTGTGCCTGAGCCAGAAACATTTAGGCCCCTGCCTTCCCCCTGTGCAGGGCCTGGCACTTCTCTGTCTGACATACTGTTAGATCCAATAAATAAATAAAAAGGAAATTAAAACACCCTACAAAAGCCTTTACTACAGATAACTGCACCGCTGATCGGCAAATATATTTTTTCTTTTTCCGCTAAAACACCCCACAAAAGCCTTTATAACAGATTACTGCACCGCAGAGGATCAAATATATTTTTTCTTTTTGCGCTAATGCACGTCACAAAAGGCTTAACAACAAATGTAACTGCACCGCTGAGTGGCAAATGTATTTTTTCTTTTTGCGCTAATACACTTCACAAAAGACTTAACAAGAAATAACTGCACCACTGAGCGGCTAATGTATTTTTTATTTTTGCGCTAACATACGTCACAAAAGCCGTTAAAAGAAATAACTGCACCACTGAGCTGCAAATTTATTTTTTATTTTTACGCTAATACATGTCACAAAAGGCTTAACAAGAACTGCACCACTGAGTGGCAAATGTTTTCTTTTTTCTTTTTGCGCTTTTACAGGTGAAACTTGAAATATTTGAATATCGTACAAAAGTTCATTTATTTCAGTAATGCAACTTAAAAGGAGTTGCATTAATGCAACTTAAAATTAGAATATTGTGAAAAGGTTCAATATTCTAGGCTCAAAGTGTCACACTCAAGTGAGCTAATTAATCCGTAACCCCTGAGCAAAGGGTACCTGAGATTGTGACTTCGGGATTTTCATAAACTGTAAGCCATAATCATCCAGATTATAACAAATAAAGGCTTGAAATATCTCACTTTGCATGTAATGAGTCTATCTCATATATTAGTTTCACCTTTTAAGTGTATCACTGAAATAAGTGAACTTTGCATGATATTCAAATTTGAGTTTCACCTGTACACGTCACAAAAGGCTTAACAATAAATAACTACATCGCTGAGTGGCAAATGTATTTTTATTTTTGCGCTAACATACGTCACAAAAGGCTTTAAAAGAAATAACTGTACCGCTGAGCGGCAAATATATTTTTTATTTTTACGCTAATTCACGTCACAAAAGGCTTAACAAGAAATAACTGCACCGCTGAGCAGCAAATATATTTTTTCTTTTTATGCTAATACACGTCACAAAAGACTTAACAAGAAATAACTGCACAGCTGAGCGGCAAATGTATTTTTTCTTTTCGCGCTAACACATGTCACGAAAGACTTTAAAAGAAAAAACTGCACCGCTGAGCGGCAAATGTATTTTTTCTTTTTGCGCTAACACATGTCACGAAAGGCTTTAAAAGAAAAAACTGCACTGCTGAGCGGCAAATATATTTTTTCTTTTTACGCTAATACACATCACAAAAGGCTTAACAAAAAAAGACTGCGCCGCTGAGCTGCAAATGTATTTTTTCCTTTTATGCTAAAACACGTCACAAAAGCCTTTACAACAGATTACTGCATTGCAGAGCGGCAAATATATTTTTTCTTTTTGTGCTAATACACGTCACAAAAGGCTTAACAAGAACTGCACCACTGAGTGGCAAATGTTTTCTTTTTTCTTTTTGCGCTTTTACAGGTGAAACTTGAAAAATTTGAATATCGTACAAAAGTTCATTTATTTCAGTAATGCAACTTAAAAGGAGTTGCATTAATGCAACTTAAAATTAGAATATTGTGAAAAGGTTCAATATTCTAGGCTCAAAGTGTCACACTCAAGTGAGCTAATTAATCCGTAACCCCTGAGCAAAGGGTACCTGAGATTGTGACTTCGGGATTTTCATAAACTGTAAGCCATAATCATCCAGATTATAACAAATAAAGGCTTGAAATATCTCACTTTGCATGTAATGAGTCTATCTCATATATTAGTTTCACCTTTTAAGTGCATCACTGAAATAAGTGAACTTTGCATGATATTCAAATTTGAGTTTCACCTGTACACGTCACAAAAGGCTTAACAATAAATAACTACATCGCTGAGTGGCAAATGTATTTTTATTTTTGCGCTAACATACGTCACAAAAGGCTTTAAAAGAAATAACTGTACCGCTGAGCGGCAAATATATTTTTTATTTTTACGCTAATTCATGTCACAAAAGGCTTAACAAGAAATAACTGCACCGCTGAGCAGCAAATATATGTTTTCTTTTTATGCTAATACACGTCACAAAAGACTTAACAAGAAATAACTGCACAGCTGAGCGGCAAATGTATTTTTTCTTTTCGCGCTAACACATGTCACGAAAGGCTTTAAAAGAAAAAACTGCACTGCTGAGCGGAAAATATATTTTTTCTTTTTACGCTAATACACATCACAAAAGGCTTAACAAAAAAAGATTGCGCCGCTGAGCTGCAAATGTATTTTTTCCTTTTATGCTAAAACACGTCACAAAAGCCTTTACAACAGATTACTGCATTGCAGAGCGGCAAATATATTTTTTCTTTTTGTGCTAATACACGTCACAAAAGGCTTAACAAAAAATAACTGCACCTCTGAGCTGCAAATATATTTTTTCTTTTTACTATAATGCACATCACATTGTGAAAAGGTTCAATATTCTAGGCTCAAAGTGTCACACTCGAGTGAGCTAATTAATCTGTAACCCCTGAGCAAAGGGTACCTGAGATTGTGAATTCGGGATTTTCATAAGCTATAAACCATAATCATCCAAATTATAACAAATAAAGGCTTGAAATATCTCACTTTGCATGTAATGAGTCTATCTCATATATTAGTTTCACCTTTTAAGTGTATCACTGAAATAAGTGAACTTTGCATGATATTCAAATTTTTTGAGTTTCACCTGTACACGTCACAAAAGGCTTAACAATAAATAACTACATCGCTGAGTGGCAAATGTATTTTTATTTTTGCGCTAACATACGTCACAAAAGGCTTTAAAAGAAATAACTGTACCGCTGAGCGGCAAATATATTTTTTATTTTTACGCTAATACACGTCACAAAAGACTTAACAAGAAATAACTGCACAGCTGAGCGGCAAATGTATTTTTTCTTTTTGCGCTAACACATGTCACGAAAGGCTTTAAAAGAAAAAACTGCACTGCTGAGCGGCAAATATATTTTTTCTTTTTACGCTAATACACATCACAAAAGGCTTAACAAAAAAAGACTGCGCCGCTGAGCTGCAAATGTATTTTTTCCTTTTATGCTAAAACACGTCACAAAAGCCTTTACAACAGATTACTGCATTGCAGAGCGGCAAATATATTTTTTCTTTTTGTGCTAATACACGTCACAAAAGGCTTAACAAAAAATAACTGCACCTCTTAGCGGCAAATGTATTTTTTCTTTTTGCGCTAATACACGTCACAAAAGGCTTAACAAGAAATAACTGCACCGCTTAGCGGCAAATGTATTTTTTCTTTTTGCGCTAACACATGTCACAAAAGGCTTTAAAAGAAATAACTGCACCGCTGATCGGCAAATATATTTTTTCTTTTTACTCTAATACACGTCACAAAGGGCTTTACAAGAAATAACTGCACCGCTGAGTGGCAAATGTATTTTTTATTTTTACGCTAATACATGTCACAAAAGGCTTTCAAAGAAATAATTGCACCGCTGAGCGTAAAATATATTTTTTCCTTTTCCGCTAAAACACCCCACAAAAGCCTTTACAACAGATTACTGCACCGCAGAGCGGCAAATATAATTTTTCTTTTTGCGCTAATATAAAAATAACTGCACCGCTGAGTGGCAAATATCCGTATACGGAACACAAAAAAACGGCCCGTACACTCGCAAAAAAAACGTTCGTGTGAACTAGGCCTAATAAGAAAGGTTTGCTGGAATTACAGAGCTGTATAATGACAATTTAAACCCCTGTCAGTGTTGCAAGGTGTAATAGGAATGTTACTATTACCCAGGCTGTCACCTCCCCATCTGAACCCTGTTCAACAGAAATGCTGTGGAATGATTCCTCCCTATCCTTTTTCTACTCATTGAATAATCTTTCCCTGCAATTGTAAATGGTTTTTTTTTTAGCACAATCGTATTTATCGGCGTATAACACGCACAGGCGTATAACACGCACCTTCATTTTAAGGGAAATTTCAGGGAAAAAAATTTAATTTCAAATAAAGAACTTTGAAGCAAAATAAGGGTAGCTCAGAACTTTTTTTTATTAATATTATTACCACTTATAAGGTAAATAATGTAAAAGGACAGTAAAAGCAACTGTTGATCTGTGGATGGCATTGTTATGAGGTGGGGGATCTGTGGATGGAACTGTTATGGGGGGGATCTGTGGATGACACTGCTATATGTCATCCACAGATCCCCCTTATAACAGTGTCCCCCAATACACCGGCCCTCTGCTCACCGAAGTATTTATAAACGTGAATCCTTATCCTGTTATTAAGTTGAACTAACGCTGCCCTCTCCCATGTTCCCCTGTATCCCCCTGTATCCCCACAGCACTTACGAACACGCTTCCATAGCAGGCAGAGCGGACGGCACCAGTAACGTCACTCACTGACGTCGCGCGTCTGCTCCGCCTGCTTCATTCATAAAGTGGGCGGAGCAGGCGCTCGACGTCAGTGAGTGACGTTACTGCTGCCGTCCGCTCTGCCTGCTATTGAAGCTTAAGTAAGTGCTATGGGGATACAGGGGAACATGGGAACATGGGAGAGGGCAGCGTTAGTTCAACTTAATAACAGGATAAGGATTCACGTTTATAAATACTTTGGTGAGCGGCGGGGCCCGGTGTAAGAGTACAGTGACTGCACCGGGCCCCGCCCCTAGTTACGGACTCCAGCCCCTCCTCTCTCCCGGCTCATACAGCGCAGTCTGTGATGCTGCATCTTTGCCGGGCCGCAATGAATATCGGCGTATAACACGCATACATCATTTGCCTCCTATTTTCAGGGGGGAAAAGTGTGTGTTATACGCCGATAAATACGGTAAGTTTTTTCTATTGTTGTCCCTAGCCCCTGCAAACATCTCTCCCTGGACTAAGTACACTGGTAAATGGCAGAATCTAAGATGGCTGCGCTATTTATAGGGCTGTGATGTCACAGGGCTGGCTGGCTAGCTGCTGATTGGCTGCATGCATGTCAGTAAGGGTGATCCCGCAGCAGCAGGGTCACTGGTTGTAAGCTTGTCTGAAGAGGTGGGTTTTCAGGTTTATTTTGAAGGATTCCACTGTAGTCGGGAGACTAATATGTTGGGGTAGAGAGTTTCAGAGTATGGGGAATGCACGGGAGAAATCTTGGAGGCGACTGTGCGAAGAGGTGATAAGAGGAGAGAAGAGAAGGACGTCTTGTGAGAATCGGAGATTACGAGTGGGATTGTATCGGGAAAGTAGCTCAGAGATGTATGGAGGGGACAGGTTGTGGATGGCTTTATACATATTTGTTAGAATTTTGAACTGAATTCGCTGGGCAATGGGGAGCCAGTGAAGGAATTGGCAGAGGGGAGAGGCAGAGGAGTAACTGTGGGAGAGGTGGATTAGTCGGGCAGCAGAGTTGATGATAGATTGGAGGGGTGCGAGAGTGCTAGATGGAAGGCCACAGAGGAGAATGTTGCAGTAGTCTAGGTGGGAGATGATGAGGACATGTACAAGCAGTTTTGCAGACTCTTGGTTGAGGAATGCGTGGATGCGGGAGATATTTTTGAGTTGGAGGCGGCAGGTGGTGGAAATGGCTTGGATGTGCGGTCTGAAGGAGAGGGAAGAATCCAAAGTCACTCCAAGGCAGCAGACTTGGTTAACTGGGGAGAGTGTGCAGCCATTGATCGTGATAGATAGGTCTGTTGGGGAGGTTGAGCAAGATGGGGGAAAGATGATAAATTATCTTTTATCCATGTTAAGTTTAAAAAAGTGAAAGGAGAAGAAGGAGGGTATATGGAAGATAGGCATTGTGGGATTCTGGATAGTAAGGTGGTGATGTCAGGACCAGAGAAGTAGATTTGTGTGTCGTCAGCATAAAAGTGATGCTTAAGGGGGCGGAGCCAACTGAGCATGGTAGAAGATGTGTGAGCTCTGAGCTCCTCACCACATCACCCGATCTACTAGCTTTTATAGCGCTCTTACCAATATAATTATGGGCAAATTCAGCAAAGAGAGGAGCGGAGATGTCGGGTATGCTGTCAGAGCAAAGAGAACCCATGGAGACTTAAATAAATACTTATACAAGAAAGCAGCTTCTCCGGCAGGAAGAGGGAAGATGGCAGCGGCTGAGGACAGCGCAGCTGCCCTGGATATCGAGTCGGATGATGCCAGCTCATGCGCTCCTTCAGACCTGCCTGATGATACTGATCCTGCACCGATTACCAGAGCATTTCTGCAGCATTCCCTACAGCAGTCTCTGGCACAAGCCTTGTCTTCGGTGCTGAAGAAATTGGCAGCTATTAAAACTGAGGTAACGCACGTGGGGCAAAGGAGGACTTTCAGACAGTGGTGGTACAGCACAGTAAGGGATTTCAAACCCAAATAAGATCTCTCAGCTCCCAAGTAGACAGCGTTTATCTTCACCTGGAAGACCAGGAGAATAGAGGTAGAAGGAAAAATGTGAGGAAAAGGGGCATCCCTGAATCTGTAGCAGCGGAGGCACTGACAGAAAGTGTAAGGCAGATTTTCGCCATACTTGTGGGAGCAGAGCGGGCCGATAACATCACCATTGAAAGAGCACTCAGGCCGAAGCCTGCTGCAAGTGACCCGCCTAGGGATACAATATGCGCCCTCTTAAATTACCTCGACACAGCTGCAGTACTCAAATCAGCAAGAGAACGGGAAGAAGTCCTCTTTGAAGGGAACAAAATCCTATTGTTTCAGGACTTGGCTGCTAGCACCCTAGCTAAACGCAAAGCGCTGAAGCCCCTTACAGCTGAATTGAGGGAGAATTTCGGATCATGCCCCTGTGACTATGAAGTAACAAATCAGAGATATCCCTCAGAAGTCCTGGTCTTGGAGGTTGAACACCACTCTGTTAGAGGAGACTGCACATAAGGAGCGTGTTAACAAGGTGCTTTTATATTACTTTAGTCTGAATGAGTCCCCCCAGATTACGAGCCCGATTTTGTGGGAAGCCCACAAGGCGGTAGTAAGAGGAGAATTTATCAGCTTAGGAACCAAAGTCAAACGACAAAGGACCCAGATTATAGATTCCCTGCTCTTGCAAATTTCCACCTTAGAAAAAATACATAAAGCAGCTCAGACTGCCGAGGTACTGATTGAATCAGTTAAAATCCCTTAGATCTCAGCTAAAGGATAAACTGAATGTTAAATCAACTAAAATACTTCAGAAAAGTATTATTCACATGGGGACAAAGGTTCCAAATTAATGTCGAACCTGTTGAAGTCTCAGAGAAATAAATCCTTTATCCCGGTAATTAAATCTAAGGAAGGGCTTAGATTAACTGCTACCCCAGCAATTGCAAGGGAATTCTGTAGGTTCTACACCTCCCTATATAACCTGGAGGAGGAGGGTGATACTAGAACACATGAGAATCTTCACCTGCAATCCCGTATTAATGATTTTTTTAAATCCATTACTATACCTACCTTATCTGCCGAGGATAAAACAGATCTTCTTAAACCGTTTACAGAAGATGAAGTTGCTAAAGTTCTCCATAGTATTCCATCTGGGAAAAGCCCAGGACCGGATGGTCTCCCTATAGTATATTATAAAAAATTTGCAGACACATTGATCCCATACTTCACTAAGCTGTGTAATTCCCTACTATGTGGTTCGGTTCTTCCTCCACAGGCCCAGGAGGCAAATATCACTATCATCCCCAAAGAGGGAAAAGATCCAGAGACAGGTGGAAGCTATCGGCCGATCTCGCTCCTTAACACAGATCTAAAATGGTGGGCTAAACTATTAAGTCACCGCATGGCGGGTTTGTTGCCTGGGCTTGTGGGAGGGACTTACATGCATAGCGCATTATTAGCTTTTGGTTTCCTAATGGAATTCATAGCAGCTATCTTCTCCTTGTACTCAGCTCCCACAGCCCGCATTATGGTAAATGGTTCCCTGTCTGACCCTTTTATTATTAGGAACGGTGCAAGGCAGGGCTGCCCTCTTTCCCCAACTCTTTTCATCTTAGTCCTCGAAACATTGCTGCTGAAATTTAGACAAGATTCTGATATCAAAGGAGTTCAACTAGGTGGCTACACACACAAGATGGCGGCCTTTGCCGACGATTTGCTACTAATGATCACCAACCCTAATGAAGCCATGACTCGGGTATTAGATACCTTCAGAACCTTTGGAGAGATCTCTAATTTTAAAATTTACCTTGAGAAATCCGAGGCCATAGGGGTCTCATTATCCCCCACCTAACTGAGACGGATTAAAGATATATCCCCATTCAAACGGCCTACCTCTGCGATTAAATATCTAGGAGTGTTGATATCAGCTAATCCTGCCCACATGTTTTGTCTAAACTACTCTCCGCTAGTAGCGAAAGTTCAAACATTTTTGAACAAATCCTTGATCCCTAGGATTTCCTGGATAGGTAGGAAAAACGTATTAACTACATAGATCCTTCCCCAGCTATTATATGTACTGCGTTCCCTACCAATCTCTGTACCTAAAGCCTTTCTAGATAAGTTGAGGTCCATCATGGGTTAAAATCTCTATGGGCCAATAAGAAAGCTAGACTACCTTACTCCCTACTTACACGGAAGAGGAAACAAGGAGGGATTTCACTACCAGATATGTATGCATATGTCCAGGCTATACATCTAGAGAGATGGTTAGCTTTAGTCAGGCCAAGTGATGCACTGATGCATGTGCGCATGGAAAGGGCAGTGCTAGGAAAGCAGAGTGAACATTTGCTATGGCACAAAGCTCCTACATCAGATACCTCGGGGAGCATAAGTGCTATTACCAGCAGCACTATTAAGTGGTGCCAGAAGTCTCCTGCGCTGAATCTCAGTAATGGCCACCTATCCCCAGTAACCCCACTAGATGCTTTGCCTCATGTGCTCTCTGACAGAGCGGTTGAGACTAATCCGGTGTGGGACTGAGCTCAGACTGGGTGATCTCTCAAGGTTGTCAACCTCTTCTTATTATTACCGGTCTCTCCGGGGCGAGTCACCGAGGGTTGGTACTACTATACATACTTGGTACCCCCAGAGGAAGGTTTCAATCGAAACGCGCGTCGGGGTGTGCAGTCTTCCTGTGGATCTGTTACTTTTAAGATACGGTATGTGACCCTCTTCTTCTCTCCGCTTGTTTGATGCATTTCCTTGCGGTTTGGGCCTTTTGAACAAACGTTTACCAGATTTCTCTGCCATTTTATGTGGCTTGCACATGCACTTTATTATGGTATTCTGCTGCATTCGACTGAATAGATATATATATAATTAAAGACTCACACCTGAGAGTTGCTATTGTTTTTTCTGCTTATATTGCAGTCTGCACTTGCACTTTATACTTGATGATATTATCTACACTCTCATGGATAGTGGATATCTTTTTAAATATATATCTTATATGGCAGTTTTTTCGTTTATAGGCTCTTATGTTTAGGTCACTTGCTTCACTATACTGTTGTACTCTATAAATTCTCCCAGGATTGTACTGTACTTTTTGCATTTGTCTGTCATCTCCTTTGTATGTTTTAAATCATGTACCTAATAAAATAATATTTTTATAGCTTAGTAGCTCTCAGTGTCCGTTTATAGGTTCTCTAGTTGTTTCTGAGTTAAGCTCTTGTGAGGGGCTTTTTCCGTTATGCTGTTGCTTCACGCAATTCTTTTGTAACCTATTTCTGCATCTACTACTATACAAAGATGGGATTTTGAGGTTACGTGCAAGAGGTTTAAGTCCTCCAAACACCTTCTGATGACGGATCCCTCATGGCTGGAGACCATGGTCCTATTACCAAAGTTACCACCTAAGAGCCTTTCACTGATATACAGACACATCTTAGAGAAAAGAGATGATAGACCTCCTTCTTACTTGAGGGACTGGGAACGTGAACTAGGTATAAGTTTAGAAGAGTCTAGTAGATCTTTCATACTGTCCCACTTACATGGGTTCTCCAGATGCGTCCGGGTGCAAGAGAATTCACTTAAAACTCTTACTAGCTGGTACCGCACACCTGAATTCCTATATTAAATTCACTTAAGTAAATCAAGTGAATGTTGGAGGTGTCTAGAGGGCACAGGTAGCCTATCCCACATCTGGTGGTTTTGTCCGAAGATCATGCAGTTTGGGGGCACCGTTGAGGACATCATTAACAAGATCTGCCCGGGTCACTTAACACTCACTGCCCCACTAGTATTGTTATGGAAACCCGAATACAACTTCACCCCCCATAAAAATAACCTACAGACTCATATGATTACAGCAGCCAAGCTACTTATTCCAGTGCTGTGGAGATCTCCTGACCCACCAAGCGTATCCATGTGGTACGAGAAAATGAATCACCTGTGTAGAATGGAGGAGTTGGCGAGTTGGGAGACTCATAACAGACAAGGATTCCTAAACACTAGGCAGCCATGGTTGACACATATCAGAGAACAACAGGGGAAAGGCACTCACTCTGATAAACAGAGAGATCTGACTAGAAACTATGGTTTAATGGTTTGCTAGAATCTTGGTCATAGGACAAACTGCCTTCTCCTATCTTAACATTCTGCTGGTATCAGATCAGGAGATTGATGTGCGAAGTTTGATGTTACATTCAGTAGTATCTTGATTTATGCTTATGTCAGGTTAGATCAAGACGTGAACATGTCCGACTCTTTCTCTTTTTTGTTGTGTTTTGATATGCTTAGATCTTGGAATCAAGACTGTATCAGTAATCATAAGATTCATAAGATTCACAATGCGTGATAAGTTAGGTCGGCTGACCCATATCCCAGATGTTGCTATAGGTCATATTTGTGAATCACGAGTTGAGAGCTTCCCATACACATTAGTGTGTCGGACTAACCTGCTGTTCTTGGTGAGTTTAGCCGACAAAAGTATAATGTGTATGGCAACTTGAGACTGGGAACCTGACATGTTGTGACTTCTATTCATAACAAATTTCAGATACCACCGGTGCCTGATAGACTCCACTGGCATATAATGGGGTCTGTCAGCTTTGGTTTGGTATCCGTCATCCTGACAGCACTATTTTTTCTGTCAAATATGATGGCATCTACTACAGATGCTCCGAGCATAGCTTCAAATCCAAGTATGAAGAGAGCTTAATATTAGCGAACCTAAAAATATTGCAATATAACAACATTATTATACTGTACAATGCAATGTTTCCTAGAATAGGAAACCATTTAAAGGGAACCTGTCACCAGTTTTATGGTGTCCTTACTAAGGGCAACATAAATAAGTGACTGATTCTCTTAGCTAAATGCTGGGTCACTTTCTTTAATTGACCCAGTCAATCTGCCAACATCTTGTATTGAAAAACTCCAGCTCATAATGATGAGTCATGAATATTCATGAGCTCCTGACTCTCCCTGCCTACTTGCTGCTGATTGATGGGTTATTTTCCATATGAATCAGCAGCAGGTCGGCAGGGGAGTGGCTATAGCTCTGAATAAAAAAAAACGCTGGACTCACTGACATCACGCTGGACTCAAATCAGCTCATTAGCATGCGGCATGTGGCATCTTTGTGTGTATATTATGAGGTAACCATCTGTCACACCAGTAAGTGAATACATCTAAGGTACATTTTAGTAGTTAATGATTGTATATAAATAGTTAGATTATAATCAAATATCCACATGACAGGTTGCCTTTAAGAATATTGGGATCAGTAATGTAAATGTACTGACCACTTATGTTTGCTGTGTTATCTAATATTTCCAATGCTTTTTTGGAGCTTCTCAAGATCATTCCATAAATACACTGAACAAAAATATAAATGCAACACTTTCGGTTTTGCTCCCATTTTGCATGAGCTGAACTCAAAGATCTAAAACATTTTCTACATACACAAGAGACCCATTGCTCTCAAATATTGTTCACAAATCTTTTCTAAATCTGTGTTAGGCTATATGCACACGACAGTGAAAAATGGCCGTGAGACGGCCCTCTAAGTAACGGCCGTCACACGGCCATTTTTAGCACCAGTGAAAGACTATGGGGCTATTCACATGTCTGTTCTTTTAACGGCCAGTGAATAGCATCCGTCCAAAAATAGGAAATCAATGGGACTGTTTTTAATGGCCGATTGACAGGAGTGCACCCGTCTAACGGCCATTAAAAACGGGTACACAGGCCATTTAGGGGTTTAAAAAAAAACCTCACCTCATCCACTTGCTCGCGGAGCGGCAGTCTCTTCTCTCTTCATTGAGCAGGACCTGCCGAAGGACCTGCGATCTGCGTGGTGACGTAACCACGTGGGAGCGCGCAGTGACATCATTGCGCACCTTCGGCAGGTCCAGTTTTGTGAAGAGAGAAGAGACTGCTGCAGCTCGAGCAAGTGCATAAGGTGAGTTTTTTTTTTTGGGGGGGGGGGGCATTATTTAAGATGGCCCTACATTGGGGGCATTATTAAAGCTAGGGGCGGTTAAAAACATTTATTTAGCTGGGGGCATTATGAAAGCTGGGGACACTATAAAAAAATTATATACACTGTGGGGGAGATTTATTTAGCTGGGGGCCTACATGGGGGACATTATTTTAGCTGGGGGCCTACCATCCTGTGGGTGTTCTCAGAAGGGTGGGTCTAGAAATAACTGCCAATCAAATTCATCCATCTTTCATGTACATTTTTAAGGGACATGAAAAACTGATCCAAAACAGATGCAAAAACAGACATTAAAAAAAGGACCCACGGCCAGAAAATGGATACACACACTGATGCAAAATGGCCATGAAAAACTGACAGTGTGTGCATGAGGCCTTAGTGAGCACTTCTCCTTTGCTGAGATAATCCTTCCCACCTCACAGGTGTGGCATATCAAGGTGCTGATTAGACAGCATAAATATTGCACAGGTGTGCCTTAGACTTCCCACAATAAAAGCCACTCTGAAATGTGCAGTTTGATCACATACCACAATGCCACAGATGTTGCAATGTTTGAGGGAGTGTGCAATTGGCATGCTGACTGCAGGAATGTCTACCAAAGCTGTTGCCCGTGCAATGAATGTTCATTTCTCTACCATAAGCCGTCTCCAAAGGTGTTTCAGAGAATTTGGCAGTACATCCAACCGGCCTCACAACTGCAGACCACGTGTAACCACACCAGCCCAGGACCTCCACATACAGCATGTTCACCTCCATGATCGTCTGAGACCAGCCACCCGTTTGCATAACCAAAGAACCTCTGCACAAACTGTCAGAAAGCGTCTCAGGGAAGCTCATCTGCATGCTCGTCATCCTCACCGGGGTCTGGATCTGACTGCAGTTCGTCGTCATAACCGACTTGAGTGGGCGAATGCTCACATTCAATGGCATCTGGCACGTTGGAGAGGCGTTCTGTTCACAGATGAGTCCCAGTTTTCACTGTTCAGGGCAGATGGCAGACAGTGTGTGTGGCGTCGTGTGGGTGAGCGGTTTGCTGACGTTAACGTTGTGGATCGAGTGGCCCATGGTGGCGGTAGGGTTAAGGTATGGGCAGGCATATGTTATGGACAACGAACACAGGTGCATTTTATTGATGGCATTTTTAATGCACAGAAATACTGTGACGAGATCCTGAGGCCCATTCATCCACGACCATCACCTCATGTTGCAGCATGATAATGCACAGCCCCATATTGCAATGATCTGTACACAATTCCTGGAAGCTGAAAACATCCCAGTTCTTGCATGGCCAGCATACTCACCAGACATGTCACCCATTGAGCATGTTTGGGATGCTCTGGATCGGCGTACACGACAGCGTGTTCCAGTTCCTGCCAATATTCTGAAACTTCGCACAGCTATTGAAGAGGAGTGGACCAACATTCCACAGGCCACAATCAACAACCTGATCAACTCTATGCGATGGAGATGTGTTGCACTGCGTGAGGCAAGTGGTGGCCACACCAGATACTGACTGGTTTTCTGACCTCCCCCTCCCCCAGTAAGGCAGAAAGGTGCACATTTCAGAGTGACCTTTTATTGTGGGCAGTCTACGTCACACCTGTGCAATATTAATGCTGTCTAATCAGCACCTTGATATGCCACACCTGTGAGGTGAAATGGATTATCTTGGCAAAGGAGAAGTGCTCACTAACACAGATTTAGACAGATTTTTGAACAATATTTGAGAGTAATAGGTCTTTTATGTAGAAAATGTTTTAGATCTTTGAGTTCAGCTCATGCAAAATGGGAGCAAAACCAAAAGTGTTGAGTTTATATTTTTGTTCAGTGTAGCTCCTATGAGTTAAATAAAGCATAAACACTACTTAGAAGTAGTTTTGTGGACCTCAGTTCCTGAGCCACAGTTTAATATCATACTTTTAATATGGAGCACCAATGAGGACTGTCGGGGCACTTATCCACCCTCTTCTTGCAAACATATCCTTGAACTCTGCACCGCCAGTGAAGTAACTGGTGACTACTGATATGTTTTGCCATGTTTTGCCAGGTGTTCTATGATGTGCCATGCTGTGTTGTGCTGGGCTGGACAGAGGAATATATGTGAAGATTAACAAGTACTTTATCTCAGGTACTATATACAGTACAGACCAAAAGTTTGGACACACCTTCTCATTCAAAGAGTTTTCTTTATTTTCATGACTATGAAGGCATCAAAACTATGAATTAACACATGTGGAATTATATACATAACAAACAAGTGTGAAACAGCTGAAAATATATCATATTCTAGGTTCTTCAAAGTAGCCACCTTTTGCTTTGATTACTGCTTTGCACACTCTTGGCATTCTCTTGATGAGCTTCAAGAGGTAGTCCCCTGAAATGGTCTTCCAACAGTCTTGAAGGAGTTCCAAGAGATGCTTAGCACTTGTTGGCCCTTTTGCCTTCACTCTGCGGTCCAGCTCACCCCAAACCATCTCGATTGGGTTCAGGTCCGGTGACTGTGGAGGCCAGGTCATCTGACGCAGCACCCCATCACTCTCCTTCATGGTCAAATAGCCCTTACTTTCAAAGTTTTCCCAATTTTTCGGCTGACTGACTGATCTTCATTTCTTAAAGTAATGATGGCCACTCGTTTTTCTTTACTTAGCTGCTTTTTTCTTGCCATAATACAAATTCTAACAGTCTATTCAGTAGGACTATCAGCTGTGTATCCACCTGACTTCTCCTCAACGCAACTGATGGTCCTAACCCCATTTATAAGGCAAGAAATCCCACTTATTAAACCTGACAGGGCACACCTGTGAAGTGAAAACCATTTCAGGGGTCTACCTCTTGAAGCTCATCAAGAGAATGCCAAGAGTGTGAAAAGCAGTAATCAAAGCAAATTCCACATGTGTTAATTCATAGTTTTGATGCCTTCAGTGTGAATCTACAATTTTCATAGTCATGAAAATAAAGAAAACTCTTTGAATGAGAAGGTGTGTCCAAACTTTTGGTCTGTACTGTATGTGTAATGTGTCTTTACGGCCATAATGCAGTCACTATTGTATTGTTTCACAAGGGTTGCATCTTAGATGGGGCCAAAGCGAATCTAAGTATGAAGAGAGCTTAGTATTAGCAAGCCTAAAAATGTTGCAATATAACAACATTATTATACAGTGCAATGCTTCCTAGAATAGGAAACCATTTAAGGATATTGGGATCAGTAATGTGAATGTACTGCTGGGCTGGACAGAGGAATATATGTGAAGATTAACAAGTACTTTATCTCAGGTAATATATATGTGTAATGTGTCTCTAAGACCATAATGCGGTCACTATTGTATTGTTTCACACGGATTGCATCTTAGATGGGGCCAAAGCGAACCTGCAGGGGGATAGTTATCAGTAAGGTGGATCCATGGTAGGAGTTGGGCCTGCTGAAAGAAGTAGTGACCGTGCCTACACCATGGACCTGTTCTAAACTGCTGTTGCTGCTTGGGCCTGTTGGAAAGAGTGAATACTCTGCAAAAAGAGACTGCCCTCGATATCGCAAGTAGTGAGCCATACTGGAGACTGTGTAAGGAAGTTCTACTAATGAGTCCTGTGAGATGTATTGTGGCCTGAGTCAAGAGACTGTCCTGTTACTATTGTCAATTTTAACACTTCTTACTTAAAGCCTTAAATTCTGGCTTCTATATTTTTATTACAATGGTGACTTGGGGGCCCATAAACCTCTCGGTCACATAAGAAGACTACAGCATTTTGTATGAACTGTAACAACTGAGGGGACCTGATATTTTGCATTTGGGACCTGGAGATGCACATTTACAACTGAGTAAGCTGTGTACTCTCTAGTCATAAAAGAAATAATTCATTCCTAAATAAATTACATGATTAATGTGCTTTTTAATAATGTGGCGTAGAGCATGATGTTGGATGTACCCTCATAATGTCTACCAGAGATAAGACCACTGTGTTGATCTGCTGATTTAAGCCATGATTAAATATAAGCTGGTTATGAAAAGGATGTAAAACACTAGACGTTGGTTTGTGATGGCTCCACTACTAAGGCTCTTATCAGCACTCTTGAGGCTTTAGCAGGAGGACTGTTCTTGTCTGTTGATGTCTTGTGCTGTTTTGGACAGTGCTATCAACAGGCTTGATCCATGGGAAAAATAAGGAATAGATGAGTGGAAGAGACACTTTTCCTGTCACCCTGCAGAAAAGCCATGATCTCATGTCTCATTCGTTCTCCAAATTTCATTTCCCAAACAGGAGATAGAAGCCCTCAGGATATTTTCATGGCTGCAGACAGGGGAACGTTGGTCAATGTCTGCAACTACAGCAATAAAGCAACAATTGGATAATTGTGCAATTTTCTATAGAATTCTCCAAAATATCATTTCTGGCTGACATGGGAAAAGCAATGACCATTGCTGTAGCTGAATGTGAGCTTCATGATTACACATTTGGAATACTTTATATTCACATACTAGAATACAAAAATAAAAGTCTTTATTTAGGATTTATTTCTTATTTATTAATGTGTGGAAACATTTCAATAGAAGACTAGATGCTCCTACTAAATGTGAATTTGATGCATTTTAACCTTTAACCACCTGGCCCACAATTTTCAAGCAAAGTAAGAAATTTGTGACTTTTCAAAATTGTCATCATATTTGAAAATTGATGCGAAAAGTGGCCATGATTTTCAAGGTGACCTAGCCATATGTAAGTAAAAGCGATAAAAATGATGCACATATCTGCCACAAATCTACACCTAGTGATATCAGGTCAAATGTTCTCTTTTTAAGAAATTTGGTGCAAATCTACTATCTCTATAGATTCTTTAGACTTGCATGAGCCTTAGTACAGTAAATCTAGGCCTCTGTATCTGAGTATCTGTAGGTCTCCAAAAATGACAATACCACAAGCAGAATAAATATTCTGATTTTCATTGACATGTAAGTATCCCGCTTTACTAGAAAAGCCTTTCCCTAGAAAAGCTACACAAAATCTCAAATTGTCCACATGGTGACATTTCAAATGTGAGAAATATAAAAAGCTATGCATACAAACAACTTAGTCCAAATTTTTTTTGTCAAAGTTTGTTATAGATAATATTTAGTTGTGGATGTAGCAGACAAACTTTTTTATTTATATGAAAAACTTTTTTTCTAAAATAAGCTAAATTTCTGTTTAATTACTGTTTAGCATTTACATGATTCTTTCAGACTATACTATTTATGATCCATCCCTCTGACAGGCAATTCATGAATTATTGGTGTAAACCCCACCCCAGAGACCCTCTCTGTATGGTTCTATAGCTCAAACCCATTCACTTGAATGCATCAGAGCTAGAGTAATCAACACAGACATAGAGGACATTATGTCAACTCTGCAAAGAATGGGCTGATCAGTGGGGACACCAGAAGTTGATCCATTTGACAGAAGTTGGGACTTTAAAGATGACTCCCATTCAGGAGCTAAGCGGATACCATAGCTACCTGGTGCCTGCTGTTTTACACATCAGGCACCTGAAGGCAGCTTCTGTGTTTGGCAGTAACGTCTATAATGGTTGCCATGTGGCAAGATTGCAGGAGCTGTTCAGTTGCTATGGTAGCTTTGCGCCATGTGAATGCTCTGAGGCCTACTATAGCAAAGTTTCTATCAGACCCCGCCTGTGACAGAGCTTGATAGGAAGGTAGCAATTCTTCCATACACTTCAATGGCTAATCATTGCAGTCTATGGGAGAAGCAATCAGATGATCTCCCCAGAGGACTAAAAATAAATATAAAAAAAGTTTTAAAAAGTTTTTAAAAATATATAGAAATTCAAATCACCCCCTTTCCCTATTTTACAAATAAAAATAATAAAGATCATTAGTGCCGCTGCATCCCCAAATGCTCATACTATTAAAGTATAGAAGTATTTATTCCATGCAGTAAATATCAAAATGGAAAATGTTTTTTCTTAACTTGTCTTTGACCCTTTCTGTCCTCAACTTTGAACTCTCGGCTAATTTTCCTAAAAATTTTTTTTTACTCTTCAGAAACTTCTCACTTGTGATCTCATCATAACACTGATTTCTTTCTGAACTATGAAATGGTGCACTTGTTTTCGAGTCCTCTGAGCTACTGCTGAGTAGTCTGCAGAGAAAAATTACCTGACAAATGCTTTTTTTTATATTGATGACCTATCCTCGGGATGGGTTATTATTATAAGATTGGCAAGGGGCCAACTCCTGGCCCCGGCAAGCAGGTAAAAAAGGAAGAGAAGGCAAAGCTTGTACGAGCGCTGATTTCTCTTCAAACGGTTGACCTGTGGGGATGCTTGGAGTTAGACCCACACCGATCTGATATTGATGACCTATCCTGAGAATAGATCATCAATATAAAAAAAGCAGACAACCCCTTTAACGCACAGAACCTACCCCTCCACGCAAGCCAGGTATCTTGATTCCCCATGTAACATCCAAATTTTTCAAAGGAGTTTGTCCCTTACTTTTTATGTCATTCCCCTTTTAGTGCTTCTCCAGCTGGATGTTGGGGATATGCTGCAATTTAACCCTCACATCATTCATGAGGACATAACCATACATGGTTACCAAGGTTTTGTTATTTTCTCTGATTTGGAGATCTTTCACACAGTGTTACTATGAATGTAGCTATTAATTGCAAAATTATGTCTGATTAGCTCAACATATAGAAATGAGTTCATCGAGTTAAAATAATCTAACCCCAATAAAGCGTTTAACATTTAGACATTTGACGTGGGCGTAAAAGCCTAACACTAGTGAAGATAACATATTCCTTAATCAATGGCAAGCCACTTGGGGAATGACTTCATTGTGTGGTTACTGTATTTCTCAGTAAAAATCACCAACGCAGCTCTTTTTTATAGATCCAAGAACAAGTATGGTGTCAACACTGGCCTGTTGATATTAGTGTCATAGTCTACTAGGTCTGTGCCCCAGTGTTTGTGGAGCCAGACTAAAGATTAGGTTTGGCCTGGTTTGTTTTTTTCATCCCTGTAACTTTTCAGACCAGCTCAGTTTATAGAACGCAAGAAGTCATTAGATTATCTAAGGGAAAAGCACCCATAGTACAGCCCACAGGAGCAGAGCCTGCACAGATAGGACACATAATCCTTGTTATCGGAAAAGTTGTCATTTGGCATTTGTGTATCAGCAAACTCTTTCAATACCATGGAGAAACTGTACCAAATACTTATAGGGGAGGTTTCCATATCAGCAGCTCATAAACTAGTAATGCATAAACAAGCATGATGCTTTAGTGGACGGCATAGGAATAAATCGTATCTGGTCTGGACAGAAATCTTTGATATTTGTTGAATTTTCCTCCTTGGCATTTTTTAAATTATTATGAAAATCAAAGATTACTCCAGTACAGTACAACTTCAATATCCTTATGACTTGCTGTAATGATAATATTCTACTAGAAGTGCTAGTAGTGGAAAGTCTACTAGTTTGACTTTGGCTTCAAGTCACTAGACTATTTCTTACACGTATCTGGTATACCTTACCAATTTTACTATCACTGAGGCATTTCAATTGCCTTTGGTCACAATGAGCAAGCATTATGCCTATACATATTCGATCTACCCGCCAATTTTGGCAGGATCGGATGACCATCTAATGTACGGTATAACTCTCCATCAATGTCAGATGTTGTGGGAAAGATGGATCTGGCTTGTTGGTTTTAACATGCAGATCCTTTGTTCCCAAGGATGATAAGCCACTGCTTCAGGGTACAGATACTATTGAAACCAGTATCAGAGATGGGGGCTATAAGGTCATTTCCTAACAAAACAAAAAAAAATTTAAATGAGACTGCGCTCCCATAGGTACTTTTAAATAAAGAATAGGAATACCAAAATGAAGACTCACCCGGTGTGCGCTAGTGGTCCAGCTGTATTCATGTTGCCATGAAAATAAACAACAAAGCGTGTGAAGCATTAAAATGGCGACTTCTGATGAAAGGGGTGGTGAGGGGGAGGGGCACATAAATCATATGAATTCATATAAAAAGTAATTTAACATTATATAAATCTTTTGAAATACTACATATAAAATATATAAGGAGAACATATATGCAAATATACACTCACGTGGATCCCTCCATAAGGTCCGGGATCCCTCCCTACTATGAATATAGTGGTATTTTACTTTTAAAATTATTAGGGTTAAGGCCAGATGGCCGAACATGGTGGATGGATCAAACATGGCTGCTGGATTATTACACTGTCCCTAGTGCATAAGCGCTTGCCACATCTCTCCCTATGCTCAGCTCACAGGACAATGGCGTAGACCATGCAGGATCAGGGTTTTATAGAGCAGTGACATTACAGGGGATGGCTATCTGCGAACTGGCTGGCTACACTGCATATTGGGTCATATTGCATTCCCAGGCTTCTTACTTTCACTTTGTAACATGAGCAACCGCCATTTTAGGAAAAACTCATTTGTTAGAACGTAGCGCAAGGAAATTTGGCTTTATCGCGAATCAAAGTTTTTCGAAACTTCAGACCGAATTCCACTTCGGATGCTTCAATTCTCTTAACACTAATCATTACATTCACACATATACTGTACGTCTAGTATCCGTGTATGGTGTATCCACAAAAACATACAGTCGTGTGAATGTAGCCTTACAGTGCTTTAGCATTACTACAGTATGGGGTAAAAAAGGTGACACACATGGGTAAACTTTTACTTTGCATTGCATTGTTATTGTCTGGAGCACTAATTATTTGGCACCATTGTTTTCATGGCAATTTATTTTTTTAGGGGGTAACTATATTTATTATGATGTTGTTTCTGAAGTGCAGTACTTGGGGCACTGTGCAGCAGGACTGGGAGTTTGTGCAGGTTGGGAAAAAGGAGGATGCCAGAAAACTGAGAATCCAAAGATGTCTGGGGAACAAACTCTGCAGCCATGAGTAGTGGTCGAAAGAAAAGAAAAAGGAAGAAAAAAATCCATAGCACAATCACTTTAAGGCCTCCTGCACACGACCGTGCCGTTTTTTGCGGTCCGCAAACCGCGGATCTGCAAAAAACGGAAGCCACCCATGTGCCTCCCGCAATTTGCGGAACGGAACAGGCGGCCTATTGTAGACATGCCTATTCTTGTCCGCAAAACGTACAAGAATAGGACATGTTATATTTTTTTTGCGGGGCCTCGGAACGGAGCAACGGATGCGGACAGCACACGGAGTGCTGTCCGCATCTTTTGCGGCCCTATTGAAGTGAATGGGTCCGCATCAAAAACTGCGGCTCGGATGCGGACCATAACTACGGTCGTCTGCATGAGGCCTAAGGGAGTAGAGATCTTTCTCAAGCAGGGATCTTTTAGGGGTCTTTGCTTGAAAAATCTTCAGGGCAGTCAGGGCCAGATGAAAAAGGTGAAATACTGGATTTAACTGTACTGTGTTCATTGATATGGTCTGTAGAGGGTCTGGGTAGAACTGGAACCAGTCACTGTATGGTGGTAATTTTGGCCTTTGTAGAGTGATTTGTATTCGGTAAGGCCCCTTTCACATGGGCAAGTTTTCCGCGCGGGTGCAATGCGTGAGGTGAACGCATTGAACCCGCACTTAATCCGGACCCATTCACTTCAATGAGGCTGTGCACATGAGCGGTGATTTTCACGCATCACTTTTGCGTTGCGTGAAAATCGCAGCAAGCTCTATATTGTGCGTTTTTCACGCAACGCAGGCCCCATAGAAGTGAATGGGGCTGCGTGAAAATGGCAAGCATCCGCAAGCAAGTGCGGATGCGGTGCGATTTTCACGCATGGTTTCTAGGATGAAAGTCTATTCACTGCATTATTTTCCCTTATAACATGGTTATAAGGGAAAATAATAGCATTCTTTAATACAGAATGCTTAGTAGAAGGTCAATTGAGGGTTAAAAAAATATAAAAAATTAACTCACCTCCTCCAATTGATCGCGAAGCTGCCGGTCTCCTGTTCTTTCTTCAGGACCTGTCAAAGGACCTGTGGTGACATCATGTGATGAGCTCAGTGACGTCACCACAGGTCCTTTGACAGGTCCTTTGACAGGAGGAGGTGAGTTAATTTTTATAATTTTTTTTTAACCCTCAATTGACCTTCTACTAAGCATTCTGTATTGAAGAATGCTATTATTTTCCATTATAACCATGTTTTAAGGTAAAATAATAAAATTTACAGAATACTGAACCCAAACCCGAACTTCTGTGAAGAAGTCCGGGTTCGGGTCTGGATACAAAACATGCCGATTTTTCTCACACGCGTGCAAAACGCATTAAAGCGCTTTGCACTCGCGGGGGAAAATCGCGCATTTTCCTGAAACACACCGGCATCTTTTCCCGCAACGCCTGTGTGAAAAGCAGCCTAAGGGCCCTTTCACACGAGCGAGTATTCCGCGCGGATGTGATGCGGGAGGTGAACGCATTGCACCCGCACTGAATACTGACCCATTCATTTCTATGGGGCTGTGCACACGAGCGGTGATTTTCACGCATCACTTTTGCGTTGCGTGAAAATCGCAGCATGCTCCTCTTTGTGCGTTTTTCACGTAACGCAGGCCCCATAGAAATGAATGGGGTTGCGTGAAAATCGCAAGCATCCGCAAGCAAGTGCGGATGCGGTGCGATTTTCACGCACGGTTGCTAGGAGACGATCGGGATGGAGACCCGAACCTTATTATTTTCCCTTATAACATGGTTATAAGGGAAAATAATAGCATTCTGAATACAGAATGCTAAGTAAAACAGGGCTGGAGGGGTTAAAAAAAATAAAAATCATTTAACTCACCTTAATCCACTTGCTCGCGATGCCCGGCATCTCCGTCTGACTCTTTTACTGTCTAGGACCTGTGGAGAGCATTAACTATAGTTTAAGGACCTGGGATGACGTCACTCTGGTCATCACATGGTACGTCACATGATCTTTTACCATGGTGATTCACCATGGTAAAAGATCATGTGACGTACCATGTGATGACCAGAGTGACGTCATCCCAGATCCTTAAACTATAGTTAATGCTCTCCACAGGTCCTAGACAGTAAAAGAGTCAGACGGAGATGCCCGGCATCGCGAGCAAGTGGATTAAGGTGAGTTAAATGATTTTTTATTTTTTTTAACCCCCTCCAGCCCTGTTTTACTTAGCATTCTGTATTCAGAATGCTATTATTTTCCCTTATAACCATGTTATAAGGGAAAATAATACTATTTACAGAACACCGATCCCAAGCCCGAACTTCTGTGAAGAAGTTCGGGTTTGGGTACCAAACACGCGCGATTTTTCTCACGCGAGTGCAAAACGCATTACAATGTTTTGCACTCGCGCGGAAAAATCGCGGGTGTTCCCGCAACGCACCCGGACATTTTTCCGCAACGCCCGTGTGAAAGAGGCCTAAGGCCTCCTGCACACGAACGTATTTTTTTGCAGTCCGCAAAAACGGGTCCCGTTTTTCCGTGATCCGTGACCGTTTTTTCGTCCGTGGGTCTTCCTTGATTTTTGGAGGATCCACGGACATGAAAAAAAAGTCGTTTTGGTGTCCGCCTGGCCGTGCGGAGCCAAACGGATCCGTCCTGAATTACAATGCAAGTCAATGGGGACGGATCCGTTTGACGTTGACACAATATGGTGCCATTTCAAACGGATCCGTCCCCGTTGACTTTCAATGTAAAGTCTGGAGTCCCTTTTATACCATCGGATCGGAGTTTTCTCCAATCCGATGGTATATTTTAACTTGAAGCGTCCCCATCACCATGGGAACGCCTCTATGTTAGAATATACTGTCGGATATGAGTTAGATCGTGAAACCTCATTTCCGACAGTATATTCTAACACAGAGGCGTTCCCATGGTGATGGGGACGCTTCTAGTTAGAATATACTACAAACTGTGTACATGACTGCCCCCTGCTGCCTAGCAGCATCCGATCTCTTACAGGGGGCCGTGATCAGCACAATTAACCCCTCAGGTGCCGCACCTGAAGGGGTTAATTGTACTATCATATCCCCCTGTAAGAGATCAGGGCTGCCAGGCAGCAGGGGGCAGACCCCCCCCCCCCTCCCCAGTTTGAATATCATTGGTGGCCAGTGCGGCCCCCCCCCTCCCTCCCTCTATTGTAATAAATCGTTGGTGGCACAGTGTGCGCCCCCCCCCCTTCCTCCCTATATTGTAATAATTCGTTGGTGGCACAGTGTGCCCCCCCCGCCCCCCCTTCCTCTCTCTATTGTAATAATTCATTGGTGGCACAGTGTGCGCCCCCCCCCCCTTCCTCCCTCTATTGTAATAAATCGTTGGTGGCACAGTGTGCGCCCCCCATTGGCCCCCCCTCCCTCTATAGCATTAACAACATTGGTGGCCAGTGTGCGGCCTCCCATCTACCCCCCCCCCCCCCCGATCATTGGTGGCAGCGGGTTACTAGCAATAGTACAATAGTAAAAGATTCATACTTACCTGGGAGCTGCGATGTTCGTGTCCGGCCGGGAGCTCCTCCTACTGGGAAGTGACAGTTCATTTAGCAATGCGCCGCATAGACCTGTCACTTACCAGTAGGTGGAGCTCCCGGCCGGACACGAACATCGCAGCAGCCGGTAAGTATGAATCTTCTACTATTGTACTATTGCTAAGTAACCATGGCAACCAGGACTGTAGTAGCGTCCTGGTTGCCATGGTTACCGATCGGAGCCCCAGCGATTAAACTGGGACTCCGATCGGAACTCCGCTGCCACCAATGATGGGGGGGGGAGATGGGAGGCCGCACACTGACCACCAATGTTGTTAATGCTATAGAGGGAGGGGGGGCCGATGGGGGGCGCACACTGTGCCACCAACAAATTATTACAATAGAGGGAGGGAGGGGGGGGGCGCACACTGTGCCACCAACAAATTTTTACAATAGAGGGAGGGGGGGGGCCGCACTGGCCACCAACCTATTATTACAATAGAGGGGGGGGGGCCGCACTGGCCACCAATGATATTCAAACTGGGGAGGAGGGGGAGGGTCTGCCCCCTGCTGCCTGGCAGCCCTGATCTCTTACAGGGGGCCGTGATCAGCACAATTAACCCCTTCAGGTGCCGCACCTAAAGGGGTTAATTGTGCTGATCACGGCCCCCTGTAAGAGATCAGGGCTGCCAGGCAGCAGGGGGCAGTCTTGTACACAGTTTGTAGTGTATTCTAACTAGAAGCGTCCCCATCACCATGGGAACGCTTCTGTGTTAGAATATACTGTCGGTTCTGAGTTTTCACGAAGTGAAAACTCAGCTTTGAAAAAGCTTTTATGCAGACGGATCTTCGGATCCGTCTGTATAAAAACTAACCTACGGCCACGGATCACGGACACGGATGCCAATCTTGTGTGCATCCGTGTTCTTTCACGGACCCATTGACTTGAATGGGTCCGTGAACCGTTGGCCGTGAAAAAAATAGGACAGGTCTTATTTTTTTCACGGCCAGGAAACACGGATCACGGATGCGGCTGCAAAATGGTGCATTTTCCGTTTTTTCCACGGACCCATTGAAAGTCAATGGGTCCGCGAAAAAAAACGGAAAATGGCACAACGGCCACGGGTGCACACAACGGTCGTGTGCAGGAGGCCTAACAGTATGGTACGGTTATTGAGTAACTATTGAGTGCTAACGGCATAATGGTTACGGTGTCGTAAAAGGATTTGGGCCTTTTATTGTGGGGAACTATAATATATATTATGTACTAGATGTATGTATCCTGGCCCTGGAGTGCGATGAAAGCCACCGTACTGAACTAGGCCGTGAACAAGGTCTGGGACAAGACCGAAATGTTAGCTTTTGTTGCACTTAAGCTGGATGGAAAAATAAAGAAGTGCTTGATTTAATTGCAGATATCACTGCAGTGCGGTGGTTGTTTTCCTATTTATTAGACTCAGCAGGATTTCCCTACCACTGATCACCAACAATTAGGCCTCAGGCACACGACCGTATTTTTTCACGGTCCGCAAAACGGGGTCCCGTTGGTCCGTGATCCGTGACCGTTTTTTCGTCCGTGGGTCTTTCTTGATTTTTGGAGGATCCACGGACATGAAAAAAAAGTCGTTTTGGTGTCCGCCTGGCTGTGCGGAGCCAAACGGATCTGTCCTGAATTACAATGCAAGTCAATAGGGACGGATCCGTTTGACGTTGACACAATATGGTGCAATTTCAAACGGATCCGTCCCCCATTGACTTTCAATGTAAAGTCAGGAGTTAATATACTATAGGATCGGAGTTTTCTCTAATCCGATGGTATATTTTAACTTGAAGCGTCCCCATCACCATGGGAACGCCTCTATGTTAGAATATACCATCGGATTTGAGTTACATCGTGAAACTCAGATCCGACAGTATATTCTAACACAGAGGCGTTCCCATAGTGATGGGGACGCTTCTAGTTAGAATATACTACGAACTGTGTACATGACTGCCCCCTGCTGCCTGGCAGCACCCGATCTTTTACAGGGGGCTGTGATCAGCACAATTAACCCTTCAGGTGCCGCACCTGAAGGGGTTAATTGTGCGTATCATAGCCCCCTGTAAGAGATCAGGGGCTGCCAGGCAGCAGGGGGCAGACCCCCCTCCCTCCCCAGTTTGAATATCATTGGTGGCCAGTGTGCGCCCCCCCCGCCCCCCCTCTATTGTAATATCATTGGTGGCCAGTGTGCGCCCCCGCCCCCCTCTATTGTAATTTTATTGGTGGCCAGTGTGCGGCCTCCCCTCTCCCCCCCCCCCTGCCCGATCATTGGTGGCAGCGGAGAGTTCCGATCAGAGTCCCAGTTTAATCGCTGGGGCTCCGATCGGTAACCATGGCAACCAGGACGCTACTGCAGGCCTGGTTGCCATGGTTACTTAGCAATATTACAATATTAGAAGCATCATACTTACCTGCTGCGCTGTCTGTGTCCGGCCGGGAGCTCCTCCTACTGGTAAGTGACAGGTCTGCGCGGCGCATTGCTTAATGATCTGTCACTTACCAGTAGGAGGAGCTCCTGGCCGGTCACAGACAGCGCAGCAGGTAAGTATGATGCTTCTAATATTGTAATATTGCTAAGTAACCATGGCAACCAGGCCTGCAGTAGCGTCCTGGTTGCCATGGTTACCGATCGGAGCCCCAGAGCATTTAAACTGGGACTCAGATCGGAACTCTCCGCTGCCATCAATGAACGGGGGGGAGAGGGGAGGCCGCACACTGGCCACCAATGATATTAATACAATAGAGGGGGGGGCGGGGGGGCGCACACTGGCCACCAATGATATTACAATAGAGGGAGGGGGGGTGGCCAGGGGAGGCCGCACACTGGCCACCAATGATATTACAATAGGGGGGGCGGGGAGGCCGCACACTGGCCACCAATGATATTACAATAGAGGGAGGGGGGGGCCGGGGGAGGCCGCACACTGGCCACCTATGATATTACAATAGGGGGGGGGGGGCCGCACACTGGCCACCAATGATATTCAAACTGGGGAGGGAGGGGGGTCTGCCCCCTGCTGCCTGGCAGCCCCTGATCTCTTATAGGGGGCTATGATATGCACAATTAACGCCTCAGGTGCAGCACCTGAGGGGTTAATTGTGCGGATCATAGCCCCCTATAAGAGATCAGGGGCTGCCAGGCAGCAGGGGGCAGTCATGTACACAGTTCGTAGTATATTCTAACTAGAAGCGTCCCCATCACTATGGGAACGCCTCTGTATTAGAATATACTGTCGGTTCTGAGTTTTCACGAAGTGAAAACTCAGCTCTGAAAAAGCTTTTATGCAGACGGATCTTCGGATCCGTCTGTATGAAAGTAACCTACGGCCACGGATCACGGACGCGGATACCAATCTTGTGTGCATCCGTGTTCTTTCACGGACCCATTGACTTGAATGGGTCCGTGAACCATTGTCCGTCAAAAAAATAGGACAGGTCATATTTTTTGGACGGACAGGAAACACGGATCACGGATGCGGCTGCAAAACGGTGCATGTTCCGATTTTTCCACGGACTCATTTAAAGTCAATGGGTCCGCGAAAAAAAAATGGAAAACGGCACAACGGCCACAGATGCACACAACGGTCGTGTGCATGAGGCCTTATAGCCAGAGTGCTGACCATTTATTACACAAATATATGGCAGCAACTGACTTCCTAGTGAGTCTCCACACAACTATCCCTGTGCTTGGAGTCCCTGTGAGAAATGTGCATTACAAATGTTTGTCATTACTGTCATGCGGCTTTAATAACATAGTAAAAATAGACTTCCCTGAGAAGCCAGGTCACTAAGTATAATTTTCATTTTCCTATATTTCTGGTCTATTATCTATCTTTCTACCTGTATGTGCTATAAATGTTAACCATACTTTTTCATCTAGCTGTGAATAAATACTTTTTTACTGGTAGGTACAGTAGTAACTTCCTTGTCATTATACCAATTTATTAACAATTTATTAACCAAGTCAGAAGGATGACATGCTGTGTTTAGGCTCTTCTACTCGGCCAAGGTTGCTATTAGAGGAATGAGCTGTGGACAGTATGTATGTCTACCCAACAATGAGCAATGATTGTTATGTCATCATAAAAAATGTCTGCTCTCATGACACTGACTTTTATTTTCAGGAATGCAAACACATTATTGTATGATTCAGCAGAAAAATGATTTGGCTAGATTTGTCCAAATGGCACCTGAAATATGGACTTGTTAGTGCCCATTTATCAGGATAAAGCTGAGTTACATAATACTCTGCACATTGAAAATCAATAGCAAAAGTCATTATTATTAGTCGAGTAGAGGTCTATACAGTAGATAACCATAAAGGAATATTTCTTTAGCAGGGGTAAAGTTTATAACTAGGAATGAGCTAGTTCGTTTGTACCGAACCTTGCGCGTTTGTACCGAACCCGGATTTTTTTTTACTGAAGTTCGGGTTCAGGTTCGGTGTTCGGGTGATTTTATTATTTTCCATTATAACATGGTTATATCGGAAAATAATTAGTAGAAAGGTCCAGCTTCCGATAAAACTATATCCTGTATACAGTATAATGCATACAAGACAAGACAGGTGTAGAATCAACGCATTTCGGATCTTACATTAACAATGATATCATGAGTAAGGATCTTTAATTTTTAATATAAGATCCGAAACGCATCGATGCCCTTTATGTACAATTGCGCTCTTGGGTTTGTTCATGCTGTATGGACTTTTAAACATTTTCGAATAAAGAGAAGTTTTAGCCTGGTGCTGGCTCACCAGTGATTTGTGAATGCTTGTTACCACCGACAACCATCCTTTAACCTAGTGGTTCTCAACTCCAGTCCTCAGGACCCACCTACCGATTTGAGAATATCCCACAGAATGAATACCAAGTCCTGATGCATTGACACCAATTATATCACCTGCTCAATACTAAGGAAATCCTGAAAACATGACCGGCAGGTGGGTCCTGAGGACTGGGGTTGAGAACCACAGCTTATATGTCACTGTCACTTTCACATTACTAATGCTGTCTTGGCGTTAAAGAGCTTGAAAGGGCTTTGGTACAGGCCTAGGAGACCTTAGTGTTATACATGACTTATCAGAGCAACTGGGCACTTTTGATTTGGACCAAATTGAATGTGACATCCAATTCTCCCGAATTGGACCCAAAATAAATTTTGGGAAATTCTCATATCTCTAGACCTTATCCTGAAGCGTATCACGATACAGAAAACAAGGTTAACAATGAAGAGAATGTGCTTCTCTGTGTTCCACTGCAGAAAGCTTCAAGTAAGAGAGATAGTCATAGCCATAAAGGCTCACAAGGTTAATAAATCATGCAAACAAGATAAATTGAAATGGACGTTGAGAGAACATACTCTTTATATCCATAAGACTTATGTGATAGTAACTTAACCATATACAGGTTCGCTCAATAGGAGCAAATTTTTTATTTATTTTTTGCATACATTTCAAAGGGCTAAGATAAGTAAATCTTGACAAAGCTCTATTCCCATGAGGCTAGGCTAAAAGTATTGTTTAAAAATCTAATATATGGTTTATTTACTCAATTTCTGCTGAGCACTACAGTTCCTTCAGGCTAGCATCACTGGCCCATTACTCTATTAATGCTCCATTACTGAAATTAGTGCTGCTATTTCAAGGGGGAAGGGGACAGTACTTAAAGGAGAAGGTCTTATTTAATCCTATAAAGGACGAAACCATTAGACAATTTGCTGTTTTTTTCATTCTGACAATTTTCTAAACATGTTTCTTTACATAAAATGCTGGCGCATAATAAATATAGGTCATGCCATAAAGCTACTAAATACTTATCTGCATTAAGCGGCACAGTTACACTAAGATGACATATGTCCAACAAGGGTGCTAAAAATTAATTAAGCCTATGTACTTTAAGTGTGTCTGCAATTTAAACATTAGAAGGGCATCGTCTGTATGGGTATTCTGTGAAACTAACAGTAAATTTATTTAATACAAAATGGAGTTTCAACCTAGGCCATTGTTGGTTTTAAAAAGGTTCTTCATGAGCAGAAAAAGGGTCTGCTTTTCTTCCCAAACTTGCATCATTTGTCCATGGACTCCATCTAGTATCCACTTGAATGGGGCTAAGCTGGAATTGCAGACAAATAGCAGTGGACAAGAGTGGCGCTATTTCTGAAAAACAAGCAGACCCTTCTATTTTCTACTCCTGGACAACCCCTCTAAGGGGTATGTCCATGACTTATCTCGACTTAAAGGGTAACTGCAATTTCCACTACTTTTCTAAACAAAACCAGGATTTTCATTGGTTGGACTCTAGATGTGGAGACCCTCACAGATCACTCAAACAAGGAGTGCATGGACAAACCCGAGCGGATCCGGATCCGAGCGGGACAAAGTCTGTCCCCATAGAAATGAATGGGTCCGCAATTCCGTTCCGCAAAATGCGGAACAGAATTGCGGACGTGTGAATGGGGCCTAAGGGTCCCTTATCACCGCCAGTTAGTCAGCCACTTGTTAGGTAGTTAGCGCCCACCGCACTGCAGTCACTGATTAGTCGCTGATTAGCGTTATCGCTGTCGCTAATCAGCACTAGTACTATATAGTATCTGTAAGTGATCAAGACTGATCGCAATCAGATCTATATCAGTACATTAGGGTCACCTTAGGCTCTACAAAAAACACAGTGTTCACCCGATCAGGCCTGATCTTGTGCGCACACTTGCGTTCAGTCTGCCCCACCGCAGTAACAGAAATGTTTTTTTTTCTGATCACTGCAAAAACACCGTAAAATCGCTGCGGCGCTATAAAGATCACTTTTGAGCTTTTTGGATCTTTATTAGCGATCGCAGCTTTTTTTTTTTTGCACATTTTTGGGCAGAGATTTTTTCATCCACATTGATCGATGCGAATGAAGAAATCTGTGCCGTTCATTTTTTCTTTCAGCCCAGAGGCTGAACGAAAAAAAATAATCTCATTACCCGTATGCTCAATATAAGACCTCATGCACACGACCGTGCCGTTTTTTGCGGTCCGCAAAAAACGGAAGGCGCCCGTGTTGACTTCCGCAATTTGCGGAACGGAACGGGAGTCGGCAATATAAATGCCTATTCTTGTCCGCAAAGCGCGGACAAGAATAGGACGTTATATTTTTTTTGCGCCGCCGTGGAACGGGGCCACGGATGCGGACAGCACACGGAGTGCTGTTCGCATCTTTTGCGGCCCCATTGAAATGAATGGGTCCGCATCCGAGCCGCCAAAATGGCGCACAACGGAGATGGATCCGTTTTCTATTGTGTCAGAGAAAACGGATCCGTCCCCATTGACTTACATTGTGCTCCTAGGTGCGCAAAGGGGCTCCGCACCACATCGCGGACAGAAATAGGCTGCTTGCAGAGTTCTTCTGTCCACGATGGGAGCTCAACTAAACAGAACGGAATGCATTTTGGTGCATTCTGTTCAGTTTTTTCCCCATTGACAATGAATGGGGACAAAACTGAAGCGTTTTCATCCGCTATTGAGATCCTATGACAGATCTCAATAGCAGAATTGAAAACGCTAGTGTGAAAGTAGCCTTATAATTTTTTTTCTTAGTTGTTACTGTTTAAATATCAAAGTCATACATCTTTGACAGTGTGTATGGGCCCCGAAGTGTGTATACAATGAAGGGAACATATGATGGCATGGTTCCGTTCATTGTATAGGTGTATGTGGTGTATAATAAAGTTATTGATTTCTTACCTGGCAACAGGATTTGATTGGTGAAGTCATCGGCGAGTGACATCTGGGAAAAGTTGCAGGTGCCCTTGGAAAATGGTGATTGGTCCTTCTCTTCAACGGACGTTTCAGGTACCTGTAATAGAAGGAGATAATGGTCAGTGCGCAATGACGGCACTGGACAACAAACAGACAGGACCTATGTCATACTTACCTATGGAAGAACTTCTCAAGCAACTCATCTACAAAGCTTAATCTAAAGGAGGAGTCACCTGGCTACAAAAATGCTTATCTGATGAACTTACCTTTTCGGATGAAGCTCCAGGATCTTCTTCTCAGGTCTTCTGTGCAGCCCTGAACACGAGCCCAGAGAGGATCGATATCTCAGACTTCACTGGCGCGAGCATGCGCAGTGACAGCCTGAAGGAAAACTTACCTTCAAGACCTTCTCTCCTCCACCTCCTCCAAAAAAAAAAGAAAAGAAGACACTCACTTATTACCCCTTCGGATCAGGAAGCAGGTGATACAGAGCTTCTGCATCCTTCCCTCGAGCCTTCTACAGTTGGAGATTAACAGTCAAAACAGTCAGGTTGGCACACAGATGCTGCGCAATTTTATTAACCAAATACCACAGAGTGATAAATTATATTTATTTAATGAGTTTTTAAAGTTGTTATCAAACGTAAATAAGGAGGATTCTCACTCCTTAATAGTGATGGCCAGTTCGCCGTGTTCGCCCGCGAACACATGCGAGCTGCCATCTTAGGGCTCTTTCACACTTGCGTTGTTCTTTTCCGGCATAGAGTTCCGTCGTCGGAGCTCTATGCCGGAAAAATCCTGATCAGGATTATCCCCATGCATTCTGAATGGAGAGAAATCCTTTCAGGATGTCTTCAGTTCAGGACCGGAACATTTTTTGGCCGGAGAAAATACCGTAGCATGCTGCGCTTTTTGCTCCGGCCAAAAATCCTGAACACTTGCCGCAAGGCCGGATCCGGAATTAATGCCCATTGAAAGGCATTAATCCGGATCCGGCCTTAAGCTAAACGTCGTTTCGGCGCCTTACCGGATCCGACGTTTAGTTTTTTCTAAATGGTTACCATGGCTGCCGGGACGCTAAAGTCCTGTTTGTCATGGTAAAGTGTAGTGGGGAGCGGGGGAGCAGTATACTTACCGTCCGTGCGGCTCCCGGGGCGCTTCAGAGTGACGTCAGGGCGCCCCACGCGCATGGATGACGTGATCGCATGGATCACGTCATCCATGCGCATGGGGCGCTCTGACGTCATTCTGGAGCGCCCTGCGAGCCGCACAGACTGTAAGTACACTGCTCCCCACTACTACTACGGCAACCGGGACTTTAATAGCGTCCTGGCTGCCATAGTAACACTGAACGCATTTTGAAGACGGATCCGTCTTCAAATGCTTTCAGTTCACTTGCGGTGTTACGGATCCGGCGGGCACTTCCGGCAAATGGAGTACACGACGGATCCGGACAACGCAAGTGTGAAAGAGGCCTTAACTGACAAGTCCGGCGATGCACAGTTAAGTCCTTACCTTTGCCTGTGCGCGAGCCGGTCTGAAAGGAAATGCGGTCTCCAGGTGCAGGCAGTTCCGAGAACAGCCCGATGAAGGCCCCCGGCGGCTGTTCTCGGAACTGCCTGCTCCCAGTGACCGCATTTCATTTTTAGACCGGCTTGCGCACAGGCAAAGGTAAGGACTTACCTGTGCATCGCCGGACTTGTCAGTTAAGATGGCAGCTCGCATGTGTTTGCGGGCGAACACGGCGAACTGGCCATCACTGCTCCTTTACTCAGGTTTGGGTGGATAAGACCTTAGATCCTTCAATCCTCAATCAGGCAATGACAGATTTATGGGCATAAATAAAGATTTTGTCTCTGTTTTTAACCCTCAAACGAATAATTTAGAGGGCATACATCAAACCTGCCTTAAAGAGGCTTTGATTTGTCATATTTCACCTCTTGGATATCACCTGTCATTTGAGGAGAAATGTGACTCCATCCTGTCTTCTCTAAATATGTAAAGAATTGTTATAACATCTCACCTACACACTGTTTCACCTTCCCCCGCTGTGAGTTAGGTTCACTTATCTGTCTCAGGACAGATTCTGGGAATATCCTAGAACTAGAACAAGCGTTCTTGTCTTAGTCAGGGTCATTCGGCACAACTGCGTACATTCTTATATGTGACTGATTAAAACCTATTATTTCTACTTACTGCACGTCCACATACCATAAAAGGATGTTCCGGTAGTATCTGTATGAGCACCAATGTTTATCTTTATGATTGGTTTAACCGCTGTTGTTATGCAAACTTTTCTACTGCCTATATAAGGCCAAGCGATAGCATAATAAAGTTAGAGTGTTTCTCAGTGATACCTGTCTGTGTCTGTTATTGCCAACAGAGAAACATCTCTCCTGACGTCAGTGTCTCAAACCAAGGTTGTCGTAGAGGTCCAGAAAGGTCCAAATCCTTTCAGTTTGGGGGCTCGTCCGGGATAGAGAAGGCCATCCTCGTGTCCGGTAAGAGAGACATCCCTTTTGTCCACTGCCTGGTCCGAGGGCACTGGCCACATCTCTACCCGTGAGTTTTTATTATGTATCCGGGATACATTGTTAAGCCTTAAAAATAGACTCCGGGAGTTTATAATAAGTACTTGGAGTACTTTCATGAATAAGGCCGGCACTTGGAGTGCCACGCACGGCATAGAGTCTCAGGGAGATCTATCCGTAAGTTGTTTTGTGTAAGGGACACACCATAGGATCTCAGGGAGATCTATTTACTTTATCTAACTGTCGACAGAGATTTTTTAGTACCAGTGGTACATGTAAGAGAACAGTCTCAGGGAGACTGACCTACCTTGGTTTGACGCATACCTATATTTAGAGTATAAGATACATAAAGTGTTAAGATTCATCTGTTTGTGTGAGAGCTATTGTTCTGGTGCTAAGTGTAAGAACATATCTCACTGTAATATTATCACTCTGTCATTTGGTGAATTTTCTTACTGTGGGTGAAGGAAAATCTAAGCGTGAGTTCCCCCCTCCCAACTAGGGGCTGCAGACTGCAAATTGTGACAGCCTAATTCTCCTTCCAATCTCATGCTGACTGTTAAAGCAGAGTGTTTTCTCATGGACCTCAGACAAAATACAAGACTTTGAGAAACATTTATATGAGAAGGAGGCAGCGGGATGCTTTGAGATCAGGAAGATACAGACCCCCACACATAGTTACAAAAGTTCAGGAGCCAACACAGTGAGTAAACAGAGACAGCCGAGACATTTCTCACTTGCTTTCAGCCATCGCTGCAGATGCTGTCTGTTTCAGCGTGATAGACTTGAAAAATGCTTTCTTCTCTATCCCGGTTGACAAGTAGACCAGACTCTTTGCTTTTTCCTTTGAGGGTCGTCAACTCACCTGGTGCAGGATGCCCCAGGGATATGCTGATTCACCTGTAGTGTACAGCATTGTCCTCCAAGCCAGTTTAAAATCATGTCACCCCCCCAGGGTTCTGTACTCTTGCAACACGTGGATGATTTGTTATTGTGCAGTTTGTCAGAGGTTTATCTGGTTGAAATGGTTGTCTGAATGTGGACACAAAGTGTCGCGCAAGAAAATGCAATGGTGTAAAAAGCAAGTTGAATACTTGGGCTTTGTTCTCACAAAGGGAGAAAGGAGAATCAGCACAGAAAGAGTCCAGTCTGTTGTGGGCCTGGTCACCCCGCACACCAAGAAAGAAATGTTATCTTTCCTTGGTATGATAAACTACTGCAGACAATGGATTCCTGATTGCTCCTACTATGACAATGTAATGAGACAAGCCACTCTGGCAGACATGCCAGATCTCATCAGGTGGTCTGAGGAAATGTTTAATGCATTTAATTATTTGAAAAATGTTCTTTAATGACAAGTCCGGGTTTGGGCCTCCCTGACTACAAACTCACATTCCACGTATATGCTCGACAAAATTGTAAAACCATGGCGGATGTGCTGACACAATATCACGAAGGCAAGTTACATCCTTGTGCCTTTTTCTCAAAGGTGGTTCCGGCATCCGTCCAAGGAATGCCGGCCTGTCTGAGATCTCTTGCAGCCTGTGCTATGATGGTTGAGCTTGCAACGCCACTCACAATGGGACATGAGATTATCCTGTACACCACACATGATGTACAGTAGTAGGCCTTCTCAAAGGCATACACACCCAGCACATGTCCGCACAAAGACTATCTGGATATGAGATTCTACTCCTCAGCAATCCCTCCCTCCAAATCAAATACGCAACACACACCTTAGGTCCAGCACCTATCTTGAATGCCCTATTAGGACTTTAAGGACCTGAGGATCACTTGACAGAGGCACATGATTGTATACACGCCATACAACATGAGACATCACCCCGCTCTGATTTACAATCTGTACCAGTAGAAGGGGCTCCTGATGTTTTTGTTGATGGATCCTGCAGCAGACCAAATTAAAACACTTATCATGCAGGATATGCTATTGTTCTGCTACCCGATGTTGTCCTGGAAGCCAGACCCATCACATACCAATCTGCACAAGCAGCAGAATTAATTGCACTCACGAAAGCATGCATACTACATGAAGGCAAGCCAGTCACCATTTACACTGACAGCAGGTACGCACATGAAGTGGTCTGGGACCACGGGGTCATTTGGCAAAGGAGAGGATTCATTGCAGCTGATGGTAAGCACATCTCACATTCACAACTTGTCATACAACTTTTAGAAGCCATAAGATTTCCCTCGCAGATTGCAATTGTCCACTGCAGGGCGCATACTGGTGGTAAAGATCATGTGTCCCAAGGCAATGCCCTGGCAGACGCGGAGGCCAAGAAGGCTGAACTGATGGCCCCGGCCACATTGCAAATGGTGAAATTAGTACCTCCTTCACTTGCGTTAACTCAGATGCTTGTGGATCTCCAGTCCTCAGCTACTGACGATGAAATGGCCGATTGGTGGTATCCAATCTTGCAGAAGAATCCTAGGACAGGATTAATCTGCAAAGAGGGGAAACCATGCATACCACAGCACAGTGCCCCTCTGTTCATTGCACATTTTCATGGAGTAGGGCACAACAGCATTTAAACAACACACATGCTGCTATCACAGAATTTTTATATTACAGGCATTAAACAGTTCGTGTCAGATTATGTGGGAAGGTGTATCACATGTTTGAGGAACAACCCAAACACCAATGTCAAAGTTCCACATCAACACCTTGATTACCCCACCACTCCTTTTACACATCTGCAGGTAGACTTCACACACATACCTAGACAGAAAGGTAAACAAGAATACGCCTTGGTCATAGTTGACATGTTCTCAAGATGGCCAGAGGTCTACCCTACAAGATTAGAAGATGCCAAAACAGTAGCAAGGATACTGACACGTGACATCATTCCAAGGTGGGGCTGTCCATTGGTAATTGAATCTGACCAAGGGCCAGCTTTCACCTCAAAGGTAAACAAGGAGCTGACAAGACTCCTTAAGGTTGAATGGAAATTTCATATGCCATACCACCCACAAAGCTCCGGCATTGTGGAACGCATGAACAGAACCCTAAAAGATAAATTGAGAAAGGCAACAGAGGGCACATTTGAGAAATGGAAAGATATACTGCCAATAGTCTTAGCTGAGATCAGGATGACCCCTAATAAAAAGCTAGGGATATCACCATTTGAGATACTTATGGGGAGACCTTTTCCCACACCATGGGCAAAGAACCCTCTGGTAGTACAGGAAGGGGACCTCGACCTCATTAGAGAAGAATATGTAACCAGATTGATTAAAACCCTAGGTGAAATTGAGGAAAAAGTTGCTTGTAAGTCTCCTTGTCTTCCACAGGAACCAACTCACCCATTCCAAGTGGGAGATATCGTGCTGATGAAGAAATTAAAGAAAGGAAAATTCGCAGGAGACTTCACCTACGGATCACCGACAACAGTGGTAGCCGTGACCCGCACAGCTGTACTTACAGAAGAAGCACCTACCTGGGTCCACGCCACCAGAGTAAAACTGGTAAAGGAGGCACCCCAAAAGGAGGTAATAACGGGGACAGACAGTCCTGACCTTGAAAAAGGACAAAGTGAGGTACTAACGGGAGCAGACAGCTCTGATCTCCACCAGGATGCACTCCCTCAATTCTGGAATATGGCACAGACGGCCCACTTGGACTGTGGGATTACTGACGATCCTAATGACTCTGCTGGAGGATAACAAAGCTGAAGTTGCTATAACTCAGAAAGGTGGAATCACTACCTTCTGGTACAATTCCTCCAGTACTCACGTTGCAACTTACTCCTTTTTTTATGCAGCATAATTAAGTGCAGTCCACGAGATGCGGCAACCACTATAAGAATGGACATACCCTCAGAAACAAACAAACCCCCTCAAACCCCGTATCTTAACTTTTAACAATATGAGCTCAATATCTGACCCAACATATGAGGAGGCTCTTGCAGCAGAAACTAGGTTCTCTGATGCCAACCTATGGTTAGAATGGATGAAGTACAGTGCAGCTTCAGTAAATAAAAGTAATTGTTATATATGTGGGACCGCTAAGCCTCACCTAGGTACTGTGCCCTTAATATTGCCCTCTAGTGTTGAGGAATGTTTTTTGCAATTATTCTCAAATTCATCTAGTAACCAGTCTGCATGTGAAGAATGGAAGCAAAAATACCCAAATAAAACTCCCCGCCCTGGTGCAGGTATACATATCTATCCTGGTAACTATACCTGCCACAGAGGGGGAGATCAAGGAAGATCCCTGGGTAATTTCACTGAAGGATACTGTGCAACTTACAGTGAAACAGATACCTCCCTCACACAGAATTAAGTATACTTGATTGGAGATGTATATTGGATCTGTGGGGATGGAAAGATAAGATCTAGATTAGAAGGTTCCTGGAAAGGTGAATGTGCTCTTGCTAAAGCCATAATGAATATACACATATTTAGTGAACAAGAGACCCCTAGTGTAGGAGGAGTGACAAGGACCAAAAGATCACTCCCCATGGGTAGTTTTGATCCTCATGTGTATATAGATGCAATAGGCGTCCCAAGAGGGGTCCCTGATGAATTCAAGGCCAGAGGTCAGGTGGCAGCAGGATTTGAATCCATAATTCCCCACATAACAATCAACAAAAATGTAGACTGGATCAACTATATTTACTATAATCCACAAAGGTTTGTAAACTACACCAGGGATGCGTTACAGGGTGTAGCAGAACAGTTACAGGCAGATTCCATTATGACATTTCAAAACCGCATGGTACTCGATATGATACTTTGCAGAAAGAGGTGGTGTCTGTAAGGTATTGACAGACCCCTCATCATGCTGCACGTTCATACCCAACAACACCGGCCCTAATGGTAAGGTCACACTGGCAATAAAGAAACTCGAGGATTTATCACAGTAAAAGAAAAAATATGGAACAGGGAATATATTGATTTATATTCCCTACTCCCATTTTATGGTAATAAAACCGAATTAAAGGACAATAAGGATCCGGAAACAAAAAACCCCAAAAACTAATCTATTTTTAATTGGGTACAGGCTTTCGCTATTTATGCGGCAGTTATGTGTGAACGTAAACCAGAGTTCTGCTGTGGATTATTTTATCACATGGATTCAATTTTGGAAGCCTATCAAAGTTTCGATGGATTGACTTAGAATTCATTTAATGAATCTTTCAGGCATAAACTGTCAGTTTACCCTAATATGCAATGGGGATCCAAGGACGTTGGCCTATGGCTAAATCTAATGTTACCACAAAAGAATACTAATTTTCACCAACAAAGAAACAACAAGAGAGGCCTATGCTTTGCATTTATGAAAACATATGCAGATGGAACTCAAATTGCAAATATAGGCACGAATGTTCCTTTTGTGGTGGAGGCCACCCAGTCTTCAAGTGTTTCAAGAAGGTTGGTTCAGTTGGTGCCTCAACTTAAAAAGATACTCAAGGAAAAAGCAACAACTCCATTGAAACTAACAAAGTTAACCCCCTGGATAAATTGCTATCCAAACAAAGCGATGGCTAGGTTATTATTATCTGGTTTTTCTTTCGGCTTCTATGTCCCTGAATTTTCAGGGACTGTCTGTTCCTGGGTGGAGAACCTCAAATCTGTAAAATTATATCCATCCATAGTTACATTTTTATTTTTTTAAGAAATTGAATTAGGCCGTGATGCTGGCCCGTTCTCTTCCCCTCCTTTTCAACATTTTAATTTCTAGTCCCTAAAAAAGAAACTAACTCTTTCTATTTAATTCACAACCTTTCCTTCCCCAAGGACCAGTCATTAAATGATGAAATAGAAAAGTCTCGCTTCTGTTTCTTATTTATCGTTTGATATGGCCATTGTCAAATTAAGAGAATTGGGCAAGAATGCACTCCTAGCCAAAACAAATACTAAATCTGCATTCAGACTTCTTCCTATTCACCCTAAAGGATTTAATTCACTTGGATTTCAATTCGAGGGCCAACATTTCTTTGACAAGACTCTACCAATGGGTTTTACCCTCATGTTTTTACTTTGAAGCCTTATCATCTTTTCTACAATGAATTATTGAACAATTTCACATAGACGAACATATATTACATTACTTAGACGACTTCCTATTCATGGGAAGAGTAGATTCCAACAACTGTCAATTATTACTGGAAATTTTTTTCCAAATAACTAACAGTATTTCCACCTAACAAATTAACGTTTCTAGGTATAACTATTATACTTCCAAAATGGAATTCAGTATTCCTGAAGAAAAAATAGACAACATCAAAATTGATATCAATATGCTTTTGGCTAGAATAAAATGCACTTTAAAAGAACTACGATCATTATTGGGTTCTTTAAACTTCATTTCTAGGGTCATACCCATGGGTAGAGTTTTCTCTAAAAGATTATATAATTCTACAAAAGGCATTCCCTCACCTTTCTCAGTAAAAAATTATTTCATTTTGAATCAGGCCTTAAAAGGTGTTAATGGATGAACTGTGAAGAAAGAAAAAAACTGAGCAGTATCCAAGAAAATTTTATTACAATTATATGACATTTTACCCTCAATATGTTCTTCGGATCTAGAAACTCTGCTTTTCCGATCGGTTTTTCTTTTGGCCTTCTTTGCTGCTCTCCGGATTAGCAAATTCACAGCTGTGAATAAACACAGTTCATCACTAATTAATATTTCCGATTTGGTTTGCGATAATATAGTTTTAAAATTTTACATACAAAAGTCAAAAGCAGATCAACTACAAAAAGGTCATTGGATAACTTTACACCCCCTCCATAACACCCGATTATGCCCTATTATGGCTATGCAAAATTGGTTAAACAGTAGGCCAAAGGTGAATGGTCCTTTATTCATACACCGGGACCATTCTCCCCTTACTAGATTTCATTTTAACGCAATTGTAAAGAAAAGTCTACATATGTTAGGCTGTCAAGACTATAATATTTCTGCCCATTCATTCAGAATAGGAGCAGCGACCTTGGCTGCGCAACAAGGATTGTCTTCATCCTTAATAAAAAAAATCTAGGTAGATGGAAATCTGATAGATTCAAGATCTATATCAGACCAGAATTGTTATTAAAATAGTTTCATTCGTCTTACAGGTAATCACAAGATTTAGATTGTAGGAAACCACATCGTTAATGGAGCATTAAAGAGAGCTTCTCAAAGAAAATATTTACACAACCTTGGTTTAAAATTCAATATATACATTCATTGGTCTGCACAATCCGATTTAAAATTGAGGTCTTTGGTCTTTGTGTAACTCCCTAGCATTTTACTTACCTTTACCAGATCTCATTATTCTATATTTTGGTGAAAATGACTTAGGATGTATCAATTTTCTGGAATTGATTAACAAATACACATTTAGGAATATTCATTCTTTATTACGGAATTCTGATCCCGAAGCTCAACTGGTCTCACAGTGATCTACGATTCCAGGATAAAATCAGGAAAAAAGTCAATCTTCAGATGATTTATATTTTTTTATTTCAGTTGAATGGTTTCTCTTACAGACACATGGAACTTGAAGGATTTACGGAAGTTCTTTACACTTCTGACTATTGACGTTTGTCTGATATAGGCACTGATATTCTTAATGTGGGTTTCCAAAACATTGTAAGCCGTGTACCGGGATGGGCTCCCCAGAATACAGTGAAGTCACAGACAAGGAAACCGACACTGACACCAGCTTAATATGCAAGAACAGAAAACTTTACTTAAACGACAAGTAATAACATAAGCATCACCAAAGCAATACAAACATGCATAGAAACGCTATATCCCGGACCCACAGTAAATGTCCCTGACCAATGGACAGGCCTAGCCGATGGCGGACACAGCAGAGCCTGCAGGTCGTGCTGTGCCGCTACAGAGGACACCCCTAACCGGTGGCAAACGCAGCAGAGCCTGCAAGTCAATAACCGCGCTGCAATCCAGTACAGTACAGCCTAGCAAAAACAATATAAATCCTAACTGACTAAATAATGCTAGGCCTAGGCTAGTGTAATGACCGGCGTCACGCAGAGGGAGGGAAATGGGAAGGCCCTGTCCAAGGGAGAGGGAAAGGTGGTGACCCCTGACTCACCTTGCGGCTGGCACCTGACTGCCCTGACGTCCCTAGACGGGTTCCTCACCCGTACGCCGATCACGTGCCTAAACCCTGGCTTTCCCTAAGATGAGCCCTGTGTAGTGAACAGGGCGGTGGGTTCACTAGTCCGCACCACTGACACTAAGAGGAAAACACCAAGGAGAGGACAGACAATACAGACAAACATATAATCCCAGGTGGGCGACAACAGCAGACCACCAAGGCCCAACAGGGATCCGGAGGGTAACACTCTGGAACAACAACCAGGGATCTCAGCTACTCAGCTCCAGTAGGTCAGTATAGAAGTCCAGGCAGGCAGCTCTATATCTGGCAACCAGAGAAGTAGGAGATGGGAATATAAGGAGGTTGGGATTGCTGGACAAGAAACAGCTGAGGAGGAGAAGCTACGGATCCCTGAGTGAGCCAAAATGGATTGCAAGGCAAACCCAGAAAGCTACCATTACGAAACAGCACTGTCTTTGTACATCGAACGCGCAGCCACCCGCTGCGACTTCCTGACCCCGGGTATAACGGAGTCAGACGTGGCTCTTGACACCCTCGTGACAGCTAGTCTCTGTAACTTCAGGCGCCACACAATATATTGCAATCAGTAACCAGGTGTACTGACTAGTGTTGATCACGAATATTCGATTTGCAAATTTTAATCGCGAATATCGGCACTTCGAGAATTCGCGAATATTTAGAATATCCCAAAATATATTCGTAATCGCGAATATTCAATTTTTTTTTAAAATACCAGTTCATGCGAATTTTTATGCAAAAATGTTTATGCGAATTCTATGCGAATTTTCGCAATCAAGAAAATAATGCCTGGAGATCGCGAATTCTCGAATATATGACGAATATTCGCCCAAATATTCACGAAATATCGCGAATTTGAATATTGCCCCTGCCGCTCATCACTAGTACTGACCTGTGTACGTTCTGGGCCCGAGGATGCAGCCTACCAGAGATGGCCACTAACTTCTCAGCATCCGTGCGGCCTTGCTTGATAGTGAGGCCTTCTGTCCACACACTGGACTGGTCTTCCTGGGACAACCTCTCTTTTAAAAGAGCTGGATACAGAAAGGATATTACAGCTACTCTCCTTCTTCTGAGTGTCCATTAACTGCCGGACATCTGCAAGCCAGGATGGAATCGGATTCAGTCCTTCACAGCACAATCCTTCCACCATGCCAGATCAACACACTTCCTGGTTCACTCACAGGCAGCAGCATGAGTCATCATCTGTTTTGCATATTTAAATCTCTGCTGTAGCTGCAAAACAGTGGCCTCTAGGGCCCGGAATGCCAAATTACAGTTTAAGTAAAGACATTATGCAGAAATATCTGTTTCACAATCTCACAACATGATAGAAGAATGTCTGCGATGTTTGGGGGGTACCATGTGATACATGGCTTGTGGGTGAAGTTGTTTATTATTTGAGTGGACGTGTTTATTATTATATTTATTTAACAGTTTATTAGTTAGTTAAAGAATTAACATCGCGGCCTTTACCTCCACATATATACTTATATAATTTCCTTAATAAATGTTATTCAGAAGTTAACTGGTCTTGGTAGTAATTTCTGGAACCTATGCCCATCATGTATGGGCCTGGAAGTGTGTATACAATGAAGGGAACATATGATGGCATGGTTGCGTTCATTGCATAGGTGTATGTGGTGTATAATAAAGTTATTGATTTCTTACCTAGCAACAGGATTTGATTGGTGAAGTGATCAGCGAATGACGTCTGGGAAAAGTTGCAGGTGCCCTTGGAGAATGGTGATTGGTCCTTCTCTTCAACGGACGTTCCAGGTACATGTAATAGAAGGACATAACGGTCAGGGCGCATTTACGGCACTGGACAACAAACAGTTCCCACCCCCCCTTCCCTATAGTGTCGCGATCTTAGATTCATTGGGTGAAGTCGCTCATTATTTGAGTGGACGTGTTGTTTATTATTATATTTATTTAACAGTTTATTAGTTAGTTAAAGAATTAACATCGAGGCCTTTACCTCCACATATATACTTATATAATTTCTTTAATAAATGTTATTCAGAAGTTAACTGGTCTTGGTAGTAATTTCTGGAACCTATGCCCATCATGTAAATATTTGCAGCTATTTATTTCTATGCTCCAGTGCATCTAACATACAATTGAAGCAACTTTTTAAACAATGTGGATAAAAACATGCTTATGATTCTATAGGGGTCATTTATCTAACTGGTGTAAAGTAGAACTGGCTTAGTTACCCATAGCAACCAATCAGATTCCACCTTTCATTTTGGACAGCTCCTTTGGAAAATGAAAGGAGGAATCTGATTGATTGGTTGCTATGAACAACTAAGCCAGTTCTACTTTACACCAGCTTGATAAATTATCCCCTATGTGTTTACCTGGTTGATAGGTTGTAGTCACGTAGAGTGTGACACTTTGAGCCTAGAATATTGAACCTTTTCACAAAATTCTAATTTTAAGCTGCATTAATGCAATTCCTTTTAACCACCTCAGCCCCCAGTGCTTAAACACCCTGAAAGACCAGGCCACTTTTTACACTTCTGACCTACACTACTTTCACCGTTTATTGCTCGGTCATGCAACTTACCACCCAAATGAATTTTACCTCCTTTTCTTCTCACTAATAGAGCTTTCATTTGGTGGTATTTCATTGCTGCTGACATTTTTACTTTTTTTGTTATTAATCGAAATTTAACGATTTTTTTGCAAAAAAATGACATTTTTCACTTTCAGTTGTAAAATTTTGCAAAAAAAACGACATCCATATAGAAATTTTGCTCTAAATTTATAGTTCTACATGTCTTTGATAAAAAAAAAATGTTTGGGTAAAAAAAAAATGGTTTGGGTAAAAGTTATAGCGTTTACAAACTATGGTACAAAAATGTGAATTTCCGCTTTTTGAAGCAGCTCTGACTTTCTGAGCACCTGTCATGTTTCCTGAGGTTCTACAATGCCCAGACAGTACAAACACCCCACAAATGACCCCATTTCTGAAAGTACACACCCTAAGGTATTCGCTGATGGGCATAGTGAGTTCATAGAACTTTTTATTTTTTGTCACAAGTTAGCGGAAAATGATGATTTTTTTTTTTTTTTTTTTTTTTCCTTACAAAGTCTCATATTCCACTAACTTGTGACAAAAAATAAAAACTTCTATGAACTCACTATGCCCATCAGCGAATACCTTGGGGTCTCTTCTTTCCAAAATGGGGTCACTTGTGGGGTAGTTATACTGCCCTGGCATTCTAGGGGCCCAAATGTGTGGTAAGGAGTTTGAAATCAAATTCTGTAAAAAATGACCTGTGAAATCCGAAAGGTGCTCTTTGGAATATGGGCCCCTTTGCCCACCTAGGCTGCAAAAAAGTGTCACACATCTGGTATCTCCGTACTCAGGAGAAGGTGGGGAATGTGTTTTGGGGTGTCATTTTATATATACCCATGCTGGGTGAGAGAAATATCTTGGCAAAAGACAACTTTTCCCATTTTTTTATACAAAGTTGTCATTTGACCAAGATATTTATCTCACCCAGCATGGGTATATGTAAAAAGACACCCCAAAACACATTCCTCAACTTCTCCTGAGTACGGGGATACCAGATGTGTGACACTTTTTTGCAGCCTAGGTGGGCAAAGGGGCCCATATTCCAAAGAGCACCTTTCGGATTTCACTCCTCATTTTTTCCTGAATTTGATTTCAAACTCCTTACCACACATTTGGGCCCCTAGAATACCAGGGCAGTATAACTACCCCACAAGTGACCCCATTTTGGAAAGAAGACACCCCAAGGTATTCCGTGAGGGGCATGGCGAGTTCCTAGAATTTTTTATTTTTTGTCACAAGTTAGTGGAAAATGATGATTTTTTTTTTTTTTTTTTTTTTTTCATACAAAGTCTCATATTCCACAAACTTGTGACAAAAAATAAAAACTTCCATGAACTCACTATGCCCATCAGCGAATACCTTGGGGTCTCTTCTTTCCAAAATGGGGTCACTTGTGTGGTAGTTATACTGCCCTGGCATTCTAGGGGCCCAAATGTGTGGTAAGTAGGTAAATGACCTGTGAAATCCGAAAGGTGCTCTTTGGAATGTGGGCCCCTTTGCCCACCTAGGCTGCAAAAAAGTGTCACACATCTGGTATCCCCGTATTCAGGAGAAGTTGAGGAATGTGTTTTGGGGTGTCTTTTTACATATACCCATGCTGGGTGAGATAAATATCTTGGTCAAATGCCAACTTTGTATAAAAAAATGGGAAAAGTTGTCTTTTGCCAAGATATTTCTCTCACCCAGCATGGGTATATGTAAAATGACACCCCAAAACACATTCCCCAACTTCTCCCGATTACGGAGATACCAGATGTGTGACACTTTTTTGCAGCCGAGGTGGGCAAAGGGGCCCATATTCAAAAGAGCACCTTTCGGATTTCACAGGTCATTTTTTACAGAATTTGATTTCAAACTCCTTACCACACATTTGGGCCCCTAGAATGCCAGGGCAGTATAACTACCCCACAAGTGACCCCATTTTGGAAAGAAGAGACCCCAAGGTATTCGCTGATGGGCAAAGTGAGTTCATGGAAGTTTTTATTTTTTGTCACAAGTTAGTGGAATATGAGACTTTGTATGAAAAAAAAAAAAAAAAAAAAAATAAGCATTTTCCACTAACTTGTGACAAAAAATAAAAAATTCTAGGAACTCGCCATGCCCCTCACAGAATACCTTGGGGTGTCTTCTTTCCAAAATGGGGTCACTTGTGGGGTAGTTATACTGCCCTGGCATTTTCCAGGGGCCCTAATGTGTGGTAAGTAGGTAAATGACCTGTGAAATCCTAAAGGTGCTCTTTGGAATATGGGCCCCTTTGCCCACCTAGGCTGCAAAAAAGTGTCACACATCTGGTATCGCCGTATTCAGGAGAAGTTGGGGAATGTGTTTTGGGGTGTCATTTTACATATACCCATGCTGGGTGAGAGAAATATCTTGGCAAAAGACAACTTTTCCCATTTTTTTATACAAAGTTGGCATTTGACCAAGATATTTCTCTCACCCAGCATGGGTATATGTAAAATGACACCCCAAAACACATTCCCCAACTTCTCCTGAGTACGGCGATACCAGATGTGTGACACTTTTTTGCAGCCTAGATGCGCAAAGGTGCCCAAATTCCTTTTAGGAGGGCATTTTTAGACATTTGGATACCAGACTTCTTCTCACGCTTTGGGGCCCCTAGAATGCCAGGGCAGTATAAATACCCCACATGTGACCCCATTTTGGAAAGAAGACACCCCAAGGTATTCAATGAGGGGCATGGCGAGTTCATAGAAATTTTTTTTTTTTGGCACAAGTTAGCGGAAATTGATATTTTTAATTTTTTTCTCACAAAGTATCCCGTTCCGCTAACTTGGGACAAAAATTTCAATCTTTCATGGACTCAATATGCCCCTCACGGAATACCTGGGGGTGTCTTCTTTCCGAAATGGGGTCACATGTGGGGTATTTATACTGCCCTGGCATTCTAGGGGCCCTAAAGCGTGAGAAGAAGTCTGGAATATAAATGTCTAAAAAATTTTACGCATTTGGATTCCGTGAGGGGTATGGTGAGTTCATGTGAGATTTTATTTTTTGACACAAGTTAGTGGAATATGAGACTTTGTAAGAAAAAAAAAATAAAATTCTGCTAACTTGGGCCAAAAAAATATCTGAATGGAGCCTTACAGAGGGGTGCTAAATGACAGGGGGGTGATAAATGACAGGGGGGTGATCAATGACAGGGGGGTGATCAATGACAGGGGGGTGATCAATGACAGGGGGGTGATCAATGACAGGGGGGTGATCAGGGAGTCTATATGGGGTGATAACCACAGTCATTGATCACGCCCGTGTAAGGCTTCATTCAGACGTCCGGATGCGTTTTGCGGATCCGATCCATCTATCAGTGCATCCGTAAAAATCATGCGGACATCTGAATGGAGCTTTACAGGGGGGTAATCAATGACAGGGGGGTGATCAGGGAGTCTATATGGGGTGATCACCACAGTCATTGATCATGCCCCTGTAAGGCTTCATTCAGACGTCCGGATGCGTTTTGCGGATCGGATCCATCTATCAGTGCATCCGTAAAAATCATGCGGACATCTGAATGGAGCTTTACAGGGGGGTAATCAATGACAGGGGGGTGATCAATGACAGGGGGGTGATCAGGGAGTCTATATGGGGTGATCACCACAGTCATTGATCATGCCCCTGTAAGGCTTCATTCAGACGTCCGGATGCGTTTTGCGGATCGGATCCATCTATCAGTGCATCCGTAAAAATCATGCGGACATCTGAATGGAGCTTTACAGGGGGGTAATCAATGACAGGGGGGTGATCACCACAGTCATTGATCATGCCCCTGTAAGGCTTCATTCAGACGACCGGATGCGTTTTGCGGATCCGATCCATGTATCAGTGCATCCGTAAAAATCATGCGGACATCTGAATGGAGCTTTACAGGGGGTGATCAATGACAGGGGTGTAATCAATGACAGGGGGGTGATCAGGGAGTCTATATGGGGTGATAACCACAGTCATTGATCATGCCCCTGTAAGGCTTCATTCAGACGTCCGGATGCGTTTTGCGGATCCGATCCATCTATCAGTGCATCCGTAAAAATCATGCGGACATCTGAATGGAGCTTTACAGGGGGGTAATCAATGACAGGGGGGTAATCAATGACAGGGGGGTGATCAGGGAGTCTATATGGGGTGATCACCACAGTCATTGATCATGCCCCTGTAAGGCTTCATTCAGACGTCCGGATGCGTTTTGCGGATCCGATCCATCTATCAGTGCATCCGTAAAAATCATGCGGACATCTGAATGGAGCTTTACAGGGGGGTAATCAATGACAGGGGGGTGATCACCACAGTCATTGATCATGCCCCTGTAAGGCTTCATTCAGACGACCGGATGCGTTTTGCAGATCCGATCCATGTATCAGTGCATCCGTAAAAATCATGCGGACATCTGAATGGAGCTTTACAGGGGGGTAATCAATGACAGGGGGGTAATCAATGACAGGGGGGTGATCAGGGAGTCTATATGGGGTGATCACCACAGTCATTGATCATGCCCCTGTAAGGCTTCATTCAGACGTCCGGATGCGTTTTGCGGATCCGATCCATCTATCAGTGGATCCGTAAAAATCATGCGGACGTCTGAATGGAGCTTTACAGGGGGTTGATCAATGACAGGGGGGTAATCAATGACAGGGGGGTGATCAGGGAGTCTATATGGGGTGATCAGGGGTGATTAGGGGTGATCAGGGGCTAATAAGGGGTTAATAAGTGATGGGGGGGGGTGTAGTGTAGTGTAGTGGTGCTTGGTGCTACTTTACTGAGCTACCTGTGTCCTCTGGTGGTCGATCCAAACAAAGGGGACCACCAGAGGACCAGGTAGCAGGTATATTAGACGCTGTTATCAAAACAGCGTCTAATATACCTGTTAGGGGTTAAAAAAAACACATCTCCAGCCTGCCAGCGAACGATCGCCGCTGGCAGGCTGGAGATCAACTCTCTTACCTTCCGTTCCTGTGAGCGCGCGCGCCTGTGTGCGCGCGTTCACAGGAAATCTCGCGTCTCGCGAGATGACGCGTATATGCGTGACTGTGCGCAGCGCTGCCACCTCCGGAACGCGATCCTGCGTTAGGCGGTCCGGAGGTGGTTAATTTGCATTACTGAAATAAATGGACTTTTGCGCAATATTCAAATTTTTTGAGTTTTACCTGTATATCTACCTGTGAGCTGTGGAGCTTGTGGTCAATCTATCTTAAGTCTTGCTGGGTGTAGCACCTTGCTGCTCACCCAGGAGTTTCTGTCTGTCCTGTGCCTTACTGGGTGTAGCCCCTTGCTGCTGACCCAGGTTTTTTTGCCATCTGCCCTTGTTTTTGGTGTCGCCTGGTAATGTGTTGATGTTATTGCCTTGTCTGATCTTCTGTACCTGTTCTGTGATGATGTTGTTATCCTTGTCTATGCCTTGCCTGTTCTTCTGTACTTGTTCTCTGCCTGTATCCACTCTGTCCCATGTCTAGCCTAGCAGTGCTCTAACTGCGCCTTATAGCCTGGCAGTGCCTACTGCTTCTGATCTAGTCTGTCCTAGAGTCCCTTACTGCTTCTGTTCCTGTGTTTGTCCTGCCTTCATAAGAGGGTCCCTGGGTTCTCTGGAGGGAGGATCTCTAGTCTGTGTTCAGCTCTGCCTGAGACCGTCATGCTTCCATTCCACTTGGGGTCCAGGCATCTGCTTCTGTGCTGGTTCCCGTTTGTCTTGTTGTCTGTTCCATGCAGGGCCGGCGTCATAACCCGGCATCCCCGGGCAAGTGCTGGGGCCCAATGCTCCTGGGGGGGCCCACTGAGCTGCTATGAGCACTTCCATCAATACAGATGGGAGCTCTCACTGCTGTCATTTCACATACGCAGTACCCCTTTGGTGGGCCCTCTGAGCTGCAGAGACTCAGGACACGCCCCCTCTACACAGGACACACGCTGCCTGAGGAGACTGGAGAGAGACCGCACGGCTGGAGCAGAGAAGTGTGAACACAGTCTGTGAGTGAGTCTGCACTGTGACTGTCTCTTCTCTGTGGGACAGAAGGAAAGGGGGGGACACTGCTGCTTCATTCTATTTAGTTGTGTTACTGTTTTATTAAGCTGATTGCCTCCATGACACCTGCCCCCCCCCCATATCCTGTCCTATATCACCCTTATGGAGCCCCTGCTGTCTCCTTTCCTCCCTCATGTATCCAGGGCTCCTGTCCCACCCTCCTATCTCCTATTGCTGCCCTGCACAGACCTCCTGCCACTACTTGTATGAATCCCCCTCAGAGCCCCTTCAACCTACTTGCTGTGTCCACCCCTCCTGTCCATCCAGGGCCCCGAGCCCCTGTCTCACTCCTCTGCCTCTCATTATGGTGGCATCTGAACCGCATTCACCATAAGGACCTTCTAACATCACAGGGTCATGTGACTGTGCCCCCCACCCCGTACTGTGCCCCTTTATACCCTGCATTGTGCCCTCTTACCACACCCTGTGCAGTGCCCATAGTCATTCCCTGTACTGTGCCCTCTTATACCCTTTTATCCGGTCACTGTATGGTGGTTTTATCCTTGTATGGCGGTGTTATCACTATATGGCGGTGTTATCACTATATGGCGGTGGTATCCAATAACTGGATGGCCATAACTGTATCCCTTTCTGCCCACACCACTTTTTTTAGACCTGGCATGAGCGGGAATAGATACAGATTGCGGTGTTAAGGACCTTTGCGCCACATCTGTGTCAGAAATACGCCTAATATAGACGTATTTCTATATAATAAATGACCCCCTAATCGTATGATTATTCGGGGGGGGGGGCTAATATCTTTATATTATATAGATTCTAGTGTATTATACTGTGCCCTGTATTTTCCAGTAGAAAATGATCCTTGGGAAGCACAGTCCTCATCCCTGACCACCAGGACCAGGTATCGCTCTGTCAGTACATGGCGGCCTCCCCTCTCCGCCACGCTGCTCCGCTGTGTACTGGGGCTTATTCTGACACTAGGGCTGGGTTCACATCACATTTTTGCCATCCATTTAATGCATACTGAAAATGTATGCATTGACAGATGCCTCAGACTGATGCCGTACAGTGGCGTCCGTTCACCATACAGTTCCATGGTAAAAAAAACATATACGTTAACGTCTGCATTTTTTACTTGACTCTGCAGGATACAAAAACGTGGAGTGCTGCACATGTGTATACATCAAACCGATAGGAAAAACGTAATGTGAACACACATTGGGGGGGAGGGGGGCGTACTAAATTTCGCTGTGGGGCCCAGTCAGTTCTAGCTCCATCACTGCACATCTCCTTCTCTCCTCCAGGCCTGGCTCACTGCTGCAGCGGGCCGGAGGAGAGAAGGAGCGCAGGGAGCTGCGGTTAGTGAATGACAGGACCACCAGCTCCCCTGCAATGATAGGTATGTGAGGGGGCCACTGGGGGGTCATTCATCACACTGTGAGGGTCCCTTACACAGTATAATGACTCCCAGTGCCCCCCATTTAGTATAATGATCCCCATTGACCCTCCATTTAGCATAATGACCACCAGATCCCCCATTAAATATAATAACCCCTCGTGCCCCCTCCATACAGTATAACCCCCAGTGTGGGGGCGACTGGGGGTCATTATTCTGAATGGAGGGTCACTGTGGGGTCATTATACTGTGAGGGCCCTTTACATAGTATAATGACCCCCAGTGTCCCCCATTTAGTATAATGATCACCAATGACCCTCCATTCAGTATAATGACCCCCAGAGCCCCCTCCATACAGTATTCCCCCCGTGTGGGGGCTACTGGGGGTCATTCAGGGCCGGCTCTAGGTTCATGTGGGGAGCTGGGAGCTGCGGTTAGTGAATGACAGGACCACCAGCTCCCCTGCAATGATAGGTATGTGAGGGGGCCACTGGGGGGTCATTCATCACACTGTGAGGGTCCCTTACACAGTATAATGACTCCCAGTGCCCCCCATTTAGTATAATGATCCCCATTGACCCTCCATTTAGCATAATGACCACCAGAGCCCCCATTAAATATAATAACCCCTCGTGCCCCCTCCATACAGTATAACCCCCAGTGTGGGGGCGACTGGGGGTCATTATTCTGAATGGAGGGCCACTGTGGGGTCATTATACTGTGAGGGCCCTTTACATAGTATAATGACCCCCAGTGTCCCCCATTTAGTAATGATCACCAATGACCCTCCATTCAGTATAAATACCCCCAGAGCCCCCTCCATACAGTATTCCCCCAGTGTGGGGGCTACTGGGGGTCATTATTCTAAATGGGGGCGACTGGGGGTTATTATTCTGAATGCAGGGCCACAGGTGGTCATTATACAGTGGGGGGGGGAATTGGGGGTTCATTATACTGTGTGAAGGGCCACTAGTAGTCATTATACTGTATAGGGGCCACTGGGGGTCATTATACCGTGTAGGAGCCACAGGGGGACATGTCAATGTAAAAAAATGCCTCATGGGGGCCCACTGGGATTTATCGCCCAAGGGCCCACATGAACCTGGAGCCGGCCCTGGTTCCATGTCCTGTATTGTATGGTTTTCAGTTCTGTTGTTGTCTGTTCCGCTAGTGCCTGCACCTGCTTGGTTCCTTGCAGGCAGTGGCCAAGTGTACTAGGACCTTACTGGAGGTGTGACCAGTGAGCCCCTCGGCCCAGTTCATCCCCACCACCACTCTGTGAAGAACGTGGCTCACTGACTCTCCAGCCTCAGGGTTTTGCCTCTGGTCTACCTGTGTACTTGTTTCTGTGGTAGTGCTACCACTATTGTCTAACCTGCTTTATTGTCAGGTGCTTTTATTACATGTGTAATAAAGTATTCTGTTGGTCCCTGGTCTGTATCTTGGCTGTGTCCTGTTTGCAAGATGTCCCAGAGGTCTGCCTTGGGCCTCCGTCACGTGACACCAGCCCATTTAACCTAAAAGAGTTGGAGCAGTTTTGCTTGGATGAGTGGGAAAGAATCCCAGTGTCTATATGTGCTAAGCTAATAGAGACATACCCTAAGACTATGTAATTGCAGCAAAATGTGGCTCCATAAAGTACTGACAGGGGACAAATATCTATGCACCTTAACATTCTCTGTTTTTTGTGTTACTTATTGTTTGTGTCATAGTAAAAATATTTTGTCCCTTCAAAGTGGTAGACATGCCTAAATCTAATGGTAACCCTTCAAAAAGCCATTTGTAATGCAACAGGAAAACGCCAAGGTGGGTGCACACTTTTGTCAAGGCCTGTACTTCCTGTATACTATACTGCAATCTCCCGTCCCATCTAATATCTTTGTCAGCCACTAGTCATCACTAATTGATGTAAAAATATGACTTCTAGTTGATGCTTTTGCCTCCACTTTTATATGTTAGGTACAGCTAGCCAACATAATGAAAACACTCTGAATAATTGCTCTGAATCAAGTCTGGTGTGATGATGGTGGGGTCAACAATTATAAACTAGATAGAATTTGGAAGGACTGATCTGTATGCATATATGTGTACACATAGCTAGATAGAAAATAATAAGAATTATTATTATTAAAGCGTCATTCATAATATGGTGTTGTACATATAAAAAGGGGTGAACATGCATAATATAAAACAATTGCAATTAACAAGTTGAGATAAAAACTGGTACAGAAGGAGAGAGGACCCTGCCTGCTTAAAAACTACAAGGGATGGGGGAAGGACACAGGGACTGAGGACAAAGCTGGTCATATGGTGGTATAACGGCAGCAAGGATACTGTACTGTACATTGTAGGCTTGTCTGAAGAGGTAAGTTTTCAGGTTTCCATGGTAGTTGAGCATATGTTGGGGTAGAGAGTTCCAGAGTATAGGGGATGCCCAGGAGAAATCTTGGAGGCGATTGTGGGAAGAGTAGCTTAGGCTGAATCTCCTTAAAGAGACAAGTCCTGTATGGAGATATACTGGAAGTTCTCATTGGTATGGAGACTTATTTGAAATGCTCCATGAGAGACAAATATACAAAGAGGTATCTTGCAAGGAAGAGAACAATATCGCCAGCGTCATATTTTGGAAGTGCCTCCCTATGAGTCAATATCCGCTTTCCAACAAGCCTTGGGATTTCACAAGGGATCTGGTTTAGCTATAATCCATTGTCAAATCCTAAGGCTTCCAAGAGGTGGCGCTGGCATGATGATTCTGATCCTTTGGAGATACCTCTTTGCATTTGGGAAGAGCAGATAAGAGGAGAGTAGTGTAGCTGGCCAGCTAAGACCTGTCCTAGGTTGCTAATATAACTTATATACAGCTAAACCTGCCAATAACCTTAATACAGTTCCTATGTTTGTGTGTTAAAGACAAAGGCAGAGTTATTGACAGTGACTTCATGTTTTGATGTCATATAACTGTTATATATTGTGTTCACAGAGGCAGAAGGGATAGTATGCCTTTAAGATTCATTATATAATGTAAGGTCAGCTCAATTACACAGCAGAAACAACAGAAAGTATAGAGTTAAACTGTTGTTGCTGGGCAGGAGTCTTGACCAATCACAGCCAGCCTCACACTCAGCAAGAGTTTTGACCAATCACAGCCAGCCTGACACACAGCCTGTGGGGGAAATTCTCCTAGCAGGAGCTGCTAGAATCATTACACCAGAGGAGAGAAGCTGAACAGACATTCTCTCCACTAAGAGCTATGTTTTATAGAAGCAGAGAGGCCAAAATAGGTATTTAAAACAGTTATATAATGTTCCTACTGTTAATATAATCAACAAAATAAAGCCTTATTAGCTGAGCCTGTCCAAGAGTGAACAGTGTCTGTTACATAGAATTATCTATAGCAATATACAGGACGTTGCAATACTGGTCTGCTAATACAGAGTCTAAGTGTGTGACGGCATAGGGAGTGCACCCCCGGCTAACATTGCAGTTACAATATACATGCTTTACAACTGACAGGTCATCAGATAGTTTTAACCTATTCTTTAGCTCACATTCACTTATACTTAATAATTCTTAATTCTTAGTAAAAGTTAAGTTTTAATATCTGGGACAAGTGAGGTTATTAGCCTAAGTAGGCTTTATTTTGTTGATTAATGTAAACCCTTCCCAGATAGGGTCTTGTCTGTTTATTGTAAGTTTACTGTTAATATAGTCATTAGAACTGTATACTGAACCAGTTATATGTGTGTTTTCTTACAGTTCCACCAATTGCAACCAGTCAAATTCCATATTGCAATCCAAATTGCATACAACCATACCAGATCATACTCAACCAATCTGCAAATAGTTACTGCTAACTGCATACTGCAAATTACGACCAAATTCAGCAAGTGAACTATTAGTTAGACCTCAGATATACTTCTCGGAGAGATCATAAAGTGCTTAAATAACTTAAAGTGAGAGTACAGATACTCAAGAGAGAAATATATCCACCAGTTTATGTTGAATGACAAGATTGAACAGTTGAACCACCATCTTATGCATACCGCCATTTTGTGATATCTTTTCAACACGTGTTATGTACATGGACTATCTGTTGCTGAGGCGGCAGTGTTATATATGAAGAAAAGTTGAAGTTAATAAAGAAATTATTTCAAGCATTTGGTGTGCTCTTTAAACATACTGTTTCCATAGAACGGCGCTAGAGGAATTACAGATTAATAGACAGTCAGAGAAGTCAGAGATATCAAAATTCTTCTAATGCCACAGCGCAAAGGCACTTCATAGTGCTGCGCCTGCCACAAGTAGAGAAGGAGGTCTTGTGAGGATTGGAGATTGTGTGTGGGAAGGTACTGGGAGATCATTTCACAGATGTATGGAGGGGACAGGTTGTGGGAGGCCTTGCATGCCATAGTTTATGTATAGTTTGTATGTCACAGTGTTATGTACTGGATTCTCTGGGCAATAGGGAGCTAGTGAATAAATTGGCAGATAGATGAGAGGACTAATGGGGGAGGGAGTAGATAGATGTTTATTTCCTGTGTACTTCAGTGTTATATCATATCTAGAGATGAGCAAACTTTTGAAAAATTTGATTCAGCAACTTCGCTGAAGTTTGCCAAGAAATTTAATTAGTTAAGAAATAATTTGTCGCAAATCGCTATAAATCAGGTATACCCAGGCTATTCTGCCCTAGGATACAGCCACATGGATTGGCCTTGCTGTGGACGGGTTGCGGCCATGCTGCGGTGAAAAACCGTGTGGCCAATTAGCCGGAAGCTGCCTTTCATTTAATAGTTAAGACCACACAGTATAGTCCTTCTTCGTTGTTAATGGCCGTGCAGCACCTTTAATGCACCTTTAAACATGGGCTGTTGCTTGTTTGAGGTTTGTCTGGTTAGATGGGGGGGACAATATGCAAATTATTGCTGCAATCTCCTGAAGGTTGACAGTAAACACTGAATATTTATCAGCTCTGGCATACACACTTCTCCAACCCCAGCGCTCTCCTGCCCTACAGATGAGAGCCCTTCTGCCATCTGCTTTTCCTCCTTTTTCACATCATCTAATATCGATGAGAAATCTTGCTGACTTTACTAGGACATGGAGACTTTGACCAATTATTTGGAAGAAGAAAAGCCAGCAAAAGATGAGGATGGTCATCATTAAGACCTGGCCCCACAAAGGGGTGCAGACTGGATTGTATTGGTTGGCACTCTGGCAGTGGAATAGTAAAGGCTTCCATCTTATTGATATTAAATTACATTTATGGCTAAAGTATGAGTAAGTAAATGTAGGAATAAATAAATAAAACTGACGCAGCATAAGTCATTCCTGCACTGTCCCTGCACTCCACCTCCCCAATATTCTTCTATTAATCATTTTCAGCAACACTGTCCCTAGCGCATGAGCGTTTGCCACGTCTCTCCCTATGCTCAGCATACAGGACAATGGCGGAGACCCCGCAGGATGAGGGTTTTATAGGTCTGTGACATCACGGATTGGCTGGCTGCATGGCATTATGGGTGATCTTGCGTTCCCAGGCTTCTTACTCTCACTTTGCAACATGTGCAGCCGCCAATTTAGGAAAAACTGATTAGTTACCACGAAGTGTGTGGAAATTCAGCTTCAAATGCTTTGCTTTGCTCAACACTTATCATATCCTTTTTTCTTATTTCAATACAGATCAATATACTAGGCAATATATCCAATTGCTGGTATATGGAGTGACTCTCTTCATTCTGAATATGCTGGTTTACCTGACATTTTTTTTTTCCTGCAACCCTTAACCTCAAACTGTATTTCTTACGCAACTGTTAAAATGTATTGTCTCTGCAAACCAGCAAACTATCATCAAATTATCACTTTCAAAACAGGGCATGGAACTCTTTCATTGCAGGAGCAGCCAAGATTATTAATGTCTCCCTCTAACAATGTGTCTGAGAAGAGCCTAGGGAATGCTGCACTCTGGCACTTTCAAGTTATTTTACAGAACTGCAAGGGAAGGGGGTGGAGGAGCAGGACAGAGGAGAAAGTGAGAGAGAGTGCAATGCTCCTATATTTTAACAGTTCAAACCAGAACCTACTTCTGGTAATGTGAGAGGCTCAATCAGGCGCCAAGTGGATAAGGCTGTAGACAGTGGGGCCAAAAACACTGATATTTGCCAGCACCTGCAGATAGGAGGCAAATAATTGGAACATGTAAGAAAGAAAAAAATAACTTGTTAGATGTGAGTATTTTGTAAGCGTCTCTGGCAGGGGCTCCTGCAAGGAATTTAATCAGTAGAGTTGTTTAAACTAAGCTTTGAAGACAGCCCAGGGCTGCTAGTAATGAACTTCATATCATCTGCAACTCCGGTCTGCTGACGACATTCAATTTGTTAATTCTGCAGCAGTCGATAGGGGTGAGATATGGAAGTGACGATTGTGTTTTTTTTCTGTTTAGCTTGTCATGAAAGTGTCAGCGTTCAGACTCGTAGCAGTGGCCAAAAACCACGGTTGCATGTTGTGGGCTTGGTTTATAAATAGGTAGTAAAATTGGTACACAGTTTTTCCAGTAAACAATAGTATTATTTAGAAAGCCACACAGCCATTAAGGGCTCATGCACACAAAAAAAAAAAAAAATCTGTGTTTGTTGTGTTTTTTTTTGCGGCCCATATGCGGAAGCATTTACTTCAAATGGCTCCATGTGCATTCTGTGTCCCTATGGTTGCATGACAGTTCCGCAAAAAAAAAAAGAACATGTCCTAGGATTGTCTGTATCTTTATTGTCTGTTCTAGACAAAATGCGGGATGCGCATGGCCGGTATCCATGATTTGCAGACTGCAAAACACCCAATGGTTGTGTGAATGAGCCCTAACAGTCATTGTCAATGGCCACATGGTTTTGTAGGTAAAAATTGCTGTTTACTCGCCAAACCATGTGGTAATTTAAAGATCAATTTATAAACCATGTGGTTTTACAGCCACCTCCCTATAGGCAAACTACAAAAAAATGGCGTGGTGTCAAAAGGCAGGAAGTGCTCAACCCTATATGCAGTTGTGCATCTATACCCAGGGGAGCAGATCCTGCACTTGTGGCCCGTTGCTAATGGCGATCCCCAGCAAAAATGCATACAGTGGAGGATGCCCACAGTGGACCACAAGTACCACAAAAAGACATCCTACACAAGATAGAAAAATGTGTGGATGTAAATAGCTATATGAAATAAACATTAATAAGGAAGGTGCACTACTGTGGATGCAAACAAACAAGTCTGACTACACCCTCAAACTGGTGTTAAAATTGAGAATTTAGCCAATAAATCCTTATATAAAGGACATATCTGAGCCCGAGCACCGCCCCAAGGTATCTCAAGTAGCTCGGGACCTAACACTAACCTCCCTGTGCCGTATGGGCAATACCAGGAGCCAGTGGGCGAATTACAGGAGCGCAAGTTCTGACTCACAGCAAACTCCCAATTACCTCCAGCATGCAGCCATGCTTGCAATGGGAGGAGGGAGGAGGCTGTCAGTCCCACCCAAGACTGACTAATAAGGCCCAGGCCTCACAGGTGCACCTAAATGTTGCATGTGGATGAAAATCAGGCACATTTAAATATGGAGTTTATATACCTCCAAACATATCTATATACAAACTACAAAAAATGGTGTGGTGTCAAAAGGCAAGAAGTGCTCAACCCCATATGCAGTTATGCATCTCTACCCAGGGGAGCAGATCCTGCACTTGTGGCTCGTTGCTAATGGCGATCCCCAGCAAAAATGCATACAGTGGAGGATTCCCGCAGCGGACCAAAAGTACCACAAAAAGACATCCTACACAAGATAGAAAAATGTGTGGATGTAAATAGCTATATGAAATAAACATTAATAAGGAAGGTGCACTACTGTGGATGCAAACAAACAAGTCTGACTAAACCCTCAAACTGGTGTTAAAATTGAGAATTTAGCCAATATATCCTATACCCTGGGTATGGATGCACAACTGCATATAAGGTTGGGCACTTCCTGCCTTTTGACACCACGCCATTTTTTGTAGTTTGTATATAGATATGTTTGGAGGTATATAAACTCCATATTTAAATGTGCCTGATTTTCAGCCACAGGCAACATTTAGGTGCACCTGTGAGGCCTGTGCCTTATCAGTCAGTTTTGGGTGGGACTCACAGTCTCCTCCCTCCTCCGATTGCAAGCATGCTGGAGGTAATTGGGAGTTTGCTGTGAGTCGGACCTTACGCTCCTGTAATTCGCCCACTGGCTCCTGGTTTTGCCCATATGGCACAGGGAGGTTAGTGTTAGGTCCCGAGCTACTTGAGATACCTTAGCACGGTGCTCGGGCTCAGATATGTCCTTTATATAAGGATATATTGGCTAAATTCTCAATTTAAGCACCAGTTTGAGGGTTTAGTCAGACTTGTTTGTTTGCATCCACAGTAGTGCACCTTCCTTATTAATGTCTACCTCCCTATAGGACCATAACTCATACTTTCCAACCGTCTCTGATCCAGCAGGACAGTTCCAGATTTCGGTGACTGTCCCGCGGTCCCAGGAGGGCTGAGGTACGTCCTGCTCTTTACTGTCTCTGTCTCCTTAGGACACAGAGACAGTTAATTGCAATGGTGAAGCTGGGAGCAGTCTACTCCCAGCTTCACCAGTCAACTCAACTGCTGGCACTCCCCAGCAGGCACGATGCGGTCACAGATCTCGCTACTGTGCTGTGTAGGAGTAGCATGCAGGCCTAATTGTAAGCCTCTGCGTTTCTCCTACACAGCCCAGTAGGCACTATGTGTGACTGCATGCAGGAGACAGACATGTTAAGAGAAGTGACAGATCCTCTTTAAAGGGGTTCTCCGCAAATTAAGAAAATGAAAATAATAAATATTACTTTATAAAAAAATATATTCCCAAATACCTTTCATTACTTAGAATGGCTTGTTTGTCTAGGGAGCAATCATTTGGGGAAATAAAATTGCTGCCGTCCTATTAGTACACAGAAAACCTGTCCTAATCACACAGGAGGACAAGTTATTTCACAACAATAAGCTAAAGAGCTGCCTCATCCTCCTCTTCTACTTGTCAGGGATTATGATCCTGAATACAGATGATCTTTAGCTGAATCTCTGGGGAATTTAGTTTATGAGGAGACAAAGTACAGAGAGGACAGACAGTGGTAATGGAGACTGTATACAAGTGCTGCTAGTCATTATCCACATCCCCATCTCCTCTCTGTACTTCATGTCTCCTCATGAACTCCATTGCCACAGAGATTCAGCTGAAGATCATATTAAACTGTATTCAGGATCTTAATCCCTGACAAGCAGAGAGGAGGATGAGGCAGCAATTTACCTCAGCCATGTGAAGTAACTTGTCCTGCTGTGTGATTAGGACAGATTTTGTGTGTACTAATAGGACAGTGGCCATTTTATTTATCCTGATGATTGCTCCCCAGACAACGAGCCATTATAACTAATGAAAGGTATTTGGAAATATATTTATAATAAAGTAATATTTAAGTATTTTCTTTTTCTTAATTTCCATAAAACCCCTTTAATTACTAATCAAGAGAGGAGGGAGGGAACTATATTCTTAATCATTTTCTACCCCTATCTGTTTTCAACTGATTTCAATAGAGAAATGTACCTATAAGACCATATTCAGATGACTGTATATGTAGCCTCACTTTTATGTCCATATTACGGACACAAAACACGGTTGATCGTGGGTCTAATAACTCAAACTAACAACATCATACTGTAGGTCTGTTGGATTTCAGTGGGTAACAGAGAGCAGATACCTCAGATGGGCCCATGGTATGCCAGTCTGACACAGATTCCAACTTAAGTAGTAGGACTCACCATAATAAAAAAAGGTTTACTGATGATTACTGCTTTTAACAATGTAATATCTATTGGGTTTTGCAGGCACTCAGTCAGGGTGAACAATAAGCTAACAATTCAGATGTTTCCTCTGTAGTTCATTGTTAACCTCATAAGTAAGCTGTGCCAGAGGTATCATTCTGTTATTCTGTTAAAATAGAATGCATATTCACAAAGGTGTAACTTAAAGCTGCCGATCTTTAGTGCAAAATCTGCATCAGGGCACTCCACCTACAGTACAGTGTGCCATTTGTAAAAGGTAGTGGCAGTAGACCCACTGTGCCAACTACCTGGATGGGCTTTGGGCTATTCCTAATGGCATTGTCTTGGCAGTTCCCTGGTTTTCAACCTTTAATCCCAATACAAGCATCTGTTTTTTGCTGCAAGGGAGCCACCTGTCCACTACCTCTTCGAATAGTTCCGGTGTAGTTGGCAGCTGAATCACTGGTGTCACCATTGCAAAACACCAAGGGATCCGGTAATACTCGTATTTAGGAACAGGCAGGCAGAGTTTGTGCACATCTGTAAAACAATCCAAGGTCAAGGCAGGCAGAGTCAATACGATAACCAGGCAGAAGTCAATTCAAGAAGCAGATAGACAGAGTCAATTAATGGGAAGAGTTCAGTACATCAGCAGACTAACAGAAAAGCACACATTAACAGGAAACTAGAAAGCTAGAAACCTAAATATCAGACACCCTCCCCTAAAGGAAGGTGCCCTAAATAAGCAAAGCTGATCATAGATTTTTTTAAATTTGGATACTGGCCCTTCAAGACCCGGAAGGTGGGCCCTAGTAAAGATAGTAAGATGCCTTGCAGCCTGGTTCTGGCTGTGGCCTCCAATATTGGACACAGGAGTATGGATGCCGTCTCTGATACAATAAGGCAGAGGAAAGCTAGCAGGCACTGGCTGCCAGGATAGGTAGAGGTGCAGCGCCCATGCCCACCCCAGGTAGCAGGATTGTGGTGGGCATAGAGCACCACCGTGACACCATTTATAATGATGGTTTCTTCTTATGTTGCAGAGGGACATTTGCACACCTTCAGGCACCTAGATCTGAGTATGACTGCTTTCTCTCCACCGCTTATAACTACGCCCCTGCATATTCAGCTAAGTAAAGTCAGAAGCACTACTCTTTATTATTTAAGCCAAGAATTAGTAGGGCCATAATATCAAACAAGCATAAAAAGAGAATAGTGTAAAAAAAAAAATGGGGTTCTATTTTCTACTGATATGTGTAAAACAGATGAATAACGTTAAGAAAAAAGAAAATGAACTATAAAGTACTAAAATGATCACACTTTGGATGCATGATTTGCCGCAACTCCATTAAATTCACTCAGTAAATGTGGCGTATCTTCATGGCAATGTATGTTCCATATTTAGAACTCTTGGAGTCTATACTATCATTCTTTTTATGTATGCAATAGGCTCGTGGCCTCTCAAGGGCACAACATGCTCTCTCAGATTAGTAGATGCTCTTTAATTTGATATGATTGATGGTTTCACATTACAGCTTAGGCACCCAAAACAGTGTAAGAGTAGGGTCATCAATCACCACTGATAATCACTACTGTATGCCTGCTCTCGAACTGTACATCATCACTACAGCCTTTCATTCCAAATCTATTTCAAGAAAGTTTTTAATATCTTTTACTGTTTAAACTATAACATTTTACTGCTTATTTTCCTTTTATCCAGTGAGGTTTGACACTCTATTTGGAATTGAGAATAATCCATCAATTGGGACCTATATGAAAATACAAGAAACATACAAAAGGATGAATTAAACTAAATAGTTAAGAATTCCCACTGTTAGGGCACATGTACTTAGCTGCGTTATAACTCTGTTTTGTAAGGAGCCATGATAGAGATTCCATAAAGGTGCATGAGCCTTCTACTGTACCTCTGACTACTTCTAATTTCATACAAAAGCACACCCAGTTTTATTCACAAAAAACATAGAAAATAACACAGGCATAATCTAATGGACTCTATTTGCTTCTAGGGGAGAAGAGTCCGTAGGAGTGCATACGGCAATGCACAGAGCTTGTACGGCCACGGTGCATGACCCCTTACTGTGTGTTCTAATGTTGGGTTCACATCATGTTTTTGTCATATGTTTAATGACTACAAAAAAACATATACGTTAACAGATGCCTCAGACTGATGTCATACAGCGGCATCCATCACCCTAGAGTTCCATTGTAAAAAAAAAAAACGTATACGTATTGCTTTACCAGAGAAAATAAAAAATCCAAATAGGAGAAACTGAAAAAAGATTCCTATTATGGTTCTAATTTTTGAAAACCAAGGGAGTATTTATCATTAGGGTTATATTTGAAGTGAGTTTTGCAGGAGTCTGTATTGGAGTACTTTGTGCCAAATTTCGCAAACGTTGCACACTGTTAGTTGCCATCTTTCCTGCCCCATAGGTTTCTTAGCTTGTTAAGAACCAGTGAAGGTTTTGAAGGCTGTTTGTCTGCCAGTGTACCAACCTCTGCCTTTTTACTGATTCTGACCCTCAGTTGCCTGGCCTGACCTTAGCCCGTTTACCATATTGACCCTTTGCTGCCTGTTCTGACCTCAGACCTGTTTCATGTATACTGCGGAACGTACCCTAAGGCCAAAAATTGTGAAAAGTAATAGGCCTTCATTTTTACAATCAATTTGTACAATGTGAATATTATTACCAATTCTTTATAAGTGGCATAATGAATCAAAATAATTTGTTGTCTCCCTAAAATTGTTCTACTTAATACATTTTGCACTTTCACATAAACAGGAATATGGTTGCTTCTAATCTCATAGGCCGTACAGACATATTAGAGAGCTACATAACAAAAAAAAATAGCAATAAATTTAGTGCACATGGCTGTATGTGAGGCCACAGTCTGCTCACAAGGGCAGGTTTACTAAGTCGGTAGATGATGTAAGCTTAGACAGGCTGTCTAGACCTGCATCAGATTTATCATGGTGGCCCAGGCTGGTTGATAAATGTGCTGCATGGCTAGACATTTTTGTCTAACTTTAAACCAACTATTGGATCATTTACTTAGCCATACAATTTTTGCCCCTTTCATTTAAACCATGACCCCATAGTTGGCCAAAAGTCCACCAAGCTGCACCAATTTTCACTACATTTTGATACAATTTACAACCACATGTAGGTGCACTTACATTAACAAATGTAGGTTAGAGTTCTTACAGTTCTGTACTGTGTCCATGAGCCCTAAAAGTAAAAAATATGCTATGGCCTGGGATGAATGGAGGATGAGAGCTGTAGTGGCTCTGGCTGAAATGGTTATTCACATAAATCACAATGGCAGTCCTCACACTGATGCTCCCTAGGGCCGAGGCAGGGACAGGAGGGTGCACCATTTCTTACCCTTGGGACACAACCTGAAGTTTGGGCTCCTGCCCGATGGTAGTTGGTATGCCCTTGGTGTTATGGGTCTGGTACGGTGCAAGGCAGGAGATGTAGGTGCTGTTGCCGGCGAATGGTGTTTGAGTCAGTAACCAGGCCAGTTATAGAAAATTAACAAATCTCTCTTTACTAAAGTGCAGAATGGCAGTTGTAGTTCATTCAGTAGTATCAAAATACAGTTCCAAACAATTCACAGTGCAATTCTTCCCTAATAGCAATGTATGGATATAGGTAAAGATGGGGGTTGTAGTACTCCACCTCTCTATCTTTCCAAAGTATCTCTATGCAGAATCTAAGGCTGGCAATAAGGCTCTTGCAAACATGTCTGTAATTCCCATGTTAAGGGGTAAAGGATTAAGATACGGCTGGCCAGGACCATGTTAAAATGTGGAAGGGTGTATAATCAATGTTCCTCTCACTGCAGTAAACAATACCTAACTGACTGACTCCAATGCTCGGCTATGCAGATTCTGGACTTAATAGTTCTTTTTCTCCCTCTCCAGAGTACTGTAAAGTAGAAATGGCTTTCTTGATGCAAATATCTCAGAGATATCTCAGTGATTTTATGGGACTCAGGCCTAGTCTTCTGAGGAGTGAGAACATCGCTCCTCTCTCTTTCTCAGCCAACAGTAGACTCACATTAAACTAAGGGGCGGACCTAGGTCTAACTCCTAGTCTCCTACAGGGTAGAGTCTGAATTGTTAATCTTAACTTATCCATACAAAACTATACGATAACATATACAACATAATAGACCATTAAGTAGCATTAAATTAACAAGAAACAATTTTGGAAGTACCCTATTCTAGGGTACTGCAAATATCCCATAGGAGTTACATATCATAATAAAGATGCACAAATGTAAAAACATTAGAGTCTCTTTGCATGTCAAAAAATGTGAGAAACTAGAGCTTTTTAATAATATTTTTCTGTTAAAAATGTACAAGAATTATGGAAAATGTCACAGAACTATGCAGGCATCTTTTGGTAGAAATGAAAAATATAGTCAAGTTAGTACATTTTAAAAAGAAAAAAAAAAGGTACATAAACCAGTCTTAGTCTAAGGTACATAGAATGAGTTACGCCATTAATGGTCATTAGGATGCCATGTAGACAGCACATTGAACTATGACATTCCTTTAATGTAACCCTAGAATCCTATCTTATGTCAAATCGGAAATACAGATTCTCTACAAGACACATTTATTTGACCAGTGATTTATGTAGACTTGCTTCCCACACTGCTACATACAGGCTTCAATGAATACAAGTAACAATTTCCTATCAGACATATTTCCTGCAACAGGAGGGTAATCAGACCATATAGAATATAACCAGGAAAAAGAGCAGGAAAAAGATAAGTGTTTCCTGGAAGTTGTAAAAATGCAATAAATAAGCAAGCCATTTATTTTACAATATTGCACCCACAATGCGATCACAGTTTGCACATAAATACTGTATGTTTCATTGCTTCTCAGTCACATTAACATGGCAAATTAATACGTTTCAAAAGCAGAGAGTAATTCTATAAATATGAAGATCAATAGCTTTGCAAATACCTCCTGAGTAAGTGCAACATGATTTAGTTATTTAGGAGCTATTCCAATATACAAATATTGTCTTGGCTCACTTGAACAGCCAATATACATTTTTACCAAGCGTTTCCTGTAATATTGAGACACAGCCATTGGGCTTCATTAACACTATCACTAAAGTTACATTTGCTATTTTCGGACATCAGAATGAAATAATTGATGCATTTCTATCAACCATAAAACATACACTATATGGACAAAAGTATTGGGACACCTACACATTACACCTACAGGAGCTTTTATGACATCCCATTCTAAATCCATAGGCATTGATCCAGAGTTGGTCCTTCCTTTGCAACTAAAACACTCCACCCCACTTAGCCACAAGCCCAAAACTCATTTTAAGACACATTTCTAAACTTTCTAGGGAGGCATAAAAAGGTTCCAAAGCACACAATAAATCTAGCACATGTACACCAGTTTTTGCTGCAATACGAGCCAGAATTCTGCCACATTGAACTAAGTAAAACTCCTCTATTAACTGTTTTGTCCAATTAAAATGCTGTGAAAGGTGAATAGGTTATTTGTGCTTTAAAGGCTATGTACACCTTCAGGGGCAATTTTTTATGATTGCATTTTACTCATTTTGGGCTAAAAATTATTTTTCAATTGGTCACAAAGGGGTTGTCTCACTTCAGCTAATGGCATTTATCATGTAGAGAAAGTTAATACAAGCTACTTACTAATGTATTGTGATTGTCTATATTGCTTACTTTGCTGGCTTAATTGATTTTTCCATCACATTATACATTTCTCAATTCCATGGTTCCGACCACCCTGTAATCCATCAGCAGTGGCCGTGCTTGTACACTATGGGAAAAAGCACTGGGCTTTTGAATGTCTGGGACCACCAGAATGCACATAATTCTATACTTTTTTCTATAGTGTGCAAGCCCAGCCACCGCTACTGAATTGCAGAGTGGTCGTAACCATGGAAACAAGCAGTGCATAATGTGATGGAAGTGTCGGTCATCTAATAAACCTTATCTCTATCTCTAAATTACTAAAAGGTCATACACTTAAGCCACATTCTTATCAATAAGATAAGAACTGAGCTATAATGAGTGTTTATGAGGTCAGAGACAAGGAGCCATCAGCTGAGCTGCCTGATGGGACAAAGTAAAAATATAGAGGCTGCTACAGAATCTCAAGGCTGTACAGGGAAAGGGGCTCAAAATATTTAATTAAGACCAATGAAAAACTTATAACAAAAAGGTGTACATATCCTTAAAATTTTCCTTAGGTATAAGATTTTTTTTTACAGTTGATTGCGCCAGTGCAGTTTCATCTGATCCTGCAACAGACAGAAGAAGAGTGGACAGATAGAAGTGAGATTACGACATGATGCCAATATCAGACTACACAGGGTTTGTTTGTAGTCTCTAACCCTAGAGACGTGTAGGTCTGCATAGGAGCATAGATACAAATCGGTAGGTTATTTTTCATTCTGACTATTTTCAGAGTTGTTTTACTTATTATTTCATAGGCATTTGAACATTTGATGCAAAAATACACAGACTCTTTAATGTCAACACCTATGTGAGATTTAAGTAAGTGCAAGTGTAGGATATTTATGTGTTACACACATTTTATTCCCTGAATTATACATTTAGTCGTTTAAAGAATTTCAACCCTCCCAAGCCTATCTTTTCAGTCCCTTATACATATACAATAAATTAGTATTGCATTTTACCATCTGATGATAGGCTTAAACAGAACAAAAATATCATTTAAATCTTATATAAATTGTTTTGGCTTTGTTTGGTCAGATTAAATACAATGGGGTTGATTTATTATACTGAAATACGCCAATATTAGGCATTTTTCAGGTACAGATGGCGGCGGAATGGTTAGTTATGCCGCTATCTGCGACTTCACCCCACTCACGCCAGGTCTAAAATTGTGGGCATGGCATGGGTGGGGAAGGGGATGGGCCAGCAGGGCCCGTCTCATTTACCATTTTCTAAGCCTGTTTCAGGCCTCTTCATACCTTCAGCAGACCCATCGCCAGCTTAGGGCTTTATTAAGAGCAGCATCTAAAACTCCGGTCTTAATAAATGTGCCCCAATGTTTTTTGTGTTTCTAGCAGCAAAACTAGTTTGCAAATAAGATTGAATATGGATGTTAAAAATTTGAACTAGAGTATAAATACATAATAGTAATACTATTATTGAAATCAGTTAGATACAGTACATTACTACGTCATTCAAATGTAAAATATCAATACTGCAACACCAGTTTTAGATGGCTGCTATTCAAGCACATTTTGGCATCCGTACTACAATACCAACACCTGGACCCCTCATGATTTTACTAAATCACTAGGACCCTATGGAAATAGTGTGATAAGTAACATCATGGGGGGCACAAGAGTTGTGGCTGTAATACAGATGCTAAAATGTGCTTGTATTACAGCCATCTGAGTATAGATTTACCACAACTGCAAAACGTATTTTTTCATTAAAAAAAAATTATGTCTTCATAGAAATATCAATAACTTATCGGATATGTAAAATGTGTTTAGCTTAACCACCTCAGCCCCTATAGCTTAAACACCCTGAAAGACCAGGCCACTTTTTACACTTCTGACCTACACTACTTTCACCGTTTATTGCTCGGTCATGCAACTTACCACCCAAATGAATTTTACCTCCTTTTCTTCTCTCTAATAGAGCTTTCATTTGGTGGTATTTAATTGCTGCTGACATTTTAACTTTTTTTGTTATTAATCGAAATTTAACGATTTTTTTGCAAAAAAATGACATTTTTCACTTTCAGTTGTAAAATTTTGCAAAAAAAACGACATCCATATATAAATTTTGCTCTAAATTTATTGTTATACATGTCTTTGATAAAAAAAAATGTTTGGGTAAAAAAAAAATGGTTTGGGTAACAGTTATAGCGTTTACAAACTATGGTACAAAAATGTGAATTTCCGCTTTTTGAAGCAGCTCTGACTTTCTGAGCACCTGTCATGTTTCCTGAGGTTCTACAATGGCCAGACAGTACAAACACCCCACAAATGACCCCATTTCGGAAAGTAGACACCCTAAGGTATTCGCTGATGGGCATAGTGAGTTCATAGAACTTTTTATTTTTTGTCACAAGTTAGCGGAAAATGATGATTTTTTTATTTTTTTTCTTACAAAGTCTCATATTCCACTAACTTGTGACAAAAAATAAAAAGTTCTATGAACTCACTATGCCCATCAGTGAATACCTTTGGGTGTCTTCTTTCCAAAATGGGGTCACTTGTTGGGTAGTTATACTGCCCTGGCATTCTAGGGGCCCAAATGTGTGGTAAGGAGTTTGAAATCAAATTCTGTAAAAAATGGCCAGTGAAATCCGAAAGGTGCTCTTTGGAATGTGGGCCCCTTTGCCCACCTAGGCTGAAAAAGAGTGTCACACATGTGGTATCTCCGTATTCAGGAGAAGTTGGGGAATGTGTTTTGGGGTGTCATTTTACATATACCCATGCTGGGTGAGATAAATATCTTGGTCAAATGCCAACTTTGTATAAAAAAATGGGAAAAGTTGTCTTTTGCCAAGATATTTCTCTCACCCAGCATGGGTATATGTAAAATGACACCCCAAAACACATTTCCCAACTTCTCCTGAGTACGGCGATACCACATGTGTGACACTTTTTTGCAGCCTAGGTGGGCAAAGGGGCCCACATTCCAAAGAGCACCTTTCGGATTTCACAGGTCATTTTTTACAGAATTTGATTTCAAACTCCTTACCACACATTTGGACCCCTAGAATGCCAGGGCAGTATAACTACCCCACAAGTGACCCCATTTTGGAAAGAAGACACCCCAAGGTATTCGCTGATGGGCATAGTGAGTTCATGGAAGTTTTTATTTTTTGTCACAAGTTAGTGGAATATGAGACTTTGTAAGAAAAAAAAAAAAAATCATCATTTTCCACTAACTTGTGACAGAAAATAAAAAATTCTAGGAACTCGCCATGCCCCTCACGGAATACCTTGGGGTGTCTTCTTTCCAAAATGGGGTCACTTGTGGGGTAGTTATACTGCCCTGGCATTTTCCAGGGGCCCTAATGTGTGGTAAGTAGGTAAATGACCTGTGAAATCCGAAAGGTGCTCTTTGGAATGTGGGCCCCTTTGCCCACCTAGGCTGCAAAAAAGTGCCACACATGTGGTATCACCGTACTCAGGAGAAGTTGGGGAATGTGTTTTGGGGTGTCATTTTACATATACCCATGCTGGGTGAGATAAATATCTTGGTCAAATGCCAACTTTGTATAAAAAAAATGGGAAAGTTGTCTTTTGCCAAGATATTTCTCTCACTCAGCATGGGTATATGTAAAATGACACCCCAAAACACATTCCCCAACTTCTCCTGAGTACGGCGATACCACATGTGTGACACTTTTTTGCAGCTTAGATGCGCAAAAGGGCCCACATTCCTTTTATGAGGGCATTTTTAGACATTTGGATCCCAGACTTCTTCTCAAGCTTTAGGGCCCCTAGAATGCCAGGGCAGTATAAATACCCCACATGTGACCCCCTGGCATTCTAGGGGCCCTAAAGCGTGAGAAGAAGTCTGGAATATAAATGTCTAAAAATTTTTACGCATTTGGATTCCGTGAGGGGTATGGTGAGTTCATGTGAGATTTAATTTTTTGACACAAGTTAGTGGAATATGAGACTTTGTAAGAAAGAAAAAAATAATTTCCGCTAACTTGGGCCAAAAAAATGTCTGAATGGAGCCTTACAGACGGGTGATCAATGACAGGGGGGTGATCAATGACAGGGGGGTGATCAGGGAGTCTATATGGGGTGATCACCCCCCTGTCATTGATCACCCCCCTATAAGGCTCCATTCAGATGTCCGTATGTGTTTTGCGGATCCGATCCATGTATCCGTGGATCCGTAAAAATCATGCGGACATCTGAATGGAGCTTTACAGGGGGGTGATCAATGACAGGGGGGTAATCAATGACAGGGGGGTGATCAGGGAGTCTATATGGGGTGATCACCACAGTCATTGATCACGCCCCTGTAAGGCTCCATTCAGACATCCGTATGCGTTTTGCGGATCCGATCCATCTATCAGTGGATCCGTAAAAATCATGCGGACATCTGAATGGAGCTTTACAGGGGGGTGATCAATGACAGGGGGGTAATCAATGACAGGGGGGTAATCAGGGAGTCTATATAGGGTGATCACCACAGTCATTGATCACGCCCCTGTAAGGCTCCATTCAGACGTCCGTATGCGTTTTGCGGATCCGATCCATCTGTCAGTGGATCCGTAAAAATCATGCGGACATCTGAATGGAGCTTTACAGGGGGGTGATCAATGACAGGGGGGTAATCAATGACAGGGGGGTGATCAGGGAGTCTATATGGGGTGATCAGGGGTGAATAAGGGGTTAATAAGTGACAGGGGGGGGGTGTAGTGTAGTGGTGCTTGGTGCAACATATTACTGAGCTGCCTGTGTCCTCTGGTGGTCGATCCAAACAAAGGGGACCACCAGAGGACCAGGTAGCAGGTATATTAGACGCTGTTATCAAAACAGTTCAAAAAATCACATCTCCAGCCTGCCAGCGAACGATCGCCGCTGGCAGGCTGGAGATCCACTCGCTTACCTTCCGATCCTGTGAACGCGCGCGCCTGTGTGCGCGCGTTCACAGGAAATCTCGCGACTCGCGAGATGACGCGTAGATGCGTGACTGTGCGCAGCGCTGCCACCTCCGGAACGCGAATCTGCGTTAGGCGGTCCGGAGGTGGTTAAAGGGAATCTTTCACAGGGAAATTAATTGATAAACCAGACACAATGTCTTGGAAGACTAGCTCAGTTGAATACCTTTCACTTAGCACTCCTTCACTTCATTCTGGAGAAAGGTATTTTTAACGCATATGCAAATGAGCAGTTAAGTACATGAAGGGCAGACCCGAGTCTGTCTATGTACCCTACTTCCTCTGCCAGCCCCTCCCTCACCTTCTTGATTGACAGGGCCAGGAGAGATGACTATGCAGGAACCTGGCTTGTCAATCAAGAAGGAGCAGGAGGGGCTGGCAGAGGAAGCAGGAGGAGCAAAGGTGAACTGAGTGGCTTGGACTCTCCCTCAGTGCACTTAACTGCTCATTTGCATAATGATTAAAAGTGCATTGTCTCCAGAATGAAGCAACTGATTGCTAAATGAAATATATCATTACATTCATCTGAACTAGCCCTACAATGTACACTGTTTAACAGTCAATTTCCTGCTGATAGATTAAATTTAATATTTCAAAAAAATGCAATTTACAGTGCATAAAGAAGAAACTGCCAGGATATTTACTGACATCTGGACTGTTGATATAGTGTATTTCTTTAGTTCAGACATTATAAATAAAGTGAATGTAAGTTATAATGTGAACTAAAAATATATGCTATCCAGCCTGTCTGGGTGTGAAAATATATACAGTCATGTGAAAAAATTAGGACACCCTTTGAAAGCATGTGGTTTTTTGTAACATTTTTAATAAATGGTTATTTCATCTCCGTTTCAACAATACAGAGAGATTAAAGTAATCCGACTAAACAAAGAAAACTGAAGAAAAGTCTTTTCAAGATCTTCTGTAAATGTCATTCTACAAAAATGCCTATTCTAACTGAGGAAAAAGATAGGACACCCTTGCCCCTAATAGCGAGTGTTACCTCCTTTGGCTGAAATAACTGCAGTGAGACGGTTCTTGTAGCCATCTACCAGTCTTCGACATCGGTCCGAGGAAATTTTACCCCACTCCTCAATGCAGAACTTTTTCAGCTGTGAGATGTTTGAGGGGTTTCTTGCACGTACAGCCCTTTTCAAGTCACCCCACAGCATCTCAATGGGATTCAAATCTGGACTTTGACTTGGCCATTCCAGGACTCTCCATTTCTTCTTTTTCAGCCAATCTTTGGTTGATTTACTAGTATGTTTTGGGTCATTGTCATGTTGCATGGTCCAGTTCCGCTTCAGCTTTAATTTTCTAACTGATGGTCTCACATGTTCTTCAAGCACCTTCTGATACACAGTAGAATTCATCGTGGATTCTATGATGGTGAGCTGACCAGGTCCTGCTGCAGCAAAGCAGCCCCAAACCATGACACTTCCACCTCCATGCTTCACAGTTGGTATGAGGTTCTTTTCTTGGAATGCTGTGTTTGGTTTACGCCAAACATGTCCTCTGCTGTTGTGTCCAAATAATTCAATTTTGGACTCATCTGTCCAAAGAACATTATTCCAGAAGTCCTGGTCTTTGTCAACTTTATCGCTGGCAAATGTCAGTCTGGCCTCGATGTTTCTCTTGGAAAGCAAAGGTTTCCTCCTTGCACACCTCCCATGCAAGTTAAACTTGTACAGTCTCTTTCTGATTGTAGAGGCATGTACTTCTACATCAACAGTAGCCAGAGCCTGCTGTAGTTCTCGAGATGACACTTTAGGGTTTTTGGATACCTCTTTTAGCATCTTGCGGTCTGCTCTTGGGGTGAACTTGCTGGGGCGACCAGTCCTGGGCATGTTGGCAGTTGTTTTGAAAGCCCTCCACTTGTAGACTATCTTCCGGACAGTGGAATGGCTGATTTCAAAATCTTTTGAGATCTTTTTAAATCCCTTCCCAGACTTATAGGCTGCTACAATCTTTTTTCTGAAGTCCTCTGACAGCTCTTTTGCTCTCACCATGGTGCTCACTCTCACTTCAACAGTCAGGAGCACACCAAACTAAATGTCTGAGGTTTAAATAGGGCAAGCCTCATTCAACATGCAGAGTAACGATCTACTAATTATGTGCACCTGGTGTGATATACCTGTGTGAGATCTGAGCCAATTTAAGAGGGAATACATGTGAGGGTGTCCTATCTTTTTCCTCAGTTAGAATAGGCATTTTTGTAGAATGACATTTACAGAAGATCTTGAAAAGACTTTCTTCAGTTTTCTTTGTTTAGTTGGATTACTTTAATCTCCATGTATTGTTGAAACGGAGATGAAATAACCATTTATTAAAAATTACAAAAAACCACATGCTTTCAAAGGGTGTCCTAATTTTTTCACATGACTGTAGCTATGGCAGACATAACAAAACCAATGGATCTAAACACATGTGTATACTCTATGGGATGGTAGATAAAGATACTTCTCTAATATATGAACTCCCCATACACATGTCCCAGTGATAAGCTCCTCTTCTAGAAGGAAATTGAATAATCTAAGATCTTCAGAGTCATTATAAGTAAGGGCTATCAATATTTTGTGTATTTTACAGTTTTAACAAAGGGTGCCATTTTCAGACCATATTAATCTATTAATTTGGTAATACAATCCCACAAGATACAAATCTTTATAAACAAGTTGCGGTCTGATAAAACAAATGTTGTGGTCTGATACATGAATGCATTTATTTTAGAGATTACCTAAGGCTGGGCATACAAGGAAACTTGTCTGATAAACCCAAGAGTTAAGTTGCTCTCTCCAAGGCCATGGACCCCATGCTGCAGTGCAGAGTATCAGAGTGTAATAGAAGGTCACATCAACTCCACTAGAGCATGTGCTTGCTTGTTACTGGCAGCCAGGAGCCCCCTATTGACCAAATACTGCATATGCACAGAGGTTGTCCTGATGTGACAACTCTTTAAAGGCCAGAAACAATATACTAATTACCGGGGACATAACTATAGGGGGGCTGGGTTGAATGGGACACCAATCCACATCTCTGTCTTCACCAGGGAATTTAAATACAGGGGTAAGGCAAATAATTGATTCTTTGTCTTTGATCAAGGAAAGTCTGGCTACAACTCTTCTAAGCAGAAAACTCAACTGAATTATATATTTCATATTACTCCTACATTTAGCATCACATGTAGTAATATTATTTTCTTGAGAATGGAAAAATATTTTAAGTTCAGCTAACTTACTCTCAAGAACAGTCTACGTCAAAATAGTGCTCAATTCTAAAAGAATGAGGCTAGGGTACGTTCACACCAAAAAAAACTTCCACAGTGGATATTCCACTGAGATAAAGTCTGTGAAGAATCTGTGGCAAAATCGGCATGCAGATTTCCACATATTTTGCTGCAGAATTTACTCTGTTTTGAAAAAAAGGTAAAATACTCAGTGGAAATCTATAGCATAAATTGGCATGCTGCATATCACTGGTAGATTTACAGTTTAGAAATTTTCCAGCATGCGGATAAGATTTAGTAAAATCTTATCTACTCATCTACATGCTACAGACTTTATGCCCTCCTTGTTTTTTTTATTTTTTTTAATTCTTTTTATTTCGAAAGACAGGATAAATTGACATACAATACACTGCGTGCAGAATTATTAGGCAAATGAGTATTTTGACCACATCATCCTCTTTATGCATGTTGTCTTACTCCAAGCTGTATAGGCTCGAAAGCCTACTACCAATTAAGCATATTAGGTGATGTGCATCTCTGTAATGAGAAGGGGTGTGGTCTAATGACATCAATACCCTATATTAGGTGTGCATAATTATTAGGAAACTTCCTTTCCTTTGGCAAAATGGGTCAAAAGAAGGACTTGACAGGCTCAGAAAAGTCAAAAATAGTGAGATATCTGTAATGACCGACGACACGCACAGGGAGGAAAACAGGGAAAGCCCTGTCCAAGGGAGATGGAAAGGTGGTGACCCCTAACTCACCTTGCGGCTGGCACCTGACTGCCCTGACGTCCCTAGATGGGTTCCTCACCCGTGCGGCGATCGCGTGCCTAAACCCTGGCTTTCCCTAATATGAGCCCTGGATAGTGAACAGGCCGGTGGGATCGCTAGTCCACACCACTATCACTAAGAGGGAAACACCAGGGAGAGGACAGACAAAACATACAAACACATACACCCAGGTGGGCGACCACAATAAACCAAAAAGGTCCAACAGGGATCTGGAGGGTAGCGTACTGGACCAACTACCAGCGAACGCAGCAACACAGCTCCAGAAGGTCAGAATAGATGTCCAGGCAGGAAGCTCTATCTCTGGCAACCAGAGAAGTGTGAGAGAGAAATATAAGGAGGTCTGGGAGTGCTGGACAAGGAACAGCTGAGGAGAAGGAGCTACGGATCCCTGAGTGAGCCAAAAGGGTTTGCTAAGCAAACCCAGAAAGCTACCATAAGGAAAACAGCCCTATCTTAAATAGAGCGTGCAGCCAACCGCTGCGACTTCCTGACCCCGGGTATAACGGAGTCAGGCGTGGTCCTCGACACCCTCGTGACAGTACCCCCCTCTCTACGAGGGGCCTCCGGACACTCAGGACCAGGTCTCCCAGGATGAGAGAACTAACCTGTCGGCGTTTACCTCAGACGCAGGAACCCACATTCTTTCCTCGGGACCGTAACCTCTCCAATGCACCAGATATTGAAGAGAGCGGCGGACCCGACGAGAATTAACAATTTTGGATATCTCAAATTCTAGGTTACCATCCACGACAACAGGGGGGGGTGGCAGCGGTGATGGTTCTAGAGGTGGAACATATTTTTTGAGTAACGACTTATGAAAAACATTATGAATTTTAAAAGTCTGAGGTAACTCCAGGCGAAAAGCCACGGGGTTGATGATGGCTACAATTTTGTAAGGGCCAATAAACCTAGGACCCAGTTTCCAAGAGGGAACCTTCAATTTAATATTCCTAGTAGACAACCACACATAGTCATTCACTCCTAGGTCCGGACCTGGCGACCGTCTCTTATCAGCCATGCATTTGTATTTACCTCCCATATTTTTCAAGTTAGCTTGCACCTTCTGCCATACCGATGAAAGAGATGACGAAAACAGTTCCTCTTCGGGAACCCCAGAAGACCCCCCCTCTTTGAAAGTACAGAATTTTAAGACACAAAACATCTTAGATATGTCTCAAGGTTTTGGTTGGTACGCTCAGTCTGTCCATTCGACTGAGGATGGAAAGCAGAGGAAAAGGACAAGTGTACCCCCAAACGAGAACAAAAAGCTTTCCAAAATTTAGAAATAAACTGGGTACCCCGATCCGAAACAACATCGGAGGGGACCCCGTGAAGCTTCACGATTTCACTGACGAATACCTGAGCAAGAGTAGTGCTAGTGCGGGTAACGCAATGAAGTGTACCATTTTGCTAAACCTGTCCACTACTACCAAAATAACTGTTTTACCCGCAGACAAAGGTAAGTCAGTGATAAAATCCATTGACAGATGTGTCCACGGTCTATTGGGAATGACGAGTGGTAATAGAGACCCTGCAGGACGTGTATGTGAAACTTTTGCGCGCGCACAGGTAGAACAAGAAGACACAAAATCCAATACATCCTGACACAACCTTGGCCACCAAAAACGACGAGACAATAGTTCCAAGGTTGCTTTACTACCCGGGTGCCCAGCAAGTGCCGAATTATGATGTTCCTTTAATAATTCGAAACGTAAGTTCAACGGTACAAACAATTTCTCTGAGGGGCAAGAGACCGGGGCGTCCCCCTGGGCCTCTAACACCCTCCCCTCCAAAACAGAGTGTACCGCAGAAACAACCACTCCTCTTTGAAGAATGGGTACCGGATCACTCACATTACCCCCTCCAGGGAAACAACGAGATAGTGCATCAGCCTTGGTGTTCTTTGCCCCAGGACGATAGGTAATCACAAAGTTAAACCTGGTAAAAAATAGCGACCACCTAGCCTGTCTAGGGGTGAGACGCTTAGCTGATTCGAGGTACAGAAGATTTTTATGGTCCGTAATTAGTGTGACGGGGTGGACTGCCCCCTCTAAGAAATGACGCCACTCCTCAAACGCAAGTTTAATAGCTAATAGTTCCCTATTGCCAATATCGTAGTTCTTTTCTGCTGCAGATAGTTTTTTAGAAAAGAAAGCACAAGGACGCCATTTGCCAGGAGACGGACCCTGAGACAGCACCGCCCCCACTCCCACCTCTGATGCATCGACTTCAACAATAAAAGGCTGAGAGACATCAGGTTGGACCAGTACAGGTGCTGAGGTAAACCTCTCTTTTAGAGAGGAAAAAGCAACTTTAGCGGCGTCAGACCATTTAGAAAAATCAGTCCCCTTCCTAGTCATGTCAGTAAGCGGTTTTACAATAAGTGAATAATTTTTAATGAATTTCCTATAGAAATTTGCGAAGCCCAAGAACCGTTGTGGTGCTTTGAGGTTCTCAGGAAGATCCCAATCTAAAATTGCCTGGACCTTCCTAGGATCCATACGGAAACCTGACACAGATAAAAAATAACCCAGGAATTGTATCTCCTGAACGGCGAAGACACATTTTTCAATTTTAGCATATAATTCATTCGTCCGTTGGACCTGCAGTACTTGTCTGACATGCACCTCATGTGTTTTCAGATCGGACGAATAAATTAAAATATCATCTAGGTATATTACCACAAACCTGCCGATTAGATGACTAAAAATGTTTTTAACGAAATGTTGAAAGACGGCAGGAGCATTGGTCAGACCGAAAGGCATAACTAGATTTTCATAATGCCCCTCAGGGGTGTTAAACGCTGTCTTCCACTCATCCCCCTCCTTAATACGAATCAGATTGTAGGCACCCCTAAGATCAAGTTTGGAGAACCACCTAGCACCCGCAATCTGATTAAACAGGTCAGGAATGAGAGGAAGAGGGTATGGGTCTCGGATGGTTATCTGATTTAATTCGCGAAAATCTAAGCAAGGACGCAGGCCCCCATCTTTCTTTTTAACGAAGAAAAACCCTGCAGCCACGGGTGAAGAAGAGGGTCTGATGTGTCCCTTAGCCAAGCTCTCGGAGATATAATCTTTCATGGCTTGTCTCTCTGGACCCGAAAGATTATATAACCTGGTCTTGGGTAATTTTGCGCCGGGAATAAGGTTAACCGGGCAATCATAAGGACGATGAAGTGGTAACTTCTGACAACCCTTTTCAGAAAAAACATCCTCAAAGTCCGAAATAAATGTAGGTAGGGTAGTTATGGAGGCGACTAAGCAATTGCTATTTAAGCAATTTTCTCTGCACTGCTCACTCCACTCCAATATCTCCCTGGCCTGCCAATCCACCACTGGATTGTGCGCTACCAACCAGGGAAGACCCAGCACTACCGGAGTGGGAAGCCCCTCCAGAACATAACCTGAAAGCATCTCGTTATGGTGGTCCCCTACCTGAAGGTGTAAATTATGAACCATGTGCGTGAGGTTTCTCTGAGACAGGGGAGCAGAATCAATAGCGAATATGGGAATGGGTCTCTGTAAAGTACAGAGAGACAAACCCATAGTGCGGGCAAAATGGGCATCTATCAAATTTACCCCTGCTCCACTGTCTAGAAAGAAAGAATTAGTCTCCGTCTTATCACCAAAAATAATAACCGCTGGCAACACAAATTGCGATGTACGTATGGAGGAAACGTATACCCCCCGGCTGACATCCTCCACACAGCCTGGGGTTAGTAGTTTTTCCAACGGTCTTTTGTTTCTGAGGAAAGAAGGACAGACATTAATGAAATGACCCCTCTCCCCACAAAAAAAACAAACCCCACGCCTACGGCGAGCCTCAGGAGGACGGACCTGACGAGTAGTTCCTCCTAGCTGCATAGGCTCGTCTAAGTCCGTACAGACTAACTGCTGCTTGGGAGGGGTTAACAATTGCTCCGGTTTTTTCAACCTGACCTTAAGGCGTCTATCTATTCGGATAGAAAGGGACATAACCGCATCAAGGGAAAAGGGGGTCTCATATAATGCAAGCGCATCCTTAACCCTTTCGGATAACCCAGAGCAGAACTGACTCCTGAGAGCCGGGTCGTTCCATTGGGTATCCGTAGCCCACCTACGGAATTCAGAGCAATACTCCTCTACCGGCCGCTCTCCTTGTAAGAGTCTCCGTAATCTTGATTCAGCCAGGGCGACTCGGTCAGGGTCATCATATATGAGACCCAAGGCCCCAAAAAACTCATCCACTGACCGAAGAGCCTGGGAATCAGTAGGTAAAGAGAACGCCCAGGACTGCGGATCCCCCTGCAGCAGGGAAATAACAACCCCCATCCGCTGATCTTCATTACCAGAGGAGTAAGGGCGCAGTTTAAAATATAACTTACAGGCCTCACGGAATGTCAAAAACTTGTCCCTTCCCCCAGAAAATCTGTCAGGGAGAGGGACCTTGGGTTCCGCAACAACCTGGTTACCAGTAGCAACCGCTGGGCTTGCAGTCAGTTGTAATTGCTGCTGTTGCTGGAGGACCGACGCCTTCAATCCTACCACCTCCAAAGACAGGCCATGAAATTGTTTGGACAGAGCAGCAATTTGATCCATACTGGATTCTAAGTAGGTAAAAAATTATTATTGTTTTTTTTTTTTTTACCTACACAAAATAATGGCCAGAAAAAATGTAATGACCGACGACACGCACAGGGAGGAAAACGGGGAAAGCCCTGTCCAAGGGAGAGGGAAAGGTGGTGACCCCTAACTCACCTTGCGGCTGGCACCTGACTGCCCTGACGTCCCTAGACGGGTTCCTCACCCGTGCGGCGATCGCGTGTCTAAACCCTGGCTTTCCCTAATATGAGCCCTGGATAGTGAACAGGCCGGTGGGATCGCTAGTCCACACCACTATCACTAAGAGGGAAACACCAGGGAGAGGACAGACAAAACATACAAACACATACACCCAGGTGGGCGACCACAATAAACCAAAAAGGTCCAACAGGGATCTGGAGGGTAGCGTACTGGACCAACTACCAGCGAACGCAGCAACACAGCTCCAGAAGGTCAGAATAGATGTCCAGGCAGGAAGCTCTATCTCTGGCAACCAGAGAAGTGTGAGAGAGAAATATAAGGAGGTCTGGGAGTGCTGGACAAGGAACAGCTGAGGAGAAGGAGCTACGGATCCCTGAGTGAGCCAAAAGGGTTTGCTAAGCAAACCCAGAAAGCTACCATAAGGAAAACAGCCCTATCTTAAATAGAGCGTGCAGCCAACCGCTGCGACTTCCTGACCCCGGGTATAACGGAGTCAGGCGTGGTCCTCGACACCCTCGTGACAATATCTTGCAGAGGGATGCAGCACTCTTAGAATTGCAAAGCTTCTGAAGCGTGATCATCGAACAATCAAGCGTTTCATTCAAAATAGTCAACAGGGTCGCAAGAAGCGTGTGGAAAAACCAAGGCGCAAAATAACTACCCATGAACTGAGAAAAGTCAAGCGTGCAGCTGCCAAGATGCCACTTGCCACCAGTTTGGCCATATTTCAGAGCTGCAACATCACTGGAGTGCCCAAAAGCACAATGTGTGCAATACTCAGAGACATGGCCAAGGTAAGAAAGGCTGAAAGACGACCACCACTGAACAAGACACACAAGCTGAAACGTCAAGACTGGGCCAAGAAATATCTCAAGATATTTATGGACTGATGAAATGAGAGTGAGTCTTGATGGGCCAGATGGATGGGCCCGTGGCTGGATTGGTAAAGGGCAGAGAGCTCCAGTCCGACTCAGACGCCAGCAAGGTGGAGGTGGAGTACTGGTTTGGGCTGGTATCATCAAAGATGAGCTTGTGGGGCCTTTTCGGGTTGAGGATGGAGTCAAGCTCAACTCCCAGTCCAACTGCCAGTTTCTGGAAGACACCTTCTTCAAGCAGTGGTACAGGAAGAAGTCTGCATCCTTCAAGAAAAACATGATTTTCATGCAGGACAATGCTCCATCACACGCGTCCAAGTACTCCACAGCGTGGCTGGCAAGAAAGGGTATAAAAGAAGAAAATCTAATGACATGGCCTCCTTGTTCACCTGATCTGAACCCCATTGAGAACCTGTGGTCCATCATCAAATGTGAGATTTACAAGGAGGGAAAACAGTACACCTCTCTGAACAGTGTCTGGGAGGCTGTGGTTGCTGCTGCACGCAATGTTGATGGTGTACAGATCAAAACACTGACAGAATCCATGGATGGCAGGCTTTTGAGTGTCCTTGCAAAGAAAGGTGGCTATATTGGTCACTGATTTGTTTTTGTTTTGTTTTTGAATGTCAGAAATGTATATTTGTGAATGTTGAGATGTTATATTGGTTTCACTGGTAAAAATAAATAATTGAAATGGGTATATATTTGTTTTTTGTTAAGTTGCCTAATAATTATGCACAGTAATAGTCACCTGCACACACAGATATCCCCCTAAAATAGCTAAAACTAAAAAACTAAAAACTACTTCCAAAAATATTCAGCTTTGATATTAATGAGTTTTTGGGTTCATTGAGAACATGGTTGTTGTTCAATAATAAAATTAATCCTCAAAAATACAACTTGCCTAATAATTCTGCACTCCCTGTAATATCAAACGTATACATTTGATAGATAGGTACAGATCTTCGATTACATTGTCTAGTTTATAACATCCCTCGAAAAGAACACAGTTCCCACCCCATAACATCTCTTCTCAGTGTCGTTTTAATCCTTCTTCATCACTCTGCCAGGGTCCTCAAGTAGTTTGCCTCGTCTTCAATACTGAGCTGTTTCTCCCGCAGTAACCTCCAGTTTACCAAGCTTCCCTCCCACTTGCACTTCCAAATACTAAGCGGTCTGAGTGAAGGGGGAAATCAGTTCCCTAATTTCCTCATCTGTCAACGTGGATTCTATGAATTGTCTCCACTTCTTAATGAATTTACCCACTTCTTTTTCTTCGTGTCTCTCCATTTCCAGCCTCTCCATATGGAACACCTGCTTCATTGTCCCTAATACATCCTCCCACGATGGGGGTTTGTCCTGTAGCCAATGTCTCAATATCGACTTTTTCACTGACATGAGTAGTATATGTACCCCTTTAATGGCTACCCCCGGTCCTTCTATATCGGATTGTACATTTGGTATATATTGGAAGATGCATTGCTGTGGTTTGAGCAGCACTTCTACTCCCCAAATTTGTTCCATGAATTCCACTGCTTGCGACCAAATAGGTTTCAGATACGGGCAGTCCCATAAACTATGTAGGAGTCCGGCTTTTGGGAGTGAGCACTTTGGACACTGTCTTAGGTAATGGGACGGGGCATCTTTGTAGGAGAGATTAAAGGCATAAGTTGCCCTATGCAGAATCCGAAACTGGGATTCCCGCCATTGCTCGTTTTGTATGGCTTTTCTCACAAACTCATAACCGTCCCTCATTTGCTTAGTTAAGTTGGGGATACCCAGCTCCTCTTCCCACGTAGAGAAAACTCTAGTCCCCACTTTTATAGTCTGGGTACTATGAAGTCTACGATGTAAGTCTGATAAAGGTGTCAGAGTTATTGGTACCCAACAATGACGCAAACCAGAGTAGTCTCTCTGCCCCCCCCCCACCCCCAGTGTTTCAGACTGTGATCTGTAGTAAGCCCGTAACTGTTGATATGGAAGGAAATGAGACGAGTGCAGCTGGTATTTAGCTTGACAGTCCTCCCATGACATTAGGGTATGGTTCTAGTGATCTATAACATCACTTAAATTGTGTATGCCCTTTTGTCTCCATATTCAGTACATTTTGTTGTCTCTTCCCTGTGGAAAGGAAGGTAACTTCCATAATGGCATGTGAGGAGTGAGATAAATGGGTAATTTGTAAATTTTACGTATAGCTTTCCACGCCATTATAGTGTCCTTTCAACAGTTGAGATTGTTTCATTTTAGTCGGGATGTCTCTCAGTTTGGTATGTTTTAACGCTGTGAGGTCCCAAGGAGCCGCGAGCTGACGTTTGAAGTCGCCTGCCGAAAAGTAGGAAGTACACCATACCCAGTCTTTTGCGTGTCTGAAAAAGGCCGCCAGGTTGTAATGTCGTATATATTTGGAAGTTGGAGGCCCCCCTCCCATTTCAGAAGTGTCAGTTTTTCATAGGCTATGCGTGGTCTTTTCCCTTTCCATAGGAAACTTATAAATGCCGCCTGTAACCGTCTTACAGTTGCAAGAAAAATATGTGAACCCTTTGGAATGATATGGATTTCTGCACAAATTTGTCATAAAATGTGATCTGATCTTCATCTAAGTCACAACAATAGACAATCACAGTCTGCTTAAACTAATAACACACAAATAATTAAATGTTATCATGTTTTTATTGAACACACCATGTAAACATTCACAGTGCAGGTGGAAAAAGTATGTGACCCCCTAGACTATGACATCTTCAGGAGCTAATTGGAGTGAGGTGTCAGCCAACTGGAGTCCAATCAATGAGATGAGATTGGAGGTGTTGGTTACAGCTGCCCTGCCATATAAAAAACACACCAGTTCTGGGTTTGCTTTTCACAAGAAGCATTGCCAGATGTGAATGATGCCTCGCACAAAAGAGCTCTCAGAAGACCTACGATTAAGAATTGTTGACTTGCATAAAGCTGGAAAGGGTTATAAAAGTATCTCCAAAAGCCTTGCTGTTCATCAGTCCACGGTAAGACAAATTGTCTATAAATGGAGAAAGTTCAGCACTGCTGCTACTCTCCCTAGGAGTGGCCGTCCTGTAAAGATGACTGCAAGAGCACAGCGTAGACTGCTCAATGAGGTGAAGAAGAATCCTAGAGTGTCAGCTAAAGACTTACAAAAGTCTCTGGCATATGCTAACATCCCTGTTAGCGAATCTACGATACGTAAAACACTAAACAAGAATGTATTTCATGGGAGGATACCACAGAGGAAGCCACTGCTGTCCAAAAAAAACATTGCTGCACGTTTAAAGTTTGCACAAGAGCATCTGGATGTTCCACAGCAGTACTGGCAAAATATTCTGTGGACAGATGAAACCAAAGTTGAGTTGTTTGGAAGAAACACACAACACTATGTGTGGAGAAAAAGAGGCACAGCACACCAACATCAAAACCTCATCCCAACTGTGAAGTATGGTAGTGGGGGCATCATGGTTTGAGGCTGCTTTGCTGCGTCAGGGCCTGGACGAATTGCTATCATCGAAGGAAAAATGAATTCCCAAGTTTATCAAGACATTTTGCAGGAGAACGTAAGGCCATCTGTCCACACCAGCTGAAGCTCAACAGAAGATGGGTGTTGCAACAGGACAACGACCCAAAGCATAGAAGTAAATAAACAACAGAATAGCTCAAACTAAAGAAAATACGCCTTCTGGAGTCGCCCAGTCAGAGTCCTGACCTCAACCCGATTGAGATGCTGTGGCATGACCTCAAGAAAGCGATTCACACCAGACATCCCAAGAATATTTCTGAACTGAAACAGTTCTGTAAAGAGGAATGGTCAAGAATTACTCCTGACCATTGAGCACATCTGATCTGCAACTACAGGAAACGTTTGGTTGAAGTTATTGCTGCCAAAGGAGGTTCCACCAGTTATTAAATTCAAGGGTTCACATACTTTTTCCACCTGCACTATGAATGTTTACATGGTGTGTTCAATAAAAACATGGTAACATTTAATTATTTGTGTGTTATTAGTTTAAGCAGACTGTGATTGTCTATTGTTGTGACTGAGATGAAGATCAGATCAAATTTTATGACCAATTTTTGCAGAAATCCATATCATTCCAAAGGGTTCACATACTTTTTCTTGCAACTGTATATCTGTGTGTTTTAACAACAGGGGAATAGTTTGCAGTGGGTAGAGTAGTTTCGAGAAACTAGACATTTTTAATAGTTGGGCTCTCCCATTTAATGATAACGGCAAGTCTCTCCACCTTTCCAGCTCTTTTATGATTTTCAGAAAAAGAGGGGGGTAGTTGAGGGTATACAAAGACGACGGGGACCTCCCGATTTTTATCCCTAAGTAGGTAATGCTGTCATTCCGTATCTCCACCCCACCATATTGATGAGTGCCCGACCTAGAAGCTTGTAGGAACAGAAGCTGACTCTTTGTCACATTGATCCTGTAACCTGTCGCCTTTTCGTAATATAGAAAAGTGTCCAGGATCTGTTTAAGATGTTTGTCCGGATACTGGACGAAAAGTAGTAGGTCATCTGCAAAACAGGCCAGCTTCACCTCTTCCTCTCCCACCTTTATCCCCTCGAATATATTTGTCTGTAAGAAAAGTCGGGCAAGAGGTTCTAGGGCCATGTTAAATAAGAGTGGGGATAGAGGGCACCCCTGCCTTGCCCCTTCCCAAGTTGTATTTTGGCAAAAAGAAAGCCAGGTACGTATATTTGAGCTTGTGGGTTGTCGTATATTGCCCCCAAATAGGTTCGGATGACCCCTGTGATGCCCATATTATCCAAAACTTTGTTGAGCCAGGCCCAATGCACGTTATCAAAGACCTTCTCGACATTAATCGTTAAAAGAGCCGGGTTCCCTTTATTATTATGGCTCCTCCAACTGTCCTGGGCCGCTAAAACCTTCCTGATGTTTGTGACCGCCGACCGACCTTTCATAAATCCCACCTGGTGATTCCCGATTATCTCTGGCAACACCTCTGCTAACCGATTGGCCAGGATTTTAGATAATATTTTGATATCTTGGTTTATGAGGGAAATTGGCCTGTACGACCCCGGGTCCGTCGGATTCCTTCCCGGTTTTGGGAGTATCTTGATATAGGCCATGCTCCCAGAGGAGGGTAGCCCACCACCAGCCAGGATTGAGTTATATAAAGAGGAGAGTACCGGCGAGACCTCCCCTAGCACTCTATTAAAGGGGTCCCCTGCCACTAATAGTCCTCCAAGACCTTCTTGTAAAATGCTACTTTCCAGGTTACGATAAAAGATTTGCTGCGCTGTATTTGGTGAGTATACGTTATAGTATATAGAAAGGCTGAGCACTCTCCCAATGGACCACACACAGACTATTCAAAATTATTATATTTATTACACCGATATATAGATCAAAAAGTAAAAACGAAATAAGCATATAACAGATTACACAATAAAAATACACCTTAAAAAATACAATATGAAAATTATTTGGATAAAAAGCATTCAGATAAAAAACATTAATGTTTCATTTGCGGTGGTATACAAAAGGTAAATATATGCAACTTGAATGAAAAAAGATATGCTGATTGGAAGAAAAAGAATCGATATCAGTTCAATATATTCGATGCTGTGTGGTCCATTGGGAGAGTGCTCAGCCTTTCTATATAGTAACATAGTAACATAGTACATAAGGCCGAAAAAAGACATTTGTCCATCCAGTTCGGCCTGTCATCCTACAAGTTATATATACATTATCAATTTATTTGACTGGGTGAGTCATCAGGCTTAGTAGCACCCACCCATAGTGAAAGGCGATAGAGAGCCACCATACTCTTTATATTACGAGTATACGTTATATATTGTGATGGGCACCATCGGTGAATCTAGTCGTAGTCGCACCCACCTACCCCCATCATCCTTCTCCACCAACTAGACCGTCTATTGCAGATTCCTATGTAACAAGATGAGTACTCCCGCTTTTCTATCTCTCGAGGGAGAGCCTATCACCTGACCTACCCACATTTTACGCATCCGCCAGAAGTCTTGTTCCTCTAAGTGTGTCTCCTGCAGAAGAGCCACATTGACCCTTAAACTGCAAAGATGTTTCAGGACATTGGTGCGCTTGTAAGGCGAGCGTAAACTTTTGACATTCCACGTAGCTAATCTCATAGTCTTAATTTATCAGTTGTGGCGGCAGGAGACCCGACCCAGAGGAAGAAGATGAAAATCCAGCGGCCACCTACATATTGGACCCCTTTTACACTTACTGAGAAGAGATCAGTACCCATCCCATCCTAACCCTCCCCCCCCCCCTCTAAACCAGAACATACCCCAAAGAAAGAACAACAAAACTTTTAATTCTCTGGACTTCTCTTTGTGAAGTCGTTGTCACTTCTAACTATACGAACCAACATCAGAAACTCGTAGCTTAGCACCTTAATACCGCCCTCTGACTGTATTGCAAAAACCCCAGGTTCCAACCCGGCTTTGTTCTATCAAGCTGCGGCGAGGCCGTGATCGTGAGCGGTTGCTGTCGCCCAAAAACCCCGCCCCCTCCTACACAAACGTCCGCGTCTGTGCAATTTAGGTGAAAATGTCCCCGTTAACACCTAACAAGTAAACATAACATAATGTAGAACATAACGGAGGATCTAATCCAACAGAAGTATAAAGCTTATCTCACGTGTCAACATATGGATTAAGTCCAACATCATCCCCACTCCAGATCTTGGCTCAAATTCTGGGAAGCCCCAGGATCTTCCATCTCAGCAATCCCCCTGTGGGAGCTGCGGCGTCTCGATGTCTTCTCCCGTTGTCCACCTCCCGAGGAGAGGCCACTCTGCGAAGAAGTATTCCGCGGTGAGGAATTGTTTCTCTCCGGGTCTATAGCTTGGTACGCCTCCTTTGGGGTGAGATAGGTCTCGATGCTCCCATCCGCCCTGAAGATTCTGAGAGTCGCTGGGTACACCAGCATAAATCTGATCTTGTGTTGGACCAGAGTGGAGCAAACGGTAGAGAAAGCTCTCCTGCGCCGTGTCACTTCAGCTGAGTAATCGCTAAAAAGTAATATCTCCTTGCCTCTCAATGTTGGCGGCTGTTTCAATTTACTGTAGCTGCGTAGGATCTCTTCTTTCGCCGCATAATTCAAATATTTTACAATGACCGTCCTTGATCTGGTAGGAATTGAAGAGTCAGCGGTCTTTCGCGGGGGCCCCAGCCGGTGTGCCCTTTCTACTGTAAACTTGCCTTGCATTCTTAGCACTTGGGGCAGTTCACTTGTGCATATCTTGGCTAGTTAAGATGTCGGGATCGACTCTGGCAGTCCCACTATTCTGAGATTGCTCCGTCTGGAGCGATTTTCCAGGTCATCCACCTTGTCTCTGAGAGTTTGATTGGAGCGTATGGCTTCTGTAGCCTGGTTGTGTGCCTTTTCAAGATCTTCCTCCATCTTGGCCACCCTTTGTTCCAGTTCCGCAATTTGAGAGGAATGGTTGTGCACCTCTGTTTGCAGCTGCTGTAGTGCTGCAGAAACTGCTGCTTCCAATGTTGCTTTAATGTCAGGGGCCAGTAGTTTAGCCACCTCTATGGCCATATTCTCACAGGAGACGGTTAGACTGTGATCTAGAGGCGCTACTTCCTCCTCTGCCTCTGGCTGTGTATCATGTGCCGCTACCTCGCACTGGGGCGGCTGTGAGGCAGACCTCGTGAGTCTGCTAGATCTATCAGGGGCAGACGCCATCTTAGCTTTCGGCATGCGATCGGCTCGCTGTGGGGAAGCCGGTGTTGGAGGAATGGGGCCGCACTGCTGAACAAATTTCTCCATAGGTAAGCCCGCTACTTACTGTGTCGGGCTGAGGGGGGGGTCAGACAACCCGTTCAGTGCGGATCCCCGTTATGTGAGTGGCGGGTACCGAGCGACTAACACTCCCGTCCTCATTTGCGTGCGCCTGAACCGGAAGTCCACCCTCCTTGTTTTTCCATTGCGACCAGGGTTTCCATAGTGCCCTGAGTGCATATAGCAAACATTTTGAGGGTCCATTCACGCAACCGTCTGCATCTGTTCTGCAATTTTGCTAAATGGGTGCAGACCCATTCATTTCAATGGAGCTGCAAAAGATGCAGAGAGCACACTGTGTGCTGTCCGCATCTGTAGTTCTGTTACACGGCCCTGAAAAAAACATACAGCATGTCCTATTCCTGTCATGGTCAAGAATAGGCATTTTTGTTATAGGGCTGGCCTTGTGCGTTCTGCAAAATGCGGAACGCACAAGGCCAATACCTGCATTTTTCAGATACACAATTTGCAGACCGCAAAACACTTACCGTCATGTGAATGGACCCTTGGTCAATGCATTTATTTCAGAAACGGATTAGAATACATATACAGTATATAAGTTTGGGCAAGCTAAGAAAAGTGGAATTGAACAGTTAACCCCATTAAGCTAAACTTCTCAGAATCAGCCTGTATGTTCCCTATACTTCATAAAAATCCTAACATACATACAGGGAAGGCAGCATTATATACTCCCATTCCTATTTTCCATTCTGTTGATGACATTCTGCGAAGGAAGATGAAAATGGACATGTGGTTAACATATGCACATAATAAAACAAAACACAATAAGTGGCACCCAGCTTGCTTGATAAGCTGTACTGACCTTCAGATGTCAGACGAGAATGCTCATTTAAGAAGCTAAAAGGCTACAAAAAGTGCCCTCTTCAAATCTAGAAAGCATTCTCTTTAAAATATGTCCACAAATATCTATAGTAAGGATCATTGCAAAACCAAACTCATTCTTTGCCTGCTCGTTAAGAACTCAATAGTAATCATGTTATGGCGGCTCTTTTATTGCTAGTTAATGGAATTCTTTTAAAATTGAACCAGTTTCAAATAAACAGATTTGCATTGATCTTGTGATGCACACAGTGCAGGCTGCGGTACCCATGTGTAAGCAAATTAAAAGGCTTAAGCATATACTGCAAAAATATACAATCCGATACTAAATAATTGAACATCTAAATGCTCTCTAGGGATGCATACACTTATTCTTAAAGAAACACTTGCATCTGATTTGGCTTTCAGATGTATACATTAAAGACGCTAATCACTGAAATGGAACTTTGAAAGGACAAAAAAAAAAACAAGAGAAAATCAAACCAAAGATGTCAGGAATCTTAATTTCACAACATATAAAAACACATTTATTTCAGTTTTTCTGATATTAGACAGTAAATATCAAGTAACGTACTGTTAAAGTTTATTTTTAAGTTAAATCTCCTGCATTTTGTTCAGCTGCTTGGTATAAATCACCAATATTTTTATGAACAGAACAAGTGGAGTATGAGGCAAAAAACAAACTGTCTATGGCAACTCAATTAAGGATGTTTAAGTTTAATGGTTGTTGAAGTCATGTTTGCCTATATTTTTAGAGGTTGTCTAGTTTAGAAAACCTACTGAGTTTGGGAGGGTCCTCTGTTAATGGACCTCAGCTCTTGGCCAGAGTAGGGAGCAGTCACAAAGTGCATCAATTGCTTTGGAGGACCTGGCCTAGCCTGTATTACACAGTCAATCCATAGATTTGAACTGACATAGTGTAATGCTTAATTTTGCCTGTGGGGGTGCTGCAGGAAACTGAACACTTAACAATAGGTTTCCACCCAGATTACAGATGATCTCTGGGGGTCCCAGCAGAGGAACACGGCTTTAATCAGAATATTATCAAGTGACCCTTCTAACAAGTAGGGACCATTCAGGCAGAGAAACCCTTTAGCAACTAAGAAATGTACATTTGACTTCCCAGGTTTCTTTAATCAGCAGTAAATGGGAATATTTGAAATATTGTACTAGATTGTGATAAAGATTAGTGGAATCTTTATCACCTTCCTCTTTCTCTGCCTACAGGCTCTCTGTAAATGGTCAGAAACCTTCAAAGTCACACTAAAGTTTCTCAACACTGAAGACACACAGGAGAGGAGAGGAAGTAGAATGAGGGATAATGCTGCAGGGAGGAGACATCTGAATGTTCAAAGCAGACAGCACACTTAGAGACAATAGGACGCAAAATAGGCAGATTAAACACATTTCTGGTTGCCCTTCATCTAATATACAACTAGAGAAATTTGTGTGTGTTTTTTTAAAACTTATCTTAATGGCTATATTATGATTTTCAATAACAAAAGAAATATTTTAGTGTATATGCTCATTTATGTGGTCCCCATGGCTGACTTCTTCTCGGATAGGTTATATAGGGACGCATGGAGAAATTAACCAGTATTATTTAGGTAATCCAATGGCACTCAATGCATTCAACATTTCCTGAATGTATCTTCCTCAACATTTTCTGCATGCCTAAATACATGCAGCATTAAAAATATCCAAAATATGCATCCTAGCAAGTCAAGAAAATAGAGTGAAGTGGAAATTTCCAGGTCAGAATGTATATGGGCCAAAGCTGTAGAGAAAAAAAACTTGTTTGAGTCAATCCAATGGCCAGGGGCAGTGAATTCTGCAGAAGTGGCGCAGCACAGAAATTCTGCATATAAAAATGAGAGGATGTTAAAGGGTGAACAATAGATGTGGGTGATTGGTTTAGTGAAGAGCATCAGTGGGTTGATAGACTAGGATAAGAAAGACAATGTATTATAAGTAGAGTTGAGCGAACCCGAACTGTAAAGTTTGGGTTCGTACCAAACTTTAGGGTTTTCGGCACCCGGACCCGAACCCGAACATTTACGTAAAAGTTCGTGTTCGGTGTTTGGCGATTTTTATGGCGCTTTTTGAAAGGCTGCAAAGCAGCCAATCAACAAGCGTCATGCTACTTGCCCCAAAAGGCCATCACAGCCATGCCTACTATTGGCATGGCTGTGATTGGCCAACTGCAGCATGTGACCCAGCCTCTATTTAAGCTGGTGTCACGTAGCGCAGCCCGTCACTCTGCTCGGATTAGTGTAGGGAGAGGCTACAGCTGCTGTGAGGGAGAGATCAGGGAGAAATCTTATCAAGAACTGGTTTATTTACTCAGCGATCTACAGAAAAAGTGTTTTGTGGGTGCAGTGCACAATTTTTTTTAAGCCTGCCCTGAGCCAACTACTGCTTCAGTTAGTCAATATCAATACATGATCGGCAGCCATTTTATGCAACGATAGTGCACCAGCATAGGCTATCTGCAAGTCCAGAAATACAGCTTTGGCATACTGGGGTGAAAAAACCCTCTAATATACTGCACATCTGGGATTAGACAAGCATACGTGACTGTCACATTTAGGACAGAAATACAGCTTTGGCATACTAGGGTGAAAAAATCCTCTAATATACTGCACATCTGGGATTACACGTGCATAAATTACTGTCACATTTAGGACAGAAATACAGCTTTTTGGTTAGGGTGAAAAAACCCTGTAATATACTGCACATCTGGGATTAGACAAGCATAAGTGACTGTCACATTTAGGCCATAAATACGGCTTTGGCATACTGGGGTGAAAAAAGCATCTCATATACTGCACATCTGGGATTACACGTGCATAAGTGACTGTCACATTTAGGACAGAAATACAGCTTTTTGGTTAGGGTGAAAAAACCCTGTAATATACTGCACATCTGGATTTACACGTGCATAAGTGACTCCCACATTTAGGACAGAAATACGGCTTTTTGGTTAGGGTGAAAAAACCCTGTAATATACTGCACATCTGGGATTACACGTGCATAAGTGACTGTCACATTTAGGCCAGAAATACGGCTTTTTGGTCACTGGGGTGAAAAAGGCCTCTCATATACTGCACATCTGGGATTACACGTGCATAAGTGACTGTCACATTTAGGACAGAAATAAGGCTTTTTGGTTAGGGTGAAAAAACCCTGTAATATACTGCACATCTGGGATTAGACAAGCATAAGTGACTGTCACATTTAGGCCATAAATACGGCTTTGGCATACTGGGGTGAAAAAAGCCTCTGATATACAGCACATCTGGGATTACACGTGCATAAGTGACTGTCACATTTAGGACAGAAATACAGCTTTTTGGTTAGGGTGAAAAAACCCACTAATATACTGCACATCTGGGATAACACGTGCATAAGTCACTGTCACATTTAGGACAGAAATACAGCTTTTTGGTTAGGGTGAAAAAACCCTCTAATATACTGCACATCTGGGATTACACGTGCATAAGTCACTGTCACATTTAGGCCATAAATACGGCTTTGGCATACTGGGGTGAAAAAAGCCTCTCATATACTGCACATCTAGGATTAGACGTGCATAAGTGACTGTCACATTTAGGCCAGAAATACGGCTTTTTGGTTACTGGGGTGAAAAAAGCCTCTAATATACTGCACATCTGGGATTACACGTGCATAAGTGACTGTCACATTTAGGACAGAAATACAGCTTTTTGGTTAGGGTGAAAAAAAACTATAATATACTGCACATCTGGCATTAGACAAGCATAAGTGATTCTCACATTTTGGCCATAAATACGGCTTTTTGGTTACTGGGGTGAAAAAAGCATCTAATATATTGCACATCTGGGATTACACGTGCATAAATTACTGTCACATTTAGGCCATAAATACGGCTTTTTGGTTACTGGGGTGAAAAAAGCCTCTAATATACTGCACATCTGGGATTAGACAAGCATAAGTGACTGTCACATTTAGGACAGAAATACAGCTTTTTGGTTAGGGTGAAAAAACCCTCTAATATACTGCACATATGGTATTAGACAAGCATAAGTGACTGTCACATTTAGGACAGAAATATAGCTTTTTGGTTAGGGTGAAAAAACCCTGTAATATACTGCACATCTGGGATTAGACAAGCATCAGTGACTGTCACATTTAGGCCAGAAATACGGCTTTTTGGTTACTGGGGTGAAAAAACACTCTGATATGGAGTGTTGATCACGAATATTCGAATTGCGAATTTTAATCGCGAATATCGGCACTTCGAGAATTCGCGAATATTTAGAATATCGCTAAATATATTCGTAATTAAAATACCAGTTCATGCGAATTTTTATGCGAATTTTCGCAATCAAGAAAATAATGCCTGGAGATAATAAATTCGCGAATTTTCGAACATATGGCGAATATTCGCCCAAATATTTGCGAAATATCGCAAATTCGAATATTGCCCCTGCCGCTCATCACTACTGATATACTGCACATCTGGGATAAGACGTGCATAAGTGAGTGTCACATTTAGGCCACAAATACTGCTGTCATATAGAGTTAAAAAAAAAAATTGGAGTGCAATACCCTACATCAGGGTTTATATTGGCGGTTAATTATTTTTAACATACTTAACCACTTTTTACTTTGCTTTGTGAACGCTAACTATGAAGCAAACATCTAATAAGGGACGCGGTCATGGTCGTGGTGGTGGTGTTGGTGGAGCCTCTGGTGCAGAGAGAGGACGTGGCCGTTCTGCCACAGCTACACGTCCTACTGAACCTACTACCTCAGGTCCCAGTAGCCGCAAAAATCTACAGCGATATTTGGTTGGGCCTAATGCCGTTCTAAGGATGGTAAGGCCTGAGCAAATATAGGCGCTAGTCAATTAGGTGGCCGACAGTGGATCCAGCACGTTCATATTATCTCCCACCCAGTCTTCTGCAGAAATCGCACAGGTGGTGCCTGAAACCCATGGCCATCAGTCTGTCACATCACCCCCGTGCATATCGGGGAACCTGTCTGAGCCTCAAGTCATGCAGCAGTCTCTTATGCTGTTTGAAGACTCTGCTGGCAGGGTTTTCCAAGGGCATTCACCTAGCCCTTCCCCAGGGGTGGAAGACATAGAATGCACTGACGCACAACCACTTATGTTTCCTGATGAGGACATGGAAATACCACCTCAGCACGTCTCTGATGATGACAAAACACAGGTGCCAACTGCTGCGTCTTTCTGCAGTGTGCAGACTGAACAGGAGGTCAGGGAGGAAGACTGGGTGGAAGATGATGCAGGGGACGATGAGGTCCTAGCCCCACATGGAATGAAGGTCGTGCCACTGACTTTCAGAGTTCGGAGGAAGAGGCAGTCGTGAGACTGAGCCAACAGTGTAGCAAAAGCGGGAGCAGGGTGCAAAAGCAGAGCAGCAGTCGGCAAAACTGTTCGCCTGCTACTGGCCACTAGTGATGAGCGGCAGGGTTCATATTCGAATTCGCGATATTTCGCGAATATTTTTTAGAATATTCGTCGCAAATTCGCAAATTCGAAAACTTGCGTTTTGTTTTTACTCAAAAAATCGGAAAGGTAATGATTGTGTAATATGCGAATTTTCGGAATTCGAATTTTCGGATTCGAATTTTTTATTGCGAATTTTTCAATTTACAACTATTAGACAAAGTAGATTATATCACTATATTAGCTAAATTGCTCTATTCGATTTTTTTCGAATATTCTCTATATTGCTATAACTTCGTTTTTTCGAATATTCGTAATATTCTAAAACAAGAATATATAGCAATATAGCGAATATTAAAAAAAAACGAATATAGAGCAAAATTCGCAAACACTACTACTCCTAAAGTCAAGTATATTGCAGCCTTCTTATTGGCCCACAAGCTAGAACAGTGAGGGATCATGTGTACTGATAAAAAAAAAAAAAAAATATCGGAAAAAAATTAGAATATTCGAAATTTCGAATATATATAACTATATTCGAAATTTTCACGAATTTTCGAAGTACCTATATTCGCGATAAAAATTCGAAATTCGAATATTCGTGATCAACACTACTGGCCACCGTCAACAGGGACCGAGCACACCAAAGGCAGCTTCAAGGAGTTCCCTGGCATGGCACTTCTTCACACAATGTGCTTACGACAAGACCCGAGTGGTTTGCACGCTGTGCCATCAGAGCCTGAAGCGAGGCATTAACGTTCTAAACCTTAGCACAACCTGCATGACCAGGCATCTACATGCGAGACACGGGCTGCAGTGGAGTAAGCACCTTCAAAACCAAGAAAGGGCTCAGGCCCCTCCTGCTCCCTCTTCTGCTGCTGCCGCCTCGGCCTCTTCCTCCGCCTCTGGAGGAACGTTGGCACCTGCCGCCCAGAAAACAGAGGATGTGCCACCAACAACACCACCTCCGTCACCAAGCATCTCCACCATGTCACACGGAAGCGTTCAGCTCTCCATCTCACAAACCTTTGAGAGAAAGCGTAAATTTCCACCTAACCACCCTCGATCCCTGGCCCTGAATGCCAGCATTTCTAAACTACTGGCCTTTGAAATCCTGTCATTCAGGCTGGTGGAGACAGACAGCTTCAAACAGCTCATGTCGCTTGCTGTCCCACAGTACGTCATTCCCAGCCGCCACTACTTCTCCAGGAGAGCCGTGCCCTCCCTGCACAACCAAGTATCGGATAAAATCAAGTGTGCACTGCGCAACGCCATCTGTGGCAAGGTCCACCTAACCACAGATACGTGGACCAGTAAGCACGGCCACGGACGCTATATCTCCCTAACTGCACACTGGGTAAATGTAGTGGCGGCTAGGCCCCAGGCGGAGAGCTGTTTGGCGCATGTCCTTCCACCGCCAAGGATCGCAGGGCATCATTCTTTGCCTCCTGTTGCCTCCTCTTCCTACTCAACTTCCTCCTCCTCTTCTACCACCTCCTCATCCGGTCAGCGACAGACCTTCACCACCAACTTCAGCACAGCCAGGGGTAAATGTCAGCAGGCCGTTCTGAAACTGATGTCTTTGGAGGACAGGCCCCACACCGCGCAGGAGTTGTGGCGGGGTATAGAACAATGGTTGCTGCCAGTGAGCCTCAAGCCCGGCCTGGTGGTGTGCGATAATGGGCGAAATCTCGTTGCAGCTCTGGGACTAGCCGGTTTGACGCACATCCCTTGCCTGGCGCATGTGCTGAATTTGGTGGTGCAGAAATTCATTCACAACTACCCCGAAATGTCAGAGCTGCTGCATAAAGTGCGGGCTGTCTGTGCGCGCTTCCGTTGTTTCATCCTGCAGCCGCTCGGCTGTCTGCTCTACAGCGTAACTTCGGCCTTCCCGCTCACCGCCTCATATGCGACGTGCCCACCAGGTGGAACTCCACCTTGCACATGCTGAAGAGACTGTGCGAGCAGCAGCAGGCCATAGTGGAGTTTCAGCTGCAGCACGCACGGGTGGGTCGCACTGCGGAACAGCACCACTTCACCACCAATGACTGGGCCTCCATGCGAGACCTGTGTGCCCTGTTGCGCTGTTTTGAGTACTCCACCAACATGGCCAGTGGCGATGACGCCGTTATCAGCGTTACAATACCACTTCTATGTCTCCTTGAGAAAACACTTAGGGCGATGATGGAAGAGGATGTGGCCCAGGACGAGGAGGAGGAAGAGGGGTCATCTCTAACACTTTCAGGCCAGTCTTTTAGAAGTGGCTCAGAAAGAGGATTTTTGCAACAGCAGAGGCCAGGTACAAATTTGGCCGGCCAGGGCCCACTACTGGAGGACGAGGAGGATGGGGAGGAGGTGGAGGAGGATGAGGATGAAGCATGTTCACAGCGGGGTGGCATCCAACGCAGCTCGGGCCCATCACTGGTGCGTGGCTGGGGGGATACTGAGGACACAGACGATACGCCAACAGAGGACAGCTTGTCCTTACCTCTGGGCAGCTTGGCACACATGAGCGACTACATGCTGCAGTGCCTGCGCAACGACAGCAGAGTTGCCCACATTTTAACATGTGCTGACTACTGGGTGGCCACCCTGCTGGATCCCCATTACAAAGACAATGTGCCGTCCTTAATTCCCTAACTGGAGCGTGATCGGAAGATGCGCGACTACAGGCACACGCTGGTAGACGCGCTCCTTAGAGCATTCCCGACTGACGCCGGGGGACAAGTGGAAGCACAAGGCGAAGGCAGGGGAGGAGGAAGAGGTCGCCAACGCAGCTGTGTCAGCGCCAGCACCTCAGAAGGCAGGGTTAGCATGGCCGACATGTGGAAAAGCTTTGTCACCTCGCCGCAACAACCGGCCCCAACTGCTGATATGGAGCGTGTTAGCAGGAGGCAGCATTTGAACAACATGGTGGAACAGTACCTGTGCACACGCCTTCACGTACTGACTGATGGTTCTGCCCCATTTCAACTTCTGGGTCTCCAAATTGTCCACATGGCCAGAGCTTGCCCTGTATGCCTTGGAGGTGCTGGCCTGCCCTGCAGCCAGTGTACTATCTGAATGTGCATTTAGCACGGCAGGAGGCGTCATTACAGACAGACGCAGCCGCCTGTCCACAGCCAGCGTGGACAAGCTCACGTTCATTAAAATGAACCAGGCTTGGATCCCACAAGACTTGTCTGTACCTTGTGCAGAATAGAAATTTATACCACCGTCAAACATACATTCTTGTACTCAAGTCAAGTGCAATGATTCTTTGTTTTCTTTTTTTTTATTTGTCCCAATATTTTGGGGGCTACCTACCCCAATAAAAAATAAAAAAAACATTGTTGGCTACCTCCTCCTCCTCCATTGCTGCCTCCACCTACAACACCACATTCATCGCCTCCTCAACCTCCGACTCCATATCCACCTCCTTCTCTGAGTTGCAGGTTAATAATTTGTAATTGTTATTTTATTTCATTTTAAGTTATTTCCCTATCCACATTTGTTTGCAGAGCAGTTGCCATGCTCTTAAGCACATTTTACTGTCTTTTACATCCCTCTAGCCTTTTCAAGGACTATTGTAGAGACATTTTAATTTAAAAAAGTGCCAATTTTAGTGCCCTAAATTGAAAAAAAATCTTATTTTCAATTGTCGGGTGACATTTTAAAATTTTTGGCATATACAAACCCCTGCTGTGCCTGGGTGACAGGGGCCAAAATCTCTCAAAATCCTCTGTTGTATTGCTGGGTGACATGAACCCCCTTTTGCCGTGAATGAACCCCTGCTGTGCCTGGGTGACAGGGGCCTAAATCTCTCAAAATCCTCTGTTCTATTGCTGGGTGACATGAACCCCCTTTTGCCGTGAATGAACCCCTGCTGTGCCTGGGTGACAGGGGCCTAAATCTCTCAAAATGCTCTGTTGTATTGCTTGGTGACAAGAACCCCCTTTTGCCGTGAATGAACCCCTGCTGTGCCTGAGTGACAGGGGCCTAAATCTCTCAAAATGCTCTGTTGTATTGCTAGGTGACATGAACCCCTTTTGCCGCGAATGAACCCCTGCTGTGCCTGGGTGACAGGGGCCTAAATCTCTCGAAATCCTCTGTTCTATTGCTGGGTTACATGAACCCCCTTTTGCCGTGAATGAACCCCTGCTCTGCCTGTGTGACAGGGGCCTAAATCTCTCAAAATCCTCTGTTCTATTGCTGGGTGAAATGAACCCCCTTTTGCCGTGAATGAACCCCTGCTGTGCCTGGGTGATTGGGGCCTAAATCTCTCAAAATCCTCTGTTGTATTGCTGGGTGACATGAACCCCCTTTTGCCGTGAATGAACCCCTGCTCTGCATTGCTGACAGGGGCCTAAATCTCTCAAAATGCTCTGTTGTATTGCTGGGTGACATGATCCTCCTTTTGCCGTGAATGAACCCCTGCTGTGCCTGGGTGACAGGGGCCTAAATCTCTCAAAATCCTCTGTTGTATTGCTGGGTGACATGAACCCCTTTTGCCGCGAATGAACCCCTGCTGTGCCTGGGTGACAGGGGCCTAAATCTCTCAAAATCCACTGTTGTGTTGCTGGGTGACATGAACCCCCTTTTGCCATGAATGAACCCCTGCTGTGCCTGGGTGACAGGGGCCTAAATCTCTCAAAATGCTCTGTTGTATTGCTGGGTTACATGAACCCCCTTTGCCGTGAATGAACCCCAGCTCTGCCTGGCAGACAGGGGCCTAAATCCCTCAAAATCTTCTGTTCTATTGCTGGGTGACATGAACCCCCTTTTGCCGTGAATGAACCCCTGCTGTGCCTGGGTGATTGGGGCCTAAATCTCTCAAAATCCTCTGTTGTATTGCTGGGTGACATGAACCCCCTTTTGCCGTGAATGAACCCCTGCTCTGCATTGCTGACAGGGGCCTAAATCTCTCAAAATGCTCTGTTGTATTGCTGGGTGACATGAACCCCTGCTGTGCCTGGGTGACAGGGGCCTAAATCTCTCAAAATGCTCTGTTGTATTGCTGGGTGACATGAGCCCCCTTTTGCCGTGAATGAACCCCTGCTGTGCCTGGGTGACTGGGGCCTAAATCTCTCAAAATCCTCTGTTGTATTGCTGGGTGACATGAACCCCCTTTTGCCGTGAATGAACCCCTGCTCTGCATTGCAGACAGGGGCCAAAATCACTCAAAATCCTCTGTTCTATTGCTGGGTGACATGAACCCCCTTTAGCCGTGAATGAGGGTTAGCATGGCCAAAATGTGGAAAAGCTTTGTCAGCCTTGGAGGTGCTGACCTGCCCTGCAGCCAGTGTATTGTGTGAACGTGTGTTTAGCACGGCAGAGAGCATTATCACAGGCCGCAGCCAATGTGGACAAGCTTATTTTTATTAAAATGAACCAGGCATGGATCCCACAGGACTTGTCCATACCTTGTGCAGAATAGACATTTATACCAGCCTCAACCATCCATTCTTGTACTCAAGTGCACTTATTCTTTGTTTTATTTTGCTATATGTCCCAATATTTTGGGGGATACCCCAATTTAAAAATAAAAAATAACACAAATCAGTGTTGGCTACCTATTTCTCCTTCACCGCCGCTTCCACCTACACCGCTACGTCAACCTACACCGCCACATCCACCGCCTCCTCAACCTCCTACTTCTATTTTTCAGTATTTTATGTTATTTTAAGTCATTTCCCTATCCACATTTGTTTGCAGAACAGTTGTCATACTCTTAAGATTATTTTGATGCCTTTTGCAGCCATCTAGCCCTTTCCAGGACTATTTTAGAGCCATTTTAGTGCCCAAAAGTTTGGGTCCCCATTGACTTCAATGGAGTTCGGGTTCGGGGTCAAGCTCGGGTCAAGTTCGGGTCCCAAACCCGAACTTATTTTTCAAGTTCGGCCGAACCTGACGAACCCGAACATCCAGGTGTCCGCTCAACTCTAATTATAAGCTTTGTAGACTAGTAGGAGAATTTCAGCTACAATTCTACATGAAACAGGTAGTGCAATGAGCAATAGAGGTGTAACATAACAGAAAGATAGAAAAAAAATTACACCTTCTCTTTCATAAAAATATTGAACGCCTTTTATATTCAGAATGACTTTAGAAATTTTTAGAAACCTAATAATCTAATCCACTTTTTGAGATAAATAGAAAAAACATACTGGATTCAAGGTATTTATCATAGGTTCAGTTGGGATACAATGCTTAAAGTGAATGTGTCCTCAGAAAATGACCTATTGTTTAAATCAGGTTTTTATATTAAACACATTTTTAAAGAATTTTAGGTGATTATTTTTCTATGTCAATATTTATATTTAAACAAAACCAAATAATTCAGCAGTTTTTACTTTGGCTACTAAGCCTAATATTAGGTGCCCCTTCTTGGTCTGTACAGATCACTTTACTGCAGTTATGTCCTTATCATTACAGGCAGGTTTAGAATGGCATATATTACTTCGGTGTATGGAAAAGACAGGATCCACCATTCACAATAGGTGGTTGTAAAACCATATCTATTCTTCCCTTGAACAATGACCTCTGCACAGGTCACAGAACATGTCTAGAAAACTCTCCCATAGAAGTCAATGAGGTCCCCTCCTGTCCATTGTGTCTATGAACCATGGGGATGCCATAATCATGTTCAGGACATAGAATAAAAAAATCTGCATTCAGAAAATAAAAACAAATTACAACAAAAAAAATGGATATGCGTTGCTAACTTGTTTTAACTGGCTGAAAAATAAATTGGTGGCACAATCTCTACTTTGGACTATCCCAACTTGTTAGAAGGAACCCTTAACAGTAAGCTAATCATAAAGTGTAGCTCTGTTGGTACCCCAAGATCAGCTCTAATCTATGTGGACACATGGCAGTAAGTGCTTCATTTTCCCACAGCACCACCACAGGTCAAATAAAGCATTGCACAATACCATTCAAATCACTGGTTTGTCTGTGTAATGCTGAACAGCACAGGAGATCTTGAACAAGAGATACACTGCTCTCCACACTGACTCTTCTCTATCAACTCAGAATATCTTAGTACCTTGTATGATAATTGGTTTTCTAAATTTCACAACTTTAATATACAACTGTATCTATGCCTATACGATACATGGTAACTATGTAAAAAGACAGTCCCATCTTTGTAGCACAAACCACTTTTTTGAGGCTGAAGCACTGTTTTTGTAGCATTTACAATATCTGGTGTCTATGGATTCTTTTGCTTATTTTGTGTGTTTTAAGTAGCCATCACAGTCAAGTCTTCTGGATGTAATAACAACATAAAAAGCAATAAAAACTTTGTGGTTTAGTTTGTAGGAAATAATTCAATAAGTAAGCAATAACCATAAATTAAACATTGTTATTTTTACGTGTGAGATTCTAGCTGACGAACACTACATTAAATAACTTCCCACCTTCTGGAAACAATACCTCATAAATTCTACAGAACACAGCTACAATGCACGGAGCAGCACAATACTTCCAAGTGATTAAAACAAGAACATAAGAATAGCAAAACACAGTAAAACACAGAAAAATCTGATAATTTAGATAGTTTGCAGTATGTTTGTTCAGAATTGTTCATATTCCATCATTTCAGTGGAACAGTTTACACAAATTGATATGATTTTGATACAAATCATGCCCACTAATATGTCTGCTATATCATAAATGTATCCCAATCTGAAAATAAATAAAAAAAAAAAAAATGTTTGGAAAACCCAAGATCAGTTTTGAATGTCAGGGAGGCTACATCCAGCAATACATTTCTAATTAAATAAATGACCATCAAAATAATACATGATCAGCCAGAACATGCGAACATATGGCGATGTCAGCTGGCGCCATATTCTTTTGCATTGCGCCAAATTTTGACCCATGACACATCCATCAGGTGGGACAGGACAGCCAATTGATACGTTTCAGCACATGGACACATCCCCACCCTATCACAGAACCCGATCTGGCAGCCATGTTACATTCTGTGTTTTTACAGTGTAGGGAGAGGTTGCTGTGTGGAGCAGGCACAGGCTGTTAGGGACACAAAACGCTAGCTAATAGGGCCACAAAAGTCCTTTTAAGGACTGGTATAGGTGTGCTATCGATAGGTGTGATATACTTATATACTGGCCTACAGTAAAAATTTATATCCAGTGACCACCTAATGTACCTCTAGGCACATCATCACAAGTTCTTTTCTGTCAGATGAATGCCTATTTTTTGGGGCCTGTACTGGCCTACAGTAAAATTTGTAGCCAGTGACTGCCTAATGTACCTCCAGCCACATCATCACAAGTTCTTTTCTGTTAGCTGAATGCCTAATATTTGGGGTCTGTACTCCAGTGGTCTACAGTAAAATTTGTATCCAGTGACTGCCTAATGTACCTCCAGCCACATCATCACAAGTACTTTTCTGTCAGGTGAATGCCTAATTTTTGGGGCCTGTACTCCCGTGGCCTAAAATAAAATCTTTCTAGGCTCCAGCAGGGCACATTTTCAGAGTTCCCTTATCACGGGTTTGATATACCTGTTGCACCCAAAAAAAAATGATTGAGGGGTGTGATATACCTCAGTGGCGTAGCTAAAAGCTCATGGGCCCTAGTGCAGGAGTTCAGCTTGGGCCCCCCTTCCCTCAGTACTTGTTGGAAAGGGGCAGGGGAGCACATTGCCTTCCTGATGCCTTATGCAAACATTGAAAGGGCACCCCCTCATGCCAAATTCTTGATCTAACCCCTTCCCTCCAGCCAGAGGTGTAAATTGACCAGCATGCACTTTCTATAATGCCAGTGTCTTATGTGGCACAAGGGTCTTTGGGCCCTCAGGCTCCTGGGCCCGGTAGCGACTGCTACCTCTGCACCCCCTATAGCTACGCCCCTGATATACCTATAATATACTTTCTAACATAGAAGGTATATAGTACATTTGTATTGTGCAGCAGTTGTGTGCGGTTCTGCTGCGATACCACAGCTATATAGAGTGACAAGCGCTATTAGAACAACTATTTGCAAGGGGTGTGATCTACCTGTTGCCCCCAAAAAATCGGATTGAGGGGTGTGATATACCTTCTTCCACAAAACACTGATTGAGGGCTGCGATATACCTATTGCCTCCAATAAACCTGTTGCCCCAAATAAACAGGATGGTGTGATATAACTGTTGTGGCAAATAAAATTATAGAGGTGTTGCCTGTTGCCCCCAAAAAAACTGATTGAGGGGGTGTGATATACCTGCTTCCACAAAATATTGATTAAGGGGTTTGATATACCTGCTTCCACCAAATATTGATTGAGGCGTGCGATATACCTGCTTCCACAAAATACTGATTAAGGGAATTGATATACGTGATTCCACCAAATATTGATTAAGGCCTACGAGATACCTGCTTCCACAAAATACTGATTAAAGGGTTTGATATACCTGCTTCCACAAAATACTGATTAAGGGAATTGATATACGTGATTCCACCAAATATTGATTAAGGCCTACGAGATACCTGCTTCCACAAAATACTGATTAAAGGGTTTGATATACCTGCTTCCACAAAATTCTGATTAAGGGGATTGATATATCTGCTTCCACAAAATATTGATTGAGGCCTACGAGATACCTGCTTCCACAAAATACTGATTGAGGCCTGCGATATACCTGCTTCCACAAAATACTGATTAAGGGAATTGATATACCTACTTCCACCAAATATTGATTGAGGGCTACAATATACCTGCTTCCACAAAATATTGATTAAGGGGTTTGATATACCTGCTTCCACCAAATATTTATTGAGGCCTACGAGATACCTGCTTCCACAAAATACTGATTAAGGGGTTTGATATACCTGCTTCCACAAAATATTGATTGAGGCCTGCGATATACCGGCTTCCACAAAATACAGATTAAGGGGATTGATATACCTGCTTTCACAAAATACTGATTGAGGGCTGCGATATACCTGCTTCCACAAAATACTGATTAAGGGGATTGATATACCTGCTTCCACCAAATATTGATTGAGGCCAACGAGATACCTGCTTCCACAAAATACTGATTAAGGGGTTTGATATACCTGCTTCCATAAAATATTAATTGTGGCCTGCGAAATACTTGCTTCCACAAAATACTGATTGAGGGCTGGGATATATCTGCTTCCACAAAATACTGATTAAGAAGATTTATATACAGTACAGACCAAAAGTTTGGACACACCTTCTCATTCAAAGAGTTTTCTTTATTTTCATGACTCTGAAAATTGTAGATTCACACTGAAGGCATCAAAACTATGAATTAACACATGTGGAATTATATACATAACAAACAAGTATGAAACAACTGAAAATATGTCATATTCTAGGTTCTTCAAAGTAGCCACCTTTTGCTTTGATTACTGCTTTTCACACTCTTGGCATTCTCTTGATGAGCTTCAAGAGGTAGTCCCCTGAAATGGTTTTCACTTCACAGGTGTGCCCTGTCAGGTTTAATAATTCAGATTTCTTGCCTTATAAATGGGGTTGGGACCATCAGTTGCGTTGAGCAGAAGTCAGGTGGATACACAGCTGATAGTCCTACTGAATAGACTGTTAGAATTTGTATTATGGCAAGAAAAAAGCAGCTAAGTAGAGAAAAACGAGTGGCCATCATTACTTTAAGAAATGAAGGTCAGTCAGTCAGCCGAAAAATTGGGAAAACTTTGAAAGTAAGGGCTATTTGACCATGAAGGAGAGTGATGGGGTGCTGGGCCAGATGACCTGGCCTCTACAGTCACCGGACCTGAACCCAATCGAGATGGTTTGGGGTGAGCTGGACCGCAGAGTGAAGGCAAAAGGGCCAACAAGTGCTAAGCATCTCTGGGAACTCCTTCAAGACTGTTGGAAGACCATTTCAGGGGACTACCTTTTGAAGCTCATCAAGAGAATGCCAAGAGTGTGCAAAGCAGTAATCAAAGCAAAAGGTGGCTACTTTGAAGAACCTAGAATATGACATATTTTCAGTTGTTTCACACTTGTTTGTTATGTATATAATTCCACATGTGTTAATTCATAGTTTTGATGCCTTCATAGTCATGAAAATAAAGAAAACTCTTTGAATGAGAAGGTGTGTCCAAACTTTTGGTCTGTACTGTACCTGCTTCCAAAAAATATTGATTGAGGGCTGCAATATACCTGCTTCCACAAAATATTGATTAAGGGATTGATAACCTGTTTCCACCAAATATTGATTGAGGCCTGCGATATACCTGCTTCCACAAAATACTGATTAAGGGGATTGATATACCTGCATCCACCAAATATTGATTGAGGCCTGTGAGATACCTGCTTCCACAAAATACTAATTAAGGGGTTTGATATACCTGCTTCCACAAAATATTGATTGAGGCCTGCGATATACCTGCTTCCAGAAAATACTGATTAAGGGGATTGATATACCTGCTTCCACCAAATCTTGATTGAGGCCTGAGAGATACCTGCTTCCACAAAATACTGATTAAAGGGTTTGATATACCTGCTTCCACAAAATATTGATTGAGGCCTGCGATATACCTGCTTTCACAAAATAAGGATTAAGGGGATTGATATACCTGCTTCCACAAAATACTGATTGAGGCCTGCGATATACCTGCTTCCACAAATACTGCTCTTCTCTAGGGACTTAGGCACAGGGTTATTTTGAAAATGACAGGCAGAGGAAGAGGCAGGCCTTTCCACAGGGGTGGTAGGGGTCGGGCAGGTGCACCAAGCCGGAGCCTAAGTGGGAAGTTGGAGAAGGCGCGTGAGATTACTTCAAAGGACGCATCACAGTTGGTTGAGTGGCTCATTCAGCCTTCCGCTTCTGCACCCTCCTCATATTCTGTATCTGTGCCCTCCTCACTCTCTGCTGTGTGCACTCCCAAAGACACCACCACCACCACCATAGCCCCTCCACTCGAGTCAGAGGAATTATTTTCCCATCCATTCCCAGACCTTACCGATGCGCAGCCATTCTTGACATCGGATGAGGAAGAGGAGGTAGCGACGGCCACCACCCAGCGGTCTGACAACAGTACCCAGATCAGCCCAAGGAGGGAGGTCCCCGCTGTTGCTGCCTACTCCGAGATCTCAAATGTCAGTAGTGGTAAAGGTGACGATGATGACATGTCGATGGACGCCACGTGGGTGCCCACAAGAGAGGAAGAGGAGGGGAGTTCAGAGGGAGAGACGGAACAGCAGATAGGGAGGAAAAGGAGGATAAGTGGGCAGAGCTCGCAGGGCACAGGAGGCAAAAAGCAGACTGCAAATGTATCTGGAGCGAGTAATCCACCATGCACAGTCACTTCTGGTGCTCCCAGGACACCGGCACATGGCTCTGCAGCTTTTTTTAATGTGTCAGCTGCTGACAATAGTGTTGCCATCTGCAGCCTGTGCTGTCAACGCATAAGTCATGGTAAGCCCACCACTCACCTAGGGACGACCGCCTTAAGAAGGCACCTGGCCTCCCATCACCGAGCCCAGTGGGAGCAACGCCGTCAGAATCCACAAAGCCACACTCCGCGTCCTGCCTCTTCTCCTTCTCCTTTTTCCTCCCATTTGTCCTCCACTCCACCTTCCACCGTGCCGTCATCGCGTTCATCTGGCAGAAGGCAGGCTTCCGTGGCCTAAATGTTCAAGTGTAAAAAGTTGATGACGCCAGATAACCCTCTTGCCCAATGGCTGACCACTGCCTTGTCGGAACTGCTAGCCCGCCAACTACTGCCATATAAACTGATGGACTCTGAGGCCTTTAGAAAATTTGTGGCCATTGGCACACCTCAATGGAAGGTCCCCGGAAGGAAATATTTCTCCCAGAAGGACATCCCAGAGCTATATGGCCACTTACAACAGCAAGTGAATATATCTCTGGCACACAGTGTCAAGATACATCTGACCAAAGACACGTAGCCTAGCAAACACGGGCAGGGAAGGTACATAACTTTTACTGCCCACTGGGTGAACCTTCTGACGGCCATCAGGCATGTAACTCGTGGCTCCTGTGTGGATTTAGTGTTACCGCCACGGGTTGCATGCAGGCCTGCTTCTTCTTCTTCTCCTCCTCCTCCTCCTCCATCTCCTCCTCGGCTGACTCCTCCCTTTCCACTGCTACCGCCAAGCTCCCCAGAACCTATTTGACGTGCCAGATGAGACTTTGCAATGCTGTGCTGTGGCTGTTGTGCCTGGAAGCAAAGAGCCACACTGGTCCTGCACTGCTTGCAGCTCTGAGGTCACAGGCCGGTCAGTGGCTAACCCATCTCAATTTGACAGTTGGTAAAGTGGTGTGCAACAACAGGGCAAAATGACACATGTGCCGTGCATGGCACATGTCCTGAACTTAGTCGTGCAGCGATTCATTGCCAAATACCCCGGGGTCCAGGACATCTTGCGGCAGGCCAGGAAAATCTCTGGCCATTTTAGAAGATATTACACGGCCATGGCTCGCCTTGCTGACTTTCAGCGGCGACACCACCTGCCTGTCAGACGTCTGATTTGTGACAGCCCGACTCGCTGGAACTCCACCTTGTATATGCTTGATAGGCTGCTCCAGCAACAACGTGCCGTTAACGACTACCTGTACGAACTCTGCAGCAGGACAGGTTCTGGGGAGCTTAGTTTCTTCTGCGACCATTTGATGAGACCACCAAACTGGTCAGTCGCAGCCAGGGCGCCATGAATGACATCGTACCTTACGCCTTCTTTCTGGAGCGTGCATTGCGTCGTGTCATTGATTAAGCCGTCGAGGAACAGAAGCTGGAAGATGAGGAAGTCGCAATGCTGAATGAATTCCCAGGGGGGGCTACTCCATCTGAGACAAGTCAGCAGGAGTTTAAAGAGGAGTCAGAGGAGGATGGAGGCTGGGGGAGGAGGAGGAGCAATAAGAGCAGGCTTTAAGGGGGACTTTAAACTTTTTGGGGATCCCTGGTGTTGTCCATGGCTGGGGGGAGGAGACCAAGGACAATATTCTCCTGGGCGATGAACAGGAGCCAGGGCGCTCCATCGCTTCCAATTTAGTGTAAATGAGGGCCTTCATGCTCCAGTGTTAAGCATAAAGGGCAAGGACCAGTCCTGGGTGGCAACGTACTTAGACCCCTGGTACAAACACAAAATGGCAGACATGTTACCAGCATCACAGAGGGATGGCAGAATGCAGCATTTCCAGGCCTTGCTGCGAGAGATGCTGCATTCTTCTGTTGCGGGCGCTAGCAGAGGAATTTCCCCCCACAGCGAAACAGGTGTGGGTACCAATCCTACCATGCCTGCAAGAAGAGGGCGGTTTGAACATGTGTTGGTCACTTTGGATATGAGATCTTTCTTTCATCCAACCCATCGACAGCCACCCTCCGGATCCAGCGTCAGGGAACGCCTAGATCGACAGGTGTCCGACTACATCGGGTTAATGGCCGACGCTCTGAGAAGCGAGGAACCCCTGGACTACTGGGTGTGCAGGCTTGACCTGTGGCTAGACCTGGCACGATTTGCCATGGAACTCTTGGCTTGCCCCTTGTCGAGTGTCCTGTCCGAAAGGACGTTCAGTGCAACAGGGAGGATCGTGACCAATAAGCACATTAGACTAGCTCATGACAGTGTGGACTACCTCACATTTCTAAAAATGAATGAGGCATGGATTTCTGAGGAATTCAACACCTGTGACTACCACATGTAATTGAATTTCCTTCCTAGTCCACATATATCCGCCAGCACCCAGAACAGAGAATGGTCCTTGTCTTATGTATATACAGCGTCATAAAAGACCTTTTCTGTCAGGTGAATGCCTAATTTTTGGGGCCTGTACTGGCCTACAGTAAAATTTGTATCCAGTGACCGCCTAATGTACCTCCAGCCACATCACCACAAGTTATTTTCTGTCAGGTGAATGCCTAATTTTTGGGGCCTGTACTGGCCTACAGTAAAATTTGTATCCAGTCCGTTATGGCTTTCCATAAATAACGGAATCCATAAGACGGAAGGACGGATCAGTTTTGCTGCCTATAGACTTGCATTATGAAGGAATGCAAAATGGAAGCATTTAAAAGGCATTCCGTTTGCTCTCCGTCCTAATTGAAGTCTATTGGAAAGCATAACGGATCCGTCTGGGTCCCATTATGCAAGACGGAAAAAAAGTCCTTTGTTTTCCGCCTTGCATAACGGGACCCAGACGATTCCATTATGTTTTCCCATAGACTTCTATTAGGACGGAGCAAAACGGAATGCCTTTTAAAGGCTCCCGTTTTGCATTCCATCCTATGGATTCCATTATTTTCCGTTATAACCATGTTATAACGGAAAGCCATAACGGAATCCCAAGCACTAGTGTGAACCCACCCTCATACAATCAAAGATAAAAAAAATATAATAAGTTACAACATATGGTTACACAGTATTAAACAAATAGTCCATTAACAGCTGTCATTAACAGCAATTAAATGTGGCAAGTTACACAGTGACTTATGTAAAATTACTAACATCTATCGGCTTGATAAGACCAAACGGACCCCATGTATAAGATAAATTGAATTGAACAACTATAGATGAACTGAATCAGATAAAATATATTATCTTGATGCGCATGGAGACAAACATAAGATCATTGGGGCACATGATTCCACTGAAGTAGCTTCTATACAGACTAACAAATGTACTTTCATTATTACTCCCCTATGCAGGACATATATCCATAAGGAGTTTAACAAAACTATTGATTGCATCTTGTGGACCATCTATTAATGTCATGCATATAGGATTCTGACACGATTATCCTTTTCTCCATGTGGACTATTTGTTTAATACTGTGTAACCATATGTTGTAACTTATTATATTTTTTTTATCTTTGTATAAGTGGGATTAATATGTTTTATTAGTGACATTTTTTATTAGTGACATTTTTATGGGATTATTTAGAAGATCTCTTTCATTGATTTATTTTTATTAATTTTTAATTTTTTTTTTTACTAACTATTTTGAATAAAATAACTTTTAATATCTATCTGCATAAGGTATAACTTCATTACAACTACCAGATATTTGAGTGCTCTTCACATTATATAAATTCTCTTGATGCTTCTATATCTACCAAACATTTTGCACTTACTAAAAGTGCCATTAGTGAAAAAAATATTAACATTTTTTTATTGCTCAAACCAACGTAACATTACACGGAGTGAAGAAAAAGCAATTTATCTATGTGATTTTCCCCTCCTAAATGATTTAGAATTGTTGGCACTGAATCACCTGTTATATTAAATTTATAGGGCTTTCTAAACTTGTGGTGAATATACTGGATTGCAAGATAAATGTGCTGAAATACTATAGGAGAGATTTAGGTTAATGGTAAAAAAAAATGAAATACAAATATATAAATTTGGAGAACAGAGATTAAAATAAAATAAATTATTTAAATTAGACATTCAATGAGAATCCAGGTCAAGTCTAGGCTTATAGAACCATTTTAGGGTCAGACAGACATTGTATTGCTTACCAGACTTCTTTTTTACCTTTAGACTACAGTATTTAGGCTGGGTTCACACTTGAGCGTTTTACAGCGCGTTCAAACGCGTTGTAAAACGCTCAACACATGAAAACCAATGCTTCCCTATGGCCCTGGTTCTCACTTGAGCGTTTTACAGCGCTGTAAAACGCCCTACGCTCAAACAAGTACTTGAGCTTCTTTGGGGCGTTTTGACGCGCGTTTGTGGCCATAGGACATTGCAGTCAATCACACAAACGCGCGTCAAACGCGCGTTTACTATTGCAAAAGACGCTCGTCAAAAACGCGCATATCAAAGACGCTCAGGTCTGAACCCAGCCTTAATGTATACTAGAACTGTTTAGTATGACCTCAAGGTACTTTAACTGAATGACTTTTGCTCTACATGTTCCAATGCATGATGCTCCATGGGGGCTGTAGGTCACAGATACGTCTAGTAATACTGCACGTGCCAGAACATGGTACATGATTCATATGAAATCAGACAAAATGTATATGGAGGTACAGTAGGGCTTCACAGAGTTGTTGGCTGTCCTGGTATACCAATGTATAATGGAGCCATAATATGGCCATGTGTATGAGCCCTAAGAATGGATTTTCATGTATAAATGTCCCCCCAAACTACAAATTGGCGTGGTATTAAAAAGCAGGAAGTGCTCAACCCCATATGCAGTGGTGCATCTATACTGGGGGGGGCAGATCTTGCACTTGTGGCCCGTTGCTAATGGCAATCCCCAGCAAAAATGCATACAATGGAGGATGCCTGCAGCAGACCACAAGTACCACAATGGACATCCTACACAGGATAGCAATTGTGTGGATGTGATAAACAGTCAAAATAACATAACAAAAACAAATACAGGTGCACTCTGCGGTCTTACTAACCCTCGTACTGGTGTAAAATTGAGAATTAGCCAACATATCCTGCTTGGAGGACATGTCTGAGCCCGAGCACCGCGCCAAGGTTTCTCAAGTAGCTCGGGAACCGAACGCTAAACCTACCTGGGCCGTATGGGCAATACCAGGAGCCATTGGGCGAATTACAGGTGCGCAAGGTCTGACTCAAAGAAATCCCCCAGTAACCTCCAGCATGTGACCATGCATACAATGGGAGGAGGCAGAGAGCTCTGAGCCCCACCCAAGACTGGCTGATATAGCCCGGGCCTCACATGTGCACCAGAATGCTGCCTGTAGATGGAAATGAAGGCACATTCAGACTAGGAGTTTCTACACCTCCAAAAATTCAAAATACAAACTACAAATTGGCGTGGTATTAAAAAGCAGGAAGTGCTCAACCCCATACGCAGTGGTGCATCTATATTGGGGGGGCAGATCCTGCACTTGTGGCCCGTTGCTAATGGCAATCCCCAGCAAAAATGCATACAATGGAGGATGCCTGCAGCGGACCACAAGTACCACAATGGACATCCTACACAGGATAGCAATTGTGTGGATGTGATAAACAGTCAAAATAACATAACAAAAACAAATACAGGTGCACTCTGCGGTCTTACTAACCCTCATACTGGTGTAAAATTGAGAATTAGCCAACATATCCTGCTTGTAAAACATGTCTGAGCCCGAGCACCGCGCCAAGGTTTCTCAAGTAGCTCAGGAACCTAACGCTAAACCTACTTGGGCCGTAGGGGCAATACCAGGAGCCAGTGGGCGAATTACAGGTGCGCAAGGCAAAGCAATCCCCCAGTAACCTCCAGCATGTGACCATGCATACAATGGGAGGAGGCAGAGAGCTCTGAGCCCCACCCAACACTGGCTGATATAGCCCGGGCCTCACATGTGCACCAGAATGCTGCCTGTGGATGGAAATGAAGGCACATTCAGACTAGGAGTTTCTACACCTCCAAAAATTCAAAATACAAACTACAAATTGGCGTGGTATTAAAAAGCAGGAAGTGCTCAACCCCATATGCAGTGGTGCATCTATACTGGGGGGGCAGATCCTGCACTTGTGGCCCGTTGCTAATGGCTATCCCCAACAAAAATGCATACAATGGAGGATGCCTGCAGCGGACCACAAGTACCACAATGGACATCCTACACAGGATAGCAATTGTGTGGATGTGATAAACAGTCAAAATAACATAACAAAAACAAATACAGGTGCACTCTGCGATCTTACTAACCCTCGTACTGGTGTAAAATTGAGAATTAGCCAACATATCCTGCTTGGAGGACATGTCTGAGCCCGAGCACCGCGCCAAGGTTTCTCAAGTAGCTCGGGAACCTAACGCTAAATCTACCTGGGCCGTATGGGCAATACCAGGAGCCAGTGGGCGAATTACAGGTGCGCAAGGTCCGACTCAAAGCAATCCCCCAGTAACCTCCAGCATGTGACCATATACTGGGGGGGGCAGATCCTGCACTTGTGGCCCATTGCTAATGGCAATCCCCAGCAAAAATGCATACAATGGAGGATGCCTGCAGCGGACCACAAGTACCACAATGGACATCCTACACAGGATAGCATGTTGGCTAATTCTCAATTTTACACCAGTACGAGGGTTAGTAAGACCGCAGAGTGCACCTGTATTTGTTTTTGTTATGTTATAAATGTCCCCCCAAAACAGATCTGTCACAGAGGTACCGAGACATACAGATGCCCCGGCGACAGAGAGTGGCAGGATATCTGTGAGACTGGCAACACGTGGTTTGATCTGACAGGTTTTCCTTGTGGATCAATAGGTGTCTGTGCTGTTTCTGGTAATGGCCACACGCCTTGCCTCCAAGTGTTGCCTATGTGGTCATTTAACCCTCCGTATTTATAGTTGCTTCTCCCACTATATGCTGTGCGGTTTATAGCTTCTGTGCCTGTGGGTTGTTTGTGGTTGGATCTCGGCTGAGTTCCTGGTGCTTCCATAGATTCTTTGAAGTCAAGTCTTTCCTTTCCCTTTTGTATTTTGTTTGGGTTCTGTGTGTTGAATTTCCCTATTGTCTTTATTATGCCTGAAGTAGACTACTGTTCATCCTTCCTTTTGGAGGAACAGGTATTTTTGTCCCTGTCATTAGTACCAGCGTCCTATAGGGCTAGATAGGACTCTAGGTATTCCTGTTATGAACTCACCTACCTTTGGGGTCTGTTCATACTGGTAGCCAGGCAGGATTTTGGTTAGGGTTTTCACAAGGAGGTGTCCATCTTTCTTTCCTAGTTCTCAGGCCTGATTTCCTGTTTTACCCTTCCCTTCTATGCTCGGCGTGGTGTTTACCTCCCACACCGAAGAGTGACAAGATCATTACAATTCAATTATATCAACATAGGATATGGTCACTGTTTTGAAACTAAGGGGGAGAGCTATCAAGACAAGTGCAAAGTAGAAGTGGCTTAGCTGCCCATAGTAACCAAACAGATTCCACCTTAAATTTTTCAAAGGAGCTCTGAAATGAAAGGTGGCATGGTGGGTTGCTCTGCACAACTAAGCCAGTTTTACAGGGTGGGCCATTTATATGGATACACCTTAATATAATGGGAATGGTTGGTGATATTAACTTCCTGTTTGTGGCACATTAGTATATGTGAGGGGGGAAACTTTTCAAGATGGGTGGTGACCATGGCGGCCATTTTGAAGTCGGCCATTTTGAATCCAACTTTTGTTTTTTCAGTAGGAAGAGGGTCATTTGACACATCAATCTTATTGGGAATTGCACAAGAAAAACAATGGTGTGCTTGGTTTTAACGTAACTTTATTCTTTCATGAGTTATTTACAAGTTCCTGACCACTTACAAAATGTGTTCAATGTGCTGCCCATTGTGTTGGATTGTCAATGCAACCCTTTTCTCCCACTCTTCACACACTGATAGCAACACCGCAGGAGAAATGCTAGCACAGGCTTCCAGTATCCAAAGTTTCAGGTGCTGCACATCTCGTATCATCTGAAGGCAATCGCCTATGTTGTGAAGATACGAGATGAGCAGCACCTGAAACTACGGATACTGGAAGCCTGTGCTAGCATTTCTCCTGCGGTGTTGCTATCAGTGTGTGAAGAGTGGGAGAAGAGGGTTGCATTGACAATCCAACACAATGGGCAGCACATTGAACACATTTTATAAGTGGTCAGAAACTTGTAAATAACTCATGAAAGAATAAAGTTACGTTAAAACCAAGCACCCCATTGTTTTTCTTGTGAAATTCCCAATAAGCTTGTTGTGTCACATGACCCTCTTCCTATTGAAAAAACAAAAGTTGGATTCAAAATGGCCGACTTCAAATTGGCCGCCATGGTCACCACCCATCTTGAAAAGTTTCCCCCCTCACATATACTAATGTGCCACAAACAGGAAGTTAATATCACCAACCATTCCCATTTTATTAAGGTGTATCCATATAAATGGCCCACCCTGTACTTTACACTAGTTTTGATAAATCTCCCCCTAAGAGTTTATCCCCTTATCAGTGTTTTTTGTTTTTGTTAGTTTTTTTGCAGTAGATTTACTGTTATCCCTTCTGTTAGTACTTTAACAGCAGTTTGTTCCATATCCCCAAATAGGATCTGTCAACTGAAGTGATGATGCATGGAGATGAGGAACCACATTAGGTATAGGTGCTTGGTCATCAGAAGACCACATGAAATGCTAAATTTTATGTTTGTATGTTAACTTTTAAATAATATTGTTACACTATAGGAAAGCACTTTTTTGGATGTGTCATTTAAGCCTAAAATGTTGAGATGGGAGGAGGAGTTTGAAAATTCTGCCTGACAAGACAATACCACAAAGCAATTGAAATGTTCATTGAGAAAGCAGAAAATTCCATGGAAGGGAATAAGGTAAGCAACAAGGTTATGTTCCCCTTGGATATGCCAACCTATAGTGTAAAACAGACTGCACGGCCAAAGTATTAGACCAGACCAGAGTATTCATTAAGGTATTTTAAATCTTGTGAATTTAGCAATTATTTTAAACCCTTTTTGATCTTCTACCCAAATAAACTTTGCAGACTGTGGGTGTGGGCTGAAATTGATACAATGGGTTAACAAAATTCAGTTAGGAACCTTCTTCCCCCCCTCCCCCACTGGACCTAGAACCCCGGTTATATAAATGTATGATTTGTATTTGCACATTTAAGGCTAGGGCTACAAACATTTTATACTTTTATGTCTCCTGTTCCAAATGTGATTGTACATGGAAACATATGCGGGTAGCACATGGAAACACAGAGGAGGTGGCTTATCAATTCACTGTAAATGGTAAAAGTATTGGTGCTCAAGCCGGTCCTACCGCTGGGACCCCCACGTATAAAGAAAACAGCCCCCCTGAAATGAATGGAGTGGCGGGTTGGGCATACGTGCTGCCACTCTATTAATATCTATGGGTTATCCCTTATGCAGTTGAAATAACTTCAAACAACCAGAATACTAGTGTTGATCTACACTACTCATGAACAGCGTCATCTATTGGTTTCATAGTCTTATGAAACAATAGACAGCGCTGTTCATGAGTCAAGACTATTAGTCTTGTCATAAGACTATGAAACCAATAGTTGTCGCTGTTCATGACTCATGAACAACGCCATCTATTGGTTTCATAGTCTTATGACAAGACTATTAGACTATGAGTCATATGACAAGACTATTAGTGTAGCCTTTTGCATGGAAAATTCACAATAAAAATTTGCGATTAGAATATTCGCGATCTACACTACTCATGAACAGCGCCATCTGTTGGATTCATAGTCTTATAACAAGACTATTAGTCTTGTCATAAGACTATGAAACCAATAGATGGCGCTGTTCATGAGTAGTGTCTTTTCCATATGCCCATGTTTATGCAAATGAGTTTTTACATGACAAAACTGTATAGAAAGGTTATTAAATATTATGTTAGGACAATCAGAAAACTTTTTGTCACCCTAATGATATTGATCTAGGTGCGCAGGTCCACCCAAGCCATCCAACAGATCTGAAGTAACTTTTAGGCTTGTAAACCTACAAAACCTCTCTGTCTATACTTGACAGCACAACATTCCACCTGGAAAAAAAATCCAATTTCATAGCAAAAAAAGCCAGTGGAGATAATATATCCAAAATAATGTCAATTTTATTGTATATTAAAATATGTAGAAAAAGGCAAGATGGAAAAAAGTATACAGAGAAGCGAAGGGCAAAATATACAGCTGGACTGTCATGTATCCCCACAAGGCTGATAAGCACTTAATGGGTACCAGGTCAGATACTGTGACTCACAGGCACCCAAAGTCTGTATCACTGATGGTAAATAACACCCCAATGGGGGACTATACAGCGTGATACAACAATATATGGGAATTCCCCGGATGTCCGTGAGATGCACAGTCTGCGTCCTAAGTGGTCATAGACAGCATGTATATAACAGGCTTAATAAAGTATATCCGCAGCCTAGTCTATAACACAGCACATATATATATACAGCCTAAAAGATAACATAGGCCTAATATGGATATGATATATAGTAGGATGTGTAGTGGTGTCTAACTACACCTAACACAGGACGTACCTGAAGACATGACAATAACCTAAGAAGATAAGTGACCCTAAGCGCAGGACCTCGACGCGTGTTTCACCTCAGCGGCTTCGTCAGGAGGTATCGGAATATGAGATAGCAGGGTATATATACTAGAGATATAAGTGGGAGGACTTACCTGGGTTGCGAACACCTGTGATCCAACCCAGCAGGCGCGGAACCACCATGATACACGGGGCCATCTCCCATCGCGTCCCCGCCGGTGCACTGCTTATGCGCAGCGCGTGATGACGTATCGGAGCACGTCCAGATGGCGCTGTGCAGCGCATGCGTGGGACCGAGACCCAGTGGAACGCAGGTGACCCGCAAGCTCCAGCAATAAATTGGATCCTATTGAAAAAGCGGCTGTAACTATTTGTCAGGGGTAGCTAATACAGTTTAAGAGTAATTCGGAATCCTTATATATAACAATCATCCATATTAGGCCTACAGTAACCATGTGTTCATAGGTGCTGTTACTTACATGTTTAGATATGACAGCAACATTCCTCTATTTACACTATACACTAATGAGCAAGACATCCAGCAAATTAATACACCAGATTAGATTATACCACCATTCCACATGATTAAGTTATACCATTAATTACTAAGGATGATATATCACATGATCAAAATTAAATGAATATTACAATAATACATAGAATAGTGCTTATCAGCCTTGTGGGGATACATGACAGTCCAGCTGTATATTTTGCCCTTCGCTTCTCTGTAACTTTGAGGCTTACTGGCTCTCAGTCAGATGAGAGCTGGTTTGGAATGTCTCATAGTGCACAAGTCTGCCATTCTAAGGTATGCTGACTCAGCCTGTCATCTGTCTCAAGGATATATTGATGGCTTGCATATACCTGGCTTTTGGCATATAGCCTTTGTGTGGTTGTCTCTTGTATGTCGTAGATAATAGGAGTCCAAGATGCATCCAGCCATCCTCTTAATGCTGGTTCCAAACCAATTTAATGGGGTTTCCAAACATTTCTAAAAAAAAAAATTCGAACCAGACACCCTCTCTTCCTCAGGGCAGGGGGTGCCTGGTTTGATGCTCGGGTCTCCCATTGACTTTCATTGTATTAAATTGTACTCGAACACCCGGAGTATTCGGCCGAGCACTCCGATGTGCCGAGCATAGCGATGCTCGAGCCGAACAGCAGTTCGGCCGAGCATGCTTGCTCAACACTACAGAATACCCCTTTAAACATAGACCACTCTGAAAAGTGGTGAGGAACACCAAATGTTGCAAATTGTGACCAAATGTCGCAAAAAACAGCGCAATCGCCATGACTTTCAACTTTTTAAAGCCACAAAACACATGTATCTGTTAGGTTGATTAGCAAGATGCTTTCATATCAAGGCCGTAGTTTGTATAACCATATAGTGTTCATGCCACTGAATATAATATTAATAATATGATTGCGCTTGTATGTATGGTGATTCTTACCAAACCCCATTAACAATTTTCGACAACCAGGTGATTAAATGTGTCTGTGCTGCTAAACTCAGATTACGATTTCCGCTAGAGTATGCTGATGATGGGTTGTATAGTGTGGTGTACATTGGGCTGGAGCCATATTGATAAACTCCAACTTGAACTACGGCTGCCACCGTCTCATGCTCGTAGGTCAGGAGTCCAGTATGTTTCCTGTGTTCCCCTTTGTGTAAGTTTGTATAGGTTTGCAAGTTCCCAATTCTGCTCCCACTTATAATCTATAATCAATTGCACAGCTGCTTCTACATGGTTAGAAAAATCGCTTCTGTATGAATGGTGTATAACATCCAGATGCGTTTCAGAGCTGTCTTAGCTCCTTCCAAGATTGCCACTGCCCATAAAAGCGCTGTATTTGAAGTCCATTTAACATAGATCCGGAAAACGGCCCTTAGTGTTAGGTCTTCTTATATATATTTTTTTAAATTTCCTAGTTAACACTGTGCCAATGTAAAAAGCTGCGTCAATATGTAAACTAAACATATTGAAACCAAACCAAAATCTTCATTGCACTTTGGTAGAGCGATTCTCAAATCACTCATTATATAATTTTCTTGCAGGAAGCTGAAAGGAAGCAAAGATTAAATCGAATCCATATTTTCTCCGATTAAATGGAAAGGAATACAGTATTTTCTAAAAGATACATTGTACAATTGCTTCCATTTCTTTAATTAGTGTTGACTGTGATATTTGAAACAATCATTTTGGGAGCCATCTATGCTTTCACTGTGATGGTACACATCTATTCTTAACAACATTGCATTTTATTTCTGCAGTATCATTGTGTACTTCTTCGGGTGCAAGCTTTTTGGTGTATTAAAAAAAAATACAATTACAAGTAAAATGCATTAAATACACTAATAAACTAGTTTGTATTTCTTTTACGTTATTTTATACTTGTTTTTGTACAATGCTGGCTTTCCATTGCTATGATTATGTCACACACAGAGGGCTGCACAGTCTATTATGGAATGTGGATATAAACTAAGACCAACTTATCATTATTATTATTATTATTATTATTATTACACTTTGCATGGTGAGCTGTTGAGATCACAAACTTTACATTTTGTACACACTATAAAAAAAATCCCCCCCGCTTCTGTTTTTTTTTGCAGACCGTATGCAGAACCATTCACTTCAATGGGTCCGCAAAAACAACGGAAGGTACTTGTTGTAACGGATCCGCTTCCGTTTATGGACGCTTCCTAGCTTGCGCCGAGGACCACAAGCACCGCACTGGACACCACAACCACCGCAGACTCCACAACCACCGTAGCTTAACTGGAGCCGCGCCGTCTTCCTTCCACCCTGAATGAACCTCCAGCATTCAGGACCGTGTGGGAAAGATCTCTCCTCCAGGGAATATGCAGAGCATAGCAATCCCCAGCGTGATACAGCAATTCCCTCCAATAACGAGACGAGGCTTCGTTTTGAAGGGTTAGAAAAACATGAACTGAACCGAACTCTTTATTGAGGGCTACCCGCCCGTATTTATGCAGGTCCACACAATGCATCATGGTTTCCTCCTCTCTGCCCTGGAGACACCCGAAGAGCAATTCAATTATCTCCCAGGACAAAGGGAAACCACCAATACACATGTGGGAACAATAGGAGAGGAATCCCCACCCGAATACACAAAATCCTCCCTTCTGTCTGGGATATAATTATGGATTAACATAACTATCACAGACGGTAAAAATACAGTTTTTAAACAATTTCATGCAGAAAAACGACTAAGTCCCATCTTCGAACGGGACTTAGTCTCTGGAGCTGAAAGTTCAGTATGGAAGAAGGTAAGGGTCAGCGACGTTCGTGTATCTGCGCATCCGATTCCAGCTCCACAGAATCCCCAGCATACACCGCTGACCGCGTTCGGTCCCACCAACAGTCCAGACATGCGGCACAGTTCTGTCACACTGTTCCTGAAGGGCAACATGTCCCGGGGCCATAGTCGTAGGGCAGGAGGCTAGCCATAAGTCCTCTACAATGCCCAGTGGCAAATGGCAGTTTGTCACACTTGTGCATTCCGTTAGTCAGCAGTGCTATCCAACATAGTTGAGGCAAAGATATAGAAGTTTATGCCAGTCAAACATATGGGACAACATCAAGGATTGATTAGTATAGCAAATGATAAACTTAACTTTTACTTATGATTAGGGTTGAGCGAACCCGAACTGTAAAGTTCGGGTTCGTACCAAACTTTAGGATTTTTGGACCCCGGACCCGAACATTTCCGTAAAAGTTCGGGTTCGGTGTTCGGCGCTTTCTTGGCGCTTTTTGAAAGGCTGCACAGCAGCCAATCAACAAGCGTCATACTATTTGCCCCAAGAGACCATCACAGCCATGCCTACTAATGGCATGGCTGTGATTGGCCAGAGCAGCATGTGACCCAGGCTCTATATAAGCTTGGGTCACGTAGCGCTGCACTTCACTCTGCTGTTACAAGTGTAGGGAGAGGATGCTGGTGGACTTGTGATTTCAGGGAGAGCATAGGAGAGAATCTAACTCAGCGATCTACAGACAAATAGTTGTGTGGGTGCAAGGCACAATCGTTTTACTCTGCCCTGAGGCCATTGACAAAAAAAAATAAAAAATAAAAAATTTTGTTAGCACTGCATCTGAGCTTTTGGGACATTGCAAATCACCATTTTTTGGGGGCAAACTACAACATCTGGATTAGTCAGTGTGCAATTTAGGGTAGAAATACACCCATCATTTTCTGGGGTTTGAAAAACACACATTTTTTTTCAAAAAACTGTATTTTCCAGATCACAAAGTGTTAAATTCAAGTTTAATATAGACAGCTTTCCTATTCTGTTAGCAAAAAAATACTTTTTTGGCAATCTACAACATCTGTATTAGTCAGTGTGCAATTTAAGGTAGAAATACATTCATCATTTTCTGGGGTTTGAAAAACACACTTTATTTTTCAAAAAAACAGTATTTTCCAGATCACAAAGTGTTAAAAACAAGTTTAATATATACAGCTTTCATATTCTGTTACCAAAAAAAAACACTTTTTTGGCAATCTACAACATCTGTATTAGTCAGTGTGCAATTTAAGGTAGAAATCCACTCATCATTTTCTGGTGTTTGAAAAACACACTTTATTTTTCAAAAAACAGTATTTTCCTGATCGCAAAGTGTTAAATTCACGTTTAATATATACAGCTTTCATATTCTGTTACCAAAAAAAACACTTTTTTGGCAATCTACAACATCTGTATTACTCAGTGTGCAATTTAAGGTAGAAATACACCCATCATTTTCTGGGGTTTAAAAAACACACATTTTTTTCCAAAAAACTGTATTTTCCAGATCTGCAAGTGTTAAATTCAAGTTTAATATATACAGCTTTCCTATTCTGTTAGCAAAAAAAGACTTTTTTGGCAATCTACAACATCTGTATTGGTCAGTGTGCAATTTAAGGTAGAAATACATTCATCATTTTCTGGGGTTTGAAAAACACACTTTATTTTTCAAAAAACTGTATTTTCCAGATCACAAAGTGTTAAATTCAAGTTTAATATATACAGCTTTCATATTCTGTTACCAAAAAAACACTTTTTTGGCAATCTACAACATCTGTATTAGTCAGTGTGCAATTTAAGATAGAAATACACCCATCATTTTCTGGTGTTTGAAAAACACACTTTATTTTTCAAAAAACAGTATTTTCCTGATCGCAAAGTGTTAAATTCAAGTTTAATATATACAGCTTTCATATTCTGTTACAAAAAAAAACACTTTTTTGGCAATTTACAACATCTGTATTAGTCAGTGTGCAATTTAAGGTAGAAATACACCCATCATTTTCTTTGGTTTGAAAAACACACTTTCTTTTTCAAAAAATAGTATTTTCCAGATCTGCAAGTGTTAAATTCAAGTTTAATATATATAGCTTTCATATTCTGTTACAAAAAAAACACTTTTTTGGCAATCTACAACATCTGTATTAGTCAGTGTGTAATTTAAGGTAGAAATACACCCATCATTTTCTGGTGTTTGAAAAACACACTTTAAAAAAAAAAAAAAGTATTTTCCAGATCTGCAAGTGTTAAATTCAAGTTTAATATATACAGCTTTCATATTCTGTTACGAAAAAAATACTTTTATGGCAATCTACAACATCTGGATTAGTCAGTGTGCAATTTAAGGTAGAAATACACCCATCATTTTCTGGGGTTTAAAAAACACACTTTATTTTAAAAAAAAAACAGTATTTTCCAGATCTGCAAGTGTTAAATTCAAGTGTAATATATACATCTTTCATATTTCTGTTACCAAAAAAACACAATTTTAGCAATCTACAACATCTTGATTAGTCAGTGTACAATTTAAGCTAGAAATACACCTATCATTTTCTGGGGTTTGAAAAACACACTTTGTTTGACAAAAAACACTATTTTCAGGCCTTGCAGCATCAGCACGTGTGAAATTACAGGCTTATATACTGCTGTCAAATTCAGTTGTTAAACAAACACTCGTTTGGGCACAAAAAATTTAGTTGGCAGCCTTTGATGCAGATGTCATTGTGAGATACACCCTTAATACATTTAGGTTACATTCAGAGATTTTAAATACCGCCATTTGGTGCACCAATATTGAATTCAGGCCTACACTGGTTCAGGCCCTGTGAGATACACCCTCTACATACAGGGGTTTGAATCAGGGATTTGAAATACAGCCATTTGAAAAACAGCCATTTTGTGCAAAGATATATTTACTTCAGGCCTACAGTGGTTCAGACCGTGTGAGATACCCCCTCTACATACAGGGGTTTGAATCAGGCATTTTAAATACAGACATTTGAAATACAGCCATTTTGTGCAAATATATATTTACTTCAGGCCTACACTGGTTCAGACCGTGTGAGATACCCTCTTCATACAGTGGTTTGAATCAGGTATTTGAAATACAGCCATTTAAATTACAGTCATTTTGGGCAAATAAATATTTACTTCAGGCCTACAGTGGTTCAGACCGTGTGAGATACCCCCTCTACATACAGGGGTTTGAATCAGGCATTTAAAATACAGCCATTTGAAATACAGCCATTTTGTGCAAAGATATATTTACTTCAGGCCTACAGTGGTTCAGGCCCTGTGAGATACCCCCTGTACATACAGGGGTTTGAATCAGGAATTTGAAATACAGCCATTTGAAATACAGCCATTTTGGGCAAAGAAATATTTAATTTAGGCCTACACTGGTTCAGACTGTGTCAGATACACCCTTTACATACTGTCGTTCTATTGTACTATTAATTTAACACCCATTTAGGGCAAGATCCTAAATTTGAAAAATATGAGGAGAGCGTCAAATAAGGGACGTTGCCCAGGTCGTGATGCTGCTGGTGGAGCTCCTGTTGCAGGGAGAGGAAGTGGTCGATCTGTGCCAGCTACACGCAAAAGTGAAACCCCTTCCTCAGGTGCGAGTAGGCGACAAAACCTGCAGCAGTATTTGGTCGGGCCTAATGCTGCTCTACGAATGGTGAGGCCTGAACAAGTACAGGCGATAGTAGATTGGGTTGCTGACAGTGGATCCAGTTCCTTCACATTGTCTCCCACCCAGTCTCCTGCTGAAAGACCACAGTTGGCACCTGCAGCCGATGTCCATCAGTCTTTCACCTCACCCCCTTGCAAATCAGCCAAGCAGTCTGAGCCCAAAGTCATGCAGCAGTCTCTTCTGCTTTTTGATGACTCTGTTAGCAGGGTTTCCCAGGGCCATCCACCTAGCCCTGCCCCAGAAGTTTAAGAAATTGAGTGCACCGATGCCCAACCACTTATTTTTCAAGATGAGTACATGGGAGGACAATCGCAGCACGTCTCGGATGATGACGAAACACAGGTGCCAACTGCTGGGGCTTTCGAAAGTGTGCAGACCGACAAGGAAGTCAGGGGTGAAGACTGGGTGGAAGATGATGTGGAGGACGATGAGGTCCTCAACCCCACATGGAATCAAGGTCATGCGAGTGACCTATGTAGTTCGGAGGAAGAGGCGGTGGTCGCACAGAGCCACCAGCACAGCAGAAAAGGGAGCAGGGTGCAAAAGCAGAGCTGCTGTCCTCTTGACAGTACGCCTCCTACTGCCCACCGCAGCAAGGGACCGAGCACACCAAAGCAAGCTCCAAGGGGTTCCCTGGCGTGGCAGTTCAGACAATGTGCTGACGACAAGACACGAGTGGTTTGCACGCTGTGCAATCATAGCCTGAAGCGAGGCATAAACGTTCTCAACCTGAGCACAACCTGCATGACCAGGCATTTAAGTGCAAAGCACGAGCTGCAGTGGAGTAGACACCTCAAAAACCAAGAAAGGTCTCTGGCTCCTCCTGCTTCCTCTTCTGCTGCAGTCGTGGCCTCTTCATCCACCTCTGGAGTGACAGTGCCACCTGGCACCCCACAGAGGATCTGCCAGCAACACCAACACCTGGGTCACCAAACATCTCCACAATGTCCCACGGAAGTGTTCAGCTCTCCATATCCCAAACGCTGGAGAGGAAAAGGAAGTACCCCCCTACCCACCCATGATCCCTAGCCCTGAATGCCAGCATTTCTAAATTACTTGCCTTTGAAATGCTGTCATTCCGTCTGGTGGAGACGGATAGTTTTAAAGGTCTTATGGCGGTGGCTGTCCCACAGTACGTCGTGCCCAGCCGCCACTACTTTTCAAGGCGAGCCATCCCTTCCCTTCACAACCAAGTAGGGGACAAAATCAGGTGTGCACTGCGCAACGCTATCTGTGGCAAGGTGCACCTGACTACGGATACGTGGACCAGTAAGCACAGTCAGAGCCGTTATATCTCCATAACAGCACACTGGGTAAACGGAGTGGCGGCTGGGCCTGAGGAGGATAGCAGTTTGGCGCATGTCCTTCCACCACCGAGGATTGCAGAGCGCTTCAGTTTGCCTCCTGTTGCTTCCTCCTCCTATTCTGCTTCCTCATCCTCTACCAGTTCCTCATCTGGTCAGCGTAACACCTTCACCACCAACTTCAGCACAGCCAGGGGTAAACGACAGCAGGCAGTTTTAAAACTTATCTGTTTGGGGGACAAACCCCACACCGTGCAGGAGCTGTGGACGGGCCTTGAACAACAGACCGATGAGTGGTTTGTGCCAGTCAGCCTCAAGCCCGGACTGGTGGTGTGCGATAATGGGCGAAATCTCATAGCAGCTCTGGGACTAGCCGGTTTGACGCACAAGTGCATGTGCTGAATTTGGTGGTGCAGAGATTCCTTAAAAATTACCCTGACATGTCAGAGCTGCTGCATAAAGTGCGGGCCATCTGTGTGCGCTTTCAGCCTGCTCTCTCTCCCTGCTGCTGCTCGCCTGTCAGCGCTGCAGCAAAACTTCAACCTTACCGCTCACCGCCTCATATGCGACGTGCCCATAAGGTGGAACTCCACCTTGCACATGCTGGCCAGACTGGGCGAGCAGCAGCAGGCGATAGTGGAGTTTCAGCTGCAGAACGGACGAGTGAGTCGCTCAGCGGAACAGCACCACTTCACCAGAAATGACTGGGCCTCCATGCGAGACCTGTGTTCCTTGTTGCGCTGTTTCGAGTTCTCCACGAACATGGCCAGTGCCGATAACGCCGTTCTCAGCGTTACTATCCCACTTCTATGCCTCCTTGAAAAAACGCTCCTGGAGATGATTGAAGTGGATGTGGCACAGGAGGAGGAAGAGGGATCATTTCGTAGGGTTTCTGGCCAGTCATTCCCAAGTGGCTCCGAGGGTGGGTTCCTGCACCCACAAACCCAAGGTACACAATTGTCCAGCCAGGGCACAGTTCTGGAGGATGAGGAGGTGGAGGCTGAGGAGGAGGAGGAGGAGGAGGAGGAGATGGAGGAGGAGGAACCCTGTTCACAGCAGGGTGGCACCCAGACCAGCTCATGGCCATCACTGGTACGTGAATTGGGGGATACAGAGGACACAGACGATACACCTCCCACAGAGGACAGCTTTTCGTTGCCTCTGGGCAGCCTGGCACACATGAGCGATTACATGCTGCAGTGTCTCCGCAACGACCGCCGAGTTGCCCACATTCTAACTTGTGCTGATTACTGGGTGACCACGCTGCCGTCCTTAATTCCGTCACTGGAGCGTGATCGTAAGATGCGCGAGTACAAGCGCACGCTGGTAGACGCACTGCTGGTGGCATTTCCACCTGACAGCGGGGGCCCAGTGGAAGCACAAGGCGAAGGCAGAGGACGAGGAAGAGGTCGCCAACGCAGCTGGGGCACCGCCAGCACCTCAGACGGCAGGGTTAGCATGGCCGAAATGTGGAAAAGCTTTCTCAGCACGCCACAACAACCAGCACCACCAGCTGATATGGAACGTCTTAGCAGGAGGCAGCATTTCACCAACATGGTGGAGCAGTATGTGTGCACACGCCTACACGTACTGAATGATGGGTCTGCCCCCTTCAACTTCTGGGTCTCCAAATTGGGCACATGGCCTGAGCTTGCCCTTTACGCCTTTGAGGTGCTGGCCAGTGTATTGTCCAAATGTGTGTTTAGCATGGCAGGGGGCGTCATCACAGACAAGCGCAGCCGCCTATCCACAGCCAATGTGGACAAGCTTACGTTCATTAAAGTGAACCAGGCATGGATTCCTCAGGACTTGTCCGTACCTTGTGCAGAATAGACATGTATACCGGCACTAAGCAGCCATTGTTATACTGCAGCGCAATTGCTCATGTTTGTATTTTGGATATTTCACACATTTTTGGAGTGTACCTTAATTTTACAAAATTAAATTAAAACCAAAAACCTGTGTTGGCTATCTCGTCCTCCTCCACCGCCACTTCCACCTACTCCGCTGCGTCTACCGCCTCCTCAAACTCCTACTCCATATGGAACTCCACCTCATAAATCCATTTTTTTTTTTTTGTACGTGTTTTATTTTATATCATTTCACTACTTTGTCATTTGCATTTTCGGGTGAAATTCACCAATTTTTAGGTGTATAGTACCACTGCTATACCTAGTAGACCGGTAAAAAAATATAAAAAAATTGTCAGTTACATTTTATGGTGAAATTAACAAATTTTTTGGTGTATAGTACCACTGCTATACCTAGTAGGCCGGTTAAAAAATAAATACATTGTTATTTACATTTTAGGGTGAAATTCACCAATTTTGGTGTGTATAGTACCACTGCTATACCTAGTGTACCGGTAAAAAATTTTTTTATAAATTGTCAGTTACATTTTATGGTGAAATTAACAAATTTTGGGGTGTATAGTTCCACTGCTATACCTAGTAGACAGGTTAAACAAAGAAAAAAAAATTGTCATTTACATTTTAGGGTGAAATTCACCAATTTTGGTGTGTATAGTACCACTGCTATACCTAGTGGAACGGTAAAAAAAATTAAAAAAAATTGTCAGTTACAATTTCTGGCGAAATAAACACATTTTTGGGTGTATAGTACCACTACTAAACCTAGTAGACAGGTTAAAAAAAATAAAAATTGTCAGTTATATATTCTGGTGAAATTCAGCAATTTTTGGGTGTGATGTACCCTCCTCTACCTAGTTGACAGCTTAATAAATTTCAATAATTTTTTTGTTACATTCTTGGGTTGACATTATGCAATTTTAGACGTGAATAAACACCTGCTAAGCATAGGTGACAGGGAATAAAATTGTATAAATTATTCGGTAATTAATGCGCACCACATCCTTACATTCAATGCTTAAACTTTGAAAAGTTGTCACACTTTTATGCTTTAATAATTTCTCCCATATTTCAACTCTAATTTTAAATTTGAAAAAAATGGATCCTCCCTTAAATTTGGTCTCTTTTTCTCACGCTCCCTCTCCGGCCTGGAACCCTGATTCCCCGCCACCCATAATCACCATGGTAGGTGCATAAAAGAACATTGAAAGTTGATAGAGCAGATATCAAATTGGATCGTGAACATCACGGGGACTTGCGACATGGTGGGGCAGTATGTGTGCACACGCCTACACGAACTGACTTCTGGGTCTCCAAATTGGGCACATGGCCTGAGCTTGCCCTTTACCCCTTGGAGGTGCTGGCCTGCTCTGCAGCCAGTGTATTGTCTGAACGTGTGTTTAGCATGACTGGAGGGGGTTATCACAGGTTATATTTCCCAATGTTTTGGGGTGTACCCTAATTTTAAAAATAAAATTTAAAACCAAAAACCAGTGTAGGCTACCTCCTCCTCCACCGCCGCTTCCACCGACACCGCCACCTCAACCTCCTACTCTATATGGACCTGGTCCTCATAGATCAAGAATATTATTTTTTATTTTTACGTATTTTATGTTATTTAAAGTCATTTCCCTATCCACATTTGTTTGCAGAGCACTTTCCATGCTCTTAAACACATTTTGACGACATTTGCATCCCTCTTGCCCTTTCCATTACATTTTTACAGCCATTTTAGTGCTCAAAAGTTCGGGTCCCCATTGACTTCAATGGGGTTCGGGGTCAAGTTCGGGTCCCGTCGGCCGAACCCGTCGAACCCGAACATCCAGGTGTCCGCTGAACTCTACTTATGATATTAAAAATTCACCCATATTGTATAGTACATAAATCATACAGTCCAAAAATACTGTAAAAAATCTGAGTACTTCAAACCATATAATTTCAGGTTAAAGAGGACCTCTGTGCCATGCCATCATCCACAGATAAAGAAGATGGCATAGATACCGCTTATAAATGGATGTGGCTTGGTAGCACAGTCAAGTCACTGAAAATATTTTCCCTATTGCTCCCTATCCCAGGATGTCATGCCCTATTGGCCTTAGCCACAGAGTGATCACCCGGATAAGGGTGCCTCCATCAGGAACCTCTCCCTGTGTTTAGGAGGCTATGAAAATATCTGTAATGGGAAAGTGATGCATAAGTCCCTGCACATTTTGTACAGCACTGAACCATACTCGTCAGTGAATAGTCATATAAAGATCCAGCCTGACAGTTAGCTGTGTGCCCAAAAACAGGGGTGGACACAGACAGCAGAGGGCCCCTGTGCAAAGAATCTGCCTGGGCCCCTCCAACCCAATGCCAAATTCTCAACCTAACCTATTCCCTCCTAACATTACAAATAGCAATACAAAAAATACAGGGCAAGGCTACTTTCACACCTGTGGCACTATGATCCAGCCACCTGATCCGGCAGAGAATGCAGGGAATCGGCCAGACACAAACTGTAGCATGCAGCGGTTTGTGTCCTGCCAATTCTCTGCATTTTTGCTAGATTGCAGCTAAATTTCTGTCAGACCCTATTATAGTTAATGGGGCCAGGGGGCATTCCATCTGCATCGATCAGTGCTGGATATGGTGAATCACTAACGCACAGGTGAAGGTAGTCTAATACAGCTCCACATACCTCTTACATCTAATGATGTCATCTTTGATGTAGCTGTTCTATTCCACATCTTCTCCATTCAGACCAGACCACCATGATGATATCTTTCAGCCATCTTTCGTCTATGCAGAGTTTGACAAACAGACATCTTAGTTTCCTACTTTTCCATCATCCTCCCCACCTTCTCAACATACCATTGTGCACCCCCAATACTGTGCCCGCTGTGCTCCCAAATACTATACTGCAGAAATAGATAAAACCCCCTGAAAATACTAGTAGCACTCAGATAGTGTCCCTTCAATAAGTATTGGCACACAATGCCCTAAAAAAAAACTGCGCCCAGCAAATAGTGTCCCTGACACTAATAGTGTAAACCTAATGTCCCCCAAAAAGAATTGTGCTAAGCTGATACTGTGCCAAGGTGCCCCCCACAGTAATAGCGCTCTGAAAGTCCCAACAATAGTAATAATTCTCTGCCAGAGTGCACTTAGTAGTAATTGTGCCCCTACATTGCGCCCAATAGTAATAATGTTCCCACTGTGTCCCAGCAGTAATAGTGCTCCCATAGTGCCCATACTAGCACTTATGTTTTCCATAGTCCCCAAGTTGTAATAAAGCCCACCATAATGCCCCCGGTAGTAATAATTATTTTATAATCTGTGACTGTAGAAAAATGCCCATTTATACTATGCACCAGTACAAAAAATGCCCCGTTGTGTGGCAGTAAAAAAAAAAAAGACCTCCTCTTAGTTGAGCTTAGGTGCCCAGAGTGCCCTTATAATTTGTGCCAGTATAAAATACTTCTATAGAGTGTCCCAAGTAGATGCCCCTATAATGCTTCTCTCCCCCTTCCCCATAGTGCCACCAAAATGTGTGCCAGTATAAAATGCCCCTATAGTGCTCATCCCCACCCCCATAGTGCACAGATAGTGCATGCTGGTATATAATGCCCTTATAAAATGCCCCCCAGTAGAGTAGATGCCCCCATAGTGCTCCTCTCCTCCACTTCTTCATAGTGCACCCATAATGTGTGCTAGTATATAATGCCAATATATAATGCCCCCAGTAGATGCCCCCATAGTGCTCCTCTCCCCCACTTCTATATAGTGCACCGATAATGTGTGCCAGTATAAAATGTCAATATATAATGCCCCCCAGTAGATGCCCCCGTAGTGCTCCTCTCTCCCACTTCTCCATAGTGGCCCCCATAAGTGCCAGTATATAAGGCACCCCAGCAGATGCACCATAGGGCTCCTCTCCCCCACTTCTCCATAGTGTCCCCATAATGTGTGCCAGTATATAGTGCCACCAGTAGATGCTGTAAGAAGGTACAAGGAATCATCGTGGATGATAGGTATGTGTCACCAAGGTTCCTGGCCTCGGTGAAGTAAGAGCCGGTTTTTCTCTGTCAGCAGCAGTTGCTGTTTGACACCTTAATAGTTAGTATGGCTGTGTAGCTGATCAAGGACGGCTCTTACTGGGAGTAGTCAAAGTGCTGGGTGGGTGACTACTCCCCATGTTCCAGGCCGGGTTTGGCCAGGCCTAAAAAACAGCCAGCACTGCCAGGTGGGGGGGATTACCTCAGTCTGACAGTGGAGCTCAGGAGGTGTGTGTGCTGGGATCTGAGGCTTGTGCCATGCTGGAGGGCTGAGACCTATCTGTAAGGGAAAAAGGTCCCCCTAAAAGCCTGCTATGGACTGCTGGAGGCAGAACTGCCAACAAGGTGATTTTTGCTATGTGGACTTTCCATTGTGTGCGAACTAACACCAAGACCGCAAAGTGAAGTTTTTTTTTTTTGCTTTATGTGTGAGTAAACACGGAAGTTTGATTTAAGAACTGGTAATTTGCCTCTGTACTGCGTCCGCACACCCTGTCTACCAGAGCGAATCCCCACAATGCCCACAAAGTGCTGCTCTCCCCCCCTTCCCCATACTGGGCAACAGCATAGTGTAAAAATAATGAAAAAAATAAACACATATACATACTTCCATGCCGCTTTCAGCGATGTGATGCAAGACTCTCCTGCCTGTGTCCCATGCTGTATGATGCCCGCTCAGGGGGCGCAATGATCAGCAGGGGCACCCCCATTGATCAACTGTTTAAAGAGACCACAGTGCTCATATGAGCGCATAGTGTAATTACAACTATGGTGTCCCTATTCACTTCAATGGGACGGCTCTGTCTTATTCACTTGAACACGAAGGAGTCATCCCACTGAAGTGAATGGGACACGAAGTTGTAATTACACTGCTTACCGCTGAAGTTGCGGCAGCGAGCAGTAAACAGTGAGGAGAACACATGGCACATACAAGCACTGCAGTCTCTTCACACAGCTGATCTTCAAGGGTGCTGGGAGTCGGACCCCTGCCAATCTGATATTGATGATCTATCCTGAGTCATGCCGCTTTCAGTGATGCCATGCAAGACTCGCCAGCCTGTGTCCTGTGCTGTACACTGCCCAGCTCAGGTGGCGCGATGACGTCATCGCGGCTGCCTGCATCGGCCTCTGATATGCTTCTGGCCTAGTGCCTGTAGCCTATCAGAGGAAGGGGGAAGGGAGGCGCCTCTCCCCTGCCCTGCCGCAGCAATCATCTGAATCGCCATCCTAAGGATGCTTTCACCCGATGGACAACGATCAGGGCCACCTTTATACAGATTCATTCCAGATAAACGGCCCAATAATCCGCCTAATGTTCAGCCCATGTGAAAGGACCTTTAGTTATCAAAAGAAACATGATTTTCCACAAACTAATAGAATATATTATGTCTCCTTTTATACTGTTGTATTATTATAATTATTATTATTAGGGACCTTTCGCCTCCATATTCTGAAAATACTATAAGCATATAAGTTCCCGGACTATAATGCATCAGACTTCTCAATTTATGAGCTGTGAAGTCCTGTCTGTGTCACATATTAATCAATATACTGTAGTCTCTTTGCTCTTCAAAGGAGGCAAATATTGATATATTTCTGGTTTGCTACATTTGGGAACTTTCCAAACAGTGCAACATTTTCCATATATACAATTTTCTATACATTAATCTTTTTAGCCAGCACAGAAACCCCTACGGGGTATAAAAATAAATCTATAAATCAAATTCGGAGCTTTCTTTAAACATGCCCTCATTCATTTGCACAAGGGATGTATTTTGTTTAAAGTATTACTCTTGGTTAATATAATATTAATACAGAATTTGCCATTTTTAATTCTTTTTGTAACTTAGTCAGCATTTATTAGGTAGTATATTATTGTGACAATTTATTTATTTGTGTATTAGCGCCCTCTAGTGTCAAATCATTGCTTACACAGTCAGGTCCACTAATTTGAATTAAAAAAAAATATAATAATAATTATATTGATTTATTAAATCAAGCAGCTAGAAAGGTGTAAATGGTAGAACAGTGGACTTAGGAGATAAAATCCTTTTATAAGTGTGAAGCTTGAGTGTTTTGGTAAACAGCTTGGGTTGGTCAGAAACTGCAGACGTTTAAAGAGGTTTTCAAGTAAATTAAAAAAAAAGAAAAGAATCATTACTCACCTTCAATAATCACCTATTGCTGTCATTTTAACGCTATTCCAGTGTCCGCTGCTCTTCCTGGTTCCTGCTTGACATGCAGGGAATGCCAGAAAAGGACTGCTCAGCTAATCACATTGACCTTGGTGGAGGCAAATAATGGTGTTTTTTTTAACCCCTTCTGACCACTATTCTTAAAAACAAATCTTACTGGAAACCCCCTTTAAGAAACCATAAGTTGATGATCAGACATATTAGATTTATTATTTTGCACAACTAAGTAAAGGGAAAACCTCATTCACAATGTAGTTGCAGAAAATGCTACGTGTGAAGATGCACTAAAAGTCTGACAGACACCGGTCCATCCTCAAACTTAAAAGGATTCTGTTCGTGCAGAAGTGCCTCCAGTTATCAGAAAAAAATCTATGAGGAACATTTACTGAAGTGTTTACTACCCTATTGTGGTATAAAAAAGTAGCAAAATATGGCACACGTGTAAGGCCGATTCATTGGCCTGTATTTGTGGGAGGGGCTTGGCTGCCTACTTCAACGGCCGGCACCCTCCCACAGTTGTACGACGTGCAGAGTTTCGCAGGAAGCGTGCGCTCGTACCTGGCATTCCGAGTCAAGCAGGCTGGGTAAGTGGACGTCCGTTCGGCGGTCGGCCCTTTGGTAAGCAGGGGCCCTCATGCTCCGGACCACTTCACGGCACAAGTCTATACAGCGGGGGGCGGGACCTCGACGGAGGAAGGTTCCCTCCTGCCCGTCCACGGCAGCGGTGCACTCTCTATCTCCGGCAGAGGGGGCGGAGCCCGACGGAAATAGCGCTCCCCTCCTCCGCCTCTCAGGTTACTTGCATGGCGGTTGCTTACCGGCGGGGGGCGAGGCCCACGATCGTGCCGCTTAGATAGGTAGGGGTCCATCACAAACGCCAGGTACAGCCGGGGGGTGGGACAACGTCAGTCAACAGCTACTCCCATCTATCGGTTAACCCTTAGCTCACAGCTCACGTTCTATCAGTTTAAGTTTTACGCATTGACTGTTTTTTTTGTTTTTTTTGTTGTGTGTGTGTTTTGTGGTTTGTTTTCCCAGGTCCGAAAGAGTTTAAAAACAGAGAGAAGTTGGTCTGGATCTCATTGATTTTGGCTTGTCGACAAGGTAGTGGGGGTACACGTTCGGGGACGGGAAGGTGCTGCCCGTCAGCAGGGTTGTGTCTCATGCACTATTTTACGTCCAGGTTGTTCTATTTTCATAAAACTTCCGCGGGGGTCAGAGTGTAGAGTTCTGAGTTGGTAAGTACATCATGTCTCCTTGCGTGCACTTCTGGGTGGCGGTCCCTGGCCACTCCTTCACGGCTCTTCTGGTGTTAGTGTGCGTTACTACACAGGGACAGTGCACCCTTTTCTTACGTTACTAAACACTTTCACGGATACTGGTGGTCGTCCAGTTTAGCCGGTCACTTTACGTTACTGTTTTCACAGCTGTGATGTCACACGCGTCAGACATCGCCGAGGCGTCAGTGGACGAGAACGTAGCAGGAACGTCCGAGGGGGGCAGTATACCGTCCCTGCGTGCATGGACCATCCCCAGGCTTATGGCGGAGCTGACAAGGCGGGGCGTCCCTTTCCCGGCATCTGCCAGAAAGGCGGAACTATATCGGCTATGGAAAGACTCCTTGGTGCCCAGTAGTAATGATCCCCCCGCGACCACGATGCAAACATCGCTTGCTCAGATTCACGTTATGTTGAACAGTCTGACATCTGCTGTCACTTCCATGCAGGCGAGATTGGAGTCAATCGAGGCTCACAGCTCAGTCTTCCCAGTTTCCTCCCCCGAGGTTCCGGTCGCTACCACCTCTGCTATAGCGGATATTCGTACTGTCCAGGCCATCCCCAACGTGACTCCATCCCATTTTGTCCCAATCAGCATCAGGAAAGACATCCTAGAGGGAAGGGATGTCAATCTTGCTTCACTACTGATAGCCTCCAGGCACCTGTCTGACAACAAGGTCATAGCTTGCGGGGAAGTCTCGGTAGTGCTAAGAAGCCGCGACCACAGGCTCAACCGCAAGTTAACCATCCCGGAGTTCGTCATGGCATTTAGCCTTTTCAGGGATGTCATATGTACTGCCAGGCCGGACAGGAGGGAGGAACTCGACCTGTACCTCTTTCGGGTCACAGAATTGGGTCATAGGTATGGAGGGAACGCGTTCTACGATTATCACTGTTCATTTTCAGCCAAAGCGGCAGCTGCTCTCTCTCAATTCCAACATGTCACAGACTGGTCCAGCCTAGACACTGAGTTATTCTGCAGACACTTTGCAGGCCTGAAAGCTCCCTCCTGTTCCGCCTGTCAGTCTATCTTCCACTCTGTAGAGTGGTGCCATAAGTCAGCTGTCAGCACTGCATCATACCCCTCCAGCTCGTCAGCCGGGCCACTCGACGTTTTCAGACCCCCCCAGTTCGGTGGATAAGCTAGGCCGACCCATTGTTCAGCTAGGAAGGGCCCAGATATGTAACAATTATAATTACGCGTCTTGTAATTTCGGGCAATGCCGTCTGTTACATATCTGCACCAACTGTTTCAGGGCCCATCCCCGAGTAGCATGCTCATTAAAATCGATGAAGAATTACATGAGTGTGGTCAATACTAGTTGTTTACAGGAGTACTTGCAAGGTCACCACAATCCAGGGTTTGTACAGTTCCTGGTGTCAGGGTTCCACGAGGGCTTCCACACGGGGTTAATCACAACTCCAGAGTCCACATACGAGTGCAGTAACCTTCAGTCAGCCGAAAGGAATCCCGGCTCTGTAGACATACTAATAGAGTCCGAGTTAAACAAAGGGTTCTTGATCGGTCCTTTCGGAGCGCCCCCTTTTCAACGGTGGAGAGTCAGTCCCGTGGGGGTGGTCACAGGCAAGTTCAGCAAGAAGGAGAGACTCATTATTGACTTGTCTGCCCCACATGGCTCCCAGGTCCCCAGCCTCAACTCCCTCATTCCTTCAGAAGAAGTTGGCATGAGATATTCTTCAATCGACCAGGCTATCGCTATCATCATGAAAACGGGTCCCGGGTCCATGTTGTCCAAAGCCGACATATCGGATGCCTTTAAGATGCTTCCCATCATGCCAGCTCTCTGGCAGTGGCACGGCATCAAGTGGAAAGGCCTGTATTATTTCTCCACCAAACTCACCTTCGGTTCCAAGAGCAGCCCGTGGCTCTTCGATCAGTTGGCTCAGGCCCTCCACTGGGTTTTGGTACACAAGATTCACTGTGAATTTGTCATCCACTACTTAGATGACTTCCTACTGATTGAGAGGCCAGGGGCAGTCCGCCTAGGGCTGGGGAAGTTGCTGAGGTGTTTTTCCCAGTTAGGTGTCCCGGTCTCCCCCAAGAAAGTTGAGGGCCCGTCCACAGTGATCACCTTTCTGGGCATCGAGTTAGACTCCCAGCACATGTTAGCTAGGTTGCCTGCGGATAAATTAATAAGAATTAGAGAAGTCATCCATAGGTTTGCAGTCACAACCGTGGTCACTAAGACTGATTTACAGTCACTACTGGGCATGTTAAATTTCGCCATACGCATCATCCCGCAGGGCAGAACGTTCATATCCCGCCTGCTGGCGCTCTTGAGCACTGACCCGGAGCAGGACAGCCCAGTGTGTCTGGACAGTCAGGCCTTAGCGGATCTCCACATGTGGGATCATTTTCTGGGCCGGTGGAATGGGGTGTCCCTATTCGTACCCGAGTTGTCGTGTCGGTCTCCTATAGTCTTCTCAGACGCGGCCACAAGCTCAGGGTTTGCCGCCATTTTTGGCACCCACTGGGTGGCAGACTAATGGCCTGCCGAGGTGGGACAGATCCCAGGGTTCCTCCAAACCTCGGCGCTGTTCGAGCTGTACCCAATTGTGGTAGCCGCCCACATATGGGGCAATCTTTGGGCGAATCAGTCTGTTCTGTTTGTGACTGACAATACAGCTGTGGTAGATATTGTAAACAGTGGGTTGTCGAAATCGAGCCACGTCATGCGTTTCCTTAGACGGTTAGTACAACTCTCCCTACGTTACCATTTCCATGTTTATAGTGCGCATGTGCCAGGTGCGCAAAACTTGGCTGCTGACGCCTTGTCGAGGGCTAATTTCTCCCGTTTCTTACAGGTCATGCCAGAGGCAGATGCAGCAGGCGCTACCGTCCCTCCTCACGAGTCCTTAATGCTAGCGTAACCGACCACCTTGAGACGGCCCACGCTTTGATATTCAATTCCCTCTCGCCTAACACAACCAGAGCATATAACACCGGGTGGAAGGCGTTTTGCAGGTTCCAGGGGGAATGTCCTCAGGGGGAATCCAGTTTTGCAGAGTACATCTTGGCGTTCATTGGCTACTGCCACTCAGTGCACAAGCTCTCCCACAATACGGTGAGGTCATACCTGGCGGGAGTGCAACATTTCCTCTCCGTTAGTCATCCCGAACGAGCGTCAGTGTTCACCATGCATGCTGTCAAAGCCGCACTTAAGGGTTTGAGCAAATGTGGACCTCAAGGCCAAGTGCGTAGACAAGCGGTCACCGGTCCCCTTTTCCGTAGACTATCCGACGTCCTGGACAGTAATCCTTTCGGGGTTTTGCCCAGCTTGGTACTCAAATCTGCCATCTATCTAGCCTTTTACGGTTTCCTGAGACCTGGGGAGTTCACTTGTTCTCCTGGCAGTAGCAGGTTCCTCACGGTCAGCCAGCTGGTCCAAAACACCAAAGGGTATGTACTACTACTAAAGACGTCCAAGACCTCACAGGTGGGCCCCCCAGTCCCGGTGTCTTTTTTTCCCACATCTCACCAATGGTGCCCCGTCACGGTGCTCCATCAACTACGGTCAGCCTTGTCAGGGTCAGGGCCAAACAGTCCACTGTTGCCCTTCGGGGTGGTTCCACTCACCACCCACCAGTTCGTATCCCATGTACGGTCCCTGGTGGCCAGCTTGGGCGGCGACCCTGCCACAATTTCAGGACATTCGTTCCGCATAGGTGCCGCGTCTGCGGCATCAAAAAATCAAGTGCCTGCGCATGTCATTCAGAAATTAGGGCGTTGGCACTCGTCGTGTTTCAGCCGTTACATACCTCACCCCGAAACTGAAATGTCAGCAGCCTTTCAGAATTTGGTTTTGTAATGACGTTGTAATAAATTACTTCTGCCAATCAGTATGTCTTTTTGCCCTCTTTCAGGCGTCCCTCCACGACGCGGTTGCGGCACAACTCTAACCGCTTAGGGGAAGGGTATCCCAGGTAGGGTTAGGTACGTACTTGGTTGCCACGACCACAAGTGTAAGGCCGATTCATTGGCCTGTATTTGTGGGAGGGGCTTGGCTGCCTACCTCAGCGGCCGCCGCCCTCCCACAGTTGTACGACGTGCAGAGTTCTCCCCCCCACCCACCCTTTTCACCTGTTACTCTCAAAGGGGATGCCCTCTTTCAGGCGTCCCTCCACGACGCGGTTGCGGCACAACTCTAACCGCTTAGGGGTAGGGTATCCCAGGTAGGGTTAGGTACGTACTTGGTTGCCACGACCACAAATATTTTTGAGCTTCTTGACACTTTTCCAAAGCCCTTAGCTAGCGTAGACTTCAGTTTCTGGTGCACAGAGTGCCAGAGATGTGATGTCACATAGGGAAGGGAACAGTGCAGCCCTGTACTCCACCCATACAGTCCACTGTCCATGTCAGTCCACAATTTGGTGATGGTCCCTGACTAAGTGTAGGGGGCAGGGGCCTAAACCTAGTGGGGTAAAACAGTAGTCAGACAGAAAGATGGCAAAACCAAACAGGCAAAACCAGGATTGGATAAGGATAAGGCCTCGGCCACACTTCTGTGCAGTGTCACGTTCGTGAAAAAAAGCGAACATGTATCATCCATGAAGATGGCTGTGAAGGATCTGTGATGGATCCATGTGTCCTGTGAAGGATCTGTAATTCACGGACATTGCTCAGCTGAAATTTTATTTCAAGAGCATTTTCTATCTAAAAAACAGACGCACCATGGATGCCATTCGTGTTGTGTCCCTGAATTTCATGGACCCATAGACTTCAACGGGAGTGCTTGGTCCGCATCATAGATCAAAGTAGTGCATGTCTCCGTGATTTTTTTACTGACCCATGGTCAGTAAGAAAATACTGAAATGTGAACAGACACATTTAAAGCAATGGGTGTGTATGCCATTCATGGAAATTGCGGACAGCACACATCAGTGAAAAACGGAAGTGTGGACAAGACAAAATCAGGCTAGAGTCCAAACCATAGAGATATGTCAGAACAAACACAAAATACAAACTCAGATACCAAATACCAGATGGGGTCAGTGCCAGGAAATAACGTCAGAGAAATAGTCGGCAGTCAGGAGCAAGGTCAGGGAAAATCCAAAGATCAGAATACCAGGAATCCAAACTATAGTACAATACATGCTAGTGAGGCAAAGAAGACTAATCACAGGCACCTGTTGCCAGCTGCTGCCTGTTTAAATCTCTCGACGCCGGCACTGAGTCTGATTGGTCCAGTGTCCCTGCTCCCTGATAGGCTAACCAGCCTGACTGTCAGTGGAGCTGGTTGCCACAGCAATGGAACAACCCCTGCTGTGCCGCTACAGAGAGGCTTAGCTTGTCATCAGAGCACAGACGAGTAAGTATGTGACATGCGACTAATTTATTAAGAGGCGTCTGTCTCTTAATAAATTAGGCACATCTCACTCTGCCGCACAGGGATCAAGAATAGTATATGGGAACTCAATTGATAAATGACCCTCAGAATCTTTTCTTTATATCCTTTAACAATCAATTTCTTAAGAAACCCCAATAGGTCATGTTTTGAGGATTTCCTTCATAATTCTGCAGATTATTTCATTAGTTTCAAAATATTAATAATTAGAGGGGTATTCCCATCACACACAACGGGGGCATATCGCTAGGATGACTAGGTAGTGGGGGGCCGCGTATCGCTAGGATGACTGGAGGACCCTGGGTTTCCCGGGGTCCGGCCACCACCAAGCTCTTTCGCCATACAAGTGAATGGGAGCGCACCACGCTTGCGTGGCCACAGCTCCCATTCTTTTCTAGGGGGCTGACGGAAATGGCAGAGCAGTGGCTCGGCTATTTTAAGTGGCCCAATAGAAATGAATGAAGAGCAGCTGTGCATGTGCAGTGCGCCCTCCACCACTTTCCCCACTCAGTTCTCAGTGCAGGTGCTCGGCTATTTCCGTCAGCCCCCTAGAAATTAATGGACACTCCCATTTACTTGTATAGCGAGAGCTCTTGGCGGTGGCAGGACCCCAGGAAACCTAGGGTCCCCCAGCCACCACTCTCCCTGCTCTGTTTTCGGAGTAGGTGAGGGTCCCAGAGGTTGGACCTGCACCTATCAGACAATGGGGGCATATCCTAGTGAAATGCCCCAATTGTCTGTGATGGGAATACCCCTTTAACGTGTGTTTTCTATCAAAAATCCTCATGACATGACCTGTCATACCAATAAATATAGGGGGCACACTGCAAATGGAAAGGAGTGCACTGACGGTTCAAATATAATACTCAACACCCAAAAATCCAAAAGGCCCAGAAAACCGTAATAATGTGCACATCCATAAAGTGTAAAATCAATGAAGCAATTTCATTGGACTACATAGACATACATACATTTTAAAAATTACAATGAACCATGTGCTGGTAAAAATAAAACCAAACACAAACACAGCATCCACCACAGTCCACAAATAAGGACACAGTATGTATAGTCCGAAACAAAACAAAGTACAATACAATGTTAAATAAACAATCAACAATAACAAATGAATAATAATGTAGCATCAAATAACATGAAATAATACCTGCAAATTTTTTAAAGTACTAAAGGATAAAGCCCGGACTATATAGGTGGACCTGCGTCAATAGAAAAACGCCCTACGCATATCACCAGTAAAATCCAGCTTCCTCAGGGGTAAAGGTCTGTATGTGACAGTGTGTCATATATACAGGCGTGGCCAAAAGTTTTGAGAATGACTCAAATATTAGTTTTCACATTGTTTTCTGCTAAACTGCTTTTAGATCTTTGTTTCAGTTGTTTCTGTGATCTAGTGAAATATAATTACACGCACTTCATACGTTTCAAAGGCTTTTATCGACAATTACATGACATTTATGCAAAGAGTCAGTATTTGCAGTGTTGGCCCTTCTTTTTCAGGACCTCTGCAATTCGACTGGGTATGCTCTCAATCAACTTCTGGGCCAATTCCTGACTGATAGCAACCCATTCTTTCATAATCACTTCTTGGAGTTTGTCAGAATTAGTGGGTTTTTGTTTGTCCACCCGCCTCTTGAGGATTGACCACAAGTTTTTAATGGGATTAAGATCTGGGGAGTTTCCAGGCCATGGACCCAAAATGTCAACGTCACTTAGTTATCACTTTTGCCTTATGGCACGGTGCTCCATCGTGCTGGAAAATGCATTGTTCTTCACCAAACTGTTGTTGGATTGTTGGAAGAAGTTGTTGTTGGAGGGTGTTTTGGTACCATTCTTTATTCATGGCTGTGTTTTTGGGCAAAATTGTGAGTGAGCCCACTCCCTTGGATGAGAAGCAACCCCACACATGAATGGTCTCAGGATGCTTTACTGTTGGCATGACACAGGACTGATGGTAGCGCTCACCTTTTCTTCTCCGGACAAGCCTTTTTCCAGATGCCCCAAACAATCGGAAAGAGGCTTCATCAGAGAATATGACTTTGCCCCAGTCCTCAGCAGTCCATTCACCAAACTTTCTGCAGAAGATCAATCTGTCCCTGATGTTTTTTTTGGAGAGAAGTTGCTTCTTTGCTGCCCTTCTTGACACCAGGCCATCTTCCAAAAGTCTTCGCCTCACTGTGCGTGCAGATGCACTCACACCTGCCTGCTGCCATTCCTGAGCCAGCTCTGCACTGGTGGCACTCCGATCCCGCAGCTGAATCCTCTTTAGGAGACGATCCTGGCGCTTGCTGGACTTTCTTGGACGCCCTGAAGCCTTCTTAACAAGAATTGAACCTCTTTCCTTGAAGTTCTTGATGATCCTATAAATTGTTGATTGAGGTTCAATCTTAGTAGCCACAATATCCTTGCCTGTGAAGCCATTTTTATGCAACGCAATGATGGCTGCACGCGTTTCTTTGCAGGTCACCATGGTTAACAATGGAAGAACAATGATTTCAAGCATCACCCTACTTTTAACATGTCAAGTCTGAACCCAATCAGCCTGACATAATGATCTCCAGCCTTGTGCTCGTCAACATTCTCACCTGAGTTAACAAGACGATTACTGAAATGATCTCAGCAGGTCCTTTAATGACAGCAATGAAATGCAGTGGAAAGGTTTTTTTTGGGATTAAGTTAATTTTCATGGCAAAGAAGGACTATGCAATTCATCTGATCACTCTTCATAACATTCTGGAGTATATGCAAATTTCTATTATAAAAACTTAAGCAGCAACTTTTCCAATTTCCAATATTTATGTAATTCTCAAAACTTTTGGCCACGACTGTACAGTACCTATGCAATTAATGATAACTAATAATTAAGTATAATCACCTGTGTAAGTAAGAAAGACAGACAGACAGTAGTGTGTTCATGGCGTCCCAGGCCGTGCGTTGCGCTTGTGCAAGATGGCCGCAAACCGGAAGTGTCATGAGACATATGACTGCAAACAGAAAACACGTGTTTCTGAGACGGAATGCACATGCGTTCCACTTAGAGCGCAATTGCACTTTGAAATATAAACAATACAAACAATGGTAGAGCTGATGTCACTTATACCAAATAATAAAACAGACATGATTAATACACCAAAATATGTCCACAATACTAAAATATCAATATATAAAAACAATCCTTAAGTAGAATATAGTATCCTGATGAAATTGGTAACAATACTGATTTCATAATTATCCATGGATCGGTATCAAAATATAATGTATAATTATACAATAATTAATTATTTAAAGCACAAATTTTCAAAGTGAAGTGTGCATGTGCTGAACATAGAACACGCCCGCACCTCAAATAACAGAAAACGCAAGACCTTAGAAGAATAATAGAGAAAAATAAGAAAAAAGGAGAATTTCACATATGTCAATCATAAAATAAACATGATTAGTACCACACCAAGTTCGGAAAATGTTTTTTTATAGTACAATTTAATTTATGAAGTTATTACCCGAAGTCTCATGAGAAGCAATACCTTTGTCTCATCGGAGCCAATACATTCTAATACTGTGCGGAGCTCCTGCTCCATACAGTATTGGAATGAAGTTTTATGCGAATCCACTTTAGATGTTTCATCCAAAGTCAATTCGCTCATCCCTAATTATCAGTGTACAAATAATGAATTATATATCTAATTCTTATACCACAATAAAAAATATACCCAAGAATTCATACGTAAAAATGTTGCGCGGAAAAGAGCCTTGGACGCCAGGAGCCAACACCAGAAAGAGAAATTAATAGAATAGAAGAAAAAAATATATGAAATTATATATCATAATAATGTTAAAAAACAGGGCCGGTGTCATAACCCGGCAAACCCAGGCAAGTGCCGGGGCCCAATGCTCCTCGGGGGGCCCACTGAGCTGCTATGAGCACTTCCATCAATACAGATGGAAGCTCTCATTGCTGTCATCCAGGGCCCCTGTCTCATTCCTCTGCCTCTCATTATGGTGGCATCTGAACCGCATTCACCATAAGGACCTTCTCACGTCACAGGGTCATGTGACTGTGCCCTCCACCCTGTACTGTGCCCCACACCCAGCACTGTGCCCCTCACCCCGTACTGTGCCCCTTTATACCCTGCATTGTGCCCTCTTACCACACCCTGTACAGTGCCCTAGTCATTCCCTGTACTGTGCCCTCTTATACCCTTTTTTCCGGTCACTGTATGGTGGTTTTATCATTGTATGGTGGTTTTATCACTGTATGGCGGTGGTATCCAATAACTGTATGGCCATCACATTATTCCTTTCCCTGCCCACGCCATCCTTTTTTAGACCTGGCATGAGCAGGAAAAGATACAGATTGCGGTGCTAAGGACCTTTGCGCCACAATCTGTGTCAGAAATACGCCTAATATAGACGTATTTTTATATAATAAATGACCCCTAATTGTATTATTATACTGGTGCTTATTCTGACACTAGGGCTGGGTTCACATCATATTTTTGACATCCATTTAATGCATACTGAAAATGTATGCGTTAACAGATGCCTCAGACTGATGCCGTACAGTGGTGTCCGTGCACTATACAGTTCCATTGTAAAAAAAACATATACGTTAATGTATGCACTTTTTACAGGACTCTGCAGGATACAAAAACGTGGAGTGCTGCACATTTGTATACATCAAACCGATAGGAAAAACGTGATGTGAACCCACTGGAAGGGGAAGGCGTACAAAAATTTTCTGTGGGGCCCAGTCAGTTCTAGCTACATCACTGCACATCTCCTTCTCTCCTCCAGGCCCAGCCCAGGGGTGACGTCATGACGTGTGTCTCACTGCTGCAGCGGGCCTGAGGAAAGAAGGAGCGCAGGGAGCTGCGGTTAGTGAATGACAGGACGGAAGGCTCCCCTGCGCTCCAGCAATGATAGGTATGTGAGGGGCCACTGGGAGGTCATTACACTGTGAGGGCCCCTTACACAATATAATGACCCCCAGTGCCCCCCATTTTGTATAATGATCCTTATTGACCCTCCATTTAGTATTATGACCACCAGAGCCCCCATTCAATATAATGACCCCCAGTGCCCCCTACATACAGTATAACGCCAAGTGTGGAAGCGACTGGGGGTTATTATTCTGAATGGAGGGCCACTGGGGGGTCATTATACTGTGAGGGCCCTTTACATAGTATAATGACCCCCCAGTGTCTCCCATTTAGTATAATGATTCCCAATGACCCTCCATTCAGTATAATGACCCCCAGAGCCCCCATTCAATATAATGACCCCCAGTGACCACCATACAGTATAATGACCCCCGGTGCCCCCTCCATACAGTATTCCCCCAGTGTGGGGGCTACTAGGGGTCATTATTCTGAATGGGGGGCGACTGGGGATTATTATTCTGAATGGAGGGCCACTGTGGGGTCATTATACTTTGTGTGGGGCCACTGTGGGGTCATTACACTGTGTGAAGGGCCACTAGTGATCATTATACTGTATAGGGGCCACTGAGGGTCATTATACCGTGTGGGAGCCACAGGGGGACATGTAAATGTAAAAAAATGCCTCAAGGGGGCCCACTGGGATTTATCGCCCAAGGGCCCACATGAACCTGGAGCCGTCCCTGTTAAAAAACATAGTATACTGTAATTCATATATAATGTGTAGAAGACAGACGACAACCTGAGCATCGGGTATGTGGACAGGCTCCAATTAATCCATTATATAGTGAGAGGGTGGGATGATGTCCATCAAAGTGCAAACCATGCACCTGCAAATACTAAAGGAAAAACAGTAATTACATTTTTATATATATATATATATATATATATATATAATAAAAATAAATTCCTCAGCACTTCCAAAAGAAAAAAAGTATTAGTTTAATCACCAGATAACAACGTTTCAGTCGTCTTAATGGGACCTTTCTTAAGCAGTGACAAAAAAGTTCTGAGACTTTGCTATCTGGTGATTAAACAAATACTTTTTTTCTTTTGAAAGTGCCATGAAGTTTATTTTTATTATCGTTTTTTGGGTTGGTGGATCGCCCCTTCAGCCGCTGGCACTCCACATTTACTAAAATATTGCTATGTTGCCCATTTTCTTTTATATATATATATATATATATATATATATATATATATACACTCACCTAAAGAATTATTAGGAACACCATACTAATACGGTGTTGGACCCCCTTTTGCCTTCAGAACTGCCTTAATTCTACGTGGCGTTGATTCAACAAGGTGCTGATAGCATTCTTTAGAAATGTTGGCCCATATTGATAGGATAGCATCTTGCAGTTGATGGAGATTTGAGGGATGCACATCCAGGGCACGAAGCTCCCGTTCCACCACATCCCAAAGATGCTCTATTGGGTTGAGATCTGGTGACTGTGGGGGCCATTTTAGTACAGTGAACTCATTGTCATGTTCAAGAAACCAATCTGAAATGATTCGAGCTTTGTGACATGGTGCATTATCCTTCTGGAAGTAGCCATCAGAGGATGGATACATGTTCTCATTCTGTTTACGCCAAATTCGGACTCTACCATTTGAATGTCTCAACAGAAATCGAGACTCATCAGACCAGGCAACATTTTTCCAGTCTTCAACAGTCCAATTTTGGTGAGCTCGTGCAAATTGTAGCCTCTTTTTCCTATTTGTAGTGGAGATGAGTGGTATCCGGTGGGGTCTTCTGCTGTTGTAGCCCATCTGCCCCAAGGTTGTGCGTGTTGTGGCTTCACAAATGCTTTGCTGCATACCTCGGTTGTAACGAGTGGTTATTTCAGTCAACGTTGCTCTTCTATCAGCTTGAATCAGTCGGCCCATTCTCCTCTGACCTCTAGCATCCACAAGGCATTTTTGCCCACAGGACTGCCGCATACTGGATGTTTTTCTTTTTTCACACCATTCTTTGTAAACCCTAGAAATGGTTGTGCGTGAAAATCCCAGTAACTGAGCAGATTGTGAAATACTCAGACCGGCCCGTCTGGCACCAACAACCATGCCACGCTCAAAATTGCTTAAATCACCTTTCTTTCCCATTCTGACCTTCAGTTTGGAGTTCAGGAGATTGTCTTGACCAGGACCACACCCCTAAATGCATTGAAGCAACTGCCATGTGATTGGTTGACTAGATAATTGCATTAATGAGAAATAGAAAAGGTGTTCCTAATAATTCTTTAGGTGAGTGTATATACACTGAACAAAAATATAAACGCAACACTTTTGTTTTTCCTCCCATTTTGCATGAGCTGAACTCAAATATCTGAAACATTTTCTACATACACAAAAGACCCATTACTCTCAAACATTGTTCACAAATCTGTCTAAATCTGTGTTAGTGAGCACTTCTCCTTTCCCGAGATAATCCATCCCACCTCACAGGTGTGGCATATCAAGGTGCTGATAAGACAGCATGAATATTGCACAGGTGTGCCTTAGACTGCCCACAATAAAAGACCACTCTGAAATGTGCACAGTTTTGCCTTACTGGGGGTCAGAAAACCATTCAGTATCTAGTGCACCATTTGCCTCAAGCAGTGCAACACATCTCTGTTGCATAGAGTTGATCAGGTTGTTGATTGTGGCCTGTGAAATGTTGGTCCACTCCTCTTCAATAGCTGTGCGAAGTTGCAGAATATTGGCAGAAACTGGAACACGCATCCCAAACATGCTCAATGAGTGACATGTCCGGTAAGTATGCTAACCATGCACGAACTGGGATGTTTTCAGCTTCCAGGAATTGTAATATGGGGCCGTGCATTATTATGCTGCAACATGGGATGATGGTCGTGGATGAATGGCACAACAATGGGCCTCAGGATCTCGTCATGGTATCTCTGTGCATTCAAAATGCCATCAATAAAATGCACCTGTGTTCATTGTCCATAACATATGCCTGCCCATACCATAACCCCACCGCCACCATGGGCCACTCGATCCACAACGTTGACGTCAGCAAACTGATCACCCATGCGATGCCACACATGGTGTCTGCTATCTGCCCTGAACAGTGAAAACCGGGACTCATCTGTGAACAGAACACCTCTCCAATGTGCCAGACGCCATCAAATGTGACCATTTGCCCACTCAAGTCGGTTACGATGATGAACTGCAGTCAGGTGCAGACACCGATGAGGATGACGAGCATACAGATGAGCTTCCCTGAGACGGTTTCTGACAGTTTGTGCAGAAATTCTTTGGTTATGCAAACCGATTGTTGCTGCAGTTGTCCAGGTTGCTGGTCTCAGACGATCATGGAGGTGAACATGCTGGATGTGGAGGTCCTGGGCTGGTGTGGTTACACGTGGTCTGCGGTTGTGAGGCCGGTTGAATGTACTGCCAAATTCTCTGAAACTTCTTTGGAGATGGCTTATGGTAGAGAAATGAACATTCATGCACGGGCAACAGGTCTGGTAGACATTCCTGCAGTCAGCATGCCAATTGCATTCTCCCTCAAACATTGCGACATCTGTGGCATTGTGCTGTGTGATCAAACTGCACATTTCAGAGTGGCTTTTTATTGTGGGCAGTTTAAAGCACACCTGTGCAATAATCATGCTGTCTAATCAGCACCTTGATATGCCACAGCTGTGAGGTGGGATGGATTATCTCGGCAAAGTAGAACTGCTCACTAAGGCTGCATTCACACGTCCGTGGAACACGGTCCGTGTGATACCGGCCTGGATTTCTTCTGAGTGCAGGAGCGCACAGCGTAATTTTTTGATATGATGCCGTGCGCTTCCTGCTGCCGCCGTAGTACAGTAATACACTGGCATGATCTATACCAGTGTATCACTGTACAGCGGCGGCAGCAGGAAGCGCACGGCGTCATAGCAACCAATTAGGCCGTGCGCTCCTGCACTCAGAAGAAATCCAGGCCGGTATCACACGGACCGTGTTCCACGGACGTGTGAATGCAGCCTAACACAGATTTAGACAGATTTGTGAACAATATTTGAGAGTAATGGGTCTTTTGTGTATGTAGAAAATGTTTCAGATCTTTGAGTTCAGCTCATGCAAAAAAAAATAATATATATATATATATATATATATATATATACAGGGAGTGCAGAATTATTAGGCAAGTTGTATTTTTGAGGATTAATTTTATTATTGAACAACAACCATGTTCTCAATGAACCCAAAAAACTCATTAATATCAAAGCTGAATATTTTTGGAAGTAGTTTTTAGTTTGTTTTTAGTTTTAGCTATTTTAGGGGGATATCTGTGTGTGCAGGTGACTATTACTGTGCATAATTATTAGGCAACTTAACAAAAAACAAATATATACCCATTTCAATTATTTATTTTTACCAGTGAAACCAATATATCATCTCAACATTCACAAATATACATTTCTGACATTCAAAAACAAAACAAAAACAAATCAGTGACCAATATAGCCACCTTTCTTTGCAAGGACACTCAAAAGCCTGCCATCCATGGATTCTGTCAGTGTTTTGATCTGTTCACCATCAACATTGCGTGCAGCAGCAACCACAGCCTCCCAGACACTGTTCAGAGAGGTGTACTGTTTTCCCTCCTTGTAAATCTCACATTTGATGATGGACCACAGGTTCTCAATGGGGTTCAGATCAGGTGAACAAGGAGGCCATGTCATTAGATTTTCTTTTTTTATACCCTTTCTTGCCAGCCACGCTGTGGAGTACTTGGACGCGTGAGATGGAGCATTGTCCTGCATGAAAATCATGTTTTTCTTGAAGGATGCAGACTTCTTCCTGTACCACTGCTTGAAGAAACTGGCAGTAGGACTGGGAGTTGAGCTTGACTCCATCCTCAACCCGAAAAGGCCCCACAAGCTCATCTTTGATGATACCAGCCCAAACCAGTACTCCACCTCCACCTTGCTGGCGTCTGAGTTGGACTGGAGCTCTCTGCCCTTTACCAATCCAGCCACGGGCCCATCCCTCTGGCCTATCAAGACTCACTCTCATTTCATCAGTCCATAAAACCTTAGAAAAATTAGTCTTGAGATATTTCTTGGACCAGTCTTGACGTTTCAGCTTGTGTGTCTTGTTCAGTGGTGGTCGTCTTTCAGCCTTTCTTACCTTGGCCATGTCTCTGAGTATTGCACACCTTGTGCTTTTGGGCACTCCAGTGATGTTGCAGCTCTGAAATATGGCCAAACTGGTGGCAAGTGGCATCTTGGCAGCTGCACGCTTGACTTTTCTCAGTTCATGGGCAGTTATTTTGCGCCTTGGTTTTTCCACACGCTTCTTGCGACCCTGTTGACTATTTTGAATGAAACGCTTGATTGTTCAATGATCACGCTTCAGAAGCTTTGCAATTTTAAGAGTGCTGCATCCCTCTGCAAGATATCTCACTATTTTTGACTTTTCTGAGCCTGTCAAGTCCTTCTTTTGACCCATTTTGCCAAAGGAAAGAAAGTTGCCTAATAATTATGCACACCTAATATAGGGTGTTGATGTCATTAGACCACACCCCTTCTCATTACAGAGATGCACATCACCTTATATGCTTAATTGGTAGTAGGCTTTCGAGCCTATACAGCTTGGAGTAAGACAACATGCATAAAGAGGATGATGTGGTCAAAATACTCATTTGCCTAATAATTCTGCACTCCCTGTATATATATATATATATATATATATATATATAATTTTGTGAAAATATAAATTACGTGTCTGTGAAATCATGTGAATATGTATTGACAACCCATATATAAGCTAGAGTAACATGGTTTGACTATGTGATCAAAAGCAAATGTGAATAAATATAAATAAAAAACATATGTAAAAATGTGTAAAATAAAAATACACTGCCTGGATAATTATTGCATGGGCGATTATCTTTCAGCTGGCAACAAATTATTTAACCCCAACTGCTGCAATGAGTTGCTTCTCATTTCTTAAACAACCATATCGAAAGACACATCTCGTGGTCGTGGAAAAGATGTTAGTTTGTTTGAGAAGGGTCAAATCATTGGCATGCATCAAGCAGAGAAAACATCTAAGGAGATTGCAGAAACTACTAAAATTGGGTTAAGATTCAGAACTTTCCAACGCATTATTAAAAACTGGAAGGATAGTGGGGACCCATCGTATTCGAGGAAGAAATGTGGCAGGAAAAAAAATCCTGAATGATCGTGATCGGCAATCACTTAAACGTTTGGTGAAATCAAATTGAAGAAAAACAACAGTAGCTAGGGCTATGTTTAAAAAAGTAAGAGCATTTCCACATGCACAATGCAATGGGAACTCAAGGGATTGGGACTGAACAGCTGTGTAGTCGTAAGAAAACCACTAATCAGTGAAGCAAACCAGAAAAAAGGGCTTCAATTTGCTAGGGAGCATAAAGATTGGACTCTGGAGCAATGGAAGAAGGCCATGTGGTCTGATGAGTCAAGATTTACCCTGTTCCAGAATGATGGGCGCATCAGGGTAAGAAGAGAGGCAGATGAAGCGAAGCAACCATCATGCCTAGTGCCTACTGTACAAGCCTTTGGGGGCAGTGCTATGATCTGGGGTTTGCTGCAGTTGGTCAGGTCTAGGTTCAGCAACAGTATGTGCTCCAAGAATGAGGTCAGCTGACCTCAGCTGGCATATTCCAAGATGACAATGCCAGGATTCATCGGGCTCAAATTGGGAAAGAGTGGTTCAGGGAGCATGAGACATCATTTTCACACATGGATTGGCCACCACAGAGTCCAGATCTTAACCCCATTGAGAATCTTTGGGATGTGCTAGAGAAGGCTTTGCGCAGCAGCCAGACTCTACCATCATCAATGCAAGATCTTGGTGAAAAAATAATGCAACACTGGATGGAAATAAATCTTGTGACATTGCAGAAGCTTATTGAAACAATGCCACAGCAAACGCGTGCCGTAATCAAAGCTAAAGGCGGTCCAACTAAATATTTTTGGTGGCAACTATTTTTTTGGGACGGGCAGTGTATATGTGATGATGTGCAAAACCTTATTAACCATAAAAACCTACAAAAGTGAATTCTACATTCATCCTATTTGGTGCCAAGGAATCAAGATCAAAGATCCTTCTGGATTCAAGACGAAGGAGCTGTGGGGTGGTGAAGATCCCCCTCAAGTTGTTACGTACCCATCCAAGTCCATCAATTTTTAAACCAGTAGTGCTGCATTGATGGCAATCCAAACTATGTGCAGCCACAGAAGTCAGTGGTTTTTCTCCCTTGGCCCTGTCGCGACGTGCCAAAGCAATATTTGATACATGCTTCTGAATGCGTTTGCACAGTTCCTACTATATATACTACATACTACAGTCGTGGCCAAAAGTTTTGAGAATTACATAAATATTGGAAATTGGAAAAGTTGCTGCTTAAGTTTTTATAATAGCAATTTGCATATACTCCAGAATGTTATGAAGAGTGATCAGATGAATTGCATAGTCCTTCTTTGCCATGAAAATTAACTTAATCCCAAAAAAACCTTTCCACTGCATTTCATTGCTGTCCTTAAAGGACCTGCTGAGATCATTTCAGTAATCGTCTTGTTAACTCAGGTGAGAATGTTGACGAGCACAAGGCTGGAGATCATTATGTCAGGCTGATTGGGTTAAAATGGCAGACTTGACATTTTAAAAGGAGGGTGATGCTTTAAATCATTGTTCTTCCATTGTTAACCATGGTGACCTGCAAAGAAACGCGTGCAGCCATCATTGCGTTGCATAAAAATGGCTTCACAGGCAAGGATATTGTGGCTACTAAGATTGCGCCTCAATCAACAATTTATAGGATCATCAAGAACTTCAAGGAAAGAGGTTCAATTCTTGTTAAGAAGGCTTCAGGGCGTCCAAGAAAGTCCAGCAAGCGCCAGGATCGTCTCCTAAAGAGGATTCAGCTGCGGCATCGGAGTGCCACCAGTGCAAAGCTTGCTCAGGAATGGCAGCAGGCAGGTGTAAGCGCATCTGCACGCACAGTGAGGCGAAGACTTTTGGAAGATGGCCTGGTGTCACGAAGGGCAGCAAAGAAACCACTTCTCTCCAAAAAAAACATCAGGGACAGATTGATCTTCTGCAGAAAGTATGGTGAATGGACTGCTGAGGACTGGGGCAAAGTCATTGTCACGGCTGAGGATGGGGGAAATCCTCAGCCGTGCGGTGGCGGAAGATGTCCAGTCGCTACTCGCCAGGAACACAGAATCAGGGAGCAGGTCACCTCCTGTTGCGTCCCTAAAGCTGACCCTGTCTCCTACCTGCATGGGCCGACCTTGATGGTAGGAGGAACCATGCGCAGGAACCTCGGAGCCCTGACTTACCCTCCGACCGGTCCCTGGGCTAAGGAGCAGGGTAAGACAACCCACTCCTCCTAGGCACGGAGGAGCAGGAGTCTCACTGGCCAAACAGCATGAAGAAGGGGGTACATAAACAGGACTATGGATAAGACAGGTGAACCAAACAGTTCCACACAAACCTGTCTCAGCCTTGCTGACTGGAACCCGTGCTAAGGAAAGGCTGTCCACACAGACAAAGGTAAACACGACAAACACACTGTGGTTGTTGCGGCAGGCAACGACATGGGTGGCAACCGTGTCCTGGGAGTCAGCCCGAAGGCCGGGACACTGCCACCACATGTACACAACGACAAACGTTGCCACGGGCAACCACAGTGCAGGAAAGGTGTCCGTGCACACCACACACTACACAGAGTGCACACAGACAAAGTACACGCACACAAACTCCAAAGGGACCGCACACATACCTGTTGTCCGCGGCAACCGCACTTGAGGCAAACAACATTAAGCCTCAAGCTGCGGTTGAAACAACAACCCAAACCGCGGGCAACTGTATGCGGCTCCCAAGGAGTCACGGCCAAAACCGTGGCCGTGACAGTCATATTCTCCAATGAAGCCTCTTTCCGATTGTTTGGGGCATCTGGAAAAAGGCTTGTCCGGAGAAGAAAAGGTGAGCGCTACCATCAGTCCTGTGTCATGCCAACAGTAAAGCATCCTGAGACCATTCATGTGTGGGGTTGCTTCTCATCCAAAGGAGTGGGCTCACTCACAATTTTGCCCAAAACCACAGCCATGAATAAAGAATGGTACCAAAACGCCCTCCAACAGCAACTTCTTCCAACAATCCAACAACAGTTTGGTGAAGAACAATGCATTTTCCAGCACGATGAAGCACCGTGCCATAAGGCAAAAGTGATAACTAAGTGGCTCGGGGACTAAAACGTTGACATTTTGGGTCCATGGCCTGGAAACTTCCCAGATCTTAATCCAATTGAGAACTTGTGGTCAATCCTCAAGAGGCGGGTGGACAAACAAAAACCCACTAATCCTGACAAACTCCAACAAGTGATTATGAAAGAATGGGTTGCTATCAGTCAGGAATTGGCCCAGAAGTTGATTGAGAGAATGCCCAGTCGAAATGCAGAGGTCCTGAAAAAGAAGGGCCAACACTGCAAATACTGACTCTTTGCATAAATGTCATGTAATTGTCGATAAAAGCCTTTGAAACGTATGAAGTGCGTGTAATTATATTTCACTACATCACAGAAACAACTGAAACAAAGATCTAAAAGCAGTTTAGCAGCAAACTTTGTGAAAACTAATATTTGTGTCATTCTCAAAACTTTTGGCCACGACTGTATATTCTAATCATATTTTTACTTAAAGGGACACTGACAGGCCCTATAAACATATTTAGTTATTCCTATGCAGTCATAGATCTATTAAAGTGTATTCCAATGATATAAGAGTACCCCCTGTCCGCATTGTAAACCATGTAAAAACAACTTTATATTGATCTGTCAATCACATTTCTTTATGCCCAAGGGGAGTTTTTTCTCCTACCTTCGTGCCCAGCCGCGCCTCAACTGTCGCTTCCTAGCGCCGCCCAGCTCATTATTATTCATTGCGCTGGGCGGCTCTTACATTCCCCGATCCTGTCAGTTGCCGCGCATGCCCGATAGATACTTATGGGCATCGGCCTCAATCGGACCATCTGCGCATGCGCCGGCACCCTGGCACCCTCCCAAGCCTGTAATTGAATCCAGCGCTCTTCTCTCGGGCGCTGGATTCAATTACAGGCTTGGGAGAGTGCCGGCGCATGCGCAGATGGTCCGATTGAGGCCGATGCCCATAAGTATCTATCGGGCATGCGCGGCAACTGACAGGATCGGGGAATGTAAGAGCCGCCCAGCGCAGTGAATAATAATGAGCTGGGCAGCGCTAGGGAGCGACAGTTGAGGCGAGGCTGGGCACGAAGGTAGGAGAAAAAACGCCCCTTGGGCATAAAGAAATGTGAAAAAACGCCCTTTGGGCATAAAGAAATGTGATTGACAGATGAATATAAAGTGGTTTTTACATGGTTTACAATGCGGACAGGGGGTACTCTTATATCATTGGAATACACTTTTATAGATCTATGACTGCATAGGAATAACTAAATATGTTTATAGGGCCTGTCAGTGTCCCTTTAAGGATTGTTTTTATATATTGATATTTTAGTATTGTGGACATATTTTGGTGTATTAATCATGTCTGTTTTATTATTTGGTATAAGTGACATCAGCTCTACCATTGTTTGTATTGTTTATATTTCAAAATGCAATTGCGCTCTAAGTGGAACGCATGTGCGTTCCATCTCGGAGACGCATGTTTTCTGTTTATGGTCACATGTCTCATGACACTTCCGGTTTGCGGCCATTTTGCGCAAGCGCAGTGCACAGCCTAGGACGCCATGAGCACACTACTGTCTGTCTTTCTTTCTTACACAGGTGATTATACTTACTTATTAGTTATCATTCATTGCGTAGGTATATATGGGACACTGTCACATACAGACCTTTACCCCTGAGGAAGCTGGATTTTACCGGCGATACTCTTGGGGCGTTTTTCTATTGACTCAGGTCCACCTATATAGTCTGTGCTTTATACTTTACTACTTTACATTTTTTTCAGGCATTATTTCATGGTTTTTGATGCTACATTATTATTGATTTGTTATTGTTGATTCTTTATTTAACATTGTGTTGTACTTTATTTTGTCTCGGACTATACTTGTTGTGTCCTTATTTGTGGACTGCGGTGGATGCTGTGTTTCAGGGGCGGACACAGACCTCAGAGGGCCCCTGTGCAAAGAATTTGCACCCCCTCCCCAAACCACACATACAGATGTAAAAATATACAATACGTGCATAATACGCAGCATATAAGGACCAGGAGCGCAGCGCCGGCCCAGGAAGCAACACTTAATAAGTACAGTAACAATAAAAAAAGGGAGGGAAATGAAAAAAAATATGATACAGTGACCCCTTTAAGGCCGCACAGTGCTTTTGGGCAACAATGTGTCGTGCAACCAAGGATCACAGCAGCACAATTCTGCTATGCATTGAGTTAAAATAAATGGGGTTGCATTGTGACCTTGAAGTTTCTTAAAATCACAATCAAAAAGTTGCAAGAAACTCAGCAGGTTGGATTTTTGTGACCGCCAGGTCACGGCCCCATTTACTTTTACTAGTGATGTATCGTAGTGTCGCTGCAATCTTGGGCTGCACAATGTGCCACAAGGTGGCGCCAGCCTAAGGGTCCATTTAGATGGCTGTGCTTTACAGACCGCAAACTGCGGATCCACAAAATCCGGAGACTGGCCACTTGCGACCTATGATAGAAAATGCCTATTCTTGTCTGCAATTGCAGACAAAAATAAGACATGTTCTATTGTTTTTGCGGGGCTGCGGAACTGGCTGTGGACAACACACGATGTGTCGCCCGCATCTTCTGCGTACCTGTTGAAATTAATGGATCCACACCTATTCTGCAAAATTGCCGAACAGATGCGGACTCCTTCATACGGCCATCTGACTGAGCCCTAACATACATACTGGACTGTCATACATGCAACCGCTCTTTTTCACACATCCTCCCACATGCAGGCACTGTCACACTTACTGTCACATATGCAGACACTCACATACCCAATTGTACACATGCAGGCACTGTCACACATGCACTCACATACACTGTCACACATGCAGTCACTCACATACACTGTCACACATGCACTCACATACACTGTCACACATGCACTCACATACACTGTCACACATGCAGACACTCACATACACTGTCACACATGCAGTCACTCACATACACTGTCACACATGCACTCACATACACTGTCACACATGCAGACACTCACATACTCTTGTACACATGCAGGCACCGTCACACATGCACTCACATACACTGTCACACATGGAGTCACTCACATACACTGTCACACATGGAGTCACTCACATACACTGTCACACATGGAGTCACTCACATACACTGTCACACATGGAGTCACTCACATACACTGTCACACATAGAGTCACTCACATACACTGTCACACATGCAGTCACTCACATACACTGTCACACATGGAGTCACTCACATACACTGTCACACATGGAGTCACTCACATACACTGTCACACATGGAGTCACTCACATACACTGTCACACATGCACTCACATACACTGTCACACATAGAGTCACTCACATACACTGTCACACATGCAGTCACTCACATACACTGTCACACATGGAGTCACTCACATACACTGTCACACATAGAGTCACTCACATACACTGTCACACATGCAGTCACTCACATACACTGTCACACATGGAGTCACTCACATACACTGTCACACATAGAGTCACTCACATACACTGTCACACATGCAGTCACTCACATACACTGTCACACATGGAGTCACTCACATACACTGTCACACATAGAGTCACTCACATACACTGTCACACATGCAGTCACTCACATACACTGTCACACATGGAGTCACTCACATACACTGTCACACATGAAGTCACTCACATACACTGTCACACATGGAGTCACTCACATACACTCTCACACATGGAGTCACTCACATACACTGTCACACATGCACTCACATACACTGTCACACATAGAGTCACTCACATACACTGTCACACATGCAGTCACTCACATACACTGTCACACATGGAGTCACTCACATACACTGTCACACATGGAGTCACTCACATACACTGTCACACATGGAGTCACTCACATACACTCTCACACATGGAGTCACTCACATACACTGTCACACATGCACTCACATACACTGTCACACATGGAGTCACTCACATACACTGTCACACATGGAGTCACTCACATACACTGTCACACATGGAGTCACTCACATACACTGTCACACATAGAGTCACTCACATACACTGTCACACATGCAGTCACTCACATACACTGTCACACATGGAGTCACTCACATACACTCTCACACATGGAGTCACTCACATACACTGTCACACATGCAGTCACTCACATACACTCTCACACATGGAGTCACTCACATACACTGTCACACATGCAGACACTCACATACACTGTCACACATGCAGACACTTACATACTCTTGTACACATGCAGGCACTGTCGCACATGCACTCACATGCACTGTCACACATGCACTCACATACACTGTCACACATACAGTCACACATACACTGTCACACATGGAGTCACTCACATACACTGTCACACATGCAGACACTCACATACACTGTCACACATGGAGTCACCCACATACACTGTCACACATGCAGACACTCACATACTCTTGTACACATGCAGGCACTGTCGCACATGCACTCACATGCACTGTCACACATGCACTCACATACACTGTCACACATGCAGTCACACATACACTGTCACACATGGAGTCACTCACATACACTGTCACACATGCAGTCACTCACATACACTGTCACACATGGAGTCACTCACATACATTGTCACACATGCAGACACTCACATACTCTTGTACACATGCAGGCACTGTCACACATGCACTCACATACACTGTCACACATGCAGACACACATACTCTTGTACACATGCAGGCACTGTCACACATGCACTCACATACACTGTCACACATGCAGACACTCACATACTCTTGTACACATGCAGGCACTGTCACACATGCACTCACATACACTGTCACACATGCAGTCACTCTCAGACACTTGTACACATGCAGTCACTGTCACATACACACTTGTACATATGCAGTCACTGTCACATACACACACTGTCCCACATGCAGGAACTATTTTACACTACATTACATACAGATCCCTTCCTCACCTCCTGGCTCTGTATTGCTGGTTCTGGTGTCCTCAGCCAGGCTCCTCCCCCTCTCAATAGCAGGCTCAGGATCCTCCCCCTCTCACTAGCAGGCTCAGGATCCTCCTCCTCTCAGTAACAGGCTCCTCCCCCTCTCAGTAGCAGGCTCAGGATCCTCCCCCTCTCAGTAGCAGGGCTCCGTCTCCACACAGCAGCAGTGGGTCCTTCCTTCCTCACTAATTAGCAGTGCAGGCCCATTGGAGGAGAGGCTGTCAGCACTTTTGAGTGACAGTTTTTAGACCAATCAGCTCTCCTGATCAGTAAGGTTGGGTCCACAAGGTCCTATTTTTGAGAAAATCGCGGCAAAATGCGTTTGTTTGTTTTTTGCCGTGATTTTGAAAATTTCAGACCCTGTGGAGACAGGCTTACTGACCAGGAGTGCTGATTACACTAAAACCTGTCAGCCCTCCTATGAATCAGCCCCTGAGCAGCACATTAGTCTGAACTTCAGGAATGAGGCCCTTCTCAGTCTGAACTTCAGGAAGGAGGCCCATCTCACCAGTGGACCAGTCCTAGCTGTATGGGCCCCCTAGCTTGCTGGGCCCCTGTGCAGCTGAACCAGCTGCACAGGCGGTATGTCCGCCCCTGCTGTGTTTGTGTTTGGTTTTATTTTTACCAGCACATGGTTCATTGTATACAATTTTTAAAATCTCTGTATGTCTATGTAGTCCAATAGAATTGCTTCATTGATTTTACACTTTATGGATGTGCACATTATTACGGTTTTCTGGGTGTTACATGGTCATATTCTAGGCCTGATCTACATATCAGAATGTGTGCGGTCAGTTTGTCAGGGACTTGCCTGGAGGATCCCTTGCAGGAAACCCATATGCCACAAGTGGTGATGATTAGAGATGAGAGAATTTTTCAAAAATTTGATTCGGCTGGTTCGCCAAATTTTTTTAAAAAATTTGCTTCGATCCGAATTTATTCGTGGCGAATCTCGTTAAAAAACTGCTATTTCCTGGCTGCAGAGAGCCTTTATAGTGGTGTAGAACACTGTGCCTTGCAGTAACACACATATGGAGTCTGCTTTGGTAGTGAAATAATACTGTGAGTCAGTATGACAGGCGTCGCTCTTAGAATCACTGCAACACTTCACTTATTTGGGCAGTCACGGGGCCAAAACTGACCAAATAACTCAAGTATGTACTCAGCCTTACAGGTCGATGTTAGCGTCAAGAAGAAGCACACTCCTTTTACACCGTCCTCGGCTGATTCCACATAGATGTCTACAAAACCTGTTCTATTAAACGCTTATACAAGTAGAGCCCCCTGGCAGAGTGGAGAGGGTGTCAGCAGTACGTTTGTGTTGACGTCACTGATTATTTTGCCCTTACTCTGATCCATCAGAACAATAACCCCCAAAAAACGGATCATCCACCTTCACTTGGTCAGCATTTGGTCAGTATTGCTAATGCAAAAAAAACAGGAGTGGATACAAACAGAGATGACACGTGAATGGAATATTTGCATGTCTTCTGTGCTTTGTACCCACTCCTGCTATTGGCTACCAAATTGCAAGCCAATTCTAATGGGACCATACAGGCCTTACAGCTGCTACACAGACAGGATCGTTTGTGCATCTCATTTTTCCTTTTGACAGATCAGAAGAAGGGTCAAATAAATAATGATATCAGCCACTAATTCACACCACAAAAGGCTTTAGAACATATAGCTGCACCGCTGAACGGCAAATATATTTTTATTTTGCCACTATTACACGCCACAAAAGGCTTTAGAACATATAACTGCACCGCTGAACGGCAAATATATTTTACTTTCGCCATTAATACACAACAAAAAGGGCTGTAATTTTAGCACTTCACCACACAATGGGTAATAGCTAATAAGCCCTTTTTCCGACTAATACAAGCCAAAAAATGCTTTAGAACATATAACTGCACTGCTCAAGGGCAAATAAGACGTCGAAATATTTCCTTGTAATAAACCCTGTTAATGCCTGTATAAAACAGCACTTGCACCCTAATAATAACGGTTTTCTGGAATTACAGAGCTGTATAATGACAATTTGAGTCACCAGTCACTGCAGCAAGGTGTAATAGGATTGTTCCTATTACCCAGGCTGTAACCTACCCTACTGAACCCTGTTCAACATAAATGCTGTGAAATGATTCCACCCTATCCTTTCCCTACACCTTGAATAATCTTTATCTGCACTTGTAAATAGTTTTTTCAGCACAATGAAGTTTTTTCTAGCACTGTCCCTACCGCCTGTTGACGTCTCTCCCTGCACTAAGTACACTGGTAAATGGCAGAATCTAAGATGGCTGAGGCTATTTATATTGTGACATCACAGGGCTGGCTGGCTGCATGCATGGCATTATGGGTGACCCCACCTTCCCAGAGTTCCTTGCTCCATGTCCTCACTCGTGCAGCAGTCATTTTAGGAAAAAATAAAACCTGAAATTCGGATCGAATTCCACTTTGACAACTTTGATTCGCTCATCTCTAGTGATGATATAGTTGGTGCAGTAACAACTAGTATTGTGGGCAGAAACAGAATATGGGGTGTATGAAGAATTGAGCAATAGGTCTCACACTTGTTAGGCATTTGCAGCAGCTGCACATAAGGCCCCCTGCATACGAACGTGTGCTTCCCGTTGCCGTATTGCGGACCGCATTTGTGGATCCGCAATACACGGGTGCCGTTCCGTGGGCATTCCGCATCACGGATGCAGACCCATTAACTTGAATGGGTCCGCAAATCCGGAGATGCGGAATGGTACGGAATGTAAGCATGGAACAGAACCCTACGGAGTGCTTCCGTGGGGTTTCCTCCCGTACTTCCGTTCCGCAAAAAGATAGAACATGTCCTATCTTTTTGCGGAACAGCCGGATCGCGGACCCATTCAAGTGAATGGGTCCGCGATCCGCTGCGGCTGCCCCACGGACTGTGCTCGTGCATTGCGGCCCACATTTTGCAGGCCGCACCACGACCACGGGGCGCACACGTTCGTGTGCAGGGGGCCTAATAGTAGGGGTGACAATGCAGAACAAGTGGTGCGTCTCCACTTTTTTAAAAAAGTCATCAATATCTGATCAGCAGGGGAACCCCCGTTGATGAACAGTTTGAGATGACGACAGAACTCATATGAGTGCTGCCATCTCTTACCTGCTTAGGAGTGTAATTATAGCTATGGCGTCCCTATTCACATCAATGGGACAACTCCGTCTGGGACAGCAGAGTTGTAATTACACTGCTCACTGCTGGAGTTGGGACAGCGAGCAGGTAAAAAGTGAGGAGAACACAGCGCACATACAAGCGCTGCAGCTTCTTCACACAACTGATCTTCTGGAGTGCTGGGAGTCGGACCCCTGCCAATCTGATATTGATGACCTATCCTGAGCCATTGATGTAAAAAATATATAAATAAATATAATAATATAATAAATATAAATAAAAATATTAAAAAGTGGACAACCCTTAGTTTTAAGGCTCAATAGCAGGCGATTATTGGATTGCAATTCGGGATAAATTTATTCGGACCAAATCGAACTGAACCGAATCGAATCTGCCGAATTGGACCTGTGTCACGGATCAGCGGGTGTGGACCCACTGTGCCACTGACTGGCTATACTCTGGCGGGGCGTGTCTAAGCAACTACCTGGTTTTCACTAGAGCCTCAGATGTTGAGGATAAACTTGAGCAGTTAGGGTAGTTGCCAGGGGCTACTCCAGATTAATCCCCAAGTCAGTGGCAGCTGGTCCAGGTGGACCAGGAGATACCTGGGTAGGTACCAGAAGTATAAGCGTAGTCAGGCAACCAGAGACCTAACCAGGAGCAACGGTGCAGGACAAAGGATAAGGCAGATACGTGGTCAAACAGGCTGGGTCGTTACCAGGAGCAACAGTGCAGTATCGAAGGATGAGGCAGAGGCGTAGTCAGACAGGCAAAAGATCAGGTGGCACAGGAACAGGTCATGCAATCCGGGTCGGCAGAGATAAAGCACACAGGCAGGGATCAGACAATAAGCAGAGTCCAGGAACGAAGTACAAGTCAGGAGCACCAGTGGTTATCAGGCTCTTTAGCAAAAGACAAGGACCTTGACACTGAGGTGTCTGGGAGGAGGGCTGAGCTACTTAACCACTTCCAGACCGGGCCATTTGCCCCCTTCCTGACCAGGCCTAATTTTGCAAATCTGACATGTGTCACTTTATGTGGTAATAACTTTGGAACGCTTTTACTTATCCAAACCATTCTGAGACTGTTTTCTCGTGACTAGGGTTGAGCGTGACTAGGATTTTTGGACCCCGAACTTTTCAGTAAAAGTTCGGGTTCGAGTTCAGTGTTCGGTGATTTAGTGGCGCTTTTTGAAAGGCTGCAGAGCGTTTAACTCTTGTGCCCTTAGAAACCATCACAGCCAAGACCCTACATTTGGGGTCTTTGCTGCATCTGTGAAAATCAAATACAAGCTTTAAATACTGCAGTTATATTCTGGGTTTAAAAAAAACACCCATTTTGTGCAAGACACTACATTTGGGGCCTTTGCTGCATTTGTGACAGTCAAATACAAGCTTTAAATACTGCAGTTATATTTTGGGTTTAATAAAAACACCCATTTTGTGCAAAACCCTACATTTGGGGCCTTCGCTGCATTTGTGACAGTCAAATACAAGCTTTAAATACTGCAGTTATATTCTGGGTTTAAAAAAAACACACATTTTTTGCAAGACACTACATTTGGGGCCTTTGCTGCATTTGTGACAGTCAAATACAAGCTTTAAATACTGCAGTTATATTCTGGGTTTAAAAAAACACCAATTTTATGCAAAACCCTACATTTGGGGCCTTTGCTGCATTTGTGACAGTCAAATACAAGCTTTAAATACTGCAGTTATATTCTGGGTTTAAAAAAAACACCCATTTTGTGCAAAACCCTACATTGGGGCCTTTGCTGCATTTGTGACAGTCAAATACAAGCTTTAAATACTGCAGTTATATTCTGGGTTTAAAAAAAAACACCCATTTTGTGCAAGACACTACATTTGGGGCCTTTGCTGCATTTGTGACAGTCAAATACAAGCTTTAAATACTGCAGTTATATTCTGGGTTTAATAAAAACACCCATTTAATGCAAAACCCTACATTTGGGGCCTTAACTGCATTTGTGACAGTCAAATACAAGCTTTAAATACTGCAGTTATATTTTGGGTTTAATAAAAACACCCATTTTGTGCAAAACCCTACATTTGGCGCCTTTGCTGCATTTGTGACAGTCAAATACAAGCTTTAAATACTGCAGTTATATTGTGGGTTTAAAAAAAACACCCATTTTGTGCAAGACACTACATTTGGGGCCTTTGCTGCATTTGTGACAGTCAAATACAAGCTTTAAATACTGCAGTTATATTCTGGGTTTAAAAAAACACCCATTTTATGCAAAACCCTACATTTGGGGCCTTTGCTGCATTTGTGACAGTCAAATACAAGCTTTAAATACTGCAGTTATACAGTATTCTGGGTTTAATAAAAACACCCATTTTGTGCAAAACCCTACATTTGGGGCCTTTGCTGCATTTGTGACAGTCAAATACAAGCTTTAAATACCCAGTTATAGTCTGGGTTTAATAAAAACACCCATTTTGTGCAAGACCATACATTTGGGGCATTTGCTGCATTTGTGACAGTCAAATACAAGCTTTAAATAAAGCTGTTATATTCTTTTTTTTTTTTTTAAAACACCTATTTTGTGCAAGACCCTACATTTTGGGCCTTTGCTGCATTTCTGACAGTCCAATAGAAGCGTTAGATACTGCTGCTATATTCTGGTTTAAAAAAAAAACACCCATTTTGTGCAAGACACTACATTTGCGGCCTTTGCTGCATTTCTGACAGTCCAATACAACCAGTCAATACTGCAGTTACATTGTTGGTTGACAAATTAGCATTTTTTGTGACCGTGAAGTAATCATATAAAATTCGCCTGTCACACTGTTGTGTGACCTCAAAAAATGTTTCCTCTTTATGACACCGGCACTGCCTTACAGTGAACTTAATTGTTGACTATTGGCGTTTACATTGTCGCCTGACATAAACCATCTGTTAGTTTGGTGGTTGAACGCAAAGAATGAGTAGAGCGTCATATAAGGGACGTGGCCCCGGTCGTGGTGCTGCTGGTGGAGCTCCTGTTGCAGGGAGAGGACGTGGTCGTTCTTTGCCAGCTACACGCACAAGTGAAACACCTTTCTCAGGTGCAAGTAGGTGACAGAACCTTCAGCGTTATTTGGTAAGGCCGAATGCGGCTCTATGAATGGTGAGGCCAGAACAAGTACAGGCGATAGTAGAATGGGTGGCTGACAGTGCCTCCAGTTCCTTCACATTGTCTCTCACCCAGTCTCCTGCTGAAAGATCAGAGTTGGCACCTACGGCCCATGGCCATCTGTCTTTCAACTCACCCCCTTGCAAATCAGCCAAGCAGTCTGAGCGCCAAGTCATGGAGCAGTCTCTTCTGCTTTTTGATGACTCTGCTAGCAGGGTTTCCCAGGGCCATCCACATAGCTCATTACAATGGATGCAGGTACCAACATGCATGCCGAGCCCACTCTATACCTTTCCTTGTGCCAGACAGCTTCCAATGAATGTAGTGAGAAAAGGTACTTGCATCCCTTGTAATGGAGGCCATTATGGCACCAAAAATGGTAAAAGGCAGAGTGGATCCAGCATGCATGTGGATCCAACACTCCCTGAATTTTATGGCGTTCACTATGGGCATAACAGGTAGTATTTAGTGTTAGGACCCGTCTCACAGAGATCGCCTTGACGTATGGCAGACAGGCTCAGATGGTTTTGTATAAAATGCATTGGCCAAGCATCTCACTTGATAAATAAGAGTAGCATTAGCACCATAATTTTTGTGACTATGGCATTGTTGTACTTTATCTGATTTGCAGGGTGCTGCTGCATTGTCTTTTTTCCTCTAGGTCTTTGCCATGGCAGCGTGCACCTGCGCACTGGCAGATGCTGACTAACCCCCTTTTTTTGGCCCTGAATGCCAGCATTTCAAAATTACTGGCCTTTGAAATGCTGTCATTCTGTCTGGTGGAGATGGAGAGTTTAAAAAACTTATGGCGGTGGCTGTCCCACAATACTTTGTGCCCAGCCGCCACTACTTTTCCAGGCGAGCCATCCTTTAACTGCACAACCAAGTGGGGGACAAAATCAAGTATGAACTGCGCAACGCCATCTGTGGCAAGGTGCACCTGACTACGGATACGTGGACCAGTAAGCACGGTCAGGGCCATTATATCTCCCTAACAGCACACTGGGTAAATGCATTGGTGGCTGGGCCTGAGGCGGATAGCAGTTTGGCGTATGTCCTTCGACCACCGAGGATTGCAGGGCACTTCAGTTTGCCTCCTGTTGCTTCCTCCTCCTACTCCGCTTCTTCATCCTCTACCGGCTCCTCATCCGGTCAGCGTAACCCCTTCACCACCAACTTCAGCACAGCCAGAGGTAAACGACAGCAGTCATTTTTAAAACTTATCTGTTTGGGGGACAAACCCCACACCGCGCAGGAGATGTAGACGGGCATGGAACAACATACCGATGAGTGGTTGGTGCCAGTGAGCCTCAAGCCCGGCCTGGTGGTTTGCAATAATGGGCGAAATCTTGTAGCAGCTCTAGCCGGTTTGACGCACATCCCTTGCCTGGCGCATGTGCTGAATTTTGTGGTGCAATGGTTCCTGAAAAATTACCCCAATATGTTAGAGCTGCTGCAGAAAGTGCGGGCCGTCTGTGCGCGCTTTCGGCATTCTCACTCTGCTGCTGCTCGCCTGTCAGCGCTGCAGTGTAACTTCGGCCTTCCCGCTGACCGCCTCATATGCGACGTGCCCACAAGGTGGAACTCCACCTTACACATGCTGGCCAGACTGTGCGAGCAGCAGCAGGCAATAGTGGAGTTTCAGCTGCAGCACGCACAGGTGAGTTGTTCTGCGGAACAGCACCCCTTCACCACCAATGAGTGGGCCTCCATGCCAGACCTGTGTGCCTTGTTGCGCTGTTTCGAGTACTCCACCAACATGGCCAGTGCCGAAGACGCCGTTCTCAGCGTTACTATCCCACTTCTATGCCTCCTTGAAAAAACACTTCGGGCGATGATGGAAGAGGATGTAGCACAGGAGGAGGAGGAAGAGGGATTATTTACAAGGGTTTCAGGCCAGTCATTCATAAGTGCCTCCGAGGGTGGGTTCCTGCACCAACATACACCAGGTACACAATTGTCCAGCCAGGGCATAGTTCTGGAGGATAACAAGGTGGAAGATGAGGAGGAGGAGATGGAGGAGGAGGAACCGTGTTCACAGCAGGGTGGCACCCAAACCAGCTCATGGCCATCACTGGTGCGTGGCTGGGGGGATACAGAGGACACAGACGATACACCTCCCACAGAGGACAGCTTGTTGTTGCCTCTGGGCAGCCTGGCACACATAAGCGATTACATGCTGCAGTGTCTCCGCAGCGACCGCCGAGTTGCCCACATTCTAACTTGTGCTGATTACTGGGTGGCCACGCTGCTGGATCCCCGTTACAAGGACAACGTACTGTCCCTAATTCCGTCACTGGAGCATGCTGTACAAGCGCACGCTGGTAGACGCGCTGCTGATGGCATTCCCGGCTGACAGTGGAAGCACAAGGCAAAGGCAGAGGAGGAGGAAGAGGAACCCAACGCAGCTGGGGCACCGCCAGCACCTCAGAAGGCAGGGTTAGCATGGCCGAAATGTGGAAAAGCTTTGTCAGCACGCCACAACAACCAGCACCACGAGCTGATGTGGAATGTCTTAGCAGGAGGCAGCATTTCAGCAACATGGTGGAGAAGTATGTGTGCACACGCCTACACATACAGACTGATGGGTCTGTCCCCTTCAACTTCTGGGTCTCCAAATTGGGCACATGGCCTGAGCTTGCCCTTTACGCCTAGGAGGTGCTGGCCTGCCCTGCAGCCAGTGTATTGTCTGAACGTCTGTTTAGCACAGCAGGGGGCGTCATCACAGACAAGCGCAACCGCCTCTCCACAGCCAATGTGGACAAGCTCACGTTCATTAACATGAATCAGGCATGGATCCCACAGGACTTGTCCGTACCTTGTGCAGAATAGACATTTTATACCGGCCTTACCCAGCCATTGTTATACTCCGGCGCACTTTCTCATTGTTGTATTTTTTATATTTCCCACTCTTTTGGAGTGTACCCTAATAAAAAAAATAATAAAGAAATGAAAACCAAACACCAGTGTTGGCTACCTCATCCTCCTCCACCACCGCTTCCACCTACACCGCCACATCCACCACATCCTCAACCTCCCACTCCATATGGACCTCCACCTCCTAGATCAAGGTTATAATTTTTTATTTTTACATATTTTATGTTATTTGAAGTCATTTCCCTATCCACATTTGTTTGCAGAGCACTTCCCATGCTCTTAACCACATTTTGCTGCCATTTGCAGCCTTCTAGCCCTTTCCATGACTTTTTTAGAGACATTTTAGTGCTCCAAAGTTCGGGTCCCCATTGACTTCAATAGGGTCCGGGGTCAAGTTCGGGTCCCAAACTCGAACTTTTTTGTGAAGTTCGGCCGAACCCGAACATCTAAGTGTCCGCTCAACTCTACTCGTGACACATTGTACTTCATGTTAATGGTAAATTTGAGTCACTGTTTTCTAAATTTGAAACTCTCTGCTTTTAAAACAGAAAGTGATACCTCATAAAACATTTATTACTTAACATTCCCCATATGTCTACTTTATGTTGGCATCATTTTGTAAATGTCATTTTATTTTTTTAGAAGGCTTAGAATTTTAGAAGCAATTCTTAAAATTTTTAAGAAAATTTCCAAAACCCACTTTTTAAAGACCAGTTCAGGTGTGAAGTCACTTTCTGGGAGCTTACACAGTGGAAACCCCCTATAAATTACCCCATTGTAGAAACTACACCCCTCAAGTTACTCAAAACTGAATTTACAAACTTTGTTAACCCTTTAGGTGTTCCACAAGAATTAAAGAAAAATGGAGATGATATTTCTAAATTTCACTTTTTTGGCAGATTTTCCATTTTAATCCATATTTTTCTTTAACACATCGAGGGTTAACAGAAACAATACTCAATATTTATTACCCTGATTCTGCGGTTTACGGAAAAACCCCACATGTGGTCGTAAACTGATGTAAGAGAACACGGCAGGTCGCAGAAGAAAAGGAGCGCCATATGGTTTTTGGAAGGCAGATTTTGCTGAACTGGTTTTTAGATGCAATGTCGAATTTGCATACAGTAGAAACTCCCAAAAATTTACCCCATTTTGGAAACTAGGGGATAAGGTGCCAGTTTTATTGGTACTATTTTGGGGTACATATGATTTTTATTTGCTCTATATTACGTTTTTTGTGAGGCAAGGTAACCAAAAAGTGTCTGTTTTGGCAAGGTTTTTATTTTTTATTTTTTACAACATTCATCTCACAGGGTAGATCATGTGCTATTTTTATACAGCAGGTTGTTACGGATGCAATGATATCAAATATGTCTACTTTATTTGTTTGTTTCAGTTTTATATAATAAAGCATTTTTAAAAAACAAATTATGTTTTTGTGTCATTTTCTAAACGCCATTTTTATTTTATTTTTTCTGCCAATCATCTTGTGCAGGGGCTAGTTTTTTGCAGGAAGAGTTGATGTTTTTATTGGTACCATTTTTGGGTACACATAATTTTTTTATCATTCATTATTAAACTTTATGGGCAAGGTGACCAAAAAATTGGTTGTTTTAGCACAGTTTTTATTTATTTATTTTTATAGCGTACACCTGAGGGGTTAAGTCATTTGACATTTTTATAGAGAAGATCGTAACGGATGTGTCAATACCTAATATGTATACTTTTTCTTGCTTATTTAAGTTTTACACAATAATAGCATTTTTGAAACAAAAAAAATTATGTTTTAGTGTCTCCATAGTCTGAGAACCCTAGCTTTTTTATTTTTCGACCGATTGTCTTAGTTATGGTCTAATTTTTTTGTGGGATGAGGTGATGGTTTGATTGGTACTATGTTAGGTGACAAAAATTGCTTTTTTGCCACTGTTTTTATTTTATTTTTATTATGGTGTTCACATGAGGGGTTAGGTCATGTGATATTTTTATAGAGCTGGTTGTTACAGACACGGCGATATGTAATATGTATACTTTTTTTTTTTTTATTCACTTTAACACAATAATAGCATTTTTGAAACAAAAAATGATGTTTTAATGTCTCCATGTTCTGAGATCTCTATTTTATTTATTTTTTGAGCAATTTTCTTATGTAGGGTCTCATTTTTTGTGGGATGAGGGGACGGTTTTATTGGTATCATTTTGTAGGACATACGCCTTTTTGATCACTTGATGTTGCACTTTTTGTGATGTAAGGTGACAAAAATGACTTTTTTTGACAGTTTTTATTTTTATAGTGTTAATTGAACAGGGGGTATCATGAGATAGATTTATAGAGCCGGCCGTCACGAACGCGACAATACCAAATACGTCTTATTTATTTATTTTTTTCTATTTTTAACTTTTTTTTTTATTACTTAAGTGGGGAATTTTTTTTTTTTGCATGTGAAACCTTTTTTATAAAACACTTTATTTAAAAAAAATATATTTTACACTTTGTGTCCCCCATAAGGTCATACATGACCTCTGGGGGACATTTAACTTCATTTTTTTTTTTTTTCAATATTGATTTCTCCTGTAACTGGGGCTGACATAGTAGCCCCAGATACAGGGAAAATACACCCCCCAGAGAGGCTGTACAGCATAATACTGAGCTGTACAGCCTCAGTGCAGGGCTGATCGAGGTCTATGGAAGATCCGACAGCTCCTGCACTCTACCATCCCCGGCGGTCACATGACCACCGGGCCAAGACAGGAAGCGCATAGCACTGAGCGCTGTGTATACAGCGATCTAGAATGCAGGGACATCCAGGAACGGTCCCTGCCTTCTCTCTGGGTTGCCCTGCTGACACTGACAGTGGGCCCCCCACTCGGCAACTGCACGATTAGCGTGCAGCTGCCATCTCTGAATGGACGCTTTAGAACGTTCATTTAGAGATAAACACTTCCTGACCGCCCATAGGATATAAACGTCCTATGGGCGGTCAGGAAGTGGTTAAATACCTGCAAGAGAGCCAGGGTTGGTCAGCGAGGTCACCTAACCTAACCCACACAGCCCAGGGAGTGATGCGCTCCGCCCTTAGAGCAGTGTAACATGAAACCAGACGAGCTCAGGCTGTCTCCAGGGCTGAGTGGAAGCTGTGGAGCGGAATCCTCAGAAGTACAGCACACACCCTGACAGAGCCCAGGACTAAAGCGGTAAGAAGGGGAACAGCGGCGCACCACAGCCCCTGTTACAGCCTGAAACAAATTTTGGTAAGGGCACAGTAATTCAGAACTAATAATATTTTTTCCAAAAGTAAGTTATGATGGAAAATTTTGCAAAAAAATATTTTCTTCTGTAGATTCTTTTCACTTCTCTTATAATTATGCATGGTGACAGACAGAGAGGTCAGGCAGGCACAATAGGCAGTTCTCATGATCAGTGGTCCTCCATAGATTATCATCGTGAATTTGTACCTGAATGTTTGAAAGCCTGCCTAGGAGTCTTCACAAAGAGCATAAGGAAACCACAAAGCAATTTCTGTCTGGCCCGGTCTTCTTTTGCAGCCAACCAAATGAGAGGAACATGACTCTCAATAAAGATGTGTAGTGACAGAATAATAAACAAGTGGGATGTCTCGCTTGTAGCCTTGATGAATGATGCGCCCAGGTGTTTCCAATAATGACAATAAGCACTACAACTCAAAGTATTTCTGATTCAAGTATAATGCATTATTAGGCCATTAGAGGCTGAGTCAAGAAGCCCATTTGTGCTCAGACCTATCAATAATGCTTCTTCCCAGTCTGCATTTAGGCCAAAGAAATTAGTCATACTGATATTCTATTTAATAATAACCCAAAGAAGATGCATCAAGAATCTCATTACATTTTAACAGGGTTACAGTAGCCCAGAAGGACCACAAGTTTAATTTTCATAAGAGCATCCATTCCTCAATTATGTCAAACATGAAAATGTAAATGGCAAATTTAATGGTAACAATATCCCTCAAAGCACATTGGCAGGTAGGAACCATTATGTTGAGTGAATGCTGGCTGCATAACAAGAGGATGTTAAGTAAACAGCATTGAATTAAAATTGCAGATTCCAGTTACTTGGCTGGAGCATCTTTGTGAGTGATTCTGTGCGCCGATTGATCATACAGCAGTGCTGGGTATACAAGGGATAAAATGTAAGGGCCCTATAGTAGCCTATTCAAATCTGTCATGTCAATGTTTGGCACCTAGCATTGGCTGAACTGTCATCTGTGGTTGACAACTTTTTTCTGCTGTTGTGTTGCATTTTAAAATAGTTTTTTATTTTAGTAATATATAAGAAATTGATTCTTATACCTTTTTCAGGTTTTAGGCAGCTGATTGCCAAATGCCCTCATAATCATAGTAATCAACAATGGGTACAGCAATGGCTTCTTCAGTGGATGGGTTCTCCCGAATGCACCACAGCAGTACATCCAACAGCAGGGCCGTATCGTTAGAGCATGATTTGACTACAGGTGTCTTCTATCACCATCTCCACCAACTGAATTTGGCGCAGTTACAGTGGAATTTAGATTTATCCGATCGCTGCAGCACAGATACGAGGTGCCCGGGACAGTTGCTGCTGTTCATGCGTGTCTATACGCATTCCTGCAGACCCGGCCGCCGGAGATGCCAGCACTTATTCCTATAGTGTGCAAGAATGGCCACCGCAGGGTGGTCGTAGCCATGGAAATGAGCAGTGTATAATGTGATGAAAAAAGGAATCAAGCCAGCAAAGGAAGCAATATGGACAATCACAATACATTAGTAAGTGCCTTGTATTAAGTTTCTCTACATGACAAATGCCACTTACTGAAGTAAGAAAACCTTTTAACCTTTGAAGTCTCCCGATGTGTCTGGGATTCGAACCCACAACCTTCATGTATCAGAGGCAAAGCATTTACCCACACAGCCATAAAGGCTGCCTTACCAATGACTGAAAAAATATGAGACTTCTACTGTTGTAGCCGGCTAAGTTTACATCTATACACATGACAGCTGCCCCAACACACCCAGCAGTGCTATATCTCTATATGACAGCTGTCCCAGCACACTCAGCTCTGCTATATCTCTATATATGATAGCTGCCCCAGCACACCCATCTCTGCTACATCTAATACACATGACAGCTGCCCCATCACACCCAGCACTGCTATATCTCTATATGACAGCTGCCCCAGCACACCCAGCTCTGCTACATCTAATACACATGACAGCTGCACCAGCACACTCAGCTCTACTATATCTCTATATATGACAGCTGCCCCAGAAAACCCAGCTCTGCTACTTCTATGCACATGACAGCTGCCCAAACACACCCAGCTCTGCTACATCTATACACATGACAGCTGCCCCAGCACACTCAGCTCTGCTATATCTCTATAGATGATAGCTGCCCCAGCACACCCAGCTCTGCTACATCTAATACACATGACAGCTGCCCCAACACACCCAGCTCTGTTATATCTCTATATATGATAGCTGCCCCAGCACACCCAGCTCTGCTACATCTAATACACATGACAGCTGCACCAGCACACTCAGCTCTACTATATCTCTATATATGACAGCTGCCCCAGCAAACCCAGCTCTGCTACATCTATACACATGACAGCTGCCCCAAAACACCTAGCACTGCTATATCTCTATATGACAGCTTTCCCAGCACACCCAGCTCTGCTATATCTCTATATATGATAGCTGCCCCAGCACACCCAGCTCTGCTACATCTATACACATGACAGCTGCCCCAACACAGCCAGCACTGCTATATCTCTATATGACAGCTGACCCAGCACACTCAGCTCTGCTATATCTCTATATATGATAGCTGCCCCAGCACACCCAGCTCTGCTACATCTATACACATGACAGCTGCCCCAACACACCTAGCACTGCTATATCTCTATATGACAGCTTTCCCAGCACACTCAGCTCTGCTATATCTCTATATATGATAGCTGCCCCAGCACACCCAGCTCTGCTACATCTATACACATATATATATCTCTATATATATATATATATATCTACTGTATAGCAATACTTAGAGATATATAGATGTAGCAGAGCTGGGTGTGCTGGGGCAGCTGTCATATATAGAGATATAGTAGAGCTGAGTGTGCTGGTGCAGCTGTCATGTGTATTAGATGTAGCAGAGCTGAGTGTGCTGGGACAGCTGTCATATAGAGATATAGCAGTGCTGGGTGTGTTGGGGCAGCTGTCATGTGTATAGATGTACACTTAGCCAGCTATAACAGTAGAAGTCTCATATTTTTTCAGTCATTGGCAAGGCTGCTGTTATGGCTGTGTGGTTAAGTGCTTTGCCTCTGATACAGAAGGTCGTGGGTTCGAATCCCAGCAGAAACTTTTCTGAAATACAAGCACTGACTCCATATATGGATATACAGGGCGGGACACAGGAAGAGGCTGCATCGCATCGCTGACATGGAGGTAAGTAGAAGTGTTTATTATTTTTTTTTTAATGCCCGATTGTTACTGCCATGGAGGGAGCGGGAGGCACTTGATACTGGCACATGGGGGAGGGGGGCTGGCACCTGATACTGGCACATGGTGGAGGGGAGAGAGGCACTATGATACTGGCACATGGGGGTGGGAAGGAGAGAGGCACTTGATACTGGCACATTGGGGGGGGAGATGGCACTATGGTACTGGGACATGTGGGGGGGAGGAGAGAGGCACTTGATACTGGCACATTATTGGGGGGCATTATGGGGGACACTAGGCCGGCAGCCTATCAGAGGCCGGACACTGAGGGGCATCTACTGGGGCACTATATATGGGGCATTTTATACTGGTACATTATGGGGGGCACTAGCAGGAAGGGGGAATATGAGCACTATAGGGGAATTTACTGGGGGCACTATATAGGGGTATTTTATACTGGGACATTATGGGGGCACTATGGAGACATTAGCTCAACTGGGGGCATTACAAGGGGGTATTTTTGCACTGTCACATTATAAGGAGAATTATTTCTACTGGGGGCATTATGGTGGGCTTTATTACTCTGCCATGGCATGACCCCCTAGTAGCAGCACCAGCCTCTCCCTGCTCTGCTATCCCTCTGCCCCTTCTCCAAATCCTTATTATAAAATCTTTCTCATTAGGATAAAACACAACATCAGCTCCGCTGAGCCCCCTGCCAAGTGTTGAAGTGGCGTCCGAGATCCCCAAGGGTCAAGCCAAGTAATTGTAAGTTTTCATGTGGAATATGTTTATGTTTATGTTATACACATATAGCATACACTGTGCCCCACAATATACAGTACACCTCTACACTGTGCCCCACAATATACAGTATGCCGCTACACTGTGCCAAAGGAGTGGGGTTTACACAGGAGGAGGGAGGTGCGAAGTGCGCTGGGGGGGCCCTTACAAATATTTGCTGTGGGGCCCAGTCACTTCTAGTTACACCCCTGCACACCGCAGCGCTGTTCGCGCACTCATTGGCGCTGTGGGATTCGTAGGAGAAGGAAGGAAACTCTGAGGAGCGTGGGCACAGAGTTCGCTGAGGTAGTGGTTTTTGGTTAAGTGGTAGCCTAGGCAGCTTTACATCTCAGCCATGTCTGGTCTGAAAGAAATTGAAAGACTGTGCTGGTGGCGCTGCTGTTGCTGTGGGCTGTGGCAGGGCCGGGGTGAAAAGGGGAGAAAAATAAGTTATAAAAAAGTCTGATAAATACCAGTGTGAATGAAGGACTGTTAAAAGGGGTTAATACAGCAGTCCCCCATTCACAGTATTTATCAACCCCTTTCACTAGTCCCCTCTTCAGTGAAGGGGGGACTGCTGAAGGGGTTAATAAATACTGTGAATGGGGGACTGCTGAAGTGGTTAATAAATACTGTGAATGGGGGACTGCTGAAAGGGGTTAATAAATACTGTGAATGGGGGACTGCTGAAAGGGGTTAATAACTATTGAAGGCCCTTCACAGTAATTATTAACCCCTTTCAAATGTCCCCTGTTCACAGTATTTATTAACCCCTTCAGCAGACTAGTGAAAGGAGTTAATAACTACTGTGAATGGGGGACTCAGGACTGCTGAACTAGGTTAATAATACAGCGCTTTTCCATCCCGCAGAGTACAGTAAAGCAAAAGCGCTATAGTGGCGTATTTTTTTTCTTTTGCCGGGCACTTACTGGGAGAGGGGCGTCGTTTATCAGGTTGAGGATGTGGCCTAGAATGTCCTCCTTTTTGGGGTGAAGCAAGTGGCCACCCTAGTCGCGAATCGTAATACTTACCTGTATAGGATAGGACTCAGGAGGGGTCCTGTACACGTGGGTGGGGCTTGCGGCAGAACATGGGTGGAGCCTGTAAGGGGGCCCTTGATTTATTTTGCCCAGGGGCCCTGAGGCTTCTCAGTCCGCCCCTGACAATATTTAAGCCATAGGGTTGTAATTTCAATTCTTGAGGATGACCCCACAACTCAAAATGATACTCAAAAATACACAGATAATGTAGGGTAGCCCCAAAGGCACCATATTTACACTGTGCCCACAGTAAGTCCCAGTGGTAAGGAGTTGTGGACGACCTGACTAACAATGGCAGGGATAAGGCTCTTGTAGTTACCCCTCAAGTATCTGAAGATGTTACATTACACACATTATATACTAGGCTTATCTGTCCACCATGTTCAGAATCTGACACCTTGTATCATTGACAATGTCCCCAGATACAGGGGTTTCTGGATTTAAGTGATTATGTCCCTTCACCAATAACTCTTACAACCAATGCTGTATACTCAGAAGAAGCCATAACAGTCTGTGTGAAATATTATCACTGGAGATGCACTTGATAATTCTGGGGCTGACCCTTACATATTATAGTTAGTTAGAAGGAAAGTTAGAGACCTGGGTGCTGTTTCTTCTAAATTGGCCGATCCATAAAAATATTGCTGCACAGCACTAATTAATTTGCCAAAATTAACTAAGGCTACTTCTCCGGCAGGCTGTTCCGGCGGGTGAACAGCCTGCCGGATCCTTGCTGACGCTAGTGCACGCGTGCTGCCGGAGGTCCGCTCCGGCCCCACTGACTATAATGGGGGCGGCCGGAGTTCCGGCGGCAGCACGGCAAACATGCCGAGAGGTGGCCAGAATAAAACTACGACATAAACCTTTTTTTTACCTGGACTCTGCAGAATACAAGAATGTGGTGTACTCCATTTTTGTATCCTTTTTTTTGTAAAATATACATCATGGTGCCATATTTACCCACATTAATTACCTTAAATAATAAAGATAGACCACACTTCAATATTAAACAATAAATCTTTATTATTTTATTTGGTAGTATTTGGCCACAGTGTTTTATATTACCTCAACAAAAGTCAATCCATCAATATATTAAAGTATATCATCAACATCTGAATCTATCAATCACCGTACCAACAATAACTTGACTAATCAACACTTAGGGCTCTTTCACACCTGCGTTCTTTTCTTCCGGCATAGAGTTCCGTCATCGGGGCTCTATGCCGGAAGAATCCTGATCAGTTTTATCCTAATGCATTCTGAATGGAGAGAAATCCGTTCAGGATGCATCAGGATGTCTTCAGTTCCGGAACGGAACGTTTTTTGGCCGGAGAAAATACCGCAGCATGCTGCGCTTTTTGCTCCGGCCGAAAATCCTGAAGACTTGCCGCAAGGCCGGATCCGGAATCAATGCCCATTGGAAGGCATTGATCCGGATCCGGCCTTAAGCTAAACGTCGTTTCGGCGCATTGCCGGACCCGACATTTAGCTTTTTCTGAATGGTTACCATGGCTGCCGGGTTGCTAAAGTCCTGGCAGCCATGGTAAAGTGTAGCGGGGAGCGGGGGAGCAGCATACTTACCGTCCGTGCGGCTCCCGGGGCGCTCCAGAGTGACGTCAGGGCGCCCCAAGCGCATGGATCACGTGATCGCATGGATCACGTGATCGCATGGATCACGTCATCCATGCGCATGGGGCGCTCTGACGTCATTCTGGACTGTAAGTATACCGCTCCCCCGCTCCCCGCTCCTACTATGGCAACCAGGACTTTAATAGCGTCCTGGCTGCCATAGTAACACTGAACGCAATTTGAAGACGGCTCCGTCTTCAAATGCTTTCAGTACACTTGCATTTTTCCGGATCCGGCGTGTAATTCCGGCAAGTGGAGTACACGCCGAATCCGGACAACGCAAGTGTGAAAGAGGCCTTAGTCCGCTCGTAGAGCGACTATTTCCCCATACAAACACCGTGACATATAAAGGGGAGGGGGGAAGGGGATTCTTCGCTGTGCCTTACGGGAATACTCAGCAAGTAACCGCTACTTTTCTTTTAACAGGTTCCACGTGTTGCCCGTTACTATGACTCTCTAATCAAATTCCTCATCATAATCCCGAGGATTGCAGAGTCAGACTGCACAACGGCATCTGTAACCAGGTAAGTAATCTAATCCACATGTAATTGCACATGCAAAATTGAGGGTTCATGACACCATGTCCCCCCTTTTGCATCTGCAAAAAGGTTTGCTCAAACTGAGGCATAAAACGTGATGTGAACCCACCCTTATGGGCAGGTATTGGGTCTGGACTGTTGCCGTGCGTGGGAATAATTTGCCCAAGACGGTAACAGGTAAACTATTAGTTTGGGAGTTAACTAATTGTTGCTCAATAAGGTTGAGTTTTTTTCCTGGCCCAGCAACAAGGGGTGGATGGATGTAAATCTGTGGGACATGTGATGTGCTAGGTGTATAAATTAAAGGGTATGTGGGGGGTATTTTTTCTTCCTTCTGCGGTCAATTCTGCGGTGCATGCCCTCCCTTCCCCTGTGTTTGTTATTGTCACAGCCCGCTAGTTAATCTCAGGTAAAATTGCTTATTGTTAAGGGGTTGGCCACTATATAAGTACTTTACACAACATTGTAAGAGGCAGGGTAAAAATGAGTTTCCAAATATACTTTATTTAAAAAATCTGTCTGTTAATCTTTTTATAGTAAGCCACACCCCCTGAGCCCCGCGCGACATGGAGGAGCTTTAGAGAAAGCTCATCCATGTCTTTATTCTAACTGCACATGCGCTGCTTTTCCTAATCTGCTAAGAGCAGCACATGTCCAGTCTGCCCCCCGGTGATCGCTCTGATTGGCTAGTCTGTACAGACTAGTCAATCACACGATCCTAATGCCGGCTAAAAGGTTCTGATCCCCACATTCACAGAACCTTCTAAAATGTGTGTATATATAATATCCCCCCCCCTGTGGGCTCCAGCCCCCATTGTGCCCCCCCCCCCAAATTTCAGGATAGCCGGCAGCAGCGCTGCTGATCCCCCCTGCCCGATCTGTTTCAGGATGGCCGAGCGGTTAGCAGAGTGTCAACTATAATATACAGCTCACACTCTGCTTGAAACGGCTGACATCGGTGTTGGCACTGTGGTTGGCTGTTTAACCCCTTCCATGCTGCGGTCCATAGGGACCGCTGTATTGGGGGGGTTAAGAGATGGAGGGAGCTCCCTCCCTCTCCCATCGGGCTGCTGCTGTGCTGTGGAAGCAGCCAAATGCTTGATGGGTTAACAGAGGGAGGGAGCTCCCTCCCCCATCGGGCGCTGCGCTGCTGTGGCAGCGTCCAGATGTTTACCATGGCAATCAGACGGCTTCACAGGCATCCGGCTTCCCTTGGTATAGCTGATCAGGCTCCTGCGAAAGGCAGTAGCCTGATCTGCTAAAGGCAGTAGCCTGATCAGGCTTAGGGCTTGTTCACACAAACGTATGGGTTCTGTTCCGTGAATTGGGGCCACAATTTGCGGTCCCCAATGCACGGAGAACTGTCGTGAGGCCTCAGGGACAGATCCAGACCCCGCATCCCTCCGTTCTGCAAAAAGATAGGACATGTTCTATATGCGGTCCGCAATATGGCAACGTAACCCATACATTTGTGTGAACAAGTCCTAAGGTCTGCAAATCTGGAGATGAGTAGCGTTGTGGAACGGAAGCACTGAACGGAAACCCACAGAAGCACTACGGAGTGCTTCTGTGGTGTTCCTTTCCGTACTTCCGTTCCGCACAAAGATATAACATGTCCTATCCTTTTGCAGAACAGAGGGATGCGGACCCATTCAAGGCCTCAAGAATGTTCTCCATACTGTGAGTGACAATGCACTGCAGTACACTATACAGTGTACTGCAGTGTATTGTAAGCCATCAGACCCACTGGATCTTCAAGAACCAAGTGGGTCTGGGTCAAAAATAAATAAATAAAAAAAAATCACATTTCTTCTTATAGCCACACATTTATAATTGATTAAAAATTAAAAAAATTAAATACACTACACATATTTGGTATCATCGTGTCTGTAACAACCTGATCTATAAAAGGATCACGTCACAACTATGATGGAATTAAAATTTTTCCCACCTCACTTCCCAAAAAAGGTATTAAAAGTGATCAAAAAAGTCATAGGTACCCAAATATAATCAAACCATCACCTCATCCCGAAAAAAATTAGCCCCTACATGAGACAATCGCCCAAAAAATGAAAAAATATGGCCTTCAGAAAATGGAGACACAAAAACATGTTTCTTTTTTCTAAAATGCTTTTATTGTGTAAAGCCAAAAGAAATATAAAAAAATAGACAAATTAGGTATCGCTGCGTCCGTAATGACTTGCTCTTTAAAAATATCACACACTCTTCTTCCAAAAGGTAAATGCCGTAAAATAATAAAAAGTGTGCCAAAAAAAAAATTATTATTGGTCTATTTGCCAAATAATGTGTAATACCGAATGCTCAAAAAATATAATGTACCCAATATTGGGACAGATGAAAATGTCAACTCTTCCCGCAAAAAATGAGCTCCTGAACAAGACGATCATCATAAAAAATGTCTTTCAGAAAATGGAGACACAAATTTTTTTTTCAAAAATACTTTATTATGTAAAACTGAAACAAAGAAAGTAGACATATATGATATCATCGTTTCTGTAACAACCTGCTCTATAAAAATAGCACATGATCTAACCTGTCAGATGAACACTATAAAAAATTAAAACTGTACCAGAAAAGCCATTTTTGGTTACCCTGCCTAACAAAAAGCGTAATATAAAGGGATCAAAAAGTCATATGTACCTCAAAATAGTACCAATAAAACCATCATCTCATCCTGCAAAAAATTAGCCCCTACATAAGACAATCGCCCAAAAAATGTCTTTCAGAAAAAGGATACACTAAAACATGAAAAAAATTTCAAAAATACTTTGATTGTGTAAAATATTAGGTATCGCTGCATTTGTAACGACCTGCTCTATAAAAATATCCCATGGCATAGCCCCTCAGGTGAATGGCATAAAACAATAAAATAAAAACTGTGTCAAAACAACCAATTTTTTTGGTCACCTTGACCCATAAAGAGTAATATATACAATGATCCAAAAATCATATGTACCCAAAAATAGTACCAATAAAAACATCAACTCTTCCAGCAAAAAATGACCCCAAGCACAAGTTATTGGCAGAAAAAAATAAAATAAAAAGTATAGCTTTCAGAAAATGGTGAAACAAAAAAAACAAGATTTGTTTTGTTTGGCCAGGGATGTCATGTCTGTGATGACTCCTCTGAAGATGCTTGCTGTGATGCATGCTGGGATTTTTACTTTCACTTTGAAGCTGCTCTGCCCACACAGCCTCTCATCAATGGGAGCATGCTATGCTGAACACATTAGAAAAATTATATGTACACAGTATATCTTTCATGATACAAATACCTCGTGGCTTTAGTTATTATCTGGGGCCATTTTATTTATTTTTTTATGCGTATGGTGGCCAACCCCTTTAAGCAAATTAGTGAAGATGCTCGAGCTTATAAGCTCATGGCTTGTTATTGTTGTTATCATTATGGTGAATTTGGTTATTTATTCGCTAATATAAATTTTTATTATTAAATTTTTTGTGATTTTAAAGCATCAGTTAAGGCTAATTAATAAAGACTGTGGCCAAGATTTCTTTCAAATTAAAATATGGTGTCTGTTCTTTTATTTAGAGCCCCCCTGTTGTGAAACTCCATCTGTTGTGAAACTACATATCCCAGCATGCTCCATTAATTTCTATGAGAGTTCCGAGAAGAGTAAGTATATATGCTGGGAGTTGTAGTTTCACAACAGCTAGAGTGCCGGAAGTTGCCTATACTTAGTGACCACTAATAAGCCTTTTTACTGACGTAAACAAAGGGGGTTTTAGCTGAACAGCTGGCTTTAATCAATCATTATATGTACCCAAAATTGTTTCAATAAAAAACTATAACTTATCCTGCCAAAAATAAAACTTCATACAAGTACACTGATGAAAAAACAAAAAAGTTATAGCTCTTGGAATGTGATTTTAATAAAATGTGCGAGGTCACTAAGGGGTTAATAAGGTTTAGGTTAATGTCTTGGCCCTGTTATTAATTACAATCCCATAGGCATACATCCTCTCTCTAGTAAAAACTGTTCCTAATGCCCCCCCGCCCTCTCTTGCATAGACTGCTCTCCATGCCCCCAGCTCTCTCACAGATATGGTTCTTTCATAGCAGCACTTTCCCCTTGAGGAGTCAAAAAGACTATTCATTTTAAAGCCCATATAGCTTCTATCCCATATGCGTTCCACTCAGGAACGCAAGAAAACCCCGCCCCCACTTCCGGTTACGATTCATATTGGCCTCAAAAACAAACCATACAATAGATTTCTTTCCTTTTTTCATCTGTTTAAAACCTGACTTTATATGTTCTTCACCACAACTGAATTTGATTGTATTATGTAAGACTATTTACTCTTTGTGCAAAACAGGAAATGAGGTCAGGTGGGGTCAACCCCATCCTGACCACCTGACCTCAAACCATGTGCATTTAGTCACCCTATATAAAGGCTGCCACACTACACTGTATTTATGCTCTTGATAAAGGGACCTATATCCCGAAACGCGTTGAGCTATCTATTTAAAATAAAGACTTCCACCATATCCAGGAGCCTTTGGTGCCATCTTTGTGGGGACTAGAGAAGCCACTTTTACCATCTACAAGCGACCTCGGCGGGGGAGGTGCAAATAATGGTGTATTGAGTTTATCCTTTAATTTCCTCCCCGGTAAAGTAAGTCCTTTACCATAGCTAGAGTTGAGCGGACACCTGGATGTTCGGGTTCGACGGGTTCAGCCAAACTTCACAAAAAAGTTTGAGTTCGGGACCCGAACTTGACCCCGAACCCCATTGAAGTCAATGGGGACCTGAATATTTGAGCACTAAAATGGCTCTAAAAATGTCATGGAAAGGGCTAGAGGGCTGCAAATGGCATCAAAATGTGGTTAAGAGCATGGCAAGTGCTCTGCAAAGAAATGTGGATAGGGAAATGACTTTAAATAACATAAAATACGTAAAAAAAAAAAAATAAATCTTGATCTAGGAGGACGAGGTCCATATGGAGTAGGAGGTTGAGGAGGCAGTGGATGTGGCGGTGTAGGTGGAAGTGGCGCTGGAGGAGGAGGTAGCCTACACTGGTTTTTGGTTTTAAATTTTATTTTTTATTTTTAAAATTAGGGTACACTCCAAAACATTGGGAAATATAACCTGTGATAACCCCCTCCAGCCGTGCTAAACAAACGTTCAGAAAATACACTGGCTGCAGGGCAGGCCAGCATCTCCAAGGCGTAAAGGGCAAGCTCAGGCCATGTGCCCAATTTGAAGACCCAGAAGTTGCAGGGGGCAGACCCATCAGTCAGTTCGTGTAGGCGTGTGCACACATACTGCCCCACTATGTCACACATCCCCGTGATGTTCACGATCCAATTTGATATCTGCTCTATCAACTTTCGATGTTCTTTTCTGAGTCTACCATGTTGATCACGGTTAGCGGCAAATCAGGGTTCCACGCTGGAGAGGGAGCGTGAGAAAGGTATAGCACATCCAAGGGAGATCAATGGATGAGATTGAATTGTGATCGAGCAGAAATGTGGGAGAAGTTATTAAAACGGAAGAATCAAACGAAAGGAGGGGGCGCACAGCAATTACCCAGTAGGTAGTGACGATAAATAACAATACAGGACTCTTAAGATGCCTTGTTATTGGAATGAATAATAAAAACTTATAGTGAATGTCACTGGGGTATTTAGGATTTGGAAACGTTAGACAGGAGAGGCCCTGCTGCCACTTTGCTGACTCTAGATAACTTCTGCCTGATCGCACGTCACCGTGACGTCCACGATCCATTTGGATATCTTCTCTATCAACTTTCGATGTTCTTTTCTGAGCCTACCATGTTGATCACAGTTATCAGAAAATCAGGGTTCCACGCCAGAGAGGGAGCGAGAGAAAGAGAGACCACATCCAAAGGAGGTACATTTTTTTTTATTAAATATGATCGAGAGAAAAAGTGGGACAAATTATTGAAGCGCAAATGTGGGACAAGTTGTTAAAGTTTAAGCATTGAATGAAAGAAGAATTTTTGAAATTTAATTCCCTGTCACCTATGCAGAGCAGGGGTTTGTATACGGCAAAATTGCTAAAATGTCACCTGACAATGTAACAGACGATTTTTTGAAATTTATGTACCTATCACCTATGCAGAGCAGGGGTTTAATCACGGCAAAAATGGTAAAATGTCACCCAAGAATGTAACAGACAAATTAGTGAAATTTGTTTACCTGTCTACTAGGTATAGCAGTGGTATATCACACCCTAAAATTTGTGAATTTGACCCGAATATGTAACAGACAAATTAGTGAAATATTACCTGTCTACTAGGTATAGCAGGGGTATATCACACCCAAAAATTGGTGAATTTCACCCGAATATGTAACAGAAAAATTTGTGTCATTTTTTTTAACTGTCTACTAGGTATAGCAGTGGTATATCACACCCAAATATTGGTGAATTTCACCCGAAAATTTAACAGACAAATTAGTGAAATGTTACCTGTCTACTAGGTAGAACAGGGGTATATCACACCCAAGAATTAGTGAATTTCCCCCGAATATGTAACAGACAAATTCATGAAATTATTTTACCTGTCTACTAGGTATAGCAGTGGTATATCACACACAAAAATTGGTGAATTTCACCAGAAAATGTAACAGACAAATTAGTGAAATGTTACCTGTCTACTAGGTAGAGCAGGGGTATATCACACCCAAAAATTGGTGAATTTCCCCCGAATATGTAACAGACAAATTAATGAAATTATTTTTCCTGTCTACTAGGTATAGCAGTAGTATATCACACCCAAAAATTTGTGATTTTCACCCGAAAATGTAACAGATAATCTAGTGATTTTTTTTTTTTACCTGTCTACTAGGTATAACAGTGGTATATCACACCCAAAAATTGGTGAATTTCACCTGAAAATGTAACAGACAAATTAGTGAAATGTTTTTACCTGTCTACTAGGTACAGCCGAGGCATATCACACCCAAAAATCTGTGATTTTCACCCGAAAATGTAGCAGACAAATTAGTGAAATTATATGTGGGAAAGGGTCGGCACTGCTGGAATAGACGCGGTGCACGAGTCAGTGGGAAGACGTCCCAATACTTGCAATAAAGAAGGAAGGACCAGCACTCGCGATGATGATGAATGTTGCGTTTATTCAGTCACATATTAAGGACATATAGTGACGCGTTTCAGCACAACACGTGCTTTCTTCAGACTATAGTCTGAAGAAAGCACGTGTTGTGCTGAAACGCGTCACTATATGTCCTTAATATGTGACTGAATAAACGCAACATTCATCATCATCGCGAGTGCTGGTCCTTCCTTCTTTATTTAAATTAGTGAAATGACATAAAATAAAATACGTACAAATTAAAAATTTTTTACTTGATTTATGAGGTGGAGGTCCATATGGAGTAGGAGTTTGAGTAGGCGGTGGACATAGCAGTGTAGGTGGAAGCGGCGGTGGAGGAGGATGAGGTAGCAAACACTGGTTTTTGTTTTTAATTATTATTTTTTTTAAAGTAGGGTACACTCCAAAAGAGTGTGAAATATCCAAAATACAAAAATAAGCAATTGCGCTGTAGTATAACAATGGCTGGTTAAGGCCGGTATAAATGTCTATTCTTCACAAGGTACGGACAAGTCCTGTGGGATCCATGCCTGGTTCATTTTAATGAACGTGAGCTTGTCCACATTGACTGTGGACAGGCGGCTGCGCTTGTCTGTGATAACGTCATCTGCCATGCTAAACACGCGTTCAGACAATACACTGGCTGCAGGGCAGGCCAGCACCTCCAAGGCGTAAAGGGCAACCTCAGGCCATGTGCCCAATTTGGAGACCCAGAAGTTGAAGGAGGCAGACCCGTCATTCATTACGTGTAGGCGTGTGCACACATACTGCTCCACCATGTTGCTGAAATGCTGCCTCCTGCTAAGACGTTCCATATCAGCTGGGGGTGCTGGTTGTTGTGGCGTGCTGACAAAGTTTTTCCACATTTCGGCCATGCTAACCCTGCCGTCTGAGGTGCTGGTGGTGCCCCAGCTGCGTTGGCGACCTCTTCCTCCTCCTCTGCCTTCGTGTTGAGCTTCCACTGTGCCCCCAACAGCACGTCTACCAGCGTGCACTTGTACTCTCGCATCTTACGATCACGCTCCAGTGACGGAATCCTTGTAACGGGGATCCAGCAGCGTGGCCACCCAGTAATCAGCACAAGTTAGAATGTGGGCAACTCGGCGGTCGTTGCGGAGACACTGCAGCATGTAATCGCTCATGTGTGCCAGGCTGCCCAGAGGCAACGAAAAGCTGTCCTCTGTGGGAGGTGTATCGTCTGTGTCCTCTGTATCCCCCCAGCCACGCAAGAGTGATGGCCATGAGCTGGTTTGGGTGCCACCCTGCTGTGAACACGGTTCCTCCTCCTCCATCTCCTCCTCTTCATCCTCATCCTTATCCTCCACCTCGTCATCCTCCAGAACTGTGCCCTGGCTGGACAATTGTGTACCTGGCATTTGTGGGTGCAGGAACCCACCCTCAGAGCCACTTGTGAATAACTCACCGGAAATCCTATGAAATGATCCCTCTTCCTGCTCCTCCTCCTGTGCCACATCCTCTTCTATCATCGCCAGCAGCGTTTTTTCAAGGAGGCATAGAAGTGGGATAGTTATGCTGAGAACGGCGTTATCGGCACTGGCCATGTTGGTGGAGTACTCGAAACAGTGCAACAAGGAACAAAGGCCCACTCGGTCTCCCATCAGCCACAGACCTGCTGCTTAGCTTCGGGAGCGAGGATCTGTGTCTGGCCTCGTTCCCAGGACGGCTTTGCTAGCTGGGAGGCTCCCTGCTCCTAGGTCTGCCTTGAGCGCCGAGCTGATCACTCGGTGCTCGACTTGTCTGTCTGTCGGTCATGTGACGCTGGCCACGTCACATGACCCTCACTCCCCACTATAAATACAGACGGCCTGCTGGCTACAGGTTGCCTGTGATTTTCATCCTATAGGCTGTGTACTTTATTGTTATTAAGCTACCTCTGGAATTGAACCTCGATCCGCCTCTTGACACCTCTTCTGCCTGCTCCCTGTACCTTGACGCTACCCAGGCGCGTACATACAGGGGTCGCAGCGGTCGCAGTTGCGGCCGGGCCCGACACTCCATGGGGCCCAGACGCCTGTGGACCCCTGGCCCCTGCAGTAGTGCTGTACCCAAGGCAGCTGGGGTCGCAGCCCCACCGCAAATGATTTTAAAAGTTTTAATAGTATATGGCCGGTCGGGCAGCACTGCGCACTCGCAGTTAGTACCTTACGCGGCGGCCCCTCCTCCACCCTTGCTCCAGACCCGTGACCCTCGCGCCAAGTCTCGCGGGATCACGCTGGTTGACGGGATGACGCGGCCGACGCACGCCAGAAGACGGGATTATGAACAAGACGGCGGGAGCAGAGCAGGTTCAGAGTAGGTAAGTTTTTTTTTTTTTTTGTATGTGCCGGCTCACAGGGAACACAGGGAGCATCTGGCAGTGCGGCAAATCCTTCATAGGGGCCCGACCCCGGGGTCAAATTTAATGAAATACTTGGCAAAATAGTAATACCAAAAATGACAAAAATTAAATATATACAAAGGGGTAAAAAATGGAATACATACACAGGGGACAGATGGAATATATACAAAGGGGGCAACATTGATATATATATACAGGGGCCCTGTATAATATATATATATATATATATATGTTAGAGAAAATCAAAAACACTCCTGCGCTCCCATACAAAAAAATCTACCAACCTATAGTTGAAGGTCCGCTGCACAGTGTATATAATGGGCTTTGCTGCTGACGCCCAGGGTACAAAATTGATTAAATGTTGATTTACCTTACGGTAAAAGCTTACACTGGCGCTGGTAGGTAGAAATGTGACACATAAAATACAGTGGCTGGATGAATATTCCGATTTAGTAAAAGATGGATATCATTGACAATCCAATGAATTAATCACCGCAATGATAATTACCTTTTCTCTGGATGTGGGCTGGAGAAATAGTCTAAGTTCTTTAAATATTTGCACAGTTCCCGTTCCTGTGTGTAGAGGGGTGTGAAGAGAGGCAAGAACTTCACTGCTCACCTGCTAGCATTCACACTGCTCCGGCCGGTAGCTGCGTGTGAATGCTAGCAGGCCGGTAGCTTTCTGTGCGTGTGACGTCACCGCAAAGTACTACTGGTGCTCCCAGAGATCAAAGTTCATCCGACGCGTTTCTGAGCCGTCGGGCTCCTTCATCAGGGAAGGAGCCCGACGGCTCAGAAACGCGTCGGATGAACTTTGATCTCTGGGAGCACCAGTAGTACTTTGCGGTGACGTCACACGCACAGAAAATCCTGGACGCCGAAACCATAGTCTGCTCCCTCGCACCACGCAGCTACCGGCCGGAGCAGTGTGAATGCTAGCAGGTGAGCAGTGAAGTTCTTGCCTCTCTTCACACCCCTCTACACACAGGAACGGGAACTGTGCAAATATTTAAAGAACTTAGACTATTTCTCCAGCCCACATCCAGAGAAAAGGTAATTATCATTGCGGTGATTAATTCATTGGATTGTCAATGATATCCATCTTTTACTAAATCGGAATATTCATCCAGCCACTGTATTTTATGTGTCACATTTCTACCTACCAGCGCCAGTGTAAGCTTTTACCGTAAGGTAAATCAACATTTAATCAATATATATATATATATATATATATATATATATACATACACTCACCTAAAGAATTATCAGGAACACCATACTAATACGGTGTTGGACCCCCTTTTGCCTTCAGAACTGCCTTAATTCTACGTGGCATTGATTCAACAAGGTGCTGATAGCATTCTTTAGAAATGTTGGCACATATTGATAGGATAGCATCTTACAGTTGATGGAGATTTGAGGGATGCACATCCAGGGCACGAAGCTCCCGTTCCACCACATCCCAAAGATGCTCTATTGGGTTGAGATCTGGTGACTGTGGGGGCCATTTTAGTACAGTGAACTCATTGTCATGCTCAAGAAACCAATTTTAAATGATTCGAGCTTTGTGACATGGTGCATTATCCTGCTGGAAGTAGCTATCAGAGGATGGGTACATGGTGGTCATGAAGGGATGGACATGGTCAGAAACAATGCTCAGGTAGCCCGTGGCCTTTAAACGATGCCCAATTGGCACTAAGGGGCCTAAAGTGTGCCCAGAAAACATCCCCCACACCATTACACCACCACCACCAGCCTGCACAGTGGTAACAAGGCATGATCGATACATGTTCTCATTCTGTTTACGTCAAATTCAGACTCTACCATTTGAATGTCTCAACAGAAATCGAGACTCATCAGACCAGGCAACATTTTTCCAGTCTTCAACAGTCCAATTTTGGTGAGCTCGTGCAAATTGTAGCCTCTTTTTCCTATTTGTAGTGGAGATGAGTGGTACCTGGTGGGGTCTTCTGCTGTTGTAGCCCATCCGCCTCAAGGTTGTGCGTGTTGTGGCTTCACAAATGCTTTCCTGCATTCCTCGGTAGTAACGAGTGGTCATTTCAGTCAACGTTGCTCTTCTATCAGCTTGAATCAGTCGGCCCATTCTCCTCTGACCTCTAGCATCCACAAGGCATTTTTGCCCACAGGACTGCCGCATACTGGATGTTTTTCCCTTTTCACACCATTCTTTGTAAACCCTAGAAATGGTTGTGTGTGAAAATCCCAGTAACTGAGCAGATTGAGAAATACTCAGACCGCCCCGTCTGGCACCAACAACCATGCCACGCTCAAAATTGCTTAAATCACCTTTCTTTCCCATTCTGACATTCAGTTTGGAGTTCAGGAGATTGTCTTAACCAGGAGCACCCCCCTAAATGCATTGAAGCAACTGCCATGTGATTGGTTGACTAGATAATTGCATTAATGAGAAATAGAACAGATGTTCCTAATAATTCTTTAGGTGAGTGTATATACACTCACCTAAAGAATTATTAGGAACACCATACTAATACAGTGTTGGACCCCCTTTTGCCTTCAGAACTGCCTTAATTCTACGTGGCATTGATTCAACAAGGTGCTGATAGCATTCTTTAGAAATGTTGGCCCATATTGATAGGATAGCATCTTGCAGTTGATGGAGATTTGAGGGATGCACATCCAGGGCACGAAGCTCCCGTTCCATCACATCCCAAAGATGCTCTATTGGGTTGAGATCTGGTGACTGTGGGGGCCATTTTAGTACAGTGAACTCATTGTCATGTTCAAGAAACCAATTTGAAATTATTCGAGCTTTATGACATGGCGCATTATCCTGCTGGAAGTAGCCATCAAAGGATGGATACATGTTCTCATTCTGTTTATGCCAAATTCGGACTCTACCATTTGAATGTCTCAACAGAAATCGAGACTCATCAGACCAGGCAACATTTTTCCAGTCTTCAACAGTCCAATTTTGGTGAGCTCGTGCAAATTGTAGCCTCTTTTTCCTATTTGTAGTGGAGATGAGTGGTACCCGGTGGGGTCTTCTGCTGTTGTAGCCCATCCGCCTCAAGGTTGTGCGTGTTGTGGCTTCACAAATGCTTTGCTGCATACCTCGGTTGTAACGAGTGGTTATTTCAGTCAACGTTGCTCTTCTATCAGCTTGAATCAGTCGGCCCATTCTCCTCTGACCTCTAGCATCCACAAGGCATTTTTGCCCACAGGACTGCCGCATACTGGATGTTTTTCCCTTTTCACACCATTCTTTGTAAACCCTAGAAATGGTTGTGCGTTAAAAATCCCAGTAACTGAGCAGATTGTGAAATACTCAGACCGGCCCGTCTGGCACCAACAACCATGCCACGCTCAAAATTGCTTAAATCACCTTTCTTTCCCATTCTGACATTCAGTTTGGAGTTCAGGAGATTGTCTTGACCAGGACCACACCCCTAAATGCATTGAAGCAACTGCCATGTGATTGGTTGACTAGATAATTGCATTAATGAGAAATAGAACAGGTGTTCCTAATAATTCTTTAGGTGAGTGTATATATTATACAGGGCCCCTGTATATATATATCCATGTTGCCCCCTTTGTATATATTCCATTTGTCCCCTGTGTATGTATTCCATTTTTTGCCTCCGCTGTATATATATTCCATTTTGCCCGCTGTCCTAGGGGGACACATATCTGGGCATAACTACAGTGAGGGGGCACATATCTGGACATAACTACTACTGTAAGGGGGACATATATCTGGCCATAACTACTGTGAGGGGGACACATATCTGGACATAACTACTACTGTGAGGGGGACACATATCTGGACATAACTACTACTGTGAGGGGACACATATCTGGGCATAGCTACTGTAAGGGGGGCATATATCTGGCCATAAATACTGTGAGGGGACACATATCTGGGCATTACTACTGTGAGGGGGATACATCTGGCCATAACTACTGTAAGGGGGCATATTTCTGGCCATAACTACTGTGAGGGGCCACAAGGAGGACATAACTATTTTGAAGGGACCACAAGGTGGGCTTAATTACCGTGAGGGGCCACAAGGTGGGCATTAGTACTGTGTAGTAGCACTTAGGGGAAATGTATGCTATACATTGGCATGGCTCAGTCTTACAGGCCAGCACAGCGCCCCCTGCTGGTGATTTCACAGGGGCAGTCACCATCCCTTCCTTATGTGATTATTCTTTTTTTCTCTATCACCACAGGGACCTTGTTCTGGATCCAGCGGACATCACGCCAACGCAAGCGACACCCTGGATGAGGTAGGACCAGATTTTATTAGTTAGGACTGGGTGAGTGTAGCCATGCATTGGGCTTCACATGAGCGGATCCTGTGCGGCTAATCTGCTGCGTGAAAGAGAGCCAAGCCCCGTACTGGACAGCGGAGAAACAGCGCACTAACATGATTGATAATGCTCTTTGTCTCTCTGTGATCTATTTGCTACAAAATCACAGTGACAACTTTATCTCACTGTGATTTTGTAGTAAAAAGGTCACAGAGAGGCACAGAGCATTATTAATTCCAATCCAGGGGGCCCAAGTAAATTCTTGCGACGGGTTGGGGGGGGCGACAGGGATCAGTTTTGCACCGGGGCCCCATGAAATTTGTGTACGCCACTGACGCTACCTCTCGGATTTTGACCTCGGCTTGTTTACGGATTTGTCTTTGCCTCTTCCCTTGTTCTGACGTGACCTCCTGGACTGACCTTGGCTAGTTGACCCGCCTTACCTTCCGTTTTTGTTCTACCTCTTGTCCGCTTATTGTAACTTCTCAGTGGCTGTCCTCTTCCCTGCTGTCTCTTTCTCTCTGCTTGCACTTAGTAGGTTAGGGACTGTCGACTCGGACGGGCCCATGCAACTCGGGATGACGCGAAGAGAACTACGTCGTCGTTGCGGCTCTTGTTTTTATTGTGGGGATCCCGAACACTGGATCCGTCAGTGTCCTAAAGCTCCACTTTCTGGAAAATTATCCAAGTCTGAGGGATTCAAGGACAAGGTACTCCCGGAGGTGGTAAGAAGTAAACTATTGCTGCAGGTTTCTATTACCTTTGGGGTCTTAAAGGGGTCAGGCAATGCCTTTGTGGATCCAGGGTCAGCTTTTAGTTTTATTGATTACAAATTCGTTGATCAGATGGGAATTCCTATACTAGAATTACCCACCCCGATACAGGTTGTCGCCATCGATTCTACCCCCCTGCTAGGGGGCACAGTAAAACTCCGTACTCCGGAGGTTACCCTATCTGTAGGGATCTGCCACTCTGAGAAATGTTCCTTCTTTGTGTTGGAGAATCTTCCAGTTCAGGTAGTTCTTGGTATGCCCTGGCTTCAGCAACACAATCCAGTCATTAACTGGAGTTCGGGCGAGTTAGAGAGATGGGGGCCTAACAGTAATTCTTGCTTAACCGTAGTTCAAGCTGGGGTCTCATCAGATATTCCTCATTTTATTGCTGATTATTCAGATGTTTTTTCCACCACTGAGACAGATACTCTCCCTCCCCATAGGTCTTATGACTGTGTTATTGACTTGATACCTGAGTCCAAATTTCCTAAAGGACGGATTTATAATCTGTCTGGTCCTGAGCGCAAGTCCATGAAAGACTACATCCAGGAGAGTCTCAAGAAGGGACATATTAGGCCCTCCACCTCTCCCCTGGAATCAGGATTCTTTTTCGTTAAAAAGAAAGACGGTGGTCTCAGACCCTGCATTGACTACAGAAATTTGAATAAAATTACTATTAGGAATCAGTATTCCATCCCGTTGATTCCTGATTTGTTTAACCAGATTTTGGGTGCTTCTTGGTTTTCTAAATTTGATTTGAGAGGAGCTTATAACCTAGTTCGTATTAAGGAGGGAGATGAGTGGAAAACTGCTTTTAATACTCCAGAGGGACACTTAAACTGCTTTTAATACTCCAGAGGGTCTTTGCAATGCCCCAGCTGTGTTTCAGAATTTCATGAATGATATTTTTAGAGAACTTATTGGCAAAGTTATGATTGTTTATCTCGATGATATTCTTGTCTTTTCACCTGACTGGGATTCTCATGTGTCTCACATTAGACTGGTTCTTAAAAACCTCAGGGAGAACCATTTGTCTGTTAAATTAGAGAAATGTGTATTTGGAGTTCAAGAGATCCCCTATCTTGGCTATATTCTTACTCCTCAATCATTTAAAATGGATCCCAGTAACGTTCAGGCTATCCAAGACTGGGTAAGACCATCCTCCTTAAAGGCACTCCATTTTTTAGGATTCGCCAATTTTTACCGTAAATTCATAAATAGTTTTTCTGTTATTGCCAAACCCCTCACGGATCTAACTAAAAAAGGTTCGGATCTGGTTAACTGGTAGTTGGAGGCCTGTCGAGCCTTTGATACCCTAAAATATTGTTTCCAAAAGGCTCCAGTCTTGGTTCAGCCCAATAACAAGGAACCTTTTGTGGTGGAGGTTGATGCCTCAGAGGATGGTGTGGGGGCCGTCCTTTCACAGAGGTCCTCTAACTTCACTAATTTAAGGCCATGCGCCTTCTTCTCTCGCAAGTTCTCTCCTTCGGAGAGAAATTGCGATATTGTAAACCGCGAGTTACTGGCCATTAAATGGGCATTTGAGGAGTGGAGGCATTTTTTAGAAGGGGCTAGACACCGTATTACTGTTCTCACTGATCATAAGAACTTAGTGTTTCTTGAGGCGGACAAACACCTTAATCCTAGACAAGCCAGATGGGCCCTGTTTTTTACTCGTTTTAACTTTTCTGTTACTTTCAGACCAGGAAGTAAAAATGTTAAGGCAGATGCCTCGTCCCGGAGTTTTAATGCCGTCCAACCTCCTGATTCCCCGCACCCCCCCCCCCCCACCGGAACCCATCTTGCTGACAAACATCTTTGTGGCAGCAGTTTCTGTGGATCATTGCTCTGAGATTCAACAGGCTCAGCAACTTGCTCCTCCACAAACATCGGCAGATAAGTTGTTTGTTCCTGAATAGAGTTGAGCAAACACCTGGATGTTCGGGTTCGAGAAGTTCGGCCGAACTTCCCGGAAATGTTCGGGTTCGGGATCCGAACCCGACCCGAACTTCGTCCCGAACCCGAACCCCATTGAAGTCAATGGGGACCCGAACTTTTGGGCACTAAAAAGGCTGTAAAACAGCCCAGGAAAGAGCTAGAGGGCTGCAAAAGGCAGCAACATGTAGGTAAATCCCCTGCAAACAAATGTGGATAGGGAAATGAATTAAAATAAAAATTCAAAAATTAAAAATTAACCAATATCAATTGGACAGAGGTCCCATAGCAGAGAATCTGGCTTCACGTCAGCAGAGAATCAGTCTCTTCATGCCATAGCAAAGAATCTGGCTTCATGTCAGCAGAGAATCAGTCTCTTCATGCCATAGCAGAGAATCTGGCTTCATGTCAGCGCAGAATCAGTCTTCATGTCATAGCAGAGAATCAGGCTTCACGTCACCCACCACTGGAACAGGCCACTGTCACACATTTAGCCCCAGGCACCCAGACAGAGGAGAGAGGTCCCGTAACAGAGAATCTGGCCTTATGTCAGCACAGAATCTGTCTTCATGTCATAGCAGAGAATCAGGCTTCACGTCACCCACCACTGGAACAGGCCACTGTCACACATTTAGGCCCCGGCACCCAGGCAGAGGAGAGAGGTCCCGTAACAGAGAATCTGGCCTGATGTCAGCGCAGAATCAGTCTTCATGTCATAGCAGAGAATCAGGCTTCACGTCACCCACCACTGGAACAGGCCACTGTCACATATTTAGGCCCCGGCACCCAGACAGAGGAGAGAGGTCCCGTAACAGAGAATCTGGCCTTATGTCAGCACAGAATCTGTCTTCATGTCATAGCAGAGAATCAGGCTTCACGTCACCCACCACTGGAACAGGCCACTGTCACATATTTAGGCCCAGGCACCCAGACAGAGGAGAGAGGTCCCGTAACAGAGAATCTGGCCTTATGTCAGCACAGAATCTGTCTTCATGTCATAGCAGAGAATCAGGCTTCACGTCACCCACCACTGGAACAGGCCACTGTCACACATTTAGGCCCAGGCACCCAGGCAGAGGAGAGAGGTCCCGTAACAGAGAATCTGGCCTTATGTCAGCGCAGAATCAGTCTTCATGTCATAGCAGAGAATCAGGCTTCACGTCACCCACCACTGGAACAGGCCACTGTCACACATTTAGGCCCCGGCACCCAGGCAGAGGAGAGAGGTCCCGTAACAGAGAATCTGGCCTTATGTCAGCGCAGAATCAGTCTTCATGTCATAGCAGAGAATCAGGCATCACGTCACCCACCACTGGAACAGGCCACTGTCACACATTTAGGCCCAGGCACCCAGACAGAGAAGAGAGGTCCCGTAACAGAGAATCTGGCCTTATGTCAGCACAGAATCAGTCTTCATGTCATAGCAGAGAATCAGGCTTCACGTCACCCACCACTGGAACAGGCCACTGTCACACATTTAGGCCCCGGCACCCAGGCAGAGGAGAGAGGTCCCGTAACAGAGAATCTGGCCTTATGTCAGCACAGAATCTGTCTTCATGTCATAGCAGAGAATCAGGCTTCACGTCACCCACCACTGGAACAGGCCACTGTCACACATTTAGGCCCCGGCACCCAGGCAGAGGAGAGAGGTCCCGTAACAGAGAATCTGGCCTTATGTCAGCACAGAATCTGTCTTCATGTCATAGCAGAGAATCAGGCTTCACGTCACCCACCACTGGAACAGGCCACTGTCACACATTTAGGCCCCGGCACCCAGACAGAGGAGAGAGGTCCCGTAACAGAGAATCTGGCCTTATGCCAGCACAGAATCTGTCTTCATGTCATAGCAGAGAATCAGGCTTCACGTCACCCACCACTGGAACAGGCCACTGTCACACATTTAGGCCCCGGCACCCAGGCAGAGGAGAGAGGTCCCGTAACAGAGAATCTGGCCTTATGTCAGCACAGAATCTGTCTTCATGTCATAGCAGAGAATCAGGCTTCACGTCACCCACCACTGGAACAGGCCACTGTCACACATTTAGGCCCAGGCACCCAGACAGAGGAGAGAGGTCCCGTAACAGAGAATCTGGCCTTATGTCAGCACAGAATCTGTCTTCATGTCATAGCAGAGAATCAGGCTTCACGTCACCCACCACTGGAACAGGCCACTGTCACACATTTAGGCCCCGGCACCCAGACAGAGGAGAGAGGTCCCGTAACAGAGAATCTGGCCTTATGCCAGCACAGAATCTGTCTTCATGTCATAGCAGAGAATCAGGCTTCACGTCACCCACCACTGGAACAGGCCACTGTCACACATTTAGGCCCCGGCACCCAGACAGAGGAGAGAGGTCCCGTAACAGAGAATCTGGCCTTATGTCAGCACAGAATCTGTCTTCATGTCATAGCAGAGAATCAGGCTTCACGTCACCCACCACTGGAACAGGCCACTGTCACACATTTAGGCCCCGGCACCCAGACAGAGGAGAGAGGTCCTGTAACAGAGAATCTGGCCTTATGTCAGCACAGAATCTGTCTTCATGTCATAGCAGAGAATCAGGCTTCACGTCACCCACCACTGGAACAGGCCACTGTCACACATTTAGGCCCCGGCACCCAGGCAGAGGAGAGAGGTCCGGTAACAATGAATCTGGCCTTATGTCAGCGCAGAATCAGTCTTCATGTCATAGCAGAGAATCAGGCTTCACGTCACCCACCACTGGAACAGGCCACTGTCACACATTTAGGCCCAGGCACCCAGACAGAGGAGAGAGGTCCCGTAACAGAGAATCAGGCCTTATGTCAGCACAGAATCTGTCTTCATGTCATAGCAGAGAATCAGGCATCACGTCACCCACCACTGGAACAGGCTACTGTCACACATTTAGGCCCAGGCACCCAGGCAGAGGAGAGAGGTCCCGTAACAGAGAATCTGGCATTATGTTAGCGCAGAATCAGTCTTCATGTCATAGCAGAGAATCAGGCTTCACGTCAACCACCACTGGAACAGGCCACTGTCACACATTTAGGCCCCGGCACCCAGACAGAGGAGAGGTTCATTCAACTTTGGGTTGCCCCGCAATATAATGGTAAAATGAAAATAAAAATAGTATTGAATGAGGAAGTGCCCTGGAGTAGAATAATATATTGTTAAGGGGAGGTAGTTAATATCTAATCTGCACAAGGGATGGACAGGTCCTGTGGGATCCATGCCTGGTTCATTTTTTTGAACGTCAGCTTGTCCACATTGGCTGTAGACAGGCGGCTGCGTTTGTCTGTAATGACGCCCCCTGCCGTGCTGAATACACGTTCAGACAAAACGCTGGCCGCCGGGCAGGCCAGCACCTCAAAGGCATAAAAGGCTAGCTCTGGCCACGTGGACAATTTGGAGACCCAGAAGTTGAATGGGGCCGTACCATCAGTCAGTACGTGGAGGGGTGTGCACAGGTACTGTTCCACCATGTTAGTGAAATGTTGCCTCCTGCTAACACGTTCCGTATCAGGTGGTGGTGCAGTTAGCTGTGGCGTGGTGACAAAACTTTTCCACATCTCTGCCATGCTAACCCTGCCCTCAGAGGAGCTGGCCGTGACACAGCTGCGTTGGTGACCTCTTGCTCCTCCTCTGCCTTCGCCTTGGGCTTCCACTGGTTCCCCTGTGACATTTGGGAATGCTCTCAGTAGCGCGTCTACCAACGTGCGCTTGTACTCGCGCATCTTCCTATCACGCTCCAGTGTAGGAAGTAAGGTGGGCACATTGTCTTTGTACCGGGGATCCAGCAGGGTGGCAACCCAGTAGTCCGCACACGTTAAAATGTGGGCAACTCTGCTGTCGTTGCGCAGGCACTGCAGCATGTAGTCGCTCATGTGTGCCAGGCTGCCCAGAGGTAAGGACAAGCTGTCCTCTGTGGGAGGCGTATCGTCATCGTCCTGTGTTTCCACCCAGCCACGCACCAGTGATGGGCCCGAGCTGCTTTGGGTGCCACCCCGCTGTGAACATGCTTCATCCTCATCCTCCTCCACCTCCTCCTCATCCTCGTCCTCCTCGTCCTCCAGTAGTGGGCCCTGTCTGGCCACATTTGTACCTGGCCTCTGGTGTTGCAAAAAACCTCCCTCTGAGTCACTTCGAAGAGACTGGCCTGAAAGTGCTAAAAATGACCCCTCTTCCTCCTCTTCCTCCTGGGCCACCTCCTCTTCCATCATCGCCCTGTGTTTTCTCAAGGAGACATAGAAGTGGTATTGTAACGCTGATAACGGCATCATCGCCACTGGCCATGTTGGTGGAGTACTCGAAACAGCGCAACAGGGCACACAGGTCTCGCATGGAGGCCCAGTCATTGGTGGTGAAGTTGGTCTGATCCGCAGTGCGACTGACCCGTGCGTGCTGCAGCTGAAACTCCACTATGGCCTGCTGCTGCTCGCACAGTCTGTCCAGCATATGCAAGGTGGAGTTCCACCTGGTGGGCACGTCGCATATGAGGCGGTGAGCGGGAAGGCCGAAGTTACGCTGTAGCGCAGACAGGCGAGCAGCGGCAGGGTGTGAACGCCGGAAGCGCGAACAGACGGCCCGCACTTTATGCAGCAGCTCTGACATGTCGGGGTAGTTGCGAATGAACTTCTGCACCACCAAATTCAGCACATGCGCCAGGCAAGGGATGTGCGTCAAACCGGCTAGTCCCAGAGCTGCAACGAGATTTCGCCCATTATCGCACACCACCAGGCCGGGCTTGAGGCTCACCGGCAGCAACCACTCGTCGGTCTGTTGTTCTATACCCCGCCACAACTCCTGTGCGGTGTGGGGCCTGTCCCCCAAACATATGAGTTTCAGAACGGCCTGCTGACGTTTACCCCGGGCTGTGCTGAAGTTGGTGGTGAAGGTGTGTGGCTGACTGGATGAGCAGGTGGAAGAAGAGGAGGAGGAAGCTGAGTAGGAGGAGACAGGAGGCAAAGAATGTTGCCCTGCGATCCTTGACGTGCGCCAAACAGCTCTCCGCCTGGGGCCCAGCCGCCACTACATTTACCCAGTGTGCAGTTAGGGAGATATAGCGTCCCTGGCCGTGCTTACTGGTCCACGTATCTGTGGTTAGGTGGACCTTGCCACAGATGGCGTTGCGCAGTGCACACTTGATTTTATCGGACACTTGTTAGTGCAGGGAAGGCACGGCTCTCTTGGAGAAGTAGTGCCGGCTGGGAACAACATACTGTGGGACAGCAAGCGACATGAGCTGTTTGAAGCTGTGTGTGTCCACCAGCCTAAATGACAGCATTTCATAGGCCAGTAGTTTAGAAATGCTGGCATTCAGGGCCAGGGATCGAGGGTGGCTAGGTGGGAATTTACGCTTTCTCTCAAATGTTTGTGAGATGGAGGGCTGAACGCTGCCGTGTGACATGGTTGAGATGCTTGGTGACGCAGGTGGTGGTGTTGGTGGTACATCCCATGTTTGCTGGGCGGCAGGTGCCAACGTTCCTCCAGAGGTGGAGGAAGCGGCCGAGGCGGCGGCAGCAGAAGCAGAAGAGGCCGAGGCGGCGGCAGCAGCAGAAGAGGCAGAGGCGGCAGCAGCAGAAGAGGTAGCAGGGGGAGCCTGAGTGACTTCCTTGTTTTTAAGGTGTTTACTCCACTGCAGTTCATGCTTTGCATGCAGGTGCCTGGTCATGCAGGTTGTGCTAAGGTTCAGAACGTTAATGCCTCGCTTCAGGCTCTGATGGCACAGCGTACAAACCACTCGGGTCTTGTCGTCAGCACATTGTTTGAAGAAGTGCCATGCCAGGGAACTCCTTGAAGCTGCCTTTGGGGTGCTCGGTCCCAGATGGCGGCGGTCAGTAGCAGGCGGAGTCTCTTGGCGGCGGGTGTTCTGATTTTGCCCACTGCTCCCTCTTTTGCTACGCTGTTGGCTCGGTCTCACCACTGCCTCTTCCTCCGAACTGTGAAAGTCAGTGGCACGACCTTCATTCCATGTGGGGTCTAGGACCTCATCGTCCGCCGCATCGTCTTCCACCTAGTCTTGATCCCTGACCTCCTGTTCAGTCTGCACACTGCAGAAAGACGCAGCAGTTGGCACCTGTGTTTCGTCATCATCAGAGACGTGCTGAGGTGGTATTCCCATGTCCTCATCATCAGGAAACATAAGTGGTTGTGCGTTAGTGCATTCTATCTCTTCCACCCCTGGGGAAGGGCTAGGTGGATGCCCTTGGGAAACTCTGGCAGCAGAGTCTTCAAACAGCATAAGAGACTGCTGCATAACTTGAGGCTCAGACAGTTTCCCTGATATGCATGGGGGTGATGTGACAGACCGATGGGCTTGGTTTTCATGCGCCATCTGTGCGCTTTCTGCAGAAGACTGGGTGGGAGATAATGTGAACGTGCTGGATCCACTGTCGGCCACCCAATTGACTAATGCCTGTACCTGCTCAGGCCTTACCATCCTTAGAACGGCATTGGGCCCCACCAAATATCGCTGTAAATTCTGCTGGCTACTCGGACCTGAGGTAATTGGTTCACTATGTCGTGTGGCTGTGGCAGAACGGCCACGTCCTCTCCCAGCACCAGAGGGTCCACTAACACCACAACGACCATGTCCACGTCCGCGTCCCTTATTAGATGTTTTCCTCATTGTTCCCGTTCACCACAATTTTGAGAATGGCAAATTTGGGAATAGTTTTTCAACCCAGAACAAAAACTGTGCTTTTACGGTCACTACAAATAATTTGACCAGCTAAAACAGTACAGATTTGGTTGAATAGAAATGTGAGGCCTATTTTTTTTGTGCTGTGTGACAGGTATACGTTTAATCACAGAATTAGACTTGTATCTGCACGGTAGCGTGTGTGTTAAGTTTTTCTGAATGATACTATCAGCACCTTGGATCTAAGATTCAGGAAGACAAAGGTGAAGACAAATAAGTCACAGGGGCCTGATGAGATACACCCAAAATTATTAAAAGAGCTTAGTGGTGAGCTGGCAAAACCGTTAACAGATTTATTTAACCAATCATTAGTAACAGGAGTCGTCCCGGAAGATTGGAAATTAGCAAATGTCGTGCCCATTCACAAAAAAAGGTAGTAGGGAGGAATCGAGCCACTATAGACCAGTGAGTCTGACATCAATAGTAGGCAAATTAATGGAAACCCTATTAAAGGATAGGATTGTGGAACATCTAAAATCCCATGGATTGCAAGATGAAAAACAACATGGGTTTACTTCAGGGAGATCATGTCAAACAAATCTTATAGATTTTTTTGACTGGGTGACTAAAATAATAGACGGTGGAGGTGCAGTAGACATCGCATATCTAGATTTTAGTAAGGCTTTTGACACTGTCCCACATAGAAGACTGATCAATAAACTGCAGTCATTGAGCATGGACTCCCATATTGTTGAGTGGATTAGGCAGTGGCTGATTGACAGACAACAGAGGGTTGTAGTCAATGGAGAACATTCAAAACAAGGTCATGTTACCAGTGGGGTTCCACAGGGATCTGTACTGGGACCAATTTTGTTTAATATCTTCATAAGTGATATTGCAAAAGGCCTCGATGGGAAGGTGTGTCTTTTTGCTGATGACACAAAGATATGTAACAGGGTTGATGTTCCTGGAGGGAAACGCCAAATGGAAAAGGATTTAGGAAAACTAGAAGAATGGTCAGAACTCTGGCAACTGAAATTGAATGTGGATAAGTGCAAGATAATGCACCTAGGGCGTAAAAACCCAAGGGCAGAATATAGAATATTTGACACAGTCCTGACCTCAGTATCTGAGGAAAGGGATTTAGGAGTAATTATTTCAGAAGACTTAAAGGTGGGAAGACAATGTAATAGAGCAGCACGAAATGCCAGCAGAATGCTTGGATGTATAGGGAGAGGTATAAGCAGTAGAAAGAGTGAAGTGCTTATGCCGCTGTACAGAACACTGGTGAGACCTCACTTGGAGTATTGTGCGCAGTACTGGAGGCCATATCTCCAGAAGGATATAGATACTCTAGAGAGAGTTCAGAGAAGAGCTACTAAACTAGTACATGGATTGCAGGATAAAACTTACCAGGAAAGGTTAAAGGACCTTAACATGTATAGCTTGGAAGAAAGAAGAGACAGAGGGGATATGATAGAAACTTTTAAATACATAAAGGGAATCAACTCGGTAAAGGAGGAGAGCATATTTAAAAGAAGAAAAACTACCACAAGAGGACACAGTTTTAAATTAGAGGGGCAAAGGTTTAAAAGTAATATAAGGAAGTATTACTTTACTGAGAGAGTAGTGGATGCATGGAATAGCCTTCCTGCAGAAGTGGTAGCTGCAAATACAGTGAAGGGGTTTAAGCGTGCATGGGATAGGCATATGGCTATCCTTCATATAAGATAGGGCCAGGGGCTATCCACAGTATTCAGATATATTGGGCAGACTAGATGGGCCAAATGGTTCTTATCTGCCGACACATTGTATGTTTCTATGTTTCTAAGATATCCTTTTTGGGATAGATTTAAAGTAGGCCTGATATATATAGCATAAACTACTTATTTAGAGAATTGCAAATTTTGGAATAGTTTTTCAACCCAGAACAAAAACTGTGCTTTTACGGTCACTACAAATAACTTGACCAGCTAAAACAGTACAGATTTGGTTGAATAGAAATGTGAGGCCTATTTTTTTTTGCGCTGTGTGACAGGTATACGTTTAATCACAGAATTAGACTTGTATCTGCACGGTAGCGTGTGTGTTAAGTTTTTCTGAATGACACTATCAGCACCTTGAATCTAAGATATCCTTTTTGGGATAGATTTCAAGTAGGCCTGATATAGCATAAACTACTTATTTTGAGAATGGCAAATTTGGGAATAGTTTTTCAACCCAGAACAAAAACTGTGCTTTTACGGTCACTACAAATAACTTGACCAGCTAAAACAGTACAGATTTGGTTGAATAGAAATGTGAGGCCTATTTTTTTTTGCGCTGTGTGACAGGTATAGGTTTAATCACAGAATTAGACTTGTATCTGCACGGTAGCGTGTGTGTTAAGTTTTTCTGAATGACACTATCAGCACCTTGAATCTAAGATATCCTTTTTGGGATAGATTTCAAGTAGGCCTGATATAGCAGAAACTACTTATTTTGAGAATGTCAAATTTGGGAATAGTTTTTCAACCCAGAACAAAAACTGTGCTTTTACGGTCACTACAAATAACTTGACCAGCTAAAACAGTACAGATTTGGTTAAATAGAAATGTCAGGTCTATTTTTTAGGCGCTGGGTGACAGGCTCAACTTGCCCCTGATGTAGCATATGGCCAAAAAATAACCACACTATTGATGGTTAAATGCACTTGGGTGACACAGGCTCAGCCTGCACCAGATGTAGTATATGGCCAAAAAATAACCAGACTGTTGATGGTTAAATGCACTTCGGTGACACAGGCTCAGCCTGCAGCTGATGTAGGATATAGCACAAAATAACCACACTATTGATGGCTAAATACACTTGGTGATAGCTTGTGCTGGCGCACCACAAGCCACAAAATGGCCGCCGATCACCCCAGAAAAAAGTGATATAAAAACGCTCTGGGCAGCCTAAAAAAAGTGAGCAAGTCGATATTAGCACTTCAATGATCCACAGCTGGAGATCGATCACAGAATGAAGTCTTTTGGAGGAGTTAATCTACCTAATCTCGCCCTAACGTCGCAGCTGCAACCTCTCCCTATGCTTGAATCAGCAGAGTGACGTGCAGCGCTACGTGACCCAAGCTTATATAGAGGCTGGGTCACATGCTGCACTGGCCAATCACAGCCATGCCAATAGTAGGCAAGGCTGTGATGGCCTCTTGGGGCAAGTAGTATGACGCTTGTTGATTGGCTGCTTTGCAGCCTTTCAAAAAGCGCCAAGAAAGCGCCGAACACCGAACCCGAACTATACAGTTCGGGTTCGCTCATCCCTATTCCTGAATGCTTTCGTGTTCAATTATTGGGTGAATGTCATGACTCCGTGCTCTGTGGTCATCCAGGTATTGCTGCCACTAAGGAATTGCTGCTGAGATCTTTCTGGTGGCCCACTTTGTCTAAAGATGTACGATCTTATGTTTTAGCTTGCGATGTTTGTGCCCGGTCTAAGACCCCAAGAACACATCCCGCTGGTGAACTACAACCACTACCCATTCCCTGTAAGCTATGGTCTCACATCTCCATGGATTTTATTTCTGATCTGCCTCTCTCTGAGGGGAAGTCAGTGGTGTGGGTAGTGGTTGACCGTTTTAGCAAGATGGTGCACTTTGTTCCTTTAAGTAAGCTCCCTGATGCAAAGACCTTAGCATCCTTGTTCATTGAACATGTGGTACGTCTGCATGGTGTCCCTGAGAATATCGTCTCTGATAGAGGCGTTCAGTTTGTTTCTAGCTTTTGGAGGGCTTTTTGTAGAAGATGCGACATCTCTTTGTCCTTTTCGTCTGCTTTCCATCCACAGACCAATGGGCAGACGGAACGGTTAAATCAGGCAGTGGAGCTTTTTCTAAGGTGCTATGTATCGCATAATCAACTCCTATGGGTGAGATACCTCCCGTTGGCAGAATTCGCCATCAACAATCGGGTTAATTCTTTCACGAGGGTGTGTTTTTTTTTTTGTAACAGTGGTTTACATCCTCGCTTTAGTTCTAATCCCTCTGTATCCTCACTTAACCCGCAGGCAGATTCTTTTACCTCTAGACTGTGCACCTGGAAAAGGCCTAGGAAATCCAGTGTAAACATGCCAATAAGAGACGTTCCAAGGGGGTAAATTTTGTACTCGGCGATAAGGTGTGGTTGTCGACCAAAAATCTTGCTTTGAAACAATGTTCTAATAAATTCTCGCCGCATTTCATTGGACCAAACAATATTATTGAGCTTATTAACCCAGTATCTTTTAGACTTAAGCTACCCGACTCCCTCCGTATACATGATGTGTTCCATAAGTCGTTACTTAAGAAATATGTGTCACCAGTGGTTTCCGGTTAAAAAACCTCCTCCACCTGTGGAGGTTGAGGGTCAGGAGGAATTCATTATTTCTTAAATAATAGATGTCAGAAAGATTAGAAATTCCTTTCAATACCTGGTCCACTGGAAAGGTTTTGGACCTGAGGAGAGGTCCTGGATACCTATGTATAGGATGCATGCTTCCAGGTTAATTACTAAATTTCACCGGGAACACCCTGAGAAACCTCGTCCACAATGCTTGGGTCCGGTGGCCCCTCGTAAAAGGGGGGGTACTGTAACGGGGCGCCAAAGGCGCACTCAGTCTCCCATCAGCCGCAGACCTGCTGCTTAGCTTTGGGAGCGAGGATCTGTGTCTGGCCTCGTTGGCCTCTATCTTGATACCCGTTAATCTACCCGTGACAGGCCCAGTCATTGATGGTGAAGTGGTGCTGTTCCGCAGAGCGACTCACCTGTGCGTGCTGCAGCTGAAACTCCACTATCGCTTGCTGCTGCTCGCACAGTCTGGCCAGCATGTGCAAGGTGGAGTTCCACCTTGTGGGCACGTCGCATATGAGGTGGTGAGCAGAAAGGCCAAAGGTACGCTGCAGCGCTGATAGGCAAGCAGCAGCAGAGTGAGAACGCCAAAAGCGCGCACAGACAGCCCGCACTTTATGCAGCAGCTCTGACATATCGGGGTAATTTTTAAGGAACCTCTGCACCACCAAATTCAGCACATGCGCCAAGCAAGGGATGTGCGTCAAACCGGCTAGTCCCAGAGCTGCTACGAGATTTCGTCCATTATCGCACACCACCAGGCTGGGCTTGAGGCTCACTGGCACCAACCACTCATCGGTCTGTTGTTCAAGGCCCTTCCACAGCTCATGCGCGATATGGGGTTTGTCCCCCAAACAGATAATTTTTAGAACTGCCTGCTGTCGTTTATCCCTGGCTGTGCTGAAGTTGGTGGTGAAGGAGTTACGCTGACCGGATGAGAAGCCGGTAGAGGATGAGGAAGCGGAGAAGGAGGAGGAAGCAACAGGAGGCAAACTGAAGCACCCTTCAATCCTCGGTGGTGGAAGGACATGAGCCAAACTGCTATCCAACTCAGGCCCAGCCGCCACTGCATTTACCCAGTGTGCTGTTATGGAGATATAACTTCCCTGACCGTGCTTACTGGACCTTGCCACAGATGGAATTGCGCAGTACACACCTGATTTTGTCCCCCACTTGGTTGTGCAGGGAATGGATGGCTCGCCTGGAAAAGTAGTGGCGGCTGGGCACGACGTACTGTGGAACAGCCACCGCCATAAGGCTTTTAAAACTCTCCGTCTCCACCAGACGGAATGACAGCATTTTAAAGGCCAGTAATTGTGAAATGCTGGCATTCAGGACCAGGGATCGCAGGTGGGTAGGGGGGTACTTCCTCTTCCGCTCCAGTGTTTGGGAGATGGAGAGCTAAACACTTCCGTGGGATATTGTGGAGATGCTTGGTGACCCAGGTGGTGGTGTTGCTGGCAGATCCTCTGGTCACTCCAGAGGTGGATGAAGAGGCCAAGACTGCAGCAGAAGAGGAAGCAGGAGTAGCCATAGACCTTTCTTGGTTTTTGAAGTGTCTACTCCACAGCAGATCGTGCTTTGCACTTAGATGCCTGGTCATGCAGGTTGTGCTCAGGTTGAGAACGTTTATGCCTCGCTTCAGGCTCTGATTGCACAGCGTACAAACCACTCGTGTCTTGTCGTCAGCACATTGTCTGAAGAACTCCCACGCCAGGGAACTCCTTGGAGCTGGCTTTGGTGTGCTCGGTCCCTTGCTGCGGTGGGCAGTAGCAGGTGTGCTGTATAGGGGACGGCCGCTCCGCTTTTGCACCCTGCTCCCTTATCTGCTGTGCTGGTGGCTCTGTGCGACCACCGCCTCTTCCTCCGAACTACACAGGTCACTCGAATGACCTTGATTCCATGTGGGGTCCAGGACCTCATCGTCCTCCACATCATCTTCCACCCAGTCTTCACCCCTGCCCTCCTTGTCGGTCTGCACACTGCAGAAAGCCACAGCAGTTGGCACCTGTGTTTCGTCATCATCCGAGACGTGCTGCGGTGGTCCTCCCATGTACTCATATTGAAGTGGTTGGGCATCAATGCACTCAATCTCTTCCACTTTTGGGGCAGGGCTAGGTGGATGGCCCTGGGAAACCCTGCTAGCAGAGTCATCAAAAAGCAGAAGAGACTGCTGCATGACTTGGGGCTCAGACTGCTTGGCTGATTTGCAAGGGGGTGAGGTGAAAGACTGATGGACATCAGCTGTAGGTGCCAACTGTGATCTTTCAGCAGGAGACTGGGTGGGAGACAATGTAAAGGAACTGGAGGCACTGTCAGCAACCCAATCTACTATCGCCTGTACTTGTTCAGGCCTCACCATTCGTAGAGCCGCATTAGGCCCGACCAAATACCGCTGAAGGTTCTGTCGCCTACTCGCACCTGAGGAAGGTATTTCACTTGTGCGTGTAGCTGGCACAGATCGACCACGTCCTCTCCCTGCAACAGGAACTCCACCAGCAGCACCACGACCTGGGCCACGTCCCTTATTTGACGCTCTCCTCATATTTCTCAAAGTTAGGATCTTGCCCAAAATGGGTATTTTTTTATTAACAGAATAGAACAACAGTATCTAACGCGTGATTTTTTACACTGACATATGCAGCAAAGGCTGCCAAATTAAATTTTTGGCCCAAAATAGGTGGTTTTTTTAATAAAGGAATAGAACACCAGCATCTTACGCATGTATCTCACACTGACAGATGCAGACAAGGCCGGAAATTTAGTTTTTTGCCCAAAATGGATGTTTTTTTTTATAACACAATAGAACAGCAGTATCTAACGCATGTATCTCACACTGACAGGTGCAGCAAGGGCTGCAAATTAAGTTTTTTGCCCAAAATAGGTGTTTTTTTTATAGCAGAATAGAACAACAGTATCTAAAGGGTGTATCTCACAATGACAAATGCAGCAAAGGCTGCCAAATTAAGTTTTTTATTTAATACTATTCCTGTATTTTAAGCTTGTATCTCACACTGACAGATGCAGACAAGGCTGCAAATTTAGTTTTTTGCCCAAAATGGGTGTTTTTCTATATAACAGAATAGAACACCAGTATCTTACGTGTGTATCTCACAATTAAAAATGCAGCAAGGGCTGCAATATTAAGTAGTTTGCCCAAAATGAGTGTTTTTTTAAACCCAGAATATTATTGCTGTATTTCAAGCCTGTATCTCACACTGACAGATGCAGACAAGGCCGCAAATTTAGTTTTTTGCCCAAAATGGGTGTTTTTTTAGGAACAGAATAGAACAACAGTATCTAATGTGTGTATCAAACAATGACCAATGCAGCAAGGGCAAAAATATTAAGTACTTTGCCCAAAATGGGTGTTTTTTTAAGAACAGAATAGAACAACAGTATCTAATGTGTGTATCAAGCAATGACAAATGCAGCAAGGGCGGAAATATTAAGTACTTTTCCCAAAATGAGTGTTTTTTTAAACCCAGAATATTATTGCTGTATTTCAAGCTTGTATCTCACACTGACAGATGCAGACAAGGCCGCAAATTTAGTTTTTTGCCCAAAATGGGTGTTTTTTTTAATAACAGAATAGAACAACAGTATCTAATGCGTGTATCTCACAATGACAAATGCAGCAAGGGCGGAAATATTAAGTACTTTGCCCAAAATGGGTGTTTTTTTTAAACCCAGAATATTATTGCTGTATTTCAAGCTTGTATATCACACTGACAGATGCAGACAAGGCCGCAAATTTAGTTTTTTGCCCAAAATGGGTGTTTTTTTAATAACAGAATATGACAGCAGTATCTGACGTGTTTTTCTCACAATGACAAATGCAGCAAGGGCGGAAATATTAAGCACTTTGCCCAAAATGGGTGTTTTTTTAAACCCAGAATATTATTGCTGTATTTCAAGCTTGTATATCACACTGACAGATGCAGACAAGGCCGCAAATTTAGTTTTTTGCCCAAAATGGGTGTTTTTTTATAACAGAATATGACAGCAGTATCTGACGTGTTTTTCTCACAATGACAAATGCAGCAAGGGCGGAAATATTAAGTACTTTGCCCAAAATGGGTGTTTTTTTAAACCCAGAATATTATTGCTGTATTTCAAGCTTGTATATCACACTGACAGATGCAGACAAGGCCGCAAATTTAGTTTTTTGCCCAAAATGGGTGTTTTTTTAATACCAGAATAGAACACCAGTGTCTTACGCGTGTATCTCACAATGACAAATGCAGCAACGGCGGAAATATTAAGTACTTTGCCCAAAATGAGTGTTTTTAAAAAAACAGAATATTATTGCTGTATTTCAAGCTTGTATCTCACACTGACAGATGCAGACAAGGCCGCAAATTTAGTTTTTTTTCCCAAAATGGGTGTTTTTTTAATAACAGAATATGACAGCAGTATATAACGCTTGAATTTGAGTTTTTTGCCCAAAATGGGTGTTTTTTTAAGAACAGAATAGAACAACAGTATCTAATGTGTGTATCAAACAATGACCAATGCAGCAAGGGCGGAAATATTAAGTACTTTGCCCAAAATGGGTGTTTTTTAAGAACAGAATAGAACAACAGTATCTAATGTGTGTATCAAACAATGACAAATGCAGCAAGGGCGGAAATATTAAGTACTTTGCACAAAATGAGTGTTTTTTTAAACCCAGAATATTATTGCTGTAGTTCAAGCTTGTATCTCACACTGACAGATGCAGTCAAGGCCGCAAATTTAGTTTTTTGCCCAAAATGGGTGTTTTTTTAATAACAGAATATGACAGCAGTATATAACGCTTGAATTTCACACTGACAGATGCAGCAAGGGCTGTAAAATTGAGTATTTTTCCCAAAAAGGGTGTTTTTTAAAACCTAGGAAATTATTGAAGTATTTCTAGCTTGTTTTTAACAATGACAGATGCAGCAAACGCTGCAAAATTAGGATTTTGCCCAAAAAGGGTGTTTTTTTAATAACAGAATATGGCAGCAGTATATAACGCTTTAATTTTACACTGACAGATGCAGCAAGGGCTGTAAAATGTAGTATTTTGCCCATCAAGGGTGTTTTTTAAAACCCAGAAAATTATTGCTGTATTTCTAGCTTAAATTGCACACTGACTAATGCTGCAAAGGCCACAGATGTAGGGTCTTGCCAAAAATGGGTGATTTTTTTAAACCCAGAATATAATTGCAGTATTTTAAGCTTCTATTTGACTGTCACAAATGCACATATGCTGTGCTGGTGCACAGAACTTGCATAAAATGGCCGCCACCACCCACCTAACTAACAGACGGATAAAAGTTATTTTTCTGGGTCACTGGGCTCAGGGCAGGGTAAAAAGATTGTGCACTGCACTCACAAAACAAAATCTAGGTAGATCGCTGAGTTAACAAGCACTTCTGATTAAAGATTCTGTCCTATTCTTTCCCTCACAGCAGCAGCATCCTATCACTACACTAATCAGAGCAGTGACGTGCAGCGCTACGTGACTCCAGCTTATATAGAGGCTGGGTCACATGCTGCACTGGCCAATTGCAGCCATGCCATTAGTAGGCATGTCTGTGATGGCTTCTAAGGGCACACAAGTTAAACGCTTGTTGATTGGCTGCTCTGCAGCCTTTCAAAAAGCGCCATTAACTCGCCGAACACAGAACCCGAACCCAAACTTTTACTGAAATGTTTGGGTTTGGGTCCGGGGTCCAAAAATCCTAAAGTTCGGGACGAACCCGAACTTTACAGTTCGGGTTCGCTCAACCCTAACTATAGCCATTTCTATTCTATCTTATACTGCCGTCAATGGCAATATGAATGACGCTTATGCATGTTTTTAATTATTGATTTTAACCACCTCAGCCCCCCTAGCTTAAACACCCTTAATGACCAGGCCACTTTTTACACTTCTGACCTACACTACTTTAACCGTTTATTGCTCGGTCATGCAACTTACCACCCAAATTAATTTTACCTCCTTTTCTTCTCTCTAATAGAGCTTTCATTTGGTGGTATTTCATTGCTGCTGACATTTTTACTTTTTTTGTTATACTGCCCTGGGATTCTAGGGGCCCTAATGTGTGGTAAGTAGTTTGAAATCAAAATCTGTAAAAAATGGCCGGTGAAATCCAAAAGGTGCTCTTTGGAATGTGGGCCCCTTTGCCCACCTAGGCTGCAAAAAAGTGTCACACATCTGGTATCCCCATACTCAGGAGAAGTTGGGCAATGTGTTTTGGGGTGTCATTTTACATATACCCATGCTGGGTGAGATAAATATCTCGGTCAAATGCCAACTTTGTATAAAAAAATGGGAAAAGTTGTCTTTTGCCAAGATATTTCTCTCACCCAGCATGGGTATATGTAAAAAGACACCCCAAAACACATTGCCCAACTTCTCCTGAGTACGGGGATACCAGATGTGTGACCCTTTTTTGCAGCCTAGGTGGGCAAAGGGGCCCACATTCCAAAGAGCACCTTTCGGATTTCACCGGCCATTTTTTACAGATTTTGATTTCAAACCACTTCTCACGCATTCGGCCCCTAAAATGCCAGGGCAGTATAACTACCCCACAAGTGACCACATTTTGGAAAGAAGACACCCCAAGGTATTTCGTGATGGGCATAGTGAGTTCATGGAAGTTTTTATTTTTTGTCACAAGTTAGTGGAATATGAGACTTTGTAAGAAAAAATAAAAATAAAAAAATCATCATTTTCCGCTAACTTGTGACAAAAAATATAAAATTCTAGGAACTCACCATGCCCCTCACGGAATACCTTGGGGTGTCTTCTTTCCAAAATGGGGTCACTTGTGGGGTAGTTATACTGCCCTGGCATTCTAGGGGCCCTAATGTGTGGTAAGTAGGTAAATGACCTGTGAAATCCGAAAGGTGCTCTTTGGAATGTGGGCCCCTTTGCCCACCTAGGCTGCAAAAAAGTGTCACACATGTGGTATCGCTGATGTGCACCTACATACAGGTTGTGCTGACTCAATCCCTCACATCATTTAATCTATGCATTTATTCCAAGTCCTCCACATTGTGCATTTCCTATTTCTATGCAACTGTATATGTTCATGTAATGTACCTGGTTCACCAGTAGGTGGCAGCAAGCATGGCAGAGCTACAGTTAGAGAGAATGGAATCCTTCTTTCCATTCGAACCCTCTTTCTATGGAAGGGTGGAGACTAGATAGTTAGAAGTCAGTCCTAGCTTACCCCAAGCTAGGTGAAGGTGTGCAGGGCCACATCTCTTCAGGATGTACCCAAGCCCAAACCAAGCCAGCCAGAGCACCCTGGACATGGAGGCAAGAGCTTGAAGCCTCAAAAGCCAGGAAGAAAGTTCCCTGGTATAACTTAAGAGACAGACTACAGAATTTTGCAGCATACAGCAAAAGCTGAGTTATATAGCCAGCCTTTCAGCACACTAGAGCCATAGAGCAACAGATGTAGCAGGAATGTAACGCCCCCGAGTGGCATTACCACTCATACGCCCTGCTTCTATCCGTGTATGCTAATATCATTTCATCTGTGCATTTATTCCAAGTCCTCCACATTGTGCATTTCTTATGTCTATGCAACTGTATATGCCAGTAGGTGGCAGCAAGCATGGCAGAGCTACAGCTAGGGTCCATTCACACGTCCGTATGTGTTTTGCGCATCCGCAAAACATGGACACCAGCAATGTGCGTTCTGCATTTTGCGGACCGCACATTGCCAGCACTCTCATTGAAAATGCCTTTTATTGTCCGCAATTGCGGACAAGAATAGGACATCTGTTTTTTTGCGGAAAGGAAGTGCGGATCCGCAAATGCGGATGCGGATGGCACATTCCAGCCCCATTGAAAATGAATGGGTCCACACCTGGTCTGCAAAATTGCGGATCGGATGCGGACCCATTTTGCGGACGTGTGAATGGACCCTTAGAGAGAATGGAACCCTTCTTTCCATTCTAACCCTCTCTCTAAGGAAGGGTGGAGATTAGTTAGTTAGAAGTCAGTCCTAGCTTACCCCAAGCTAGGTGAAGGTGCGCAGGGCCACGTCTCTTCGGAACTTACCCAAGCGTGAACCAAGCCATCCAGAGCACCCTAAGCTCAGCTGTACATGGAGGCAGAAGCTTAAAGCCTCAGAAGCCAGGAAGAAAGTTCCCTAGTATAACTTAAGAGACAGACTACAGAAGGAAAGTGCAGCATACAGCAAAAGCTGAGTTATATAGCCAGCCTGTCAGTACAGAGAGCAACAGATGTAGGAGAGACGAGTTTGCCTGCCAGTTTTAATGCTAAAGCCTGCTGAGACCAAGACAAAGTTTGAAGAATTTCTGATGAACGTTTATTCAAGTAAAGCTGCTGTTCAACTGTATACAAGGTCTGGACTCAATCATTTTTTCAAATCCCTCAATAATTCACCCTATTTGTCTGCTTCTGAGCCAACACCTGGGTCCAGTCGTATCTAGGTAGGAGTACCGTGACACGTGAACAAAACATTAAGGGACATTATAGGTCACCCTATACCACTCGGCCATTCCTATACCTGGGTACCAAAACCATTCCTTAAAGGGACTCTGTCCCATTGTTGCTTCACTGCAACTGGCGTCACAAAACACTTATCTCATCTTAAAGGGACCCCTTGCGGACCGCACCTCTGTTGCATTTGGCAACGAAACAGGATCTACTTTTGCACCTGGAAGGCCCCCTCTATCTGTAAAACCCCCTACAAGAGACTTTATAGCATCTACTTACTGCTGGAGAGTGTGAATCTGCATCAGTTGCAGCACTGTGGCAAAACAGGGGTTAATCGGCCATCTTGGATCTGGGCATCGCGTGTTGAGAGAAAGACATCCACCCAGCAGAGGGGAGGGAACCATGCAGCCCGCCTCCACAGAGGAACAATTCTTGCAGCAGAAGGAACTAAAGTGCTCAGTATAGGTTCCCAGGAGGACAAAGAAAACAACTGCACCGCTATAGGAAGTGAAGTGGTGGCCATTTTGGAAAAGGGAAAATGCAGTTCCTTCTTCCCTGGATTCTGAGAAATAACGTCCAGAGGTCTGAGTGAGTACTGCTGGGGAAGATAACCTTGCTAAAGACTGTTAGGGGCTATAATCTGCCTGCCAGAGCATCATACTCCCCAATATTGAGCAGTGGCAGTGACTCTTAAAGGAGCCACGCACGAATTCTGCTGCCGTCACCCATAGCAACGTGTACTTAAATAGCATTTTAGCTTACATTGACCCCTCTATTCTGGTACAGGGTATCAAAAGTCATGTCTGACAGCAAAGATAGCACCCACTTGGATCACAGTGATCAACCATCAGCAGCTGCAGCCACCGGCATCATGCATCTTACTATGCCGTACTACTTTGGAGCACTTTGGCTCCCACATTATTCGGGGGAACCCCATTCACTCAGGGAATTCTGTGATAAAATGTAGGCTACTTTTAAGCTATATCAAGTATCTCAGGACCAGAAAGTGGAAATCCTGATTGGCCAGTTACAGGGAGCTGCGCTCCGGGAGGTCAAGTCCTGGCCTTGGCCAGAGCGAAAAACAGCTGAGCAGATCCTAGACCGACTCAGTACCACCTTTGAAAATAGGACCGCCTCTGAACTTAAGATGCACTTCTTTGGGAAGCGAAAGCAGTCAAAGGAGACTTTGAGAGAATTTGCCCTGTCTCTGCAAGAAGCCCTGAGGGCTGTTATCCACATAGATCCATGTGAAGCTGAGGGACAAGATCAGACCCTCAGAGAGCAGTTTATTGAAGGTGTCCTCGATGAACTCCTCAAATGTCAGCTGAAGATGCTATCAGCTCAGCACCCAGATAACCCTTTCTTTGATTTTAAGGAGCTTGCTATCAGCTTTCTGGGGGAAAGTCACAATTCTGAACCCCCGGAAGACAATAAGGCATGGCCCGTCTTGCGACCTGCTGTCCGTGGCCAGATAGCTGGGCATGGGGCTCAGGTGGCTGTCCCAGATGCTGTCGCAGCCCTAACTGCTAAAGTCTCCCTCCTAGCTGAGAATATGGAGAGGATAAGGAAGCAGCTAGAGCGACTGGAACAGCATCCCAAGGCTGAGAAAGAGACTTCTGCACCAAGAGACTGTCCTACACTCGGTCCGCGAGAAGACCAGCGCCGGCCGACAGGTAGGTTGCCAGACCCTGGGTATCGAGACACCAGAAAGCGTGTATGCCGGCATTATCAGAAGCTTGGACACACCGAAAAGAACTGCTGGTAGTTAAACGGGTATCTTCTGAGGCCAAGGACCGCCCCTCTGGAGGAAGAGTACTAGGTCCCAAAGAACATGTGGGCGCCCTCCCCGTGGTTGAAGTTAGCATCAACAAAGTGATGTTTTTTGCTTCGATTGATACTGGATCTTAAGTGACTACCATCCGTCAAATCCGTCATTGGAAAGATGCCGGAACGGAGCCCAGCTGACACAACCCCTGAAATCCTGGCTCCACATCATAGCTACCAATGGCCAACCAGTGCCTATATTAGGCTATTGAGAACCTACCTTACAGATTGAAGATACCAAACTCCCACACTAAGGGGTAGTCGTGATACAGGTCCTGGAAAATGACAATTGCCCTGTGGTCCTGCGGATGAATGTACTCAGCAACTGTTACACTGAAGTGCTGGAAGCCTTGAAGAGAACCCTACTGACCGCACCCCTTGTAACTTAATGCCTCATAAACCAGACCATCCAGGTGCTAGCTGCACAACAAAAATTCAGCAACCGACAGGGTAAAATCTGCCGTGTTCGCATCAAGGATGCTCGCCTATTAAACTCCAACCTGGAGAAGACGCAGATATGGTGCAAGGCTTGCATCGGTGTCCGAGGTCAAGATTACCTGGCCCTCGTGGAACACCTGCATCTACAAGATTATCCCCTTGTCCTAGTCGCCAGGAGCTTGGTCACTGTGTTGCATGGAAATGTACCCATTCGCTTGGTTAATCTAATTGCCGAAGCAGAAGAATTAAAAAAGTACTATCCAGTGGCGAGTCTATATCACATCTGTCAGCAGGATATCTTGGATCCCCCTACTGCTGTGGCCCAACAATCGCTCCAAACAGCGGATGCAGCCAAAGACCCGCCTGAGCAGCCCTGGTGGGCCGACCTACATATTGGAGACGCCACAACCTCTGCCAAACAGATCAAAGGTGTGCTGGACTTAGCCAAGGAACACTACCAAGTCTTCAGCAAACACCCCCTGGACTATGGTCAAACTAGCCTAACAAAGCACACTATTCCAACCGTCACTCATCCTCCCATCAAAGAGAGATATAGGCCAGTGCTTTCATCCCTATACCAGCAGGTGAAGAGGCTGGTTCACGATATGAAGACAGCTAATGTCATCCAGGATAGTCACAGCCCCTGGACTGCTCCTCTGGTCCTGGTAAAAAGGAGGATGGAACCATCCGTTTCTGTGTGGATTACCGCAAGATCAACAACATTACCCACAAGGACGCATATACCCTGCCACGGATTTAGGAGTCTCTAGCAGCTCTGGGATCTGCTGCTTATTTCTCAACCCTAGATCTCACCAGTGGCTATTGGCAAGTCCCCATGGCACCGGAAAATAAAGAGAAAACAGCTTTCACTACCCCAATGGGTCTGTTCAAGTTAAACTACGTGCCATTTGGGCTGTGCAATACCCCTGGGACATTTCAGAGACTAATGAAGAGATGTTTTGGACACAAAAATGTTGAAACCATATTGCTGCACTTGGAGGATGTGATTGTCTACTCCAAGACCTACGAAGAGCATTTACAGCACTTGGCTGAGGTGTTCCAGACTCTGGCCCAATATGGATTGAAAGTAAAGCCTTCAAAGGGCCACTTACTGAAGCCCCAAGTGAAATACCTCGGACATGTTGTGAATGCTGAGGGTGTGAAACCGTACCCCGATAAGATAGCTGCAGTACAAAGCTAGCCAGCTCCTAAGACAGTCAAAGAAGTCAAGAGCTTTGTTGGATTTGCAAGTTACTACCGGAGATTTATCCCACACTTCGCTCAAATTGCGGAGCCTATCCAGGAGCGTTTAAAAGGTCATCCTAAAGGCTGTCAGAATGCTAAGATATAGAGTGAAACAAAGAGCGCTTTCCACCTGGTACAAGAAAAACATACAGAACCAACGGTCCTGGGCTACCCTGACTATAGCCTGCCATTCTGCCTCTATACTGACGCCAGTAAGAAAGTACGGCTCCTAAACCTATCTCAGACACAAGCCGGAACTGAAAGAGTCATCGCCTATGCCAGCAGGTCTTTACAAAAGCCGGAGCGGAATGACCAGAATTATAGCTCTTTCAAACTGGAATTCCTAGCCTTGGTATGGGCTGTAACTGAGAAGTTTAAGGATTATCTAGCGGCCACGCCTTTCACTGTCTACACTGATAATAATCCGCTGGCTCACTTGAACACTGCACATCTGCGATCTCTGGAGCAAAGATGGGCCTCTAGACTGGCGAACTTTGACTTCACCATTAAGTACCGGATTGGCAAAACTTATGACAATGCCGACGCCTTGTCCAGGCTATCTGCCCAGAAGGAACTAATTTCTAAAGATAATCAGTGGGAAGATGTGGAAATGCCAATGTTCTATTCCCGATTTGGCCTGCAGGAAACTCTACACACTTGGCATCAGGCCCCCAAAGCCACTAGTTCTCCAAAGCCCTGTGGTCTTTCACCACCAGTTGAGAAAGAACTCTGGCTCAAACTACAAGCAGAGAGTACAGTCATTGGAGAACTGTTGGATTATATGTCCAGTGGGCTCGTAACTCTTCCTACAAAGAGATCTGCTCCTCAGAAGAACTCTTGATCCAGTCACCTGTGAGCACCTTTATCAGATAGTAGTGCCCCAAAGAGATGCTAAGATGGTAATGGACATGTACCATAACAGGTCTGGTCATTTTGGAACCCAAAAAACGGAAGCCACCATCAGGCGGCATTTCTACTGGACTGGCATAAGAAGTGCTATTGAAACATGGTGCCAGGAGTGTCCCATCTGTGCTGTGACTACGGGAGAAAGACTTGATCAGTGAGCCCCCCTTCATCCAATAGTGAGTAGGAGTCCTCTAGAAATCGTGGCTATCGACCACCGGAAACTGGAACCCAGCAGATCCGGATACACTTCTATGACAATCATAGACCACTACACCAAGTTCATGGCTATACCTGTAAAGGACTTAACTGCTAAAACTACAATAGCTGCCATATGGAAGAGCTTCATTTTGCCGTATGGGTGTCCTGACAAGATACTCACTGATCAAGGATCCGCATTCGAGTCTCAGTTGTTCTATGAACTTTGTGCACTGTACAACTGCAAAAAACTGAGGACCACCGCATATCACCCTCAAGGGAATGGGCTCTGCGAAAAGATGAACCAGACACTGATCAATATGCTCAAGGCTGTGCCACCTCACAAGAGGGCCGAGTGGACTTTGCTTCTCCCTGAATTAGTGTACCTGTACAATAACACCACTCATTGCTCCACCGGGTACACCCCATACTACCTCATGTTTGGAAGACAGGACCGTTTACCTGCAGACCTCGCCCTCGATGTCCCTGTGCTGGACTCTGAACCACTCCTTCCCTAATCTGAGTGGGTCAAAGAGCATCAGAAGCGCCTAGAGGATGCCAGAGAAATAGTGTCAAACAATTCAGACAGCACTCCAGTTTTTTGAGTTCCGGAAGGTGGAGCCAGGAACTAACCCCTGACGAGCACCCACACCAGCCAGAATAGACAGAGTGCTGTGATCAACTAGGATTATCATATTGCCAGAGAAATAGTGGATTCCAAAATAGAGAAGGCCCAGCAAAAACAAAAACAGGACTTAGATCTACATGCACATGCTGAGCCCTTACAACCAGGAGACAAGGTCTGGCTCAGAAATAATCACCCAATGAGCAAGCTGGATAGTCGCTGATATCGCGAGCCATATACAGTAGTGACTGTCCCCTCATCGGAGGTCTATGAGATCCAGAGAGAAGATAAAGGTACTAAGCGAGTACACCGCAACCGGCTCAAGAAATGCCTGCAGAACCTGTTCAGGAGCAGTCAAGAGAAGTGGATGAATGACCCGAACTGCCATTGTCTTCAGAAAATGAGACTCTAACAGAGTTGCCGTCCATGCTTGACCCCCTTCAGTGTTTTTTTCAGCCTCAAATCCGAGTCTTGATGCCAGTTGCTGGGATTACTACGTCTACAGAATCAAGTCAGGCGCCTTTTCAAGTCCTGGACTCTACCTCCACCCCCAAAGACTCTAAACTGTCCTTGCGGAGATCCCAATGGACCAACAAAGGTAATCCACCTGCCCGTTATAGGGAATTCTTTGAAATGAATATTTAGCTACAGAGACTATAGGAGCCAAGCCATGGGGACATTTTGACTGGTGTGGTGAGAAACAATGCCCTCTGTTTTGTGGTTATATTTTGGCTTTTTTCATCCACCCCTTTTGTGCCTGGACTTCATAGATTCGAACCATCAACCAGTAACTATCTCCAGGTGGTGCACGTTGGCGTACTACTTCTTGTGGATTACAAATTACATTTTTTTCTTTCTGCATTATATGTTCCAGTTTTGCAATGTTACAAGCCTGCACCCAAAGAAAGGACTCAAACGTGTACCTGAACTGATTTCTATTGTCATATTTTTGCACTATTTTTGCCGTAAAGTTTTATGGGTTCTGCAACTTTTAAGCACTTTAGTACATTGTCTGGACTCTTATATGTGTACAACAATGTGATCTATTCACTTTTTGTATGGACTTTGGACTTTATACCATTAGCTAGATAATTAGCATCTTTGCTTCTTTGCTCATATGGACTGCCTCTGAGGACTCAAAAATACTAATGGTCCTATTTTGCCTTGTATTAGTTTATAAAAACCTAGGTATTATATTGTCTGATTTGCATATGCCCTTAACTTTTTTCTCTCCACAGACTTGGAAGGGGAAGGAGCCAGAGTGTCCTGTGTCTTTGGGTTCAAGTGCTGTTGCTACACAGGGAGGACCAAGTAGTAAAGTCACAAGCAGTCTAAACATCTTTAAAGGATAACCCCGCTGCTAAAATGTGAGTTGAGAGGGGATTAGCCCTCATGGGAGCTATGGAAGGTGGGATGGTTCCTCCTCCTAATTCTAGGTGCCTTAAGGTACTGTGCACTGTCTTAGGAAAAATGTGTGAACAGCTACCAGTTTAGACATCAAGGTAACAAAGCGTAAAGCATGATTAGACCTTGGTGCTGGAAGGGAATACAGGATGAAGCCACCCTTCTGTTTGCGGGCTTACATTGCATTGTGGTGGAATTACAGAGTGAAGACACCCCCATGCTTTCTTTGGTATTATTGGCCACGATACTCAAAAGGAAGCCAGGAATGAGCGCTTGGTGCAGACTCTTTGGTTCTCCTATACCGAGAGGGAAAACTGTGAATAGACACCCTACTCATACGGGCAGAGACCTAGTGGTAGCCGTTGCTATATCAGTTAGTATTAGAAAAATTGTCTCATGCAGCACTGTAACCTTCCTTGGGTACCCTTAGAGCACATCTTAAGGACAAGCCGAGGACGGCTTGGTTTTAGGTAAGGGGGAATGTAACGCCCCCGAGTGGCATTACCACTCATACGCCCTGCTTCTATCCGTGTATGCTAATATCATTTCATCTATGCATTTATTCCAAGTCCTCCACATTGTGCATTTCTTATGTCTATGCAACTGTATATGCCAGTAGGTGGCAGCAAGCATGGCAGAGCTACAGCTAGGGTCCATTCACATGTCCGTATGTGTTTTGTGCATCCGAAAAACATGGACACCAGCAATGTGCGTTCTGCATTTTGCGGACCGCACATTGCCAGCACTCTCATTGAAAATGCCTTTTATTGTCCGCAATTGCGGACAAGAATAGGACATCTGTTTTTTTGCGGAAAGGAAGTGCGGATCCGCAAATGCGGATGTGGATGGCACATTCCAGCCCCATTGAAAATGAATGGGTTCACATCTGGTCTGCAAAATTGCGGAACGGATGCGGACCCATTTTGCGGACATGTGAATGGACCCTTATAGAGAATGGAACCCTTCTTTCCATTCTAACCCTCTCTCTAAGGAAGGGTGGAGATTAGTTAGTTAGAAGTCAGTCCTAGCTTACCCCAAGCTAGGTGAAGGTGTGCAGGGCCACGTCTCTTCGAAACTTACCCAAGCGTGAACCAAGCCATCCAGAGCACCCTAAGCTCAGCTGTACATGGAGGCAGAAGCTTAAAGCCTCAGAAGCCAGTTCCCTAGTATAACTTAAGAGACAGACTACAGAAGGAAAGTGCAGCATACAGCAAAAGCTGAGTTATATAGCCAGCCTGTCAGTACACTAGAGCCAGAGAGCAACAGATGTAGGAGAGACGAGTTTGCCTGCCAGTTTTAATGCTAAAGCCTGCTGGGACCAAGACAAAGTTTGAAGAATTTCTGATGAACGTTTATTCAAGTAAAGCTGCTGTTCAACTGTATACAAGGTCTGGACTCATTTTTTCAAATCCCTCAATTATTCAAGCCAACACCTGGGTCCAGTCGTATCTAGGTAGGAGTACCGTGACATGTGAACAAAACATTATGGGACATTATAGGCCACCCTATACCACTCGGCCATTCCTAAACCTGGGTACCAACACCATTCCTTAAAGGGACTCTGTCCTGTTGTTGCTTCACTGCAACTGCTGTCACAAAACACTTATCTCATCTTAAAGGGACCCCTTGCGGACCGTGCCTCTGTTGCACATACAGTTTTGTGGATAAAAATTCATTAAAACTGGTAATTTATACATTTATGTCTCTGCTTTTTCTGACTTCAGCTGTACATGGAGGCTGTCTTATCAGCGATTGATAGCATTCCCTTTGTAAGTGAGTATACATAGATAGCTATGGGGGCTGTCTTAAATATAGAAAGGGCAGAGATATAAATATATAAATATCACATTTTACTAGAGCTTTTCCAACAAAACTATACAGTATATTAATCTGCTCAGCTTCTCCTGCTCTATAACATGCTGCCTACAGAATGCACTGCATTTTGTAGTAACAGGTTCTCTTTAAAGGGAACAGAGTATTGTATTAAATACAACTTATTGTTATTTTCAGAGTGTCACTTTGAAGGGGACCTGTCACATTGTTCAAGAAGGCATATCTGCTGGATCCAAAACGTGTTTCGCTCACCCCTAATTGACAGCTTTCTCTGTATACACACACACACACACACACAGGGAATGCTATAAAACACTGATAACTCCTCCCTCCTGTACTGAGAGCTGTACACAGGGGCTGTCCGCAGTTACAAAAAGCTGTGATATAAATGTATAAATCACAAGTTTTTGTGAATCTTCCCCCACAAAGCTATATATCAATCTGCTCAGCTCCTCCTGCTCTATAACATACTGTCTGCAGATTGCACTGCATTTTGTGGTCACATGTTCTCTTTAAGAAACTGCATCATGGTTCGCTTTGATATTGTACAATCTGAACCTACTCAAGTGGTTAATTGATCTTCAAGTGTAAATTTGATTTCAGAGATGAGATAGCAAATATTGGTATGGGCTGGAAGGATCAGTTGCACTTCCCACATCCACTATTTTACAGTACAGAGCAAATCATGAGTGAAAGATATAAGTGAAAGTATAAAAGTAGGACCTCTGATTTAGATTCAGTTCTGGTTTTGGCTATGAAAACAGCACTGCATGCACAAGGCTTAAACTGACAAGTGATCAGTAGATAAGGCAATTATACAAATTGAATGTACATCCATTTAGTTGAGCCAAGGCAGTGTCATTTAAACAGGCAGATTAACTCCGACTTTACATTTTCACATTTTCTGAGATTTCGGTTGCTGGCCGCATCTAAACAAATCTCTAGATCCCTGCATCAATCATTATATGACTGTGTTTCAATGTAATTTTTTGGCTAAAGCCATTTGTAAGCTAATTAAAGCATAGGTTTAAATCTCCTTTATTTTAGTTGGGAAGACGCTGTGAAGTAGCTAATTACATTATTGTCATTGCATTTTAATTGTATTGAAAATGATAAGCAGTCTAAAGTGATATGTGATAGAGACTCCGGGAAATTACATTTAGCTAGAAAACAACCATGACATGCATTTCAATTAATTTAATTTATGTAAAATAATCTTAGCTCTTCTTGTGATTAAACATAGGTTTGGTGCCAACTTTTTCCACATCATTTAAAGAGTAATTCAGATGCAGCGATGTAATTACCATTGTTGTGTAGATACGGAATTAGCAACTGTCGAATGTTTGCATTCTGCAATTTAAAAATTATTCCTATGTAATTTTACTTCCACATTTCCTATGATGTCAAGGATGGTAAGCAGCAACTCCATAAAATCCCAGTAATTGGTATTGTTACTCTTGGACCCCTTAGACTGTTATTTGGGAGTCATCTGCACTGTATTCAAAAAGTTCCGCCACTATGTTAATAACTGAACTACTTCAGGCAAATTGACAGAAAGGTATATGCATTAGGTAGTATATATTACTCTTATTTAAAATGTATCAGTACTTGTACACCTTGGAATCCAAATGAAAAACCCACCACCTCAAACAAATTCTTATAAACCACCAGAATTGGCAAAGATGCGTCCTATAATCAGCTATATAAACCACTTGCTAGGGTAAATGGTCTGGAAGAAGATAGGTAACATAGACATTAGGTAATGTTGGTGGAACACACCAATTTCAGTGGCATTTGCTGACAATCTAGGGAATATGAGGACACCATGGGGGGAATTTATCAATCACTTTAAGCCAAGCCAAGTCTGTGCTGTTCTTATCATATGTGGTTGGGGTTTAACAAGACGGCTGCCAACAAATTTTCTATTATTTACACCACAATTTGGAGTATATTATGCTGCTAGTCTGATTTTCTGGCGCATAGAGAACCAAAAGGTATTCCATATTTATTAGACAATGCGTGCCTCTTAATAAATTTTGCACATTTTACTCCAGATTACTATGAAACACCATTCTTAATAAATCTCGCTCCTATTTCTGGCCTTGATATCTATTGTTGGGGAAAACAAGGAAAAATATTGTTGGACTTTAATGTATCCAATCAATCCAATGCACCCCAGGGAAATAAATGGCACTCAATTGTTTAGCTGTTACATATTCTTCTTTCCCTAAAGGCAAGTTTAGACTGCACAATGTAGCAGCATATTGTCGGATAGAAGCGTTCCCTCCCAACAGTCTACTGCTCATTCAGTGAAGGAGACATCTGCATTTACATGCAGACCAGAGCACCGGGGGAGGCTGGAATGGATCCTCACACTGTCCCCAGCAAAATGTTATTTGTGAGAAGCTCTTAAACTCAGTTACCCTTTAAGATACAAATTTATAGAGGGTAAAATGCACACACTATATGGACAAAAGTATTGGGGCACGCTTCTTAATTATTCATGTTTCATTCAGTCCTATTGCCACAGGTGTATAAAACCACCTGCACTTAGTCATGCAGTCTACCTTTACAAACATTTGTGACAGAATTAGTCATGGTACTGTGGTACCGTAATAGGGTGCCACCATTGCAACAGGTCAGTTTGTGAAATTTCTTCGCTCCTAGATATTTTACAATCAAATGTGTTATTATTGTAAAGTGGAAGCTTTAGTATCTATTGTAACTTAGCCACAAAGTGGCAGGTCATGTAAAGTTACAGAGTGGGGTCACCAAGTGCGTGTTATATCACTGTGTACTCTCTCAGGCCATTGCTCCGTGGGGATCAGTGCAGTGGAAAGGTGGTTTGAAGAATCAGGCCAGAAGTAAACTTATATAAGTCACTCTTTATTTAGTTCAAAATAGAATGTGTGGCACATCCAGCAGAATTATATACAAAGCGCATATTTTAGCACCTGATAAGGAGGTATGGTGGCTGGTTGTGTGGCAAATAAATGGCAATCGCAGGCCCTTGTGGTTATAGGTGTCCACTGTGAGATTCAGGCTTCATGTTTGTCAGGCGTTGTCGTTGGCTAGGTGATGGGTGTTTGAGCTGTAGTCCCTCACCTGTAGCAGTGTATATACAGCAGTATTTTTGCTAATCACTGTACTGTCCTGGCACACTGATGCTTCCTGAAAGCAGTGTTCTAGATTTTCATGATCTGTCTGAAGTAATGGTGTCACAGGAGAACTAAATACGGTCACTGGGAGTAGGAGCTCTGGCATGTGCTTCCTCTTCCTTTGCTGTCTAAGGAACTGCCCCACCTGGCAGAAAGTAGGAACAGCTCGCTCCCACTAAGAGGGGAGGAAGAGGTTGGTTGGCCCTGTTCCTGCCAACTATTGCCAATTATTCCTCCTCTTGCTCAAATTAACAGCCAAAATGTTAGAACAACATAACATAACAATATACAATAAAGCATTTGCCGATACCCCCATGCACAATGCAAAACATCCTCTAGAGTGGTGTAAAGCATGCCGCCACTGGACTCTGGGGCAGTAAAATGTGTTCTGTGAAATGACAAGTAATATTCCTGTATCTGGCAGGCTGATGGATGAGCTTGTGTTTGGCTCTTATCTGTTCCAGCATGACTGTACCCCAGTGCACAAAGCAAGGTCCATAAGGCATTGTTGGGTGATGGAATAACTTGATTGGTCCACACAGAGCCCTGTCTTCAATCCCATCAAAATTTGGGATGAAGTAGAACAGAAATTGTGAGTCAGACCCTCTCATCAAATATCAATGTCTGACCTCTCAAATACTCTTCTGGATGAATTCGAAAAAATTCCCACAGACACACTCCAAAGTCTTGTGAAAATCTTTCCCAGAAAAGTGGAAAATGCAACGGAAGGTGGTGGTGTTGGCGGGTGGGGGCAACACCATATTAATGCCTATGGATTTATTATAAGAAGTCATAAAAGTTTCTGTAGGTGTAACGTGTAGGTATCCTAATATTTTTGTCCATATAGAGTATGTATATACCATATCACATATAAAGTAATATACATATAAAGCAATTCAGGAAAGAACTGCTTCTAGATATATGACAGTGTGGTGCCACAGTATGATCTGTTGGTTCAACAAATTTTCACATTGACTTAGAATCTCATCCAACCAGGCATATGAATTCCTGAAGTAAAATAACACATGTTCTGCAGTTAGGTGGTCGATTTAGACCTAAATTAGACACCATTTGTCATCACTAAAGAGTTCCACAGTCATATTTCATTGACCTCCATGTCTCCACCACTACAACTTCACAAGAAGCCCATAGTTGCATTGGCATGTTGTACTCACCACTTAGGCCCCTGAGCATCTTGTAATAATAAACTAGTAATTGAAAGTTGAGTTCAGTGCTGCTGTTTGAATAGACACGGAGCTTGTTGAATGATTGCCACAGCAGGGACTGTAGTGAGGTGATGAAAGGACCTATTAGTATGCTTAGTCTGTTGCCGACTCGAGTGTAAAGACAGGATGTCTTCAAACAAATAACAGTCATACATATTTAGAAAGTTTGCTTGTAGGAAAGTTCCTGTTTAAATTAACTTATAAACACAATGGTTTAAGCCATGTAATAGTTTTGAATTTATGACAGTAGTAAATTCAATTACCACAGAATATCTGTGGAACAATATAGGAAGTTAATTCACACATGAAATTGCAATTCCATCCCAAAAAATATTGATCATACATTTTTAATGGTGCCTTCATCACCGTCTGTCATATAATGATACATGACTTCCAACATATAACTATAAATGCTAGAGCATATTTTTCTAAAATTCAGAACCTAAGGCCCATTGCAGATGGGCGATGTCAAACTCATCCATGATGATATTTAAATGAGTGTGTTTTGTGTAAAAAATGGACAAAGACAGAATATGCTGTGACTTTCTCTGCATGGACCAATGGAGAATCACCCATGTTGCTGTACAGTACACATTCAATTGAACAGGTCATTGCTCACTTCGGGTTCTAAACTCTGACAGCACCCAGAAGACAGAAACATCATCCATCGGAAAAGTAGTCTGATAGAATTTTTCAAGCTCCTGAACTTGCATCAGTATGTTTAAATCAAGATTAGGAGTGGGTCCAAAATACAGAAAAGGTACAAATCTTTGTATTACACTCTCTTTGTGCAGGTTTCCTCCAGGTTTTATAGTTTTGGCTTACAAATAATGAAAAATACTGACCAAGATATTGCCAAGTGAGAATGACCTTTAAAGGTACAGTATATGAAATACTTCTTAAAAAAAAAAAAAAAAAGCACATTTCTGGACCTGGAAAAATAAAATAAATGGTCCCATGTTGTAGGTGGATCCAAATTGACAGAAGGCATGGCCAACACAGGTAGGTGGGGCCAACAAAGTAGGCGAGGCTAGTAATACCACATACCAAATACCATAGTGCAGTACAAATTACACCCCAGCCCCAGCAAAACTAAATACAACAGTGAGCATAAAATACCTCCCCAAAAGCTGCCCCTTTATGGTGGCCAGTGCCAGCTATGATGTTCTGTCCTCCTCTTCCCCCACTTGTCTCTGATTAAGATATGGAGAAGGGGCTGAGGAGGTGAGATGTGGTACACAGTAGAACACAGCTCTACATACAGTGATGTCTTCTCTGCTGTATTATCTTGCTTCATCCATTTAGACAAGACTGCCATGATGACTTTTTTCAGCCATGTTTTGTCTCTGCAACGTTTGTTACACAGATTTTTTTAATTCCGCACTTTTCCATCATTCTCCTCACATTCTCAACACAAACTCTCCAACCTACTTCCCAAGTGTGTCATCTTGCTGCCATCCCCAATTTTGTGCCCACTGTGCTCCCCAATGCCCCAAAAATATGCTTCAGAAAATAGTGCTTCCACTAATAATAATGCCCTTATCATTCACCCTATAATGACCTTAATAATACTCCCTCATAGTGCCCCATTTTCTGCCCCCAGTATTACCCATAACACTATAGTGTCCCCAGTATTATAATGGCTCCAACAATAATGGCCCCATGGTGCCCGAGTATTACAAATGTCCCTTGTAGTGCCTCCAGTATTAATAATACCCTGATAGTGCCTACAGCAATAATAATGCACCCTGTAGTTCCTCCTCCAATAATAATGCCCCTTATAAGGCATCCACCAATAATAATGCTCCAGTAATAATAATGTCCCTTATAGCACCACCAGCAATAATAATGCCCCCAACTATGCCCTAAAATGTCCCCAGCAGTAAACATGTCTCCATGGTGCCCCCAATAATGTTCTGCAGCATTAATCATGTCCCTATAGCCCCCATAGTTACCCCAGTAATACCCTAGTGTCCCCAGTAATGCTCCCAGAAGTAGATATGCCCCTAATAAAGCCCTTAATGTCCTCAGTAATGTCCCCAGTATCATATATGCCCCCACTTGTGCCTCTAGTATTACACATGCCACGAGTATGACACATGATCCCATAATGCCTCCTCGTGGTACCTGAGAACCGGAGCATGTGGTTCTGATTATGTCATCACTTTGCAACCTCCTGAACCATTCAACTCCACCCAGGCCTAGTAGCTTGAGTCCTATGAGAGTGAACAGCAGAGCAGGGAACCATCAGCTCCCATGCCCGCCACAGTATTCAACTGCATCGCCGTTCTGAGGACAACAATACAGTTGAATTCAGAAGGGAACCTGTGGCCATTGGCTAGGTACTTAACCCTTTCAAGCTCGGAGTTTTTTTGTTTGTTTTTTTCGTTTTCGTTTTGAGCTCCCTGCCTTCCCAGTGTGGGACAAGTTTTACTTTCCAACACCACCATTTAATATTGCATATGATGTAGTGGGAAGCGGTAAAAAAAATTACAAATGGGGTGAAATTGCAAAAAAAAAGCTATTCCACCACACTTTAACGGATTTGTTATTTACGACGTTCGATGTCTGATAAAAACTGACCAGTTAATTTTATTCTACAGGTCAGTACAAATCCGGCGATACTTTATATGTATAGTTTTTCTTGCGTTTTTTATAGTGCTAAAAAAATAACAAAAAAGTGGGGAAAAAAATCTGTTTTATTGTTTTGTCGCCATATTTTGACCCCTATAACTTTTATGTATTTATGTGTACAGAGCTCTTTGGGGGCTAATTTTTTGCGGGGTGATCTGAAATTTTTAATAATATCATTCTGGGGTGTGTATGACTTTTTGATCACTTTTTATTAAATTTTTTGTAGAAAATGAAGCGACCAAAAATAGCGAATCGGCCATTTGGACGCTTTTTTCCGTTTTGCTGTTTGCCGTATGGGGAATATATTTTTATACTATGGGTGTTTTCACACATCACGACACTCATGATGTGTATTTTTTTATTTTTTTAGTTCTTTTATTTTTATTTTAAGAAAAGGGGGCGATTTAAATTTTTTATAGTTCCCATAGGGAACTATAACATGCAATCATCTGATTGCTATTCTCATAGACTCCAATGCACTTGCATTGAAATCTATGAAAAAATTTCTTGTTTCCTATGGAGCCCTATTACAGTCAAGGGCTCCATAGAAAATACTATGCAGCAGTCATTCATAAAGACAGGAGCTGCTGCATACATGCTCTGGCTCCTCCGATCGCCACACGGGGGAGCTGGAGCACAACCGAAAGCTTTCGCTTTCAGTTTTCAGAGGGCTCAGATGCCGTGGTCAGGATTGACCATGGCATCTGAGGGATTAAATGTCCACGATCGGCATTACTGCCGGTTGTGGACATGAGCCGCAGATGTACATGTCACCGGGCGTGAAAGGGTTAAGTACCTAATGCTGCCATTATTAACCCCTTGAGGACAGCGGGAAGTGACTTCCCGCAAATTGACGTACTAGTACGTCATGATGATCTGGCGGGTACCGGAGCGGTGCGCACCTGATAAATGCAGGGGCCCAGCTGTGACTGAAAACAGGGCCCCTACTTTATCCACTGACATTGCTATAAAATCCGATGCTAGCAGATTAACCCCTGTAAGCATGCAGTGGGTGACATCATAGATGGTAGGTATGTGTCACTGAGGCTGCTACGCTCAGTGATGTAAATCCCGGAGGTAAGTAGTGACCAGTGATGGTAGATCACTGAGTTGGTGGTAGCTGGAATTTGGGTCCGGGATTTAGGAGTGACTGAAGAGCTTGGGTGGGAAGGTCACTCCCATACTCCATCTCGGGTGTTACCGCCACACACACAGGTGCGAGGGTGATTTAAAAAAGACACTCTGCCAGAGAGCAGGGTGTGTGGATGGTGGTCTGAGAGGAAGACTACTGAACCAAACCTCTTGGCAGTGAGGATTTGCTGGGAGAAAACTGCAGCTGGTGAGAAGCCTGTATCACTGTGCTTTGTTATTTTATTTGGACTGTTCTGTTATTTGAAGAAAGCAAGCCTGTACTGTACTGTGTGCCTAATAAACCCTGAAAAGAGACTGTTTGAGTGGTCCCGTCTCACACCCCTTATATGCTGCAATCAATGCTGACTGCGGCATATAAGAGGATCTATAATGAACAATTACGACCCTACCTGGGAAGGGTTTCATAAATCAACTAAAGCCTAATTTGGCCAATAACCTCTTTTGTCCCAGATGATAAAATTTAACTTTTAATAAAGTGTTTAAGAAATACTTAAATAACTGTGAGCTAAAGAGGATTAAAATTATCTGATGCCTAGTCTGTAGTGAGCTTGATGTGCTATAGTTGCTATGACCAATGGGGGTGCACTCCCCAGGTCACACACTTGCTACCTATATAGCACTCAGTGCTTAAATGTCCTGTGTATGTTAGTATAATCCAGCCACTATTCGCTTGTGGAACTGTACTGACGCTAGACTGCACTTTTCACTTGGAACAGACAGGTTTCAGAAGCTAAAAAACACTAAACTCTGTCTGGGGGTAATTTTTATTTTTTTTTATAAATAAAGGTGAAATATATTGACTCAAATATACCACTGTCATAAAGTATGATGTGTCACAAAAAAACTATCTCAGAATGGCTTGGATAAGTAAAAGTGTTCCAAAATTATTACCACATAAAGTGACACGTCAGATTTGCAAAAAATGGCTCGGTCCTTAACCCCTTCGCTACCAGCCCTGTACATATACGGCGCTAGAGCGATGTGTAAACATGGCGCCCGCTCACACATGCAGCGGGCGCCATGGCCGCTGTTTCAAACAGCAGAGACCTGCGGCTAATTACCGTGATGGTCAATAATGCCGATCGCAATAATTAAATGCTTTCGATGCCATGCCCAAGTGAGATCACGGAATCTAAATGCGCAAAATCCCGGAAGCCCATTGTGGCCAATTGGGGCATTGGTAGTTGCGCTGAACACTTTCAGCCTCGCTGACTAGGCTGAAAGTGTTCATGCTGCAATTCTTATTTTGTCCACCAGATGGCAGGCCATGATAAGAAATTAGCAATATTGAATTTAAATGGCATATTAAAAATCCCTAATAGAACAAAATAAAAAATAAAAAAACAATTTATAGGCTCATATATGAGCCACAAAATCATCACAAGAAAAAAAAAAATTTAAAATATATAAAAAAAATAAAAAAAATATAAAAGTTTAAATCACCCTCCTTTCCGTATAATTAAAAAATAAATACCTAAATAACAATAAATATAAACATCACCCTCCTTTCCGTATAATTAAAAAAATAAATACCTAAATAGAAATAAATATAAACATCATGGGTATCACTGCAACCGAAAATGGCCTTACCATTAAAATAGAAAAAAAAATTCCATTGCGGCGAATGGCGTAACGGGAAAAAAGGTCAAAATGGCCGATTTGCCATTGTTTCATTGCTTCTCTTACCCCAAAATTTTTTATAAAATGTGATCAAAAGTCACGCACACTCCAAAATGGTATCAATAAAAACTACAGATTGTTCAGCAAAAATGAGCACCTAAACAGCTCAGTAGACATAAGTATAAAAAAGTTATGGGGGTCAGAATATGGTGAAAAAAAATGATCAAAGTTTACATTTATTTTTACACTATTTAGACATAAAGAACCTTTACATATGGGGTATTGTTGTATTTGTACTGACCCAGAGAATGAAAAGGCATCGGTCAGTTTTGCCATAAACTAAACGCCATGGGAACAAAACCCATAAAATGGTGGAGGAATTGCGTTTTTTTTCCAATTCCACCCCATTTGGATTTTTTTTACCACTTCCCACTACATTTTATGCCCTAATTAATGGTCACATTAGAAAGTACAACCTGTCCTGCAAAAAATAAGACCTCATACAGCTATGTGACCGGAAATATAAAAAAGCTATGGCTCAAAGAAAATAGGGAAGAAAAATGAAGGCGATAAAAACTCCCGTAGCCTAAGGGTTAAGGTGAAAACTGGCCTGGGGTACAAGGGGTTAAATAATGCAATAAGGAGATACCCAAAATCACAAAGCCTTTCACCCTATGCTGAGAGAACCAGAATGTTTTGTAGCCAGCTGGTTGCTTGAGGAGGGCTCAGGCACTCCACTGGGCAACTGCCAACTGGGAATGGTCTCTGAAGAGTCTATGGCGAGTCTGTCCCTGGATTCTTTTCATGGCATACCACCTAAACCACCCTGTAATGCTAATAGTTTCGTCTAGATTTAACAGATAGGACTGCACACTACTGTATCTCTTATATGGAGTTATAATGGGGCTCTATAAAGGTCAGATACTAGTTCTCCACCTTTTTTTGATCCACTCCAAGTTTTCATGAAAACCTGAAAATGTAAACCTACTGTAATCTTTTGGTGAATCATGTTACCATTGTGGGTTTTCCCACAAATACTATTTATCATCTATTCACAAGAGAGATTATAAATATCAAATTTGCAGGGGGTCTGACCAGGGGCGAGCTGGGACCCAGGGCGGGGAGGCAATTGCCCCACAGGCGCCCTAAAGCATGTTAAAAACGGCCGCTGGGCTGTCTTTAACAAATCATTTTATTTTTTATTTCTCAGGGAAGTAGGAGGGCTGCGGCAGGGCAGGGAGAGGCGTCTCCCTTCCCTATTCTTCTGATAGGCCGCAGGCACTAATGCCTGCAGCCCATCAGAGGCCAGCTCAGGCGGCGTGATGACGTCATTATCATCGCGCCGCCTAAGCCGGGCAGCACACAGCGGGGGACACAGGCCGGAAGAGGCTACATCGCATCACTGCTGATGGAGGTAAGTATTAGCGGTTTTTTTTTGTTGTTTTTTTTTTGCAGGGGGAGCTGGCACTATGGGGGCATCTGGCATTTCTTACAGTTCAAATTTTTTTGGGGTGGCACTATGGGGGTATTTCTTACTGGCACATTGGGGACACTATAGGGAAGGGGGGGGAGCACTATGAGGGCATTTACTGGGGCACTATATAAGGGTATTTTATACTGGCATACATTATGGGGACATTAACTACTAGGAGGTATTATGTGGAGCTTTACTACTACTGGGGGGCTATGAGGAACATGATTGCTAGTATGGGCACTATAGGGGCATTATTACTACTAAGTGCGCTCTGGCAGAGAATTATTTCTTATGGCGGGATTTTGGGGAGCACTGTTACATTGGGGGTGGGCACCCTGGCATAGTATCAGCTTAGCACAATTATTTTTGAGGGACATTATCTTTATACTATTAGTGTCTGGCCGCACATATTTTTTAGAGCACTGTGTGCCAATAATTGTTGAAGGGGGCACTATCTGTGTGGTTGTAGTATTTCCAGGGGGACTTTTTCTGTAGTATAGCATTGGGGGTGGCAGGAAAGGGTGTTTAGAAGATGTGAAGATGTTGTGAAGCAGGCAGTGCAGGCAGGACACGCCCTACCCTCTCCGTATGATGTGTAGAGACAGGCCTCAACAATAGAATTTCAGCTGTACAGTGTTTGTTGGGAGTGTCCTATTATATATAGGAGGGGCTTTAAAATGGGCGGGGCTAAAAATGGGCCACTTGACAGAATTTGCCCCCCAGGACTAAGGCTGCCAGCCCTCCCCTGGGTCTGACCAATGGGATTCTCAGTAATCCTAGGAATAAAGGGTGCCTTCATATAGTTTCTGTATGGAGTGGTAGTGTGCATGTTGTTTTCCTCACTTCTATGGGAGTGACATAGACAGCACTCTATTAGCTCCAGAGAAATAAATGGGACAGTGGACTAACAAGAAAGGGATGCAAATGAGCTCGTAACAAGCTCTGCCTCTAATGCCACCAGATGTAAGGCAGCTATCCTATAAGTTAACGTTCGACCCTTTAAATAGGCCTTTAGACATGACTAGGATAATAAATAAGCCAGCATCTCATCTGCAGACAGCTGTTTTGGGGTGATTGCCCCTCAGTGCAGAGCAGAGATTACTGACTTAACTGGTTGAGAGGCCTAAGTCAGGATTTTGGGGGGGTACTATCTCTCCTTAGGGAGAGAGCGCCTTAATCAGTGTGAGGAGACTCATAGGCTATACATGCTCCTCTGGAATTCTGGGAAGAAAGGGATGCAAACGAGATATTGCTGACTTAATAATATCTGAGTGTTCCACAGTGTTTACCTGCACCCCGTCAACTTTGTACTGGTAGTGCAGTGTAATTACAGCTGTTCGTCCCATTCAAGTGAAAGGGAGAGAAAGCTGTAATTACACTGCACCTCCGCTACAAGGTAGACGGCATGCAGATAAACACTGAAGAGGATATAGACCTCGAACCAGTGCCGCAGCCCGTTCAAAAAGCTGATTGACAGGGGTGACGGGAGTCAGACCCCCACGATCTGATATAGAAAACCTGTCCTGAGGGTAGGTCATCAATATCTGTAGCCCGGACGATCACTTTGACTGTGTAAGATGATACAGAAGAGAGTTTTACAGTCTGATGAGTTTGCTGTGTAATCCTTAGAGTCACGATCCAATTGTTAGCTTAGTACAATGCATGGCACCAGTTAATTCTTTCAATTTTGCTCTCTCCACCTAGCTCTTTTTTTAATATACATTTAGTTATCAATGGTGGCAGAGAGCATTCATCAGTGCTAGAGATTTTTATGTTTTGCTGTGATGTTTTCTTTTTCCCTTTTGGCCCGTACGAATGAAGAAGTCACTTAGAAGACACATTTAGAATTTTTTTTTTCTTTTTTATAAGAAGAGTATAGGAGGAGAAAGGGTTATTTAACATTATACATTATGATTAGGTAACCACATTTCAAAAGTAATTACTAACTAGTTTACAGAATATAATGGAAAAGCAATAAAATATTAACGTAATAAACAGGCAGATTTATTTGATTTACTGGAAGTTGTCATATAAAGTGGACACTAAGCTATAAATTGTACCTTCCTCAACTGCATTCGTGGCTTAAACAGAGACATTTAATTAGATGACACAATGTTAAACTTAGACATGACAAGTTTAATGGCTTACCGAAAATGATAAGAATGTAAGGTACATGTCGCTGACTATGTGGTCAAGTTACCCTTATTCTTACAGTGTCAGATCAAAATGACTAAAAAATCTAACAAAATCTGAAAAGCATCAAGTATTGAGTATACCTATAGCTCCATTGGATTTGAAATACAGAATATTATGTTAAACATTGTGTATGTAACTAGAGTAGAATAAGCAAGAAAAACCACATACCAAACAACCGAGTAATCTGACATACATACTGAATACAGAAAACAGTCATATGCTACCAGAGGTTTACAAAAATGCCATAGGGCCCATAGCAAAACTTAGTACGAGCCCCCTGCCCCACCCAGTTTCCTGTAGCTGGTAAGATGGATTGCCAGATGACTCCTACATCATAAGTAGTTAGCAAGTTGAGTAGTATTTAGCATTGTTAGTAGTTAGTTAGTATCAGGTTCTCATGTATTCCACCAGTGACCATACATGCCTTCCTGAATTCAACTGCTATTGCCCACATCTCACGTCCTAAACCCCCTGCTCTATATCTTAGAGACAACTGGAGGACGAGGACAGTAAATGGCAAAAATTTATGGCGGCCACAGAAGGACTTTTTTTGGGCAATATATTGGTCTGCATTGTGGGATATTGTTCTAACAGGAAGCTATTTTGCTTTATGGTATTCTGGACCTTGCCTACTTGTATTGCCCCGTCTTCTGTCAATTTGGACCCGCATACAACATAGGGCCATTTATTTTATTTTTTCCAGAGCTACTTACATTTTCTAGTCCACCCCTGTATTTGAGCGATGCAGTGGAGAGAATAGTCTGAAATAGGGGTAGATGCCTTGCACTTCCTAGTGAATGCACCCTGGAGTAGCAGAAGACCTATGGAAAATCTATGTCTAAGAGGACCATCCAGCTTGCCATAAGTAATACCAGCAGTGGAGTGGTGAAAGAACTGTGTGCAGAGAGTGTGTCATGAGAAGAGAGATACTGCATCCTATATATGCCCGTGTAAAGTGTGCCTGTTGCCATTTAAAGAAACATAGTACCTTTCTAGCCCATTGCCTTTGACTAAGCCTGTGCCCTCACCGAAAGACTGTAACTGTATGCTTGTTGCCTCATGTAAAACTGTAGCCAGTTGTCTCTTTTAAGAACACTGTAACCAAGCATGCTCCCCAGCATTAGGTCAGTAAAGCCATTGTTTCAAATTGCTATTGTGTCCACCTGATTCATTACACCATACTTGAGTGGAGAGCCACATGTACCACTTCCTGGGCAAAAAGATCATGGGTAATGTCTGACTGCCCTTACAGACCAGCTTAAAGAGGTCATCCAGTCTTTACTAATTCACTGTCTAACTCCAGAATAGGTCATCACTTGGTGATCAGCAGGGGTCCGGCACACCACACCTCCTCTGATCAGCTGTTGAGGTGTTGCACCATCGCTGGAAGTCAGCGCCAGAACTACATAGCTCCATCAACCTTTTAGTGGAGGGAGTTTTTTACTACTATGCGCTGCTCCCATTAAAGTCAGTGGGAGTAGCGCTGTAGTAACAAACCCCCACCACTACAAGGTTGACGGTGCTATGTAATTCCGGCGTCAACTTCCAGTTATGGTGTAACAGCAGAAGAGCTGGTTGGCTGGGGTGCGGGGTGTTGGACCCTCACTGATCAACTAGCGATGGCCTATCCTGAAGAAAGGCTATAGTAAAGGCTGGACAACCCCTTTAAGTTTTTGCCAGTTTGTTTAGCTCACAATATAAGCACTAAATGAGTATGAACATATTGATATACTGTAAAACTGAAGTAAAAGAACCATTTAACAATAATTAATTATGATTTCTGCCATGGAAATAGATGTAGTGATGCTCATTTTGATTCTTTATGTGTTAGTTAAACAATGGGAAGAAACTTTTTATTGACTTTTTAAAAGACTTTCCATGGCCTTTTGAGCTATATTACAGTGAGGCGTGAGATCACTCTCAAGTCTCAACTGCAACATCTGTATATCCATAAGTTGCTCATAAGTAACTCTAATTTTACACATAAAGGGTGAATGGTTTTGTGATTTTGGGTTTCTCCTTATTGCATCAAGGCTGTGTAAGATTGTTTTGACTAAATGTGCTGGTGACGTGACAAATAATTCCCTTTATCTTTCATTTATGGGTTGAACAGATCAAAAGACCTTCAGACAAGTCTATCCTTTATATCTTTATTTGTTTATTGGTGAATAGAGATGGCCTGTGAATAGAGACGGTCCGCCCTGGCGGTCGTTTCGCGGCAAACTTCGTTCGCGATTCGCCTAACATGTGAACATATGGCGATGTTCGCATGCACCATATTCTTTTGCATTGACCCATGACACATCCATCAGGTGGAACAGGACAGCCAGTAGAGACGTTTCAGCACATTGACACACCCCCATCCTATAACAGAACACGATCTGGCAGCCATTTTACATTCTGTGTTTTGCCAGTGTAGGGAGAGGTTGCTTTGTGGAGCAGGGACATACTGTTAGGGACACCAAATGCTAGCTAATAGGGCCACAAAAGTCCTTTTAAAGACTGGTATAGGTGTGCTATCGATAGGTGTGATATACTGAGGGGTGGGATATACTTATAATATACTTTCTAACATAGAAAATATATAGTGCGTTTGTATTGTGCAGCAGTTGTGTGCAGTTCTGCTGTGATACCGCAGGTATAAAGAGGGACAAGCACTATTGGAACAACTATTTGCAACGGGTGTGATATACCTGTTGCCCCAAAAAAACTGATTTAAGGGTGCAATATACCTGCTTCCACAAAATACTGACAAAAAAGACCACTGGCCGACATTTACATATTTATCCTGTGACTGCCTAATGTGCCTCCAGCCACAGAATCCAAAGTTCTTTGCTGTTTGGGGCTTGTACTGGCCGACAGTTACATTTTTTTTTATCTCTAGCCACATAATTACACCCCTGTCTCACTCCTCTGCCTCTCATTATGGTGGCGTATGAACTGCATTCACCATAAGGACCTTTTAATGTCACAGGGTCATGTGACTGTGCCCCTCACCCCGTACTGTGCCCCCTTATATCCTCCATTGTGCCCTCTTATCACACTCTGTGCAGTGCCCCTAGTCATTCCCTGTACTGTGCCCTCTTATACCTTTTATCCAGTCACCGTATGGCGGTGTTAACCGGTCACTGTACAGAGGTGTTATCCGGTCAATGTATGGCGGTGGTATCCAATAACTGGATGGCTATACCTGTATCCCTTTTTACCTGCCCACGCCATCCTTTTTTAGACCTGGCATGAGCGGGAAAAATATGCAGATTGTGGTGCTAAGGACCTTTGCGCCACAATCTGTGTCAGAAATACGCCTAACATAGACGTATTTCTATATAATAAATGACCACGTAATTGTATTATTATTCGTGGTTAGGGCTAATATCTTTATATTATATAGAATCTAGTGTATTATACTGCGCCCTGTATTTCCCAGTAGAAAATGATCCTTGGGAAGCACAGTCCTCATCCCTGACCACCAGGACCAGGTAGCTCTCTGTCAGTACATGGCGGCCTCCCCTCTCCGCCACGCTGCTCCGATGTGTACTGGTGCTTATTCTGACACTAGGGCTGGGTTCACATCCTATTTTTGCCATCCATTTAATGCATACCAAAAAGTATGCGTTAACAGATGCCTCAGACTGATGCCGTACAGTGGCGTCCGTTCACCATACAGTTCCATGGTAGAAAAAAATAAATTCTTTAACGTATGCATTTTTTTTATGGACACTGCAGGATACAGAAACGAGGAGTGCTGCACATTTTTATACATCAAACCGATGGGAAATAAAAATTTTCTAGGCTCTAGCTGGGCACATTTCTGACTTTCCCTTTAAGACGCATAAAAATGGCCCCTGATTAAAATACAGATTTTTTGTGGGAATTTTTGCCAATGATCCCCCTCTGGTATATCACTGTCCATGTTGTGGGACTATTTGTGCACTTCTAGTAAGTATTTGGTGGCTGCAAATATGACCTTTCAGGTTCGCCTGCCATTAAAGTGAATGGGGCACGCCGCGAACGCGCGGTTCGCGAACAATGTATCGCGAAAGTGCGAATGTGAAACGTCCCGGACGATGTTCGTCCATCACTATTGCTGAACCTATTACCATTTGTGCCTTGCAGTTAATTCCTCTTTAATCCAATGATTTGAAACCCACATGAAATGTTACACGTTAGTAAGCTTTAAATCACCAGTTTAAATCTGTATTCTAAGGCCTCATGCACACGACCGTTGTGTGCATCCGTGGCCGTTGTGCCGTTTTCAGGTTTTTTTCGCGGACCCATTGACTTTCAATGGGTCCGTGGAAAAATCGAAAAATGCACCGTTTTGCAGCAGCATCTGTGATCCGTGTTTCCTGTCCGTCACAAAAAATAGGACCTGTCCTATTTTTTTGACGGACAACGGTTCACGGACCCATTCAAGTCAATGGGTCCGTGAAAGAACACGGATGCACACAAGATTGGCATCCGTGATCCGTGGCCGTAGGTTACTTTCATACAGACGGATCCGAAGATCCGTCTGCATAAAAGCTTTTTCAGAGATGAGTTTTCACTTTGTGAAAACTCATATCCGACAGTATATTCTAACACAGAGGCGTTCCCATAGTGATGGGGACGCTTCTAGTTAGAATATACTACGAACTGTGTACATGACTGCCCCCTGCTGCCTGGCAGCACCCGATCTCTTACAGGGGGCTGTGATCCGCACAATTAACCCCTTAGGTGCTGCACCTGAGGGGTTAATTGTGCATATCATAGCCCCCTATAAGAGATCAGGGGCTGCCAGGCAGCAGGGGGCAGACCCCCCTCCGTCCCCAGTTTTAATTTCATTGGTGGTCAGTGCGGCCCCCCCTCCTTCCCTCTATTGTATTATTTTTATTGGTGGCACAGTGTGCGGCCCCCCCGACCCCCCTCCCTCCCTCTATTGTATTATTTTCATTGGTGGCACAGTGTGCGGCCTCCCCTCTCCCTCCCCCCCCCCCCCAATCATTGGTGGCAGCGGAGAGTTCTGATCGGAGTCCCAGTTTAATCGCTGGGGCTCCGATCGGTAACCATGGCAACTAGGACGCTACTGCAGTCCTGGTTGCCATGGTTACTTAGCAATATTAGAAGCATCATACTTACCTGCTGCGCTGTCTGTGACCGGCCGGGAGCTCCTCCTTACTGGTAAGTGACAGATCATTAAGCAATGCGCCGCAAAGACCTGTCACTTACCAGTAGGAGGAGCTCCCGGCCGGTCACAGACAGCGCAGCAGGTAAGTATGATGCTTCTAATATTGCTAAGTAACCATGGCAACCAGGACTGCAGTAGCGTCCTGGTTGCCATGGCTACCGATCGGAGCCCCAGCGATTAAACTGGGACTCCGATCGGAACTCTCCGCTGCCACCAATGATCGGGGAGGGGGAGAGGGGAGGCCGCACACTGTGCCACCAATGAAAATAATACAATGGAGGGAGGGGGGGGGCCGGGAGGGGGGCGCACACTGGCCACCAATGAAAATAATACAATAGAGGGAAGGAGGGGGGGCCGGGGGGGCCGCACACTGGCCACCAATGAAATTAATACAATAGAGGGAGGGAGGGGGGCCGAGGGGGGTCTGCCCCCTGCTGCCTGGCAGCCCCTGATCTCTTACAGGGGACTATGATATGCACAATTAACCCCCCTCAGGTGCGGCACCTAAGGGGTTAATTGTGCGGATCACAACCCCCTGTAAGAGATCGGGTGCTGCCAGGCAGCAGGGGGCAGTCATGTACACAGTTCTTAGTATATTCTAACTTGAAGCGTCCCCATCACTATGGGAACGCCTCTGTTAGAATATACTGTCGGATCTGAGTTTCACAATCTAACTCATATCCGACAGTATATTCTAACATAGAGGCGTTCCCATGGTGATGGGGACGCTTCAAGTTAAAATATACCATCGGATTGGAGAAAACTCCGATCTGATGGTATAATAGGGACTCCTGACTTTACATTGAAAGTCAATGGAGGACGGATCCGTTTGCAATTGCACCATATTGTGTCAACGTCAAACGGATCCGTCCCCATTGACTTGCATTGTAAGTCAGGACGGATCCGTTTGGGTCCGCACGGCCAGGCAGACACCAAAATGACTTTTTTTTCATGTCCGTGGATCCTCCAAAAATCAAGGAAGACCCACAGACGAAAAAACGGTCACGGATCACGGACCAACTGAACCCCGTTTTGCGGACCGTGAAAAAATACTGTCGTGTGCATGGGGCCTAAGGCTACATGCACACGAACGTTGTTTGTTTCCGTGTCTGTTCCGTTTTTTTTGTGGATAGGATGTGGACCCATTCATTTCAATGGGTCCGCAAAAAATGCGGATAGCACACAGTGTGCTGTCCGCATCAGTATGTCCTATTTTTTTTTTCTAGTTTGTGGACAAGGATAGGGATTATTACAATGAATCCGCAAAAAAAAACAGATCCTCCAAAAAACGGATGCCATACGGAACGTCATCCATTATTTTTTTGCGGACCGCAAAACACATACGGTTGTGTGCATGTAGCCTAAGTGTGATCCAAGATGACCTTAAAATGAAATGGTTGTAGTACAATTTCCTGTGTGGTTTAGAAATTAAGTCACAGTTCGGAATAATTTTAACTATTATATTAGAGAGCTGCATTAGGAGCAATTCCCTGATATAATGTTACTGTCATAATCACTCCCTGTACAATTTAGAGCAATTCATATTCACAACTGCATACTGAGTGCACGCAGCCTTAATTCTGTGGCCCTTCTAAATGTATAACAAAAAATAATAATACTATCCCTATTGGTATCTGCTCTTGGGAATAAAAGTACTGCAGCTGAAACTCCTGGCAATCAGCTGATGTTGCCAGGGGAAACTGCAGACAACTGGAAATATTTCCTGCAGAGGCCGCTACATCAGTAGCGACCGCAGCATCTAACTGGATAGACCTCTGTCTAAGCAGTCACCCCTTTGTCAACCCATAAGCCATACAAGGTGGCTGGGAAGCAAGCTGCTGCTCTTGCGTGTCTATGCACACCCCCACAGATTGGCGGATGCAAGTGTGAAAATAAACCTTAGTTGTTTAGTCATGTATATAATGGCTTCTGTATTAAAACACTCAGTTACTATCTTGCTACATGATTGCCATTGATTTGTACTTTATACACTTCATACCAGTGACAACATAGTACACACTAAGGCACCATTCACACGTCCGCAAAATGGGTCCGCATCCTTTCCGCAATTTTGCGGAATGGGTGCGGACCCATTCATTCTCTATGGGGACGGAATGGATGCGGACCGCACACAGTGTGCTGTCTGCAGCCGCAATTGCGGAGCGCGGCCCCGATTTTGGGTCCGCAGCTCCGCAAAAAGATAGAGCATGTCCTATTCTTGTCCGCAGCTTGTGGACAAGAATAGGCATTTCTATGGGGGTGACGGGCTGGTGTGTTGCGGACCCGCAATTTGCGGGTCCGCAACACACCACGGACGTGTGAATGTAGCCTAAGGCCTCATGCACGTGACCGTGGTGTGTTTTATTTTATAGGACATGTATTTTTTTAGCGGGGCCATGGAACGGAGCAACAGATGCAGACAGCACACGGAGTGCTGTCCGCATCTTTTGCAGCCCCATTGAAGTGAATGGATCCGAAACGGCGGCTCGGATGCGGACCCAAACAACGGACGTGTGCATGAGGCCTAAGGGGTATGTTACATGGGCCGATGATTGAGAGCAAACATGGCAAATAGAGATGAGCGAGTCGAAGTTGACAAAGTGGAATTCGATCTAAATTTCAGGAAAAATTTGATTCGCACCAAAGCCTAATTTCCTCGTGCTTCGTGGTAACGAAACGCATTTTTTCCTAAAATGGTTGCTACATGCATGAGGACATGGAGAAAGGAACTCTGGTAAGGTGGGATCACCCATAATGCCATGCATGCATGCAGCCAATCAGCAGCCAGCCAGCCCTGTGATGTCACAGCCCTATAAATAGCGGCAGCCATCTTAGATGCTGCCATTTACCAGTGTACTTAGTGCAAGGAGAGACGTCAGCAGGCGCTAGGGACAGTGTTAGAAAAAACAACTTCATTGTGCTGAAAAAGCAATTTACAAGTGCAGGGAAAAATTATTCAAGGTGTAGGGAAAGGATAGGGAGGAATCATTCCACAGCGTTTATGTTGAACAGGGTTCAGTAGGGGAGGTTACAGACTGGGTAATAGGAACAATCCTAGTACACCTTGCTGCACTGACTGGGGATCCAAATTGCTATTATACAGCTCTGTAATTCCAGCAAACCGTTCTTGTTATTGGGGTGCAAGTGCTGTTTGATACAGGCATTAACAGGGTTTATTACAAGGAAATATTTCTACGTCTTATTTGCCCTTGTCGGTGCAGTTATATGTTCTAAAGCATTTTTTTACTTGTATTACTGGGAAAAAAGGGTATTAGCTGTTGTGAAGTGCTAAAATTATAGCACTTTTTGTCGTGTATTAGTGGCAAAAGTAAAATATATTTGCCGGTCAGCAGTGCAGTTATGTGTTCTAAAGCCTTTTGTGGCGTGTATTAGCGGAACAAGGAAAAATATATTTGCCGATGAGTTGTGCAGTTATCTGTTCTAAAGCCGTTTTTGCCTTCTATTTGTGAGAAAAAAACATATATTTGCCATTCAGCGGTGCAGTTATATGTTTTAAAGACTTTTGTGGCGTGTATTACCGTAAAAAGAAAAAATATATTTGCCGGTAAGCAGTGCAGTTATCTGTTTAAAAAAGCCATTTTTGACGTGTATTAGTGGCAAAACAAAAATATATTTGCCGTTAGGTGGTGCAGTTATATGTTTTAAAGCCTTTTGTGGCGTGTATTAGCAGAACAAGGAAAAATATATTTGCCGATCAGCGGTGCAGTTATCTGTTCTAAAGCCATTTTTGCCGTGTATTAGTGGCAAAACAAAAACATGTTTGCCATTCAGTGGTGCAGTTATCTGTTCTAAAGCCCTTTTTTGAGTGTATGAGTGGGGGAAAAAAGGGCTTATTAGCCGTTGTGTGGTGAAGTGAGAAAATTACAGACTTATTTGGGGTGTTTTAATTTTCTTTTTATTATTTTTTTTTATCTAACAGTATATCAGGCAGAGAAGTGCCAGGCCCTGCACAGGGGAGTGGCAGAAGCCTAAATGTTTCTGACGCAGGCACAGGTCGCAGCAGAGTAAGTGGGCGTGGCAGCAGGAGTCGCAGCGAGAGGCCTGAGCTCCTGGTGTCATCTAGCGGTCGTGTCTTGCCCAGAGGTTCTTGAATGGTTGACTTGTTCATCCACTTAGCCCCAAGTGACATCAGACACCCCCAGCCAAGAGTCGGTGGGTTCCTCTGACACGACACTTAGTTGGCATGGCCCGGGAGCAGGCCCTGTTCCCCCACCTGTCCTGAACCTTCCTCTGTCATTTTCAGTTCCCTCACCGCGAGAAGTATTATATGCTGTGGGCTCAGCCCCACTATACAGCGAGGAAGAGCTTCTAGAGGACAGTCAGCAGCTACTGGCCAGTCAAGATGTGGAGGCAACATCCACCGCTTCCTCCGCTAGGCGGGCAAGTAGTGATGAAGAGAGTGGCGTGGCAGCTGGTGTTGCGAGCGGTCAGGCTCCTGACCCAGAGTCGGTTGAGGAGGACATCAGTGACATGCAGACAGCACTCAATGATGATGATGTAGCTATGTAGCTGATCGCAATTGGGAGTCGGGTGACGAAGGGGCTTCATCATCGGGAGAAGAGGGTGGCAGCTTGCCCGTGAGGCATTGGCAGAGCCAGCAAGTCGCTAGTGTGGCTGGGATTCAGCAGGGTGGCAGCAGTGGGAGGTCGGGAGCCAAACGTGCCCAGGGTAGACCACCCACTTCGCAGGAGCATACCTGTCTGGAAACTAGTGGTGCACGGGTTCACAGAAGCAGCGGCGGTAGCAGTCAGTGCGTAGTGTTGGGGGTAAAATCACCTACTCAGCAGTGTGGAAGTTTTTTGTTAAGCCGCCGGAGGAGGTAAACATGACCATATGTAGAATCTGTGGGCAGAAGGTGAAGCGTAGCCAGGGTGCCAATGTTGGCACCACAGGCCTGTGTCAACATATGCAGCGTCACCATAAAGTGGCCTGGGAGAACTGTGGCTCCAATGTGGTGTTCCAGCTTGGCGCAGCAACCGCTGTAAAACACTCAGGCAGTCAAGGCTCCACCACCTCAGCCGAAGGGAGCTGTCTGTCCTTCCCATCATCTGCTGGTCCTGATGCTCCTGCTCCTCCTCCTCCTCGTCAGTCATTCCATCAGCAATCGATCACCGAAGCGATTGCCAAGAGAGAACAGTATGCGTGCACTCATCCAACGGTGCAGAAGCTGAATGTGCTCCTGTCCAAGTTGCTGGTGCTGCAGTCCCTCCCTTTCCAAGTGGTGGACTCTGCACCTTTCAGGGAACTGATGGTTTGTGCCGAGCCGAGGTGGAGCGTCCCATGTAGTAATTTATTTGCCAAAAAGGCAGTACCAGCCCTGCACACACATGTAGAACAGAAGGTGGGCTAGTCCTTGAGCCTGTCGGTGTCTGCCAAAGTGCACGGCAGAGTCGACGTGTGGAGCTGTAACTACGGTCAGGAACAATACATGTCCTTTATGGCCCAGTGGGTAAATGTGGTTCCTGCACAGCCACACCAGCAACTTGGCCAGGTGACACTGCTTCCGCCTCCATGCCTCCATGCCACCTCTAGACTCTGTCATTGGGCCACTCTGTGGTCTCTTCATGCTGCTGCCACCTTCACACTCTGTCATTGTGCCACTCTGCGGCCTCCTGATACTGACGCCACCTCCAGACTCTGTCATTGCCGCTAGGGGGCAACAGAAGGTTCTAATCCTTTCTCCTCAGACTTGGAGACCACTGCAGATTCCCAGGACTCTGCTGGTGGCTTTGGCCATGTTTCGGCAGTCGCATATGGACCACGGGTGCCCTCTGCTGGGGTGAACTTGACAACTTCATTCGCATAAAGACTTTGGAGATGGCTAGGCAAGTCTTTGCGTTTAACTAAACGGCGATTTATGTAGTAATCTCTATCGGTCTCTATATCACGAATAAAGCTGAAACCAAGTATCTTGCAAAATGAAAGAACCTGGCCCAGCCTTCTTACTGGATTCGGGAAATTGTCCACTGGCTCCTCCAGGAGTTTACGAGTGATGCCCTCGTTGTACTTTTTGCAGGCATGAGTCCGTGGTAGACACGCGGTTTTTATTTCAGCCGACAGCTTAGTCCACAACTCGGCATGGGAAGTCGCTGGCCATTTCACTGTAGCTTGGTCCGGACCTTTAGGCTGTGTTGGGTGCAATACCCCGTTCAGGGCTGCTCTGACCTGCAGTGATAGGCGGTCCGGCCGGTGGGTACACACCACTCTCCGTCCAATGTCGATCCCAAAGGTCCCGGATGCGGGCCTCCAACTCCGGGTAATGGGCATAAGGATCATCGTCTGCATAGTGGAGTGATTGCTTTCCGCTCCCTTGGGTGCAGTTCCCTACGCAGATTCAGCTTGTCTCTTAGCCATGCTGTCTCTCTCTTGCACGTCTTTCTCTTTGGAGTGCTCAGCATCATCTGACATGCCCAGCATGCCCACGCATGTCACGCTCTTCTGGTGCGCGACCCTCCAACTGGGTTCTCTTTGCATAGGGGAGGCGCCGGCATCTTTGGCACAATACAACAAAGGTGGGAGGCACATTTTGAATTACTTTGTATAAGGGGTGGCACAGTAGATTTTCCTGCTCTGAAGGGCATGTACCTCAACTTTTCCCTCCGCTAGCAGGGCGTAGCTCACAGTAATGGCGCAGTAAATTAATCAAGAAGGCCTCCCGTGGCCATTTTAGATTCAGTGCAAGAATCCATTCTCTGACAGCAAGCAGTTTTAGTGACTTTTCCAGTATTAACACTGCAGTTCAATAACAGGCGACTAGTACTGCATGTCCATGCAACTCTCAATATATTTGGACAGTTCTGCAGCTCAATAAAAGTGTTTAAAATTTGCACTGTATTAAAGCACATTGACAGTCTCTCAGGCAAACAAGTGGGGCTTATTCTCATAAGGCAATGGCACAAAGGATTTTGTATCCTGTTCTTAATATAGTTCGCATAAGGCACAAAGGATTTGATTGTGTTCGTTGTGACGCCAATTCTTTGTAGCATACCAAACCACAGGGGAAAACACGTGAGGCTCACGGTGGGCCGATGGGTGCAATCGTTTATGTACTCACAGTTAGCAGATGACTCCCTGGGCTGGCGTACAGTGGATGGGAAGACAGCACGAAATCCTCAGGGGCACTCTCGGTTTCAGGAAACACCAGCCAGATGGAAGTTGAGGTGCCCTTGATGGTAATTGGTGTTAGGTGCTTTTGCGGCTAGGCCCCTGGTTCGTGACGCCAGCACCGTAAGGTGCAAATGTTGAGAGTAGTAGTAGTAAGAACGAGGAGTCGGTTGTTGTAAACCAGTTGAACATTTACTGCAAATCAATAGTCTCTGGACAGTTGGTACAGTTCTTCATCAATGGAAAGGTTTTTGTATAGCACAATTAATAAGTTCACTGGTAATCCTATTATCAGGTAGTGGCAGTTGTCAATGGAGGGATTCTTCTAATGCTGATACTTTACGGGCAAGGGTCCTGATGGTAATCCTAAGTTCACGCTTTACCGAGCACCCGAATATAATGGAAGTCAATGGGAGAACCCGAGCATTAAACCAGGCACCCCCTGCTCTGAAGAGGGGAGGGTGCCTGGTTCATAGGAAAAGGTTATGAATTGATGGAAACACCACCGAACTGGTTTGGGAACAGCATGGGGAGGATGTCTCGATGCATCTTGGACTCCCAGGTTGCTGCTGGGAACCATGTTGTCTGAGTAGTACGCCACTTTTACAGATTGACAATAATATGCACAAAACCCCCAATAAATTATTTCCTGTATATTTACTTGTATATAAAGTGCAAGTGCTACCAAAAATTACAAGGAAGAGGCACTCCGATACAACCTGTATATCATATAATTGAGGCCCTCATTCACATTGTGGTACAATAGTTCAGGTAGTGGGACTCCTATACTCATAAAGTCTATGCAATAAGTGAAAGGGCTGCCAAAAATTACAAGGAACCGTCACTCCAAAATTATGATTGATGGCCTGCTGGTGACCCACAAAAACATTTGGAGCAAGGGTCTGCTGATCTGACCATCTAAAACATTAGGGGCAAGGGCCTGCTACTGCATTGGTGACTCTAGATAACCTCTGGGCGATTGCACGTCCCGGTGACGGCGGCGATCCATTTGGATGTCTGACCTATCAACTTTTGATGTTCTTTTCTGCGCCTACCGTCGTGATCACGGGTAACGGGAAATCAGGGTTCGATGCCGGAGAGGGAGCCTGAGAAAGGGCTACCACATCCAAGGGAGGTCAATGGCTGAAATCTGATTGGCTGTTGTTGCCTTGCCTCTTTTTTTTCCTAATTGTGAACCACCCAGAGAGGGTGGGACAAGTTATTAAAGCACAAGCGTCCAAGGAAGGCAGCAGGCACGCGGCAATTACCCACTCCCGACTCGGGGAGTTAGTGATGATAAATAACAACACATCACTCTCAAGAGGCCCTGTTATTGGAATGAGTACACTTTCCGTTAACGAGGATCTATTGGAGGGCAAGTCTGATGCCAGCAGCCAACTTGCTTCCGGCCTCCACAACGTTCACCCAGTGCGCCATCATGGTGAGGATTGTGTTGACCAGACTCTTGGCTACTGAGACTGGACTTGTAGGTGAGGGCCTGCTGCCGCTTTGTTGACTCTAGATAACTTCTAGGCGATCGCATGTCCCCGTCACGGCGACGATCCATTTGGATGTCTGCCCTATCAACTTTGGAGCAAACAAGGACCTTCTGGTATAACACGTTTTGCTTGTCCTCTCCACCAGAGGAGTGAGAGATGTTCTCTTTGTAGCGGGGGTCGAGAAGGGTGAACAACCAATAATCCGTGTTGTCTAAAATGCGTATAATGCGCGGGTCGTGGGAAAGACAGCCTAACATGAAGTCAGCCATGTGTGCCAGAGTACCAACAGGAAAGACTTCGCTGTTGTCATCAGAAGGTGAGCTGACCCTGTAAAAGATTGTAGGTGAGGGACTGCAGATGAGCTGACCCTGTAAAACATTATATGCGAGGGCCTGCAGTTGAGCTGACCCTGTAAAACATTATATGCGAGGGCCTACAGATGAGCTGACCCTGTAAAACATTATATGCGAGGGCCTACAGATGAGCTGACCCTGTAAAACATTATATGCGAGGGCCTACAGTTGAGCTGACCCTGTAAAACATTATATGTGAGGGCTTGCAGGTGAGCTGACCCTGTAAAACATTATATGCGAGGGCCTGCAGTTGAGCTGACCCTTTAAAACATTATATGCGACGGCCTGCAGGTGACTTGACGCTGTAAAACATCATATGTGAGGGCCTGCAGGTGAGCTGACCCTGTAAAACATTATATGCGAGGGCCTGCAGGTGAGCTGACCCTGTAAAACATTATATGCGAGGGCCTGCAGTTGAGCTGACCCTGTAAAACATTATATGCGAGGGCCTACAGTTGAGCTGACCCTGTAAAACATTATATGCAAGGGCCTGCAGGTGAGCTGACCCTGTAAAACATCATATGTGAGGGGGTGCAGGTGAGCTGACCCTGTACAACATTATATGCGAGGGCCTGCAGATGAGCTGACCCTGTAAAACATTATATGCGAGGGCCTGCAGATGAGCTGACCCTGTAAAACATTATATGCAAGGGCCTGTTGTCATGGTCTTACCTTCTTGCTGTTCTCCTTCGTTTGACATGTGCTGGCGGCCATCTTGGTTTCTGGGTTTCTTGTAGCCTTCCACCCTGCGGCTCCTCCTTCCCACTGGGAGGAGCTGAATGCCTAGCTCATATATATAGGAGGTCTGTGGCTTCAGTTACTTGCTTGGTCCTCCTGTGTTCACATGCTTCTAAGACTGCTGCTGCTTCTGGTTCCTGATCCTGGCTTCGTCTGACTACCCTGCTGGTTCCTGATCCTGGCTTCGTCTGACTACCCTGCTGGTTCCTGATCCTGGCTTCGTCTGACTACCCTTCTGGTTCCTGATCTCTGGCCTCTCAAAGACTCTGCTTCGGTTTCACCATCCGTTTGGACTTTTGCTTTACAGCTTTATTTTCAATAAAGCCTTCTTATTTTCACTTATCTCTTGTTGTACGTCTGGTTCATGGTTCCGTGACACCTGTAGGTGAGCTGATCCTGTGAAAAATTATATGTGATGGCATATATGTGAGGGCATTATATGCAATGAATAAGCATGTTGATAGGATGGAAGAGGAGGAGGAGGAGGAGAAAAGGAAGATTTAACCATCTACCCTTTTTTGTGGTGGAAGGGGTGCATGGGAATACAGTGTATATAGTACATTAAACAACACATTTAAAGTGCCTATGTTCATCCGCTTTCCTCTGGTGGAGTCAAGAAGTCTGGAACAATCCAGGCCTTGTTCATTTTTAGAAGAGTCAACCTGCCAGCAATTTCAGTTGACAGGCGGATACGCTTATGTGTTATAATGCCACCAGCAGCACTAAATACCCGCTCAGAAAAAAACGCTGGTGGCAGTACAGGCCAGCACCTCCAAGGCGTAGAGCGCCAGTTCGTGCCACGTGTCCAGCTTGGAAACCCAGTAGTTGCAAGGCACTGAGAGATCACTGAGGACGCTGACATGGTCTGCTACGTACTCCTTCACCATCTTCCAAAAGTTTTTCCTCCTTGTGAAACTAGGCTGCGCATCAGGGTGAGGGTGCTGACAGGGTGTTATGAAACTTTCCCAGGCCTTGGAAAATGTTGCCTTGCCTCTGTTGGAACTGCTGTGTGTCCCCCTTGTCTCCCCTCCTCGGTTGCCCAAGGAAGTACGGACTTTGCCGCCAGTGTTGTCAGCTGGAAATTTTTGGAGCAATTTTTCAACAAGGACCTTCTGGTATTGCACCGTTTTGTTCATCCTCTCCACCTGATGAATGAGAGATGAGAAGTTCTCTTTGTAGTGGGGCTCGAGCAGGGTGAACACCCAGTAATCTGTGTTGTCTAAAATGCGTATAACACGCGGGAAAGGCAACCTAACATGAAGTTAGCCATGTGTGCCAGAGTACCAACAGGCAAGACTTCGCTGTCGTCATCAGGAGGATAACTCTCAATGTCCTCATCCTCTTCTGCCCACCCACGCTGAACAGATGGAATTAAACTCCCATGGGTACTACCCTCTGTAACAGAGGCAACCGTCTCCTGCTCCTCGTCCTCCTCTTCATCGTCTAATTCGCGCTGAGAAGACGGACAGAGGTTGGTCTGGCTATCACCCTGTGTAATGTCTTCTTTCCCCATTTCGACCTCTTCCACATGCAAAGCGTCGTCCTTAATTGTGAGCAGCGAGCGTTTGAGTAGACACGGAAGTGGGATGGTTACGCTAATAAAAGCGTTATCGCCGCTCACCATCTGTGTTGATTCCTCAATGTTTCTTAAACCCTCTCAGAGGTCAGACATCCATGTCCAGTCCTCGCTTCTGATTAGCGGAAGCTGACAGGAAAGGCGACGACCATGTTGCAGCTGGTATTCCAGTACTGCCCTCTGCTGCTCACAAAGCCTGGCAGACACGTGGAATGTGGAGTTCCAGCGCATGCTCACGTCGCACAACAGTCGGTGAGCTGGCAATTGCAAGCGCTGCTGTAGCGTTGCCAAACCGGCTGCAGCTATAGATGACTTTCGGAAATGTACACACATGCGACGCACCTTCACCAGTAGCTCAGGCAAATTGGGGTAGGTTTTGAGAAACCATTGAACCACTAAGTTTAAGACATGGGCTAGGCATGGTATGTGTGTGAGCTTGCCGAGCTCCAAAGCCGTCACCAAGTTACGGCCATTATCACACACAACCATGCCTGGTTGTAGGTTGAGTGGCGAGAGCCACAGCTCAATCTGATCTCTTATCCCCTGCAACAGCTCTGCGGCGGTGTGCTGTTTGTCTCCTAAGCATATCAGCTTCAGCACGGCCTGTTGACGCTTCCCCACTGCAGTGCTACACTGCTTCCAGCTACCAGCTGTCACCACCAGCTCTCTGAGAAGGTCTGGCAGACGTTCTTCTGTACCTCTTGCATGATGTTCTTTGTTTTGGTTTCACTTTGTCATCTCCTTTCCTTCTCCCAGCTGTCACCTATTTACACTAATTGCCTCCCTTTATATTCCCTCCCATACTGCCTCACTTTGCGGTTTATACTACTTCCTGGATTGAAGTGTTCACTGCTGGAGATTTCTGTTACTGCTTGTTCAGATAAGTCCTTTCATGTATTGTGTTTCCTTGCTGGCTTGATTCTAGGTGACCCTGACTACCTCCGTATTAAGTGCAGGTCGTGTCCCCTCACTATTATAGGGTTTTCAGGTGTCACACAGTCTAGGTACGAGGGCATGCAATCGTCTACCTCTGAGACCCTTGTATGTGCTTAGCAGTCAGGGTGAGCTCTTAGGGTTTTATAGGGGTCACCTTTATTCTCCTTAGTTTGGGATCAAGCCAGTCGGATGTTTATCCATAACTTCCAGCTATCTGCAACATCATCTGTGACATTATAAACCGCCATTACCGTCTTAAGCATGGATTCGGTTTCAGCCTTGATTGACCGCATGCAAGGTCTTTCACTGGAGGTAGCAGATCTCCGTAAAACTGTGTCTCAGTTTCAGGTGATCGGTTCTGCTTGCGTTCATGGCGTTTGTTCCGAGCCTAAGATCTCGCTTCCGGATACGTTCTCCGGGGGTAGTGAGAATTTTGTTCGCTTTAGAGAGGCTTGCAAACTCCATTTTTGCCTACTTCCCCATTCCTCTGGTGATGAGGAGCAGAGGGTGGGGATCATCATCTCGCTGCTCAGGGATAATGCTCAGTCTTGGGCCTTTTTGCTGCCGGTGGGGGCACGGCCCCTCCGATCGGTGGATGAATTTTTTGTAGCCCTGGGGCAGATATATGATGACCCGGATCGTATTGCTCTGGCTGAATCTAAACTGTGTCTTTTATGCCAGGGTAAACAGTCCGCAGAGATATATTGTTCTGAATTTCGGAGATGGGCAGCTGATACTGGTTGGAACGATGCTGCACTCCGAAGTCAATTTTGCCATGGTCTTTCGGAGGGATTGAAAGATGCATTTGCTTTTCATGAGAGACCTGCCTCGTTGGAGTCTGCCATGTCTCTAGCTGTTCGTATTGACAGGCGTCTTAGAGAGAGAGGAGAGACCACTCCTTCCTGTCATATTCAGTCCAAGGACAGTGGGGCGGTCTCATTCAGTGCGCAGGGGCCTCAGTCTCTCTCAATCCCCTCTGAGCAGGAGGCCATGCAGCTGGGTTTGCTTGTAGTAGAGGATTCAGCTCTCAGAGGAGGGTTTGTTTCTGTTGTGGGGGTATAAATCATTTGGCTAATGTTTGCCCCTCTAGGAGATTCAGGGAGTTTTCTGAAGGGAATAAAGAAACAAAAAGAAAAAAAACTCTCTAAAAACTTTCCATTTGCTACTATTGGCAAGGTTGATGCCGAAATTGAAGGTTGGCTGTTTGCTTGTAGTTCCCATTTTGTCCTACCTGCCAGGGTGGCGCTAGATAGCAAGAACATTGTTTGTTAGATTTTTGTAGATAGTGGAGCAGCTGTCAATCTCATTGATAATCAATTTGCTGTAACACATGGTTTCCAGGTAAGCACTTTGGAAAAGGATATACCTGTTTTTGCTATCGATTCCGCTCCACTTTCTCAAAAATCGTTAAAGGGCATAGTTCAATATTCGTTTGACTGTGGGTGATGCTCATGTTGAGGATATGTCATGTTTCGTCCTAAGCGGATTACCTACTCCTCTAGTGTTGGGGCTACCCTGGCTCACTAAACATAAACCCACCATTGATTGGCAAGCAAGGCAAATAAATGGTTGGAGTGACTTTTGCAGAGAGAATTGCCTCATGGCGTCTCTTTCAGAGGTTTCTACCAAGACTGTAAAATATTTTCTCTCTGAATTTTTGGATGTGTTTTCCGAGAGTGGTGTCCAGGAGCTGCCCCCTCACCGGGAGTACGATTGCCCTATTAATCTCATCCCAGGCGCCAATCTGCCAAAATCACATTTATACAATCTCTCCCAACCTGAAAGAGTCGCTATGCGTACTTATATCTCTGAGAGCCTGAGAAAGGGACACATCCGACCCTCGAAGTCACCTGTTGCCGCTGGGGTTTTTTTTGTTAAGAAAAAAGATGGTTCTTTAAGACCTTGTCTGGATTTCAGGGAGCTGAACTGTATCACAATTCGTGACCCATATCCGCTTCCTCTGATCCCGAACCTGTTTAACCAGATTGTTGGGGCTAAAGTTTTTTCTAAGTTGGATTTAACAGGGGCATACAACCTAGTCAGGGTCAGGGAAGGGGACGAATGGAAGACGGCCTTCAATACCCCTGAGGGTCATTTCGAGAATTTGGTTATGCCTATTGGTTTGTTTGAAATCTCTTTTTATTGATCAAACAAGCAAAGATCGTCACATAATGTAAGCATAATATAGCGTGTATCACATCACGTTCACATTTTGAAAGCATCAAAGGCAATGCCTAACAATACAAGCTAGGATGTGACCATCGCTAGTCTAGGGCTAAATGGCCCTTAGAGCGATCGATCTTACAGTGCAAATGTACACAATATAACAACAGTTACATGTCAATAATGGGAGGGGGAAGAACAAGGCCCAAACATTGTGTCGCCCCTATACCTATTGGTTTGATGAATGCTCCGGCTGTCTTCCAACATTTTGTGAACAGCATTTTTTATCATTTAATGGGGAAATTTGTACTGGTGTATCTAGATGACATTTAGATTTTTTCTCCTGATTTCAAAACTCATAGGGACCATCTACGTCAGGTCTTGCTCATTCTGCGGGAGAATAAACTGGAAAAAATGTGTTTGCAGTTCCAGAGATTCAATTTCTTCTTCTCTCCGCTTCTGGTTTTCGCATGGACCCTGAGAAGGTTCGTGCTGTGCTTGATTGGGAGCTTCCTGAGAATCAGAAGGCGCTGATGCGGTTTTTGGGTTTTGCCAATTATTTCAGAAAGTTCATTTTGAATTATTCCTCTGTTGTTAAGCCACTCACTGATATGACTAAAAAGGGGGTAGATTTTTCCTCCTGGTCGGTAGATGCGCTTAAGGCCTTTTCTAGTATCAAAGAGAGTTTTGCTTCGCTCCAATTTTGGTACAACCTGATGTCTCCAGTGGCGTACATATAGGGGTCGCAGTTGCGACCGGGCCCGGCACCCCAGGGGGGCCCGGCCGCCTGCAGACCCCTGGCCCCTGCTGCTGCAGCTGCGTCTGACTCTGGCATCCGTCCGATGACTCCGATTCACATTTAAGTTGCCGCCCTCCTCCCTGCGGTCAGCGCTGGCGCCGGGCCCGTGAACTCCCGCGAGACCTGTGTGAACTCCTGTGCAGGTCTCGCGGGAACACGCGCCTGAACTCAGACAGGAGCCGGACGTGACTCAGAGAGGACAACAGATAGAAGAGGACCGCCGAGGCGCCGACCGGAAGAACAGAAGAACTGAAGACAAGTTCCCCTGCCCTGCCAGCCGGTAACTTGACGGTAAGTAAGTAAAAGCCGGGGGGGAGCGGAAAAGCCCGCACAGGGCACACTAGGCCCCCAGCCCCCCAGTCATCCCCCCTGGCAGATGACCAGGGGGGTAGCGGCAATGGCAGGAAAAGCCCGCAGTGCCGCCCGCAGCAGCAGGGCACACTAGGCCCCCAGGCACCCCCCCTGGGCCTGGCAGATGACCGGGGGGGGGGGGGATTGGTTGCGGGCCCAATGGCAGGAAAAGCCCGCAGGGCCGCAGCAACAGGGCACACTAGGCCCCCAGCCCCCCAGGCATCCCCCCTGGCAGATGACCAGGGCGTGGGGGGGGATGCCTGGGGGGCTGGGGGCCTAGTGTGCCCTGTTGCTGCGGCCCTGTGGGCTTTTCCTGCCAGAAACGAGTGCCAGTGACTGTAGTCTGTAAACCCTCCCCCCCGGTTATCTGCCGGGGGGGATGCCTGGGAGGCTGGGGGCCTCAGTGTGCCCTGTTGCTGTGGGCTTTTCCTGCCAGAGACGAGTGCCAGTGACTGTAAACCCTACCCCCCCCCCCCCCCCCCCCACCAGTCATCTGCCAGGGGCCATCTGCCTTGCTTTGATGGGATTGCCAGATTGGGGCCTGGGCTGATCTGATCATCTGAGGGGGTCTTTGAAAGCAAAGACGGTCTTTGCTTTCAAAGACCCCCTCAGATGATCAGATCAGCCCAGGCCCCAATCTGGCAATCCCATCAATAAATTCAGGCTGCCCCAGGGCCCCACTGCTGCAGGTCATTGTTCTCAGCAGCAGGCCAGGGCCCCTTACTCAAGTAGTCAGACTCTGTAAAGCAGCTGGCCTGCTGCTGAGAACAATGACCTGCAGCAGTGGGGCCCTGGGGGGCAGCCTGAATTTATTGATAGAATTGCCAGATTGGAGCCTGGGCTGATCTGATCATCTGAGGGGTCTTTGCTTTCAAAGACCCCTCAGATGATCAAATCAGCCCAGGCCCCAATCTGGCAATCCCATCAAAGCAAGTGTTGCAATCCTACAGGCTCACCTGAGTCAGAGGACAGCTGGCTGGAGGTGGAGCCCAGTGGCAAGGACCGCAGGCAGGTTGTAGTTGCAGGAAGTCAGACAGAGGCGTAATCGGTTAGCAGGCGGTGGGTCAGGGCAGGCGGCAGTGAGCGTGGTCAGACAATCCGGATCGGGAACGGTGGAAGCAGTTCAGTTGGTAGGGACAAGCAGAAGAGTAGTCGGGGACAATTCCAAGGTCGGCAGCAGTCAAGTTGGTAGCAGTAGCAACAGAGGAACAGCAGTAGATGCAGCAGGATCAAGTCCAGAAGAACAATAACCAGCAGGGATCTGGTGCAAGAGGCTGGGCTTATAAAGAGGAAGTAGCAGGTGCAAGGAATCACAGAGATTAACAAGGCAAGGCTGGAACAAGGTAGATCAAAGAGTTCAGTAGAAGGAAATGTCCAGAAGGGTTGGTAGTCTAGTGGCTAGAGCTACTGCCTGGGACATGGCTGGTCACTGGTTCGAATCCTGACAGCAAGGCAATTCGGCTGGTTGATCTGGTGGCCGATGTGGGGTGGGGGATTATTGGGCTGATGGGCATGGGGGATGGCTGGGGGTCTTTGGGTTGATGGCTGAGTGGGGGGTGTGATGGGGGAAATTCGCTCAGAGGTAGAGCTTGGCAGGACATCAAGATTGGCATTCAAAATCAGACTTTACCGCACAAAGTGGTACTATTGGGACTGGAGGCATGTTGGGTGAATGGTAGGGGCGGTAGTGGGGATGGGTGTGGCGGGTTGGGGGGGGGCCCATGGATCAATTTCGCACGGGTTGGGCGGGGCCCATGTGCAGCGTACTCAAGTTGGGTGCAATAGGTGTTTCTGGGTGATGTAGTGCAATATACACTAACCTGGTACAGCTGACTCTCTGCAAGGGCAGGTATAGGTAGAAATAGTTTGTGACGCCAGTGCCAAGTAAACGGTGGCACGCCGTTTGCGGATGCAGGAATAAATTGAGGAAACGTAGTATTAAAACAGAACTCCAACTTTAGTAGCTTTCCAGCAGAGACAATAGTGGAATCGCAGTTCCTTGGCATACAGTCGATTTTGCAATTCGGTCGATGCAGGCAATTCAGTTACAGCAAGGTAATTACAGAGTGTTGAACACAGGACTTGCAGCACAGGAGCTAGCACTCTATTTCTGTCTGATCCTGGAATATAGCATATCTTCACCAAGGCCCATTAACCTAGTTCTGGCTTTATCTCCTTGGCTATAGCTTTAATAAGTACCTCCTCTGTCTTTCTGAGTACCTCTTGCTTTCCTGATCTTTGCTTCTCTGTCTCTCTCAGCTTCTGGACACTTCCTCAGGCTCTAGAAACTTCTGAGCTGTCGTCTAGACTGACTTCTGCACTCCACACTAGATCAGGTTACACTGACTTTCCCTTCCTTGTCTGGCCCTTATATAAACTAGGGCTCCCTAGCTCCCTCTAATGCCTAAGAGCTGGAATGACACCCCTAGCCGGCCTGTACTTGCAAGTTTCATAGCAACAGGGAAATACATGCATTACATTACATGACATTTTATAAAACTGACATATACCAACTTCCCCATAATTAAGGAGGGACGACAGCACACCAAGTGACCTTTGGTAGTGACGGGTATTACAGTTCCCGTACACTACATACCCCACTGCTTTAAGCTGAGTACGACCTCGTACTCCATCATGGGTCTCCCAACTGGAATCTCTACCTGAAAAAGAAAATAGAGACATGCAGGCATACATACATGTAATTCATCTGCATTTACATTTACATCAGGTCCAATTGGCAAAAGTGAAGTGTGGTGACAAGGGGCGTCGTTCTCTTCTCTCAGGATAGTGAATGGAACGGGGGCGCTGACCTGGCACAGCGTAACATTAGAACCAGGATAGTCCATGACAATGAATAAGTCCATGATAAAACAGTAGAAAACGGTATAAAAGTTCTTGGAGGCTCAAATAACAAACATGAGTCCGTACCCAGGTTATTTCTTATTAAAGTCCATCTCTGGGCACATTTCCTTAGTATGAAGTTGCACAATAAAATGACAGCATAATAACGGAACTACCCAGGAGTTTCCCGTGGGTGTATCACAGGCAAGGGCTCACGTGGAGGAGTCCATTCTTGCGCACAAATGTCAAGTAAGGTATTGCCCGTGGCAACTGTTTGGGAGGAGACACCACCAGAATAATCAAAGTCTCCTAAACGGACTGGTGGGCGTCCCCTGGTCATCCGGGTAGACCTTCTCAAAACAGGGGTCTCCTCTTCCCTTAGCAACGAGGTAGAAGGGAGAGGAGCAACAGGAGGGTCTCCATCCGTGAGACCTCGGTCAGGAACAACTGGAACAACAGGAACAACAATATCCACGAGAGGGGGAACTGGATCCGGAGCATCTTGCACCGGCTCTTCTGGAGGTGAAGACGCAATAGGTGCCGGAGCAGGCACCAGCAAGTTCAACCAAGGTGTCAGAAGCCAATGCATGGGATCAGCGTCATACCTTAGGTCACTGACAGCCTGCATAGGATCATCGGGCTGTATTGCTGACTCTGACACAGGATATTCAGATCCGGAACTCTCGGCACTAGGTTCTGGTGTCAGGCAGAGCTTCAACCGGTTTCGGTGTACAATTTGGGATCCCTTGTCTTCCCGGGTGATCTCATAAGTGTGAGTTCCAACATTTGGGATTGCAGTGACAACATAGGGACTTCGCTCCCACTTACTGTCCAATTTGCTGGTACGACGGTTATTTTTTAACCATACCACGGCCCCTATGGTCAAGGGTTCTGCATGGGCTGCCTGATCATAGTCTCTCTGCTGTCGGTCTCTAGCAAGGTCCATACGTTCCTGAACAATGGCTTTGGCTGCATCTAATCGCCTTTGGTGCTCAGCAACCCAGTCGGTGTTAGGTAATGGGTTAATGCAATCAGGCACATGTATGTCCAATGAATGATCAGCAGGCAATGTCCCTTGGCGCCCAAACATCAAATAAAAGGGGGTATACCCGGTGGAACAATGTATGGTATGATTGTATGTGAACATGAGCTGTGGCAACAGACTGGGCCAATCTCCTCTGTTCTCAGGAGGCACGGCCCTCAGCATCTCTATCAAGGTCTGATTCATTTTTTCACATAATCCGTTACCTTGAGGATGGTAGGCCGTCGTCCGGATCTTCTTACAGTTGTGTAAGCGGCACAGTTCATGGAACAGATGGGACTCAAAAGCAGGTCCTTGATCGGTGAGGATCTTTTCTGGACATCCATAGGGCAGGAGGAAGTGCTTCCAGAACATTTCGGCTGTAGTCTTGGCTGTCTGGTCTCTCACAGGCACTGCTACAACAAACTTTGTGAAATGGTCAATAATAGTCATGGCATAAGCATACCCTGAGCGACTAGGCTCCAGTTTTACATGGTCGATGGCGACAAGTTCAAGAGGACGAGTACTTACAATGGGTCTCAGTGGTGCCCTCTGATCATGGTGCTCACTTCGTTTCAAGGCACAGGCTACACACTCTCGACACCACTTCTCCATGTCTTCTCTCATGCCTACCCAGTAAAACCGCTGGCGGATAGTAGCCTCAGTCTTTTGGACCCCAAAGTGACCGGATTGATTGTGGTACATCTCCAACACCATACCTGCATCTCGTCGGGGTATGAGAATCTGGTGTACTCTTTCGTTGGACACTGGGTCTAGGCTTCTCCGTAGCAATAGGCCCTTTTGTATGAAGAGTTGATGGCGCTGTCTCCACAGTTTGATGAGCTCAGGATCTGCACTCTTACGCCGGATCCTCTCAGGGGCTCTGCCACTAGTAATGAAGTCCAACAACTCACCCAGCACTCTACTTTCAGACTGTAGTTTCACCCACCTTTCTTCTTTAGGTTCAGGCCTACTGGAGGGTGAAGGAACTGCAGCTCTGTTATTGGTAGCTCGAGCCTGATCCTGTTGAGCAAATTTGTTATAGAAAGCCGGCATCTCTACATCTTCCCAAGCATCTCGTACATCATCAGGAGCTGTCTCTGTGGGAAGTCTGGATAAAGCATCAGCATTATCATTAGTACGTCCAGCACGATACTTTACAGAGAAATTATAGTTGGCAAGGCGAGAGGCCCATCTCTGCTCCAAGGCCCCCAATTTAGCTGTATTTAGATGCGCCAGAGGGTTATTGTCAGTGAATGCAATGAACGGGGTGGCGGCTAGATAATCCTTGAATTTTTCTGTCACCGCCCACACTAATGCCAGGAACTCTAGTTTTAAGGAACTATAATTCTGGTCATTTTTCTCAGCTCCTTTCAGGGAGCGGCTTGCATATGCTATCACTCTCTCTTTTCCCTCTTGGATCTGGGCTAACACAGCTCCCAGGCCTCGCTTGCTAGCATCGGTATAAAGATGGAAAGGCTTGCTATAATCTGGATAACCTAACACAGGAGGCTCGGTCAGTTTCTTTTTTAGCAATTGGAACGCTATCTCTCTTTTCTCATTCCACTCAATGGGCACAGGAGTTCTAGGACTCTTTTTGGGTTGCCCCCTCAAGAGTTTCTGGATAGGATCAGCTATTTGAGCAAAATGGGGGATAAAACGTCTATAGTAGCCGGCAAAACCAAGGAAACTCCTCACCTCTTTCACGGTAGTAGGAACCGGCCAATTACGGACAGCTGCTAATTTATCAGGGTCAGGTTGCACTCCCTCTCCGCTTACTATATGCCCCAGGTATCTTACTGCAGGTTTGAGCAGGTGACACTTGGATGGCTTTACCTTCAAGCCATATTTGATAAGGATTTCAAATACTTCTGCCAAATGTTTCAGATGGTCCTCATATGTTTTTGAGTACACAATGACGTCATCAAGATACAGCAGCACTGTTTCGAAGTTTTTGTGACCCAAACACCGTTCCATTAGTCTCTGGAAAGTTCCTGGGGCATTACATAGCCCGAACGGCATACAATTGAATTCGAACAGGCCCATGGGAGTAGTGAAGGCAGTCTTTTCTCTATCTGCAGGGGCCATGGGTACTTGCCAGTAGCCACTGGTCAAGTCCAATGTGGAGAAATAGGCAGAGGAGCCCAGAGCAGTTAGTGACTCCTCAATGCGGGGCAGTGGGTATGCATCTTTGTGGGTTATTTGATTAATTTTCCTATAATCCACACAGAAACGGATACTACCGTCCTTCTTCTTTACAAGAACCAGGGGTGCAGCCCACGGACTACGGCTGTCCCGGATCACATTAGAGTCTTTCATTTCTTGGATCATTTCCTTTACAGTCTGATATGAAGTAGGTGGTAAGGGTCTGTATCTCTCCTTGATAGGAGGATGAGAGCCAGTAGGTATGGTGTGTTGTATGACACTAACCTCTCCATAGTCAGTAGCATGCTTACTGAAGGCCTGGTGGTGCTCCTTGACAAGCTGTAGAATCCCTTCTTGTTGATGTTGGGGGGTAGTCTCGTCCCCTACATGGAGCTCTTCCCACCAGGGCACTTGTGGCTGGGTCACCGGCGAACATCTGCTGTCTGCAGCTGGCGGCTTTTCTGTCACTGGAAGACGAATGATGTCTTGGAAGGACACCTGGGACAGCTGGGCAACAGGGCAATGCTTAGTAAGCGCAACAGGATGATTACTCAGATTAATCAGACGGACAGGTACTTTACCTTGGGAGACGTTCACCAGGCACTTGGCAGCTCTCACATAAGGATAATCCTCCATCTGGAGTGGTTCCACCAGGGCTGGATAATCTCGGCCTTCGACTCCCAGGACAGCACGACACCACAAAAGAGTTTGAGAATTAGGAGGCAAAGTCACAGGCTTAATATCACGGATCCTGGCAGTACAAATTTCTCCTTTCCCATTAGCAAACCTCTGCTGGGCACTTAACACAGTAATAGTCTTTTGAATCACCCTCCTGGATGCAGAGGAAGCAGTGGGCAAAGTCTGATGTAATACAGCAAGTATTTCTGAATAACAGTTTTTGAAAACATTGGTGCCTAGAATGACAGGATGTCCTCCTCTGTCACCGGCCTGTACTACGATCACTCCCTGTTGAGGCAGGGTTACTTCTCCCACCTGCAGGGTGGGTTCCCAGTATCCATGAACCTTTACTGGTTTGCCATTGCTGGCGATAATTTCCACCCAGGATTCAGGCGGTTGGGTCAACTGGTTGGTGTCCCAGAACTTTTCAAATGCAGGCAGCTGAATAGTAGTGACCTGAGACCCAGTATCTAATAGGGCTTCAAAGGGGACCCCGTTGATCTCTATATTGATTTTAGGATGGGATCCTACATAACGTGGCATCCAATTTGGATCCTCTGGACCTAGTGTTCTACCTCCCGAGGGGTGGTCCTCAGCCTCAGGGGTTGCCCGTTTAACTGCCAGCACGTGGATTCTGTGTGTCCCAGCTTTTTGCAGTATGTACACACGGGCTTCTTGCGACCTCTATTACGCCTCCCAGGATCCCTGGGGTGAGTCTCTTGGTAAGGAGGTGGGAACGGCCTAGGAGGTGACAGGAATTCTTCTTCTAGCATTATGGGTTTTTCCCATTCCTCTATTTTTCTGCACACTTTCTCTAGACTTTTAGTGAGGTGATTTACTTGCTCTGTCAGCATGGCAATAGTATCAGTAGCTGACACTTGAACAGCTTGGCCGGCCTCAGCTCGGTTAGTGACAAGCGGTTTTGGCTTGCAGGCTGATGACTCAGATAGGGCGCTCAACTCAGGAGATACTGTGGACCCCAGAATTTTTATAGCCAGTTCTTTAAAGTCCAGAAAGGCACTGTTAGGGTGCTGGGCGGACAGCATCTTTAACTGGGTCCTTATTTGTTCACTAGACACCCCGTTGATAAATTGTTCCCTCAGGGTCTGGTCCCGGTTATCAGCCTCTTTGGGATCTATCTGGATTACAGCCCCTAAAGCCTCCTGAAGTGATAGGGCAAAGTCACGGAGGGACTCACCGGACTTCTGTTTCTTGCCAAAGAAGTGCATCTTTATCTCTGAGGCAGTCCTAGTTTCAAAAGTGGCTCTGAGGCGGGTGAAGATCTGTTCTAGAGTACTCCGCTCAGTAGCAGGCCATGATAACACTTCCCTGCGGGCAGCTCCCTCCAGTTGCGCCAGCATGATTTCCATTTGCTGGTCGGCATTTATAGGGTACAATCGGAATAGTGCCAGCAACTTTTCTTTAAAGTCCCTTAGGGTATGGGTCTCTCCCCTGTAGCGGGGGAACCATGGGGCCCCGAAATAGTAAGGCATGGTAAAGGGCATCATGCTGGGGGCTGTAGGATGATTAGGAGCCGCAAGCTCTCCCGGGGCCGGCTGCTCAGGCACTCCTGGCTCTGACATGGTAGTCTATTGAGAGGTGGCCGCTGGCGACTAAAGGGGCCGGAACAATCCCCTTCCCTCCGGTTACAAGTGCTTACCGGTATCGCTGGTCTTGCGCAGGCCAAGTCTCGCGAGGTTCCGGACGTCCTGAGCCCGCGGTGACGCAGGAGAAGCAGGGCCGCAGCGGTGCGATGATGAAGAGGGGCGGGACTCTCTGTGTCTTTGCAGGGATCCGCCCACGAATGTCCTCAGCGGCGCGGGAAACTTTACTCCAGGCAGCCGGTGGCCATCTTTAGCAAAACGCTGTCCATTCACTGACAGCAAGCAGGATTGTAAAAAGTCCACAAAACCACACTCCAATGCGGCGATTTTCTTCCTCTGGGTAGCGCAACACTGCACAGCGCTTTTTAGAGGTTTTTGGTACACTTTGGGTACGTTTTTCAGTCCACAAAGTCCACTTGAATAAAACAGGAAAATTGTCACTTTGGTCACAGGGCAACGGTATAAGGCACAAAGTTCACGCTTCTTGCACTAGAAAGCGTGCGTATCCTGTTCGTGAACGCCAAAAGAGAAGTGCAGCGTACTCAAGTTGGGTGCAATAGGTGTTTCTGGGTGATGTAGTGCAATATACACTAACCTGGTACAGCTGACTCTCTGCAAGGGCAGGTATAGGTAGAAATAGTTTGTGACGCCAGTGCCAAGTAAACGGTGGCACGCCGTTTGCGGATGCAGGAATAAATTGAGGAAACGTAGTATTAAAACAGAACTCCAACTTTAGTAGCTTTCCAGCAGAGACAATAGTGGAATCGCAGTTCCTTGGCATACAGTCGATTTTGCAATTCGGTCGATGCAGGCAATTCAGTTACAGCAAGGTAATTACAGAGTGTTGAACACAGGACTTGCAGCACAGGAGCTAGCACTCTATTTCTGTCTGATCCTGGAATATAGCATATCTTCACCAAGGCCCATTAACCTAGTTCTGGCTTTATCTCCTTGGCTATAGCTTTAATAAGTACCTCCTCTGTCTTTCTGAGTACCTCTTGCTTTCCTGATCTTTGCTTCTCTGTCTCTCTCAGCTTCTGGACACTTCCTCAGGCTCTAGAAACTTCTGAGCTGTCGTCTAGACTGACTTCTGCACTCCACACTAGATCAGGTTACACTGACTTTCCCTTCCTTGTCTGGCCCTTATATAAACTAGGGCTCCCTAGCTCCCTCTAATGCCTAAGAGCTGGAATGACACCCCTAGCCGGCCTGTACTTGCAAGTTTCATAGCAACAGGGAAATACATGCATTACATTACATGACATTTTATAAAACTGACATATACCAACTTCCCCATAATTAAGGAGGGACGACAGCACACCAAGTGACCTTTGGTAGTGACGGGTATTACAGTTCCCGTACACTACACATGGATCAATTTCGCACGGGTTGGGGGGGGCCCCATGGATTGTGTGTACGCCACTGGATGTCTTTCTACCTTTTATTGTTGAGTGGACGCTTCTGAGGTGGGTGTGAAGACGGATGCCCTGTCACGTTGTTTTCCGGGAGGGGGGAACTTTGAAGACCCGGGTCCCATTTTGGCTGAAGGGATGGTCGTCTCTGCTCTTTATCCTGATTTGGAGGCAGAGGTTCAGGTAGCCCAGGCAGAGGCTCCTGATCTTTGTTTTCCTGGGAGGTTGTTTGTGCCTCTCGCTTTACGACACAAAGTTTTTAAGGAGCACCACAATACTGTCCTTGCTGGGCACCCAGGGAGTAGAGCCACAGTGGATCTCATTGCTCGGAGATTCTGGTGGCCGGCTCTTCGTAAGATGGATGAGGGTTTTGTGGCAGCCTGCGAGACCTGCGCTCGTGCCAAGGTCCCTCATTCACGGCCATCGGGTTCTCTCCTCCCGTTACCCATTCCTTCCCGTCCTTGGACGCATCTGTCCATGGACTTCATTACGGACCTGCCTCGTTCCTCGGGGAAGACTGTGATTCTGGTAGTAGTGGACCGTTTTAGCAAAATGGCGCATTTCATTCCCTTCCCTGGGTTACCCAATGCTAAGACGCTGGCGCAAGCATTTGTTGATCACATTGTCAAATTGCATGGCATTCCTTCAGGAAAAAAAAGAGACAATGCAGCAGCACTCTGCAAATCAGACAAAGTACAACAATGCTTACAAAAATTATGGTGCTAATACTACGCTTATTTATAAAAGCGAGATGCTTGGACAATGCATTTTGTACAAAACCATCTAAGCCCGTCTGCCGAACGTCAAGGTGATCTCTGTTAGATGGGTCCTAACACTAAATACTACCTGTTATGTGCCATAATTACCGCCATATAATTCAGGGAGTGTTGGACCCACATGCATGTTGGATCCACTCTGCCTTTTTCCATTTTTTGTGCCAAAATGGCCTCCATTACAAGGGATGCAGGTGCCAAAATGGATGCTGAGCCCACTCTATACCCTTCCTGGTGCTAGACAGCTTCCAATGAATGTAGTGAGAGCAGGCTACAGCTTTATACTGAAAATAATTAAAATCAGCCTATGGGGCAGACAGGCTAATCAGGAGTGCATGACTCGCTGGAGTGCGACATCTCCAGCATTGTAAATCTGCAAAAAAAGGGGGTTAGTCAGCAGATGCACGCTGCCATGGCAAAGACCTAGAGGGAAAAAAAAGAGACAATGCAGCAGCACTCTTCAAATCAGACAAAGTACAACAATGCTTACAAAAATTATGGTGCTAATACTACGCTTATTTATAAAAGTGAGATGCTTGGACAATGCATTTTGTACAAAACCATCTAAGCCCGTCTGCCGAACGTCGAGGCAATCTCTGTTAGACGGGTCCTAACACTAAATACTACCTGTTTTGCGCCATAATGACCGCCATATAATTCAGGGAGTGTTGGACCCACATACATGTTGGATCCACTCTGCCTTTTTCCATTTTTTGTGCCAAAATGGCCTCCATTACAAGGGATTCCTTCAGACATCGTTTCTGATAGGGGCACGCAATTTGTTTCTAGATTCTGGAAGGCCTTCTGTTCTCGCTTGGGGGTTCAGTTGTCGTTCTCTTCTGCTTTTCACCCGCAGTCGAATGGTCAGACCGAACGCGTCAATCAGAATCTGGAGACATATCTGCGCTGTTTTGTGGCAGAGAATCAGGAGGATTGGTGTTCTTTCTTTCTTGTCCCTTGCTGAGTTTGCTTTAAATAACCGTAGCCAGAAGTCCTCTGATAAGTCACCATTTTTTGGTGCATATGGGTTTCATCCGCAGTTTGGGACATTCTCTGGAGAGGGGTCTTCTGGTTTAACTGTTGAGGAGAGATTTTCCTCGTCTTTGTCATTTATTTGGCAAAAGATTCAGGGTAATTTGAAGAGAATGAGTGAGAGATATAAGCGTGTGGCGGATAAGAGACGTGTGCCTGGTCCGGACCTGAATGTGGGTGATCTGGTGTGGTTGTCTACAAAGAATATCAAACTGAAGGTTCCCTCCTGGAAGTTGGGTCCTAAGTTTATTGGGCCTTACAAGATCTTGTCCGTCATCAATCCCGTTGCCTTCCGTCTTGATCTTCCTCAGACTTGGAAGATCCATAATGTTTTTCACAGGTCCCTATTAAAACCTTATGTCCAACCCACTGTACCCTCCTCTTTGCCTCCTCCTCCGATTGTTGTTGATGGTAATCTTGAATTTCAGGTCTCTAGGATTGTGGATTCTCGCATTATCCGCGGTTCTCTCCAGTACCTCGTTCATTGGGAGGGTTATGGTCCTGAGGAGAGGATGTGGGTCCCAGTGGCAGACATTAAGGCCACTCGTCTCATCAGAGCTTTCCATAGGTCCCATCCTGAGAAGGTGGGCTCTGAGTGTCCGGAGTCCACCCGTAGAGGGAGGGGTACTGTCACCGCCAGCTCTCTGAGAAGGTCTGGCAGACGTTCTTCTGTACCTCTTGCATGATGTTCTTTGTTTTGGTTTCACTTTGTCATCTCCTTTCCTTCTCCCAGCTGTCACCTATTTACACTAATTGCCTCCCTTTATATTCCCTCCCATACTGCCTCACTTTGCGGTTTATACTACTTCCTGGATTGAAGTGTTCACTGCTGGAGATTTCTGTTACTGCTTGTTCAGATAAGTCCTTTTATGTATTGTGCTTCCTTGCTGGCTTGATTCTAGGTGACCCTGACTCCCTCCGTATTAAGTGGAGGGGAGCCGGTGGTCGTGTCCCCTCACCATTATAGGGTTTTTAGGTGTCACACAGTCTAGGTACGAGGGCATGCAATCGTCTACCTCTGAGACCCTTGTATGTGCTTAGCAGTCAGGGTGAGCTCAGGGTTTTATAGGGGTCACCTTTATTCTCATTAGTTTGGGATCAAGCCAGTCGGATGTTTATCCATAACTTCCAGCTATCTGTAACATCATCCGTGACACCAGCTGATGGCTGACTGGTGCTGCACGCGGCTAATTTGGAAGTGGAGGAGGAGAAATGGGGGTTGGAGCCACTAACGTAGGTGTTGGCGGAAACCCTGATGGAATTAGGGCCTGCAATCCTCGGCGTCGGTAGCACCTGTGCCATCCCAGGGTACGACTCGCTCCCGGCCTCCACAATTTTCACCCAGTGTGCTGTCAGGAAAATGTAGCATCCATGGCCAAATGCACTTGTCCATGTGTCCGTGGTTAAGTGGATCTTCCCAGTAACTGTGTTGGTCAGGGCACGTGTGACGTTTCGGGACATATGTTGGTGTAAGGCGGGCACGGCATACCTTGAAAAATAGTGGCGGCTGGGGACAGAGTACCGCGGGACGGACGCCGACAACAGGCTGCGGAAGGCCTCAGTGTCCACAAGCCTAAATGGCAACATTTCGAGGGCCAGTTATTTTGAAAGGTGTGCATTTAGTGCTATGGCCGGTGGGTGGCTGGGTATTTGCGCTTGAGTTTAAATGCCTGGGGTAATGACATTTGGACGCTGCGCTGGGACAGGGAAGTGGATGTGGTTGCTGATGGTGTTTGTGAAGGTCCAGGTACAGGGCAGGAGGCATCCTCGCCTGCACTTTCGACAGGCGATTGGCCAGCACGTACCATAGGGGAAGAGGAGGCAGTGGTGTCACTCGCAGACACAGATTGTGGACCCAGGCGTTCGTCCCACTTATTACGGTGCTTGGATGCCATGTGGTGGATTATGCTGGTGAGGTTGCTAGTGTTCTTTTGTCGTCCGCACTTTCCTTAAAAATGCGCCATACTGCGGAACACCTACCCCTTGGCAAGGGAGATTTACGCAAGGGGATGCTCCCTGGAACAGTTGCAGGCCTGTTTGGTGTGGCCCGCCTTCTCCCTTTTGCCACCCCACTGGCTCATCCAGCCTGTTGCGGTGCAGCAGATCCTTCCCCGTCTGTACTAATGTCCTTGCTCGGCTTTCCACCTTCCCAGGTTGGGTCAGTGACCTCATCGTCTACCACCTCCTCTTCCACTTCCTCACTATGATCATCCTCTTGATTTGTTTACCTAACCACAACCTCAGTGATTGACAACTGTGTCACATCCTCTTCATCAACCTCTTGAGACAGTAATTGCGGTTGACTCATTGGCAACTGTGTCTCATCATCATCCACCTCATTAAACACTAATTGCCGTTCCCCACCGTCATGTTTTTGTGACTGTGGATGCTCAAGAAGTTGGGAATCAGGGCACAAGATCTCATGTCCCTCTTCAAGCGTGCTTGGCGAGAGGGCCAAATCAAGTAATGGCGATGAAAAGAGCTCCTCGGAATTTCCGAGTGAGGGATCACTTGTTTGGTCAGACTCTCCATGGTGGGAGGAAGGAGGATCAGGGAGAGGATTCTGTTGACCAGACTCTTGGCTACTGAGACTGGACTTGGTGAAAGACAGGGTGGTGCTTAACCAACTGGAAGCTTTATCTGCTGCAATCCAACTGACCACCTGGTCGCACTGGTCTGACTTCAAGAGTTTTGTCCTGCGACGCCCTACAAACTGGGACATGAAGCTAAGTATCGTGTTGTTTTTCTTGTGCTCTGGCAGCAGGCACAGTTTCAACGCGCCCAGGGCCACGGCCTCTGAGTGAACCATCAGCATCACGGCCACTTCCCCGTCCCTTACTGCTCGCCTTCTTCATATTAAATGTTATATGCATGCTTGACACACAAGATGTGGCATGGATGTCACAGTCCAAAGCAAGCACAGTATATGGAAAAAGTACGTAAAAGTATGGAAAAAGGAAAATAGATTTCACTTATATTTTTCCTATCTCTGGCCCTGACACACAAAGTATTGGACATATATCACAAGTCACTGCAGACACCCTCTATAGAAAAAGTATTGAAAATGAAGGAAAAAATATCATAATTTTCACTTATATTTTTCTTATCTCTGGCCCTGACACACAGAAGGTATTGGCAGTGGCGTTGATAGGGCTGGTGTCACCCGGTGCTGTAGAAAATGGTGTCACCCCTCCCCGAAGCAAATTTTTTTGCCATATATGGGGGCTATGGTGGTGCTACTGCCATAGGGGGCATCCGTTAGCTCAGCAGATTATTTTCTGTCCCCCACCACAAAACAATGGTGCTTATAGAACAGACTCCACAGTGTAGTGGTATACTGTATATCGTGGGGCACAGTGTAGCGGTATACTGTATATTGTGTGGCACAGTGTAGAGGTATACTGTATATTGTGTGGCACAGTGTAGCGGTATACTGTATATTGTGTGGCACAATGTAGCGGTATATTGTGGGGCACAGTGTAGCGGTATACTGTACATTGTGTGTCACAGTGTAGAGGTATACTGTATATTGTGGGGCACAGTGTAGAGGTATACTGTATATTGTGTGGCACAGTGTAGAGGTATACTGTATATTGTGTGGCACAGTGTAGAGGTATATTGTGGGGCACAGTGTAGAGGTATATCAAAAAAATTGATAGCTATATTATATTGCTGCCAGGACTTTTGGGTCTTTGAAACATTTTGGGTCTTTGAAACATTTTTCTACTAAATAGATTGCGATCACTCTCCCTACACTCTCTGTCCCTTCCGAAGCGCAGCTCTTCCTGACTACAAATGAGCCGAACATGCATCATCGGGTGCTATATAGCACCCGATGATGTGTTCCGACCAGCCAATCACTGTAATGCCAGTAGCAAACATGGCTACTGGCATTACAGTGAGGCCAGTACTTACCTGCATGTTTATTGGCTGCATAGCAGCCGCGAAACGTGCGGGAAGGAGACTCAGCCATGTGCGGGAGAAGTACCGCCATGTGCCGAGCATAGCGATGCTCAAGCAGAACAGCAGTTCGGCCGAGCATGCTCGCTCAACACTAGTGTCTAGGTACTCGGAAAGCTACTCCTGGTCACTTGTGCTGATGAGGTCCATAAGCTATAGTTAGCTGTTACCCTCACTAGTCTCTCTGCATCTTGGTGTATAGACTTACTGTCTGGTGCTTGGTTTCCGGAACACAGCTACATGGTTACTTTAACCTGTGTCTCTCCTCCATGAACTTGCTTCTCCTACTGACTCATTTCTCTCTCTACATTCTGCTCTCAGCTAGACACACTCTATATATATATATATATATATATATATATATATATATATATATACTATGTGGTGCCAGCACCACCTAGGGGCAAATGGATGTAAATGAAATTGCCAGCCAGATAATAGAGAATACCATAAAAATCAAATAAACACGTGTATACATTAAGATGTTTGAAGTGTCCCATTTACACACATATGTGGGACGCTGTACTTCCACCTCTGAATTCTCATCTTGCAGCACCAGTCAGCCATCAATCAGTAGCTGGAAGCAGTGTAGCACTGCAGTGGGGAAGTGGCAAAAGGCCGTGGCAGGGTATAAGGGACCAGACTGAGCTTTGGCTCTTGCCACTCAACCTACAACCAGGTATGGTTGTGTCTGATAATGGCCGTAACTTGGTGGCGGCTTTGGAGCTCGGCAAGCTCACACACATATCATGCCTAGCCCACGTGTTCAACTTAGTGGTTCAGCGGTTTCTCAAAACCTACCCCAACTTGCCTGAGCTACTGGTGAAGGTGCGCCGCATGTGTGCCCATTTCCAAAAGTCATCTATAGCTGCCGCCGGTTTGGCAATGCTGCAGCAGCGCTTGCAATTGCCAGCTCACCGACTGGTGAGCTGATCACAATGAAGGCGGACACTTTGCATGTGGAAGACGTGGAAATGGGGGAAGACGTTACACAGGGTGATAGCCAGACCACCCTCAGTTCGTCTTCTCACCGCGAATTGGATGAGGAGGAGGAGGAGCAGGAGACGGTTGGTCCACTACGGAGGGTAGTACTCATAGCAGGTTTATTCCATCTGTTCAGCGTGGATGGCCTGAAGAGGAGGAAGAGGATGAGATTGACAGTAATCCTCCTGATGAGGACAGCGAAGTCTTGTCTGTTGGGACTCTGGCATACATGGCTGACTTTATGTTATGCTGCCTTTCCCGTGACCCTCGTATTATACGCATTTTGGCCAACACCGATTACTAGTTATTCACCCTTCTCGACCACCGCTACAAAGAGAACTTCTCATCTCTCATTCCTGTGGTGGAGAGGACTAGCAAAACTGTGCAATACCAGAAGGTCCTTGTGTAAAAATTGCTCCAAACATTTCCAGCTGACAACGCTGGCTGCAGAGTATGTAGTTCCTTGGGCAACCGAGGAGGGGAGACGAGGGGAACACTCCGCAGTTCCAACAGAAGCAGGGCAACACTCTCCAAGGCCTGAGACAGTTTCATGACACTCTGCCAGGACCCTCACCTTGATGCGCGGCCTAGTGTCACAAGGAGGGAAATGTTTTGGAAGATGGTGAAGGAGTACGTAGCAGACCGTGTAGGCGTCCTCAGTGATCCCTCTGTGCCTTACAACTATTGGGTGTCCAAGCTGGATACGTGGCACGAACTGGCGCTCTACACCTTGGAGGTGCTGGCCTGCCTTGCTGCCAGCGTTTTTTTCAGAGCGGGTATTTAGTGCTGCTGGGGCCATAATAACTGATAAGCTCATCCGCCTATCAACTGAAAATGCTGACAGGTTGACTCTTATCACAATGAACAAGGCCTGGATTGCCCCTGACTTCTCTACTCCACCAGAGGAAAGCGGCTGAACATAAAGGCACTTTAAATGTGGCTTTTATGGTGTATTGAATACACTGTATTCCCATGCACCCCTTCCCCCACAAAAAAGGGTATATGGTTCAATCTTACTTTTCTCGTCCTTCTCCTCCTCCATCTTATCAACATGCTTATTAGGCTGCCCTCGCTCCTAATGTTTTAGAGGGTCACCAGCAGGCCCTCGTCCCTAATCTTTTAGATCAGGCATGGCCAACCTGAGGCTCTCCAGATGTTGCAAAACTACAATTCCCACCATGCCCTGCTGTAGGCTGATGGCTGTTGGCAGTGTGGGCATGCTGGGAGGTGTAGTTTTGCAACATCTGGCGAGCCTCAGGTTGGCCATCCCTGTTTTAGATGGTCAGATCAGCAGCAGGCACTCGCCCCTAATGTTTTAGAGGGTCAGCTAAGCAGCAGACCCTCACCCCTAATGTTATAGATGGTCAGAACAGCAGTAGGCCCTCGCCCCTAATGTTTTAGAGGGTCAGCTCAGCAGCAGTCCTTTGCCTAATATTTTAGAGGGTCAGCTCAGCAGCAGACCCTCACCTCTAATGTTTTAGATGGTCAGATCAGCAGCAGACCCTCGCCCCTAATGTTTTAAAGGGTCACCAGCAGGCCCTTGGTCATAATGTTTTTGAGGGTCACCAGCAGGCCATCAATCATAATTTTTAAAGAGTGTGTATGATGCCCTCCTTTATGTGTAATAAAGGGTGTATTGGAGTGCCGGTTCCTTGTAATTCTTGGCAGTCCTTTCACTTAATGCATAGACTTTATGAGTGTAGGAGTCCCATAACCTGCACAATTGTACCACAATGTGAATGAGGCCCTCCTTTATGTGATATACAGGTTGTATCAGAGTGTCTCTTCCTTGCAATTTTTGGCATCACTTGCACTTTATATACAAGCAAATATACACAAAAGAATGTTTCCTAACAATCTTTCCTCTAAAATCGATTTTATCTTTGGTTTTGTGCGTATTATTGTCAGACTGTAAAAGTGGCGCACTACTCAGACAACATTGTTCCCAGCAGCGACCTGGGAGTCCAATATGCATCCAGACATCCTCCCTATGCTGTTCCCGAACCATTTCAGTGGTGTTTCCATCAATTTCTGACCTTTTCCTGTGAACCAGACACCCTCCCCTCTTCAGAGCAGGGGGTGCCTGGTTTAATGCTCTGGTTCTCCCATTAACTTCCATTGTGCTTTGGTGCTCTGCACCCGAGTATCCCAAAGTGTTCTACTCGAGCACCAGAGCACCCGAGCACTTTGGTGCTCGATCAACACTAATGTATATCTGTTTAATAAATGACCCTCATAGTCCACACATATAATCCTTGGTCAGAGGTTTACTACACACACACATATATATATATATATATATATATATATATATACAGTACAGTAAAACATCTATAAGTGTTACAAAACCACTATACTACATATACCAGGAAAAAAGAAAAAGGTAAGGCCTCTTTCACACTTGCGTTGTTGGGATCCGGCATGCACTTCCGTTGCCGGAGGTGCCTGCCGGATCCGGAAAAACGCAAGTGTACTGAAAGCATTTGAAGACGGAGCCGTCTTCCAAATGCTTTCAGTGTTACTATGGCACCCAGGACGCTATTAAAGTCCTGATTGCCATAGTAGGAGCGGGGAGCGGGGGAGCGGTATACTTACAGTCCGTGCGGCTCCCCGGGCGCTCCAGAATGACGTCAGAGCGCCCCATGCGCATGGATGACGTGATCCATGCGATCACGTGATCCATGCGCTTGGGGCACCCTGACGTCACACTGGAGCGCCCGGGGAGCCGCACGGACGGTAAGTACACTGCTCCCCCGCTTCCCACTATACTTACCATGGCTGCCAGGACTTTAGCGTCCCGGCAGCCATGGTAACCATTCAGAAAAAGCTAAATGTCGGCTCCGGCAATGTGCCGAAACGACGTTTAGCTTAAGGCCGGATCCGGATCAATGCTTTCCAATGGGCATTAATTCCGGATCCGGCCTTGCGGCGTGTTCCGGATTTTTGGCCGGAGCAAAAAGCGCAGCATGCTGCGGTATTTTCTCCGGCCAACAAACGTTCCGTACCGGAACTGAAGACATCCTGATGCATCCTGAACGGATTTCTCTCCATTCAGAATGCATTAGGATAATCCTGATCAGGATTCTTCCGCATAGAGCCCCGACGACGGAACTCTATGCCGGAAGACAATAACGCAAGTGTGAAAGAGCCCTAACAAGGGAAAAAATGCAAAAGAAAAAATATCGAGATATACATTGTTGCAAGCTAGCTAGTGCTGTAGATGCACATTAAATCTGTGCACAAGATCAATCCCCAGGGACCTTTTGTCCAGAATGGTTCCCTGTCACATAACTTTCGTCTCCAATGTCCCCTTGTAGGTGTAGTGACTTTCTCAAGTCCAAATACTTGAAGATTATCAATGTTGCCTCCATACTTGGAATCAGTACATCTATTGAGGGAGATTTATAATGTCAAAAGTGGCGTAAAGGTGAAGTCTTGGTGCATGGCATTTGTGTCAAAACTTGCAACTTTTCCCCTCTCATAGAACTCTTCCAAGGTGGCGAGAAAAGTGGGTGTGGCGTGGGTGGGAAAGCAGGCAGGCCATTTTCCACAGAGGGCAGGAATACAGTTAAGCCTGTCAGATGAAGCCCCAAACTTGTTTAGAGGCCTGCGCTTCTACATTACTTTGTTGGTCCTTCCAGCAGTGCAGACAGACTTGAGACCGGTGTGGAAAATGCCAGTCTTAATAAATATCATATATTGTGATTACCAGGGTTCAAAATATCTGAAATACATTCATTCATTTGGATGTAAGATACAGATTATCTTAATTACTGACATGCTGGCATAGACTCAGGCACCCGCTCCCCTTCCCAAATGTGAAGGAAGTCATCTATATAATGTCCATCCAAACCTCTGCCTCCCATGAACAAGGTGTTCAAATTTGTCTATTCCATTCTAGTACTCAGAATAACCCAATGAAACCCATTATGGGCAAATCTTGCACATCACTAGCAGATCAATTTTGTGTCTAATAGAGCCCTTACAGTGGGACACCTTGTCTCCTCCATTTTATTTATGGACAATAAAGGATTACTCACTGGCTGGATTCATACTAGGGGTTCATTTAAGTGTGGTGGCAGTCAACGCAGCAACTGCAGATATATGAGTGTACACATTGTGGTATCAGCCGAAAGTATCTTCTGAAATCATTTATAAAAATAGTACGGACCATGTTGTCTATGTCATCCAATGTAAACCATGTCAGATGCATTAGATTGCTGAAAAGATGCATGAATGAATATATGTCTGATATTTAGAATCATGGTAATCATGTTTGCTGCTTCCATTAGAAATTATTAGAAATGCTTATAGAGGCAACATTGAAAATATGCAAGTATTTGGAAACTAAGCCCACATGGTCACTATAAGGTCACTAAGCCGACAGAGAAACTGGAGACGAAACTTAAGTAACAGGAAAGCATTCTGGATTCTTAATCTAGACACTAGAGCTGCCAGGGGATTTAATTTATGTACAGATCTAATTCACTACTAGCTATCTTATCATGGGTTTGAGGACCTTATATGTGATATTACTAGCGTATATCTATATATTCTTTCCTTTTGTCTTTTTCACCCTTGTTACATAACTTTGGCACATTCAGCGCCAGTTCTAAATGGAAGGCAGTTTAAGAGCTGTCTTCCATTTAGACCTTTTTCTATGCCTGATACAGGTATAGAAAATGGTGAATAAGACGGGCCTGCTGGCCCATCCCCTTTCCCGCCCACGGCATGCCTACTTTTTTAGAACTGGCGTGAGCGCCGCAATCTGGGCCTGAAATATGCTTAATTTAGGGGTATTTCAGAATGATAACCCCCATAGTGCTTTGGTCTCTGTGTCTATGGTAGTGTAATGTGTGAATTCACATTATTCCCAATTAAAAACATCAGGGATCACTGGTTTTAACATGATTATTTGAGTCCAACATAAAAATTCATAAATCGACCATAATTAATCACTTTCCACTTTCCTAACTAGATCCCGTTCGTCTTTGCGCATGTGCATTAGGCTACTTTCACATTAGCGTTTTTTGCGGATTCGTCATGGATCTGCAAAAACGATTCCGTTACCATATGTCACGGTCCCGCCTGTGAGAGAGATGAGAAGATTGGATAGACTTGCTGCACGTGAGGCTATCTGACAGGTTTCTCTGTTTTACTCTATGTATGTTGTTGTTTGGCAGGATCTCACCTCTTCTCAGGTGCCGCTCGTTATCAGTGATGAGGCTCTATTTAGGTCCGCCTCACACTGCTAACCATGCGGTTGATACTTTCTGCTTGGACTTGCTAGAGCTTGGTTGTATTGGATCTAATGTTCTCCATACTCCTCTAAGCTAAGTACTTGTTGCCTTCACTGTTTGTTATTCTCTGTTGTGTGTTGTTTTTAGGCCTCAGGGAAACGCGGGTTCCTTCATCTGGGGAGGAACCAGCAGTCTCGTCTCCTGCTCCCTATTCTAGGGCTCGTCAGTTTTAGCAGGGCTTTAGGTTTCCGGCGTATGAGTTCAGGATCTGCTCATACTGGCAGAAGTTAGGGAGAGGCCTAGGGATTGCTAGGAGGTCACCATCCCTCTTAATTAGTTTTAGAGGCCTAGGTTTTTGTCTATACATTGTTGTGTGTATTTGGTGTTTTCCCCTCCCCATTACCCGTGACACCATAATGCAACCGCATTCATCCATCATGAACGGATCCGGTTGTATTATGTCTTCTATAGCCCTGACGGATCCGTCATGAACACTATTGAAAGTCAATGGGGGACGGATCCGTTTTCTATTGTGTCAGAGAAAACTGATCCGTCCCCATTGCCTTACATTGTGTGTCAGGACGGATCTGTCTTGCTCCGCACCACATCGCGGACAGAAAAACGCTGTTTGGTGTTTTCCGTTTCGTTCAGTTCATTTTTGTCCCCATTAACAATGAATGGGGACAAAACTGAAGCGTTTTCTTCCGCTATTGAAATCCTATGACGGAACTCAATAGGTTCCGTCATATACACATAAGGGCCAAAAAACATGTGCTCCGGTACATGTCCCAAAATATAACACCAAAGAATAGCAACAACC